>NC_141010.1:63094226-63716774 GCF_052327205.1 Somniosus microcephalus | reverse complement strand
TCAGTGCTGATATTGGTGAATATTAGACCTGTATCAGTGCTGATGTTGGAGAATATTGGACCTGTATCAGTGCTGATGTTGGGGAATATTAGAACTCTATCAGTGCTGATGTTTTTCAATATTGGACCTGTATCAGTGCTGATGTTGGAGAATATTAGACCTGTATCAGTGTTGATGTTGGTGCATATAGGACCTGTATCAGTGCAGATGTTGCGGAATATTGTACGTGTATCAGTGCTGAAGTTGGAGAATGTTAGACTCTATCTGTGCTGATGTTGGTGCATATTGCACATGTATTAGTGCTGATGTTGGAGAATATTGGACCTGCATCAGTGCTGATGTTGCGGAATATTAGACCTGTATCAATGCTGATGTTGGAGAATATTGGACCTGTATCGGTGCTGATGTTTTTGAATATTAGACCTGTATCCATGCTGATGTTGGAGAATATTGGACCTGTATCAGTGCTGATGTTGGAGAATATTAGACCTGTATCAGTGCTGATGTTGGTGCATATTGGACCTGTATCAGTGCTGATGTTGGAGAATATTAGACCTGTATCAGTGCTGATGTTGGAGATTATTAGACCTGTATCAGTGCTGATGTTGGAGAATTTTAGACCTGTATCAGTGCTGATCTTGGAGAATATTAGACCTCTATCAGTGCAGATGTTGCTGCATATTGGACCTGTATCAGTGCTGATGTTGAAGGATATTAGACCTGTATCAGTGCTGAGGTTGGTGCATATTGCAACTGTATCAGTGCTGATGTTGGAGAATATTGGACCTGCATCAGTGCTGATGTTGGGGAATATTAGACCTTTATCATTGCTGATGTTGGAGAATATTGGACCTGTATCAGTGCTGATCTTGGAGAATATTAGACCTCTATCAGTGCAGATGTTGCTGCATATTGGACCTGTATCAGTGCTGATGTTGAAGGATATTAGACCTGTATCAGTGCTGAAGTTGAAGAATATTAGACCTGTATCAGTGCTGAGGTTGGTGCATATTGCAACTGTATCAGTGCTGATGTTGGAGAATATTGGACCTGCATCAGTGCTGATGTTGGGGAATATTAGACCTCTATCAATGCAGATGTTGCTGCATATTGGACCTGTATCAGTGCTGATGTTGAAGGATATTAGACCTGTATCAGTGCTGAAGTTGAAGAATATTAGACCTGTATCAGTGCTGAGGTTGGTGCATATTGCAACTGTATCAGTGCTGATGTTGGAGAATATTGGACCTGCATCAGTGCTGATGTTGGGGAATATTAGACCTTTATCATTGCTGATGTTGGAGAATATTGGACCTGTATCAGTGCTGATGTTTTTGAATATTGGACCTGTATCAGTGCTGATGCTGGAGAATGTTAGAACTCTATCAGTGCTGATGTTGGTGCATATTGGGCCTTTATCAGTGCTGATGTTGGAGAATATTGAACCTGTATCAGTGCTGATGTTGGAGAATATTAGACCTGTGCCAATGCTGATGTTGGAGAATATTAGACCTGTATCCGTGCTGATGTTGGTGCATATTGGACCTGTATCAGAGCTGATGTTGGTGCATATTGGACCTGTATCAGCGCTGATGTTGGAGAATATTAGACCTGTATCAGTGCTGATGTTGGTGCATATTGGACCTGTAACGGTGCTGATGTTGGAGAATATTGGACCTCTATCAGTGCTGAAGTTGGAGAATATTAGACCTGTATCAGTGCTGATGTTGGGGCATTTTAGACCTGTATCAGTGCTGATGTTGGGGAATATTAAACCTGTATCAGTGCTGATGTTTTTGAATATTGGACCTGTTTCAGTGCTGATGTTGGAGAATATTAGACCTGTATCACTGCTGATGTTGGTGCATATTGGACCTGTATCAGTGCTGATGTTGGAGAATATTAGACCTGTAACTGTGCTGATGTTGGGTGCATATTGGACCTGTATCAGTGCTGATGTTGGAGAATATTAGACCTGTATCAGTGCTGATGTTGGTCCATATTAGACCTGTATCAGTGCTGATGTTGGAGAATATTAGACCTGTATCAGTGCTGATGTTGGAGAATATTAGACCTCTATCAGTGCTGATGTTTTTCAATATTGGACCTGTATCAGTGCTGATGTTGGAGAATTGTAGACCTGTATCAGTGCTGATCTTGGAGAATATTGGACCTCTATCAGTGCTGATGTTGGAGAATATTAGAAGTGTTTCAGTGCTGATGTTGCGGAATATTGTACGTGTATCAGTGCTGAAATTGGAGAATATTAGACCTGTATCAGTGCTGAAGTTGAGGAATATTGTATGTGTATCATTGCTGAAGTTGGAGAATATTAGACCTCTATCAGTGCTGATGTTGGTGCATATTGCACCTGTATCAGTGCGGATGTTGGAGAATATTGGACCTGCATCAGTGCTGATGTTGGGGAATATTAGACCTTTATCATTGCTGATGTTGGAGAATATTGGACCTGTATCAGTGCTGATGTTTTTGAATATTGGACCTGTATCAGTGCTGATGCTGGAGAATGTTAGACCTCTATCAGTGCTGATGTTGGTGCATATTGGGCCTGTATCAGTGCTGATGTTGGGGAATATTGGACCTGTATCAGTGCTGATTTTGGAGAATATTAGACCTGTATCAGTGCTGATCTTGGAGAATATTAGACCTGTATCAGTGCTGATGTTGGAGAATATTAGACGTGTATCAGTGCTGATGTTGCAGAATATTGAACCTGTATCAGTGCTGGTGTTGGAGAATATTAGACCTGTATCGGTGCTGATGTTGGTACATATTGGACCTGTATCAGTGCTGATGTTGGAGAATATTAGACCTGTATCAGTGCTGATGTTGGGGAATATTAGATTGCATCAGTGCTGGTGTTGGTGAATATTGGACCTGTATCGGTGCTGATTTTGGAGAATATTAGACCTGTACCAGTGCTGATGTTGGAGAATATTAGACCTGTATCCATGCTGATGTTGGTGCATATTGGACCTGAATCAGTGCTGATGTTGGAGAATATTAGACCTGTATCAGTGCTGATGTTGGTGCATATTAGACCTGTATCAGTGCTGATGTTGGAGAATATTAGACGTGTATCAGTGCTGATGTTGTGGAATGTTGTACGTGTATCAGTGCTGAAGTTGGGGAACACTGGACCTGTATCAGTGCTGGTGTTGGAGAATATTAGACCTGTATCAGTGCTGATGTTGGTACATATTGGACGTGTATCAGTGCTGATGTTGGAGAATATTAGACCTGTATCAGTGCTGATGTTGGGGAATATTAGATTGCATCAGTGCTGGTGTTGCTGAACATTGGCCCTGTATCAGTGCTGATTTTAGGGAATATTGGACCTGTATCAGTGCTGATGTTGGGGAATATTAGATCTGTATCAGTGCTGATGTTTTTCAATATTGGACCTGTATCAGTGCTGATGTTGGAGAATATTAGACCTGTATCAGTGCTGATGTTGGTGCATATAGGACCTGTGTCAGTGCAGATGTTGCGGAATAACTTACGTGTATCATTGCTGAAGTTGGAGAATATTAGACCTCTATCAGTGCTGATGTTGGGGAATATTAGACCTGTATCAATGCTGATGTTGGAGAATATTGGACCTGTATCAGTGCTGATGTTTTTGAATATTGGACCTGTATCAGTGCTGAAGCTGGAGAATGTTAGACCTCGATCAGTGCTGATGTTGGTGCATATTGGGCCTGTATCAGTGCTGAAGTTGAAGATTATTAGAGCTGTATCCGTGCTGATGTTGGGGAATATTAGACCTGTATCAGTGCTGATGTTGGGGAATATTAGACCTGCATCAGTGCTGATGTTTTTGAATATTGGACCTGTTTCAGTACTGATGTTGGAGAATATTAGACCTGTATCAGTGCTGACGTTGGTGCATATTGGACCTGTATCAGTGCTGATGTTGGAGAATATTAGACCTGTAACTGTGCTGATGTTGGGTGCATATTGGACCTGTATCAGTGCTGATGTTGGAGAATATTAGACCTGTATCAGTGCTGATGTTGGTACATATTGGACCTGTATCAGTGCTGATGTTGGAGAATATTGGACCTGTATCAATGCTGAAGTTGGAGAATATTAGACCTCTATCAGTGCTGATATTGGTGCATATTGCCCCTGTATCAGTGCTGATGTTGGAGAATATTGGACCTGCATCAGTGCTGATCTTGGGGAATATTAGACCTGTATCAGTGCTGATGTTTTTCAATATTGGACCTGTATCAGTGCTGATACTGGAGAATATTAGACCTGTATCAGTGCTGATGTTGGTACATATAGGACCTGTATCAGTGCAGATGTTGCGGAATATTGTACGTGTATCAGTGCTGAAGTTTGGGAACACTGGACCTGTATCAGTGCTGATTTTGCAGAGTAATGAAACTGTATGAGTGCTGATGTTGGGGAATATTAGACCTGTATCAGTGCTGATGTTTTTCAATATTGGACCTGTATCAGTGCTGATGTTGGAGAATATTAGACCTCTATCAGTGCTGATGTTGGTGCATATTGCACCTGTATCAGTGCGGATGTTGGAGAATATTGGACCTGCATCAGTGCTGATGTTGGGGAATATTAGACCTTTATCATTGCTGATGTTGGAGAATATTGGACCTGTATCAGTGCTGATGTTTTTGAATATTGGACCTGTATCAGTGCTGATGCTGGAGAATGTTAGAACTCTATCAGTGCTGATGTTGGTGCATATTGGGCCTTTATCAGTGCTGATGTTGGAGAATATTGAACCTGTATCAGTGCTGATTTTGGAGAATAGTAGACCCTGTGCCAATGCTGATGTTGGAGAATATTAGACCTGTATCCGTGCTGATGTTGGTGCATATTGGACCTGTATCAGAGCTGATGTTGGTGCATATTGGACCTGTATCAGCGGCTGATGTTGGAGAATATTAGACCTGTATCAGTGCTGATGTTGGTGCATATTGGACGTAACGGTGCTGATGTTGGAGAATATTGGACCTCTATCAGTGCTGAAGTTGGAGAATATTAGACCTGTATCAGTGCTGATGTTGGGGAATTTTAGACCTGTATCAGTGCTGATGTTGGGGAATATTAAACCTGTATCAGTGCTGATGTTTTTGAATATTGGACCTGTTTCAGTGCTGATGTTGGAGAATATTAGACCTGTATCACTGCTGATGTTGGTGCATATTGGACCTGTATCAGTGCTGATGTTGGAGAATATTAGACCTGTAACTGTGCTGATGTTGGGTGCATATTGGACCTGTATCAGTGCTGATCTTGGAGAATATTGGACCTGTATCAGTGCTGATGTTGGAGAATATTAGACGTGTATCAGTGCTGATGTTGCGGAATATTGTACGTGCATCACTGCTGAAGTTGGGGAACACTGGACCTGTATCAGTGCTGATGTTGGTGCATAGTGCACCTGTATCAGTGCTGATGTTGGAGAATATTGGACCTGCATCAGTGCTGATGTTGGGGAATATTAGACCTGTATCAGTGCTGATGTTGGAGAAAATTAGCCCTCTATCAGTGCTGATGTTGGTGCATAGTGCACCTGTATCAGTGCTGATGTTGGAGAATATTGGACCTGCATCAGTGCTGATGTTGGGGAATATTAGACCTGTATCAGTGCTGATGTTGGAGAATATTAGCCCTCTATCAGTGCTGATGTTGGTGCATAGTGCACCTGTATCAGTGCTGATGTTGGATAATATTGGACCTGCATCAGTGCTGATGTTGGGGAATATTAGACCTGTATCAGTGCTGATGTTGGAGAATATTAGACCTGTATCAGTGCTGATCTTGGAGAATATTAGACCTGTATCAGTGCTGATGTTGGAGAATATTAGACGTGTATCAGTGCTGATGTTGCAGAATATTGGACCTGTATCAGTGCTGATGTTGGAGAATATTAGACCTGTACGAATGCTGATGTTGGAGTATATTAGACCTGTATCAGTGCTGATGTTGGTGCATATTGGACCTGTATCAGTGCTGATGTTGGAGAATATTTTACCTGCATCAGTGCTGAAGTTGGAGAATATTTAACCTGTATCAGTGCTGATGTTGGGGAATATTAGACCTGTATCTGTGCTGATGTTTTTGAAGATTGGACCTGTTTCAGTGCTGATGTTGGAGAATATTAGACCTGTATCAGTGCTGATGTTGGAGAATATTAGACCTGTAACTGTGCTGACGTTGGTGCATATTGGACCTGTATCAGTGCTGATGTTGGAGAATATTAGACCTGTATCAGTGCTGATGTTGGAGAATATTAGACCTGTATCAGTGCTGATCTTGGAGAATATTAGACCTGTATCAGTGCGGATGTTGGAGAATATTAGACGTGTATCAGTGCTGATGTTGCAGAATATTGAACCTGTATCAGTGCTGGTGTTGGAGAATATTAGACCTGTATCGGTGCTGATGTTGGTACATATTGGACGTGTATCAGTGCTGATGTTGGAGAATATTAGTCCTGTATCAGTGCTGATGTTGGGGAATATTAGATTGCATCAGTGCTGGTGTTGGTGAATATTGGACCTGTATCAGTGCTGATTTTAGGGAATATTAGACCTGTATCAGTGCTGATGTTTTTCAATATTGGACCTGTATCAGTGCTGATACTGGATAATATTAGACCTGTATCAGTGCTGAAGTTGGTGCATATAAGACCTGTATCAGTGCTGATGTTGGAGTATATTGGATTTGTATCAGTGCTGATGTTGAAGTATATTGAACCTGTATCAGTGCTGATATTGGTGAATATTAGACCTGTATCAGTGCTGATGTTGGAGAATATTGGACCTGTATCAGTGCTGATGTTGGGGAATATTAGAACTCTATCAGTGCTGATGTTTTTCAATATTGGACCTGTATCAGTGCTGATGTTGGAGAATATTAGACCTGTATCAGTGTTGATGTTGGTGCATATAGGACCTGTATCAGTGCAGATGTTGCGGAATATTGTACGTGTATCAGTGCTGATGTTGGAGAATATTGGACCTGCATCAGTGCTGATGTTGCGGAATATTAGACCTGTATCAATGCTGATGTTGGAGAATATTGGACCTGTATCGGTGCTGATGTTTTTGAATATTAGACCTGTATCCATGCTGATGTTGGAGAATATTGGACCTGTATCAGTGCTGATGTTGGAGAATATTAGACCTGTATCAGTGCTGATGTTGGTGCATATTGGACCTGTATCAGTGCTGATGTTGGAGAATATTAGACCTGTATCAGTGCTGATGTTGGAGATTATTAGACCTGTATCAGTGCTGATGTTGGAGAATTTTAGACCTGTATCAGTGCTGATCTTGGAGAATATTAGACCTCTATCAGTGCAGATGTTGCTGCATATTGGACCTGTATCAGTGCTGATGTTGAAGGATATTAGACCTGTATCAGTGCTGAAGTTGAAGAATATTAGACCTGTATCAGTGCTGAGGTTGGTGCATATTGCAACTGTATCAGTGCTGATGTTGGAGAATATTGGACCTGCATCAGTGCTGATGTTGGGGAATATTAGACCTTTATCATTGCTGATGTTGGAGAATATTGGACCTGTATCAGTGCTGATGTTTTTGAATATTGGACCTGTATCAGTGCTGATGCTGGAGAATGTTAGAACTCTATCAGTGCTGATGTTGGTGCATATTGGGCCTTTATCAGTGCTGATGTTGGAGAATATTGAACCTGTATCAGTGCTGATGTTGGAGAATATTAGACCTGTGCCAATGCTGATGTTGGAGAATATTAGACCTGTATCCGTGCTGATGTTGGTGCATATTGGACCTGTATCAGAGCTGATGTTGGTGCATATTGGACCTGTATCAGCGCTGATGTTGGAGAATATTAGACCTGTATCAGTGCTGATGTTGGTGCATATTGGGACCTGTAACGGTGCTGATGTTGGAGAATATTGGACCTCTATCAGTGCTGAAGTTGGAGAATATTAGACCTGTATCAGTGCTGATGTTGGGGAATTTTAGACCTGTATCAGTGCTGATGTTGGGGAATATTAAACCTGTATCAGTGCTGATGTTTTTGAATATTGGACCTGTTTCAGTGCTGATGTTGGAGAATATTAGACCTGTATCACTGCTGATGTTGGTGCATATTGGACCTGTATCAGTGCTGATGTTGGAGAATATTAGACCTGTAACTGTGCTGATGTTGGGTGCATATTGGACCTGTATCAGTGCTGATGTTGGAGAATATTAGACCTGTATCAGTGCTGATGTTGGTCCATATTAGACCTGTATCAGTGCTGATGTTGGAGAATATTAGACCTGTATCAGTGCTGATGTTGGAGAATATTACACCTGTATCAGTGCTGATCTTGGAGAATATTGGACCTGTATCAGTGCTGATGTTGGAGAATATTAGACGTGTATCAGTGCTGATGTTGCGGAATATTGTACGTGCATCACTGCTGAAGTTGGGGAACACTGGACCTGTATCAGTGCTGATGTTGCGGAATATTGAAACTGTATCAGTGCTGGTGTTGGAGAATATTAGACCTGTATCAGTGCTGATGTTGGTACATATTGGACCTGTATCAGTGCTGATGTTGGAGAATATTAGCCCTCTATCAGTGCTGATGTTGGTGCATAGTGCACCTGTATCAGTGCTGATGTTGGAGAATATTGGACCTGCATCAGTGCTGATGTTGGGGAATATTAGACCTGTATCAGTGCTGATGTTGGAGAATATTAGACCTGTATCAGTGCTGATCTTGGAGAATATTAGACCTGTATCAGTGCTGATGTTGGAGAATGTTAGACGTGTATCAGTGCTGATGTTGCAGAATATTGGACCTGTATCAGTGCTGATGTTGGAGAATATTAGACCTGTACGAATGCTGATGTTGGAGTATATTAGACCTGTATCAGTGCTGATGTTGGTGCATATTGGACCTGTATCAGTGCTGATGTTGGAGAATATTGGACCTGCATCAGTGCTGAAGTTGGAGAATATTTCACCTGTATCAGTCCTGATGTTGGGGAATATTAGACCTGTATCTGTGCTGATGTTTTTGAAGATTGGACCTGTTTCAGTGCTGATGTTGGAGAATATTAGACCTGTATCAGTGCTGATGTTGGAGAATATTAGACCTGTAACTGTGCTGACGTTGGTGCATATTGGACCTGTATCAGTGCTGATGTTGGAGAATATTAGACCTGTATCAGTGCTGATGTTGGAGAATATTAGACCTGTATCAGTGCTGATCTTGGAGAATATTAGACCTGTATCAGTGCTGATGTTGGAGAATATTAGACGTGTATCAGTGCTGATGTTGCAGAATATTGAACCTGTATCAGTGCTGGTGTTGGAGAATATTAGACCTGTATCGGTGCTGATGTTGGTACATATTGGACCTGTATCAGTGCTGATGTTGGAGAATATTAGACCTGTATCAGTGCTGATGTTGGGGAATATTAGATTGCATCAGTGCTGGTGTTGGTGAATATTGGACCTGTATCAGTGCTGATTTTAGGGAATATTAGACCTGTATCAGTGCTGATGTTTTTCAATATTGGACCTGTATCAGTGCTGATACTGGATAATATTAGACCTGTATCAGTGCTGAAGTTGGTGCATATAAGACCTGTATCAGTGCTGATGTTGGAGTATATTGGATGTGTATCAGTGCTGATGTTGAAGGATATTGAACCTGTATCAGTGCTGATATTGGTGAATATTAGACCTGTATCAGTGCTGATGTTGGAGAATATTGGACCTGTATCAGTGTTGATGTTGGTGCATATAGGACCTGTATCAGTGCAGATGTTGCGGAATATTGTACGTGTATCAGTGCTGAAGTTGGAGAATGTTAGACCTCTATCTGTGCTGATGTTGGTGCATATTGCACATGTATTAGTGCTGATGTTGGAGAATATTGGACCTGCATCAGTGCTGATGTTGGGGAATATTAGACCTGTAACAATGCTGATGTTGGAGAATATTGGACCTGTATCGGTGCTGATGTTTTTGAATATTGGATCTGTATCAGTGCTGATGCTGGAGAATATTGGACCTGTATCAGTGCTGATGTTGGAGAATATTAGACCTGTTCCAGTGCTGATGTTGGAGAATATTAGACCTGTATCCATGCTGATGTTGGAGAATATTGGACCTGTATCAGTGCTGATGTTGGAGAATATTAGACCTGTATCAGTGCTGATGTTGGTGCATATTGGACCTGTATCAGTGCTGATGTTGGAGAATATTAGACCTGTATCAGTGCTGATGTTGGAGATTATTAGACCTGTATCAGTGCTGATGTTGGAGAATTTTAGACCTGTATCAGTGCTGATCTTGGAGAATATTAGACCTCTATCAGTGCAGATGTTGCTGCATATTGGACCTGTATCAGTGCTGATGTTGAAGGATATTAGACCTGTATCAGTGCTGAAGTTGAAGAATATTAGACCTGTATCAGTGCTGAGGTTGGTGCATATTGCAACTGTATCAGTGCTGATGTTGGAGAATATTGGACCTGTATCAGTGCTGATGTTGGGGAATGTTAGACCTGTATCAATGCTGATGTTGGAAAATATTGTACCTGTATCAGTGCTGTTGTTTTTGAATATTGGGCCTGTATCTGTGCTGATGTTGAAGAATATTAGACCGGTATCAGTGCTGATGTTTTTGAATATTGGACCTGTGTCAGTGCTGATGTTGGAGAATATTAGACATGTATCAGTGCTGATGTTGGTGCGTATTGGACCTGTATCAGTGCTGATGTTGGGGACTATTGCACCTGTATCATTGCTGATGTTCGAGAATATTAGACCTGTATCAGTGCTGAAGTTGGAGAACATTAGACCTGTATCAGTGCTGAAGTTGGAGCATATTAGACCTGTATCCGTGCTGATGCTGGAGAATTTTAGACCTGTAACTGTGCTGATGTTGGTGCATATTGGACCTGTATCAGTGCTGATGTTGGAGAATATTAGCCCTGTATCACTTCTGTTTTTATGGAATATTAGAACTGTATCAGTGCTGAGGTTGGGGAATATTGGACCTGTACCAGTGCTGATGTTGGAGAATATTAGACCTGTATCAGTGCTGACATTTTTCAATATTGGACCTGTATCAGTGCTGATACTGGATAATATTTGACCTGTATCAGTGCTGAAGTTGGTGCTTATAGGATCTGTATCAGCGCTGATGTTGGAGAATATTGGACGTGTATCAGTGCTGATGTTGGAGGATATTGGACCTGTATCAGTGCTGATATTGGTGATTATGAGACCTCTATCAGTGCTGATGTTGCTTCATATTGTACCTGTATGAGTGCTGATGTTGGGGAATATTAGACCTGTATCAGTGCTGATGTTGGGGAATATTAGACCTGTATCAGTGCTGATGTTGGTGCATATAGGACCTGTATCAGTGCAGATGTTGCGGAATATTGTACGTGTATCAGTGCTGATGTTGGAGAATATTAGCCCTCTATCAGTGCTGATGTTGGTGCATATTGCAGCTGTATCAGTGCTGATGTTGGAGAATATTGGACCTGCGTCAGTGCTGATGTTGGGGAATATTAGACCTGTATCAGTGCTGATGTTGGTGCATATTGGTCCTGTATCAGTGCTGATGTTGGAGAATATTGGACCTGTATCAGTGCTGATGTTGGAGAATATTGGACCTGTACGAATGCTGATGTTGGACTATATTGGACCTGCATCAGTGCTGAAGTTGGAGAATATTTGACCTGTATCAGTGCTGATGTTGGGGAATATTAGACCTGTATCTGTGCTGATATTTTTGAATATTGGACCTGTTTCAGTGCTGATGTTGGAGGATATTAGACCTGTATCAGTGCTGATGTTGGTGCATATTGGACCTGTATCAGTGCTGATGTTGGAGAATATTGGACCTGCATCAGTGCTGATGTTGGGGAATATTAGACCTGTATCAGTGCTGATGTTGGAGAATATTAGACCTGTATCAGTGCTGATCTTGGAGAATATTAGACCTGTATCAGTGCTGATGTTGGAGAATATTAGACGTCTATCAGTGCTGATGTTGCAGAATATTGGACCTGTATCAGTGCTGATGTTGGAGAATATTAGACCTGTACGAATGCTGATGTTGGAGTATATTCGATCTGTATCAGTGCTGATGTTGGTGCATATTGGACCTGTATCAGTGCTGATGTTGGAGAATATTGGACCTGCATCAGTGCTGAAGTTGGAGAATATTTAACCTGTATCAGTGCTGATGTTGGGGAATATTAGACCTGTATCTGTGCTGATGTTTTTGAAGATTGGACCTGTTTCAGTGCTGATGTTGGAGAATATTAGACCTGTATCAGTGCTGATGTTGGAGAATATTAGACCTGTAACTGTGCTGACGTTGGTGCATATTGGACCTGTATCAGTGCTGATGTTGGAGAATATTAGACCTGTATCAGTGCTGATGTTGGAGAATATTAGACCTGTATCAGTGCTGATCTTGGAGAATATTAGACCTGTATCAGTGCTGATGTTGGAGAATATTAGACGTGTATCAGTGCTGATGTTGCAGAATATTGAACCTGTATCAGTGCTGGTGTTGGAGAATATTAGACCTGTATCGGTGCTGATGTTGGTACATATTGGACCTGTATCAGTGCTGATGTTGGAGAATATTAGACCTGTATCAGTGCTGATGTTGGGGAATATTAGATTGCATCAGTGCTGGTGTTGGTGAATATTGGACCTGTATCAGTGCTGATTTTAGGGAATATTAGACCTGTATCAGTGCTGATGTTTTTCAATATTGGACCTGTATCAGTGCTGATACTGGATAATATTAGATCTGTATCAGTGCTGAAGTTGGTGCATATAAGACCTGTATCAGTGCTGATGTTGGAGTATATTGGATGTGTATCAGTGCTGATGTTGAAGGATATTGAACCTGTATCAGTGCTGATATTGGTGAATATTAGACCTGTATCAGTGCTGATGTTGGAGAATATTGGACCTGTATCAGTGCTGATGTTGGGGAATATTAGAACTCTATCAGTGCTGATGTTTTTCAATATTGGACCTGTATCAGTGCTGATGTTGGAGAATATTAGACCTGTATCAGTGTTGATGTTGGTGCATATAGGACCTGTATCAGTGCAGATGTTGCGGAATATTGTACGTGTATCAGTGCTGAAGTTGGAGAATGTTAGACCTCTATCTGTGCTGATGTTGGTGCATATTGCACATGTATTAGTGCTGATGTTGGAGAATATTGGACCTGCATCAGTGCTGATGTTGGGGAATATTAGACCTGTATCAATGCTGATGTTGGAGAATATTGGACCTGTATCGGTGCTGATGTTTTTGAATATTAGACCTGTATCCATGCTGATGTTGGAGAATATTGGACCTGTATCAGTGCTGATGTTGGAGAATATTAGACCTGTATCAGTGCAGATGTTGGTGCATATTGGACCTGTATCAGTGCTGATGTTGGAGAATATTAAACCTGTATCAGTGCTGATGTTGGAGATTATTAGACCTGTATCAGTGCTGATGTTGGAGAATTTTAGACCTGTATCAGTGCTGATCTTGGAGAATATTAGACCTCTATCAGTGCAGATGTTGCTGCATATTGGACCTGTATCAGTGCTGATGTTGAAGGATATTAGACCCGTATCAGTGCTGAAGTTGAAGAATATTAGACCTGTATCAGTGCTGAGGTTGATGCATATTGCAACTGTATCAGTGCTGATGTTGGAGAATATTGGACCTGCATCAGTGCTGATGTTGGGGAATATTAGACCTTTATCATTGCTGATGTTGGAGAATATTGGACCTGTATCAGTGCTGATGTTTTTGAATATTGGACCTGTATCAGTGCTGATGCTGGAGAATGTTAGAACTCTATCAGTGCTGATGTTGGTGCATATTGGGCCTTTATCAGTGCTGATGTTGGAGAATATTGAACCTGTATCAGTGCTGATGTTGGAGAATATTAGACCTGTGCCAATGCTGATGTTGGAGAATATTAGAACTGTATCCGTGCTGATGTTGGTGCATATTGGACCTGTATCAGAGCTGATGTTGGTGCATATTGGACCTGTATCAGCGCTGATGTTGGAGAATATTAGACCTGTATCAGTGCTGATGTTGGTGCATATTGGACCTGTAACGGTGCTGATGTTGGAGAATATTGGACCTCTATCAGTGCTGAAGTTGGAGAATATTAGACCTGTATCAGTGCTGATGTTGGGGAATTTTAGACCTGTATCAGTGCTGATGTTGGGGAATATTAAACCTGTATCAGTGCTGATGTTTTTGAATATTGGACCTGTTTCAGTGCTGATGTTGGAGAATATTAGACCTGTATCACTGCTGATGTTGGTGCATATTGGACCTGTATCAGTGCTGATGTTGGAGAATATTAGACCTGTAACTGTGCTGATGTTGGGTGCATATTGGACCTGTATCAGTGCTGATGTTGGAGAATATTAGACCTGTATCAGTGCTGATGTTGGTCCATATTAGACCTGTATCAGTGCTGATGTTGGAGAATATTAGACCTGTATCAGTGCTGATGTTGGAGAATATTACACCTGTATCAGTGCTGATCTTGGAGAATATTGGACCTGTATCAGTGCTGATGTTGGAGAATATTGGACCTGTATCAGTGCTGATGTTGGGGAATGTTAGACCTGTATCAATGCTGATGTTGGAAAATATTGTACCTGTATCAGTGCTGTTGTTTTTGAATATTGGGCCTGTATCTGTGCTGATGTTGAAGAATATTAGACCGGTATCAGTGCTGATGTTTTTGAATATTGGACCTGTGTCAGTGCTGATGTTGGAGAATATTAGACATGTATCAGTGCTGATGTTGGTGCGTATTGGACCTGTATCAGTGCTGATGTTGGGGACTATTGCACCTGTATCATTGCTGATGTTCGAGAATATTAGACCTGTATCAGTGCTGAAGTTGGAGAACATTAGACCTGTATCAGTGCTGAAGTTGGAGCATATTAGACCTGTATCCGTGCTGATGCTGGAGAATTTTAGACCTGTAACTGTGCTGATGTTGGTGCATATTGGACCTGTATCAGTGCTGATGTTGGAGAATATTAGCCCTGTATCACTTCTGTTTTTATGGAATATTAGAACTGTATCAGTGCTGAGGTTGGGGAATATTGGACCTGTACCAGTGCTGATGTTGGAGAATATTAGACCTGTATCAGTGCTGACATTTTTCAATATTGGACCTGTATCAGTGCTGATACTGGATAATATTTGACCTGTATCAGTGCTGAAGTTGGTGCTTATAGGATCTGTATCAGCGCTGATGTTGGAGAATATTGGACGTGTATCAGTGCTGATGTTGGAGGATATTGGACCTGTATCAGTGCTGATATTGGTGATTATGAGACCTCTATCAGTGCTGATGTTGCTTCATATTGTACCTGTATGAGTGCTGATGTTGGGGAATATTAGACCTGTATCAGTGCTGATGTTGGGGAATATTAGACCTGTATCAGTGCTGATGTTGGTGCATATAGGACCTGTATCAGTGCAGATGTTGCGGAATATTGTACGTGTATCAGTGCTGATGTTGGAGAATATTAGCCCTCTATCAGTGCTGATGTTGGTGCATATTGCAGCTGTATCAGTGCTGATGTTGGAGAATATTGGACCTGCGTCAGTGCTGATGTTGGGGAATATTAGACCTGTATCAGTGCTGATGTTGGTGCATATTGGTCCTGTATCAGTGCTGATGTTGGAGAATATTGGACCTGTATCAGTGCTGATGTTGGAGAATATTGGACCTGTACGAATGCTGATGTTGGACTATATTGGACCTGCATCAGTGCTGAAGTTGGAGAATATTTGACCTGTATCAGTGCTGATGTTGGGGAATATTAGACCTGTATCTGTGCTGATATTTTTGAATATTGGACCTGTTTCAGTGCTGATGTTGGAGGATATTAGACCTGTATCAGTGCTGATGTTGGTGCATATTGGACCTGTATCAGTGCTGATGTTGGAGAATATTGGACCTGCATCAGTGCTGATGTTGGGGAATATTAGACCTGTATCAGTGCTGATGTTGGAGAATATTAGACCTGTATCAGTGCTGATCTTGGAGAATATTAGACCTGTATCAGTGCTGATGTTGGAGAATATTAGACGTCTATCAGTGCTGATGTTGCAGAATATTGGACCTGTATCAGTGCTGATGTTGGAGAATATTAGACCTGTACGAATGCTGATGTTGGAGTATATTCGATCTGTATCAGTGCTGATGTTGGTGCATATTGGACCTGTATCAGTGCTGATGTTGGAGAATATTGGACCTGCATCAGTGCTGAAGTTGGAGAATATTTAACCTGTATCAGTGCTGATGTTGGGGAATATTAGACCTGTATCTGTGCTGATGTTTTTGAAGATTGGACCTGTTTCAGTGCTGATGTTGGAGAATATTAGACCTGTATCAGTGCTGATGTTGGAGAATATTAGACCTGTAACTGTGCTGACGTTGGTGCATATTGGACCTGTATCAGTGCTGATGTTGGAGAATATTAGACCTGTATCAGTGCTGATGTTGGAGAATATTAGACCTGTATCAGTGCTGATCTTGGAGAATATTAGACCTGTATCAGTGCTGATGTTGGAGAATATTAGACGTGTATCAGTGCTGATGTTGCAGAATATTGAACCTGTATCAGTGCTGGTGTTGGAGAATATTAGACCTGTATCGGTGCTGATGTTGGTACATATTGGACCTGTATCAGTGCTGATGTTGGAGAATATTAGACCTGTATCAGTGCTGATGTTGGGGAATATTAGATTGCATCAGTGCTGGTGTTGGTGAATATTGGACCTGTATCAGTGCTGATTTTAGGGAATATTAGACCTGTAATCAGTGCTGATGTTTTTCAATATTGGACCTGTATCAGTGCTGATACTGGATAATATTAGATCTGTATCAGTGCTGAAGTTGGTGCATATAAGACCTGTATCAGTGCTGATGTTGGAGTATATTGGATGTGTATCAGTGCTGATGTTGAAGGATATTGAACCTGTATCAGTGCTGATATTGGTGAATATTAGACCTGTATCAGTGCTGATGTTGGAGAATATTGGACCTGTATCAGTGCTGATGTTGGGGAATATTAGAACTCTATCAGTGCTGATGTTTTTCAATATTGGACCTGTATCAGTGCTGATGTTGGAGAATATTAGACCTGTATCAGTGTTGATGTTGGTGCATATAGGACCTGTATCAGTGCAGATGTTGCGGAATATTGTACGTGTATCAGTGCTGAAGTTGGAGAATGTTAGACCTCTATCTGTGCTGATGTTGGTGCATATTGCACATGTATTAGTGCTGATGTTGGAGAATATTGGACCTGCATCAGTGCTGATGTTGGGGAATATTAGACCTGTATCAATGCTGATGTTGGAGAATATTGGACCTGTATCGGTGCTGATGTTTTTGAATATTAGACCTGTATCCATGCTGATGTTGGAGAATATTGGACCTGTATCAGTGCTGATGTTGGAGAATATTAGACCTGTATCAGTGCAGATGTTGGTGCATATTGGACCTGTATCAGTGCTGATGTTGGAGAATATTAAACCTGTATCAGTGCTGATGTTGGAGATTATTAGACCTGTATCAGTGCTGATGTTGGAGAATTTTAGACCTGTATCAGTGCTGATCTTGGAGAATATTAGACCTCTATCAGTGCAGATGTTGCTGCATATTGGACCTTATCAGTGCTGATGTTGAAGGATATTAGACCCGTATCAGTGCTGAAGTTGAAGAATATTAGACCTGTATCAGTGCTGAGGTGGTGATGCATATTGCAACTGTATCAGTGCTGATGTTGGAGAATATTGGACCTGCATCAGTGCTGATGTTGGGGGAATATTAGACCTTTATCATTGCTGATGTTGGAGAATATTGGACCTGTATCAGTGCTGATGTTTTTTGAATATTGGACCTGTATCAGTGCTGATGCTGGAGAATGTTAGAACTCTATCAGTGCTGATGTTGGTGCATATTGGGCCTTTATCAGTGCTGATGTTGGAGAATATTGAACCTGTATCAGTGCTGATGTTGGAGAATATTAGACCTGTGCCAATGCTGATGTTGGAGAATATTAGACCTGTATCCGTGCTGATGTTGGTGCATATTGGACCTGTATCAGAGCTGATGTTGGTGCATATTGGACCTGTATCAGCGCTGATGTTGGAGAATATTAGACCTGTATCAGTGCTGATGTTGGTGCATATTGGACCTGTAACGGTGCTGATGTTGGAGAATATTGGACCTCTATCAGTGCTGAAGTTGGAGAATATTAGACCTGTATCAGTGCTGATGTTGGGGAATTTTAGACCTGTATCAGTGCTGATGTTGGGAATATTAAACCTGTATCAGTGCTGATGTTTTTGAATATTGGACCTGTTTCAGTGCTGATGTTGGAGAATATTAGACCTGTATCACTGCTGATGTTGGTGCATATTGGACCTGTATCAGTGCTGATGTTGGAGAATATTAGACCTGTAACTGTGCTGATGTTGGGTGCATATTGGACCTGTATCAGTGCTGATGTTGGAGAATATTAGACCTGTATCAGTGCTGATGTTGGTCCATATTAGACCTGTATCAGTGCTGATGTTGGAGAATATTAGACCTGTATCAGTGCTGATGTTGGAGAATATTACACCTGTATCAGTGCTGATCTTGGAGAATATTGGACCTGTATCAGTGCTGATGTTGGAGAATATTAGACGTGTATCAGTGCTGGTGTTTGCGGAATATTGTACGTGCATCACTGCTGAAGTTGGGGAACACTGGACCTGTATCAGTGCTGATGTTGCGGAATATTGAAACTGTATCAGTGCTGGTGTTGGAGAATATTAGACCTGTATCAGTGCTGATGTTGGTACATATTGGACCTGTATCAGTGCTGATGTTGGAGAATATTAGCCCTCTATCAGTGCTGATGTTGGTGCATAGTGCACCTGTATCAGTGCTGATGTTGGAGAATATTGGACCTGCATCAGTGCTGATGTTGGGGAATATTAGACCTGTATCAGTGCTGATGTTGGAGAATATTAGACCTGTATCAGTGCTGATCTTGGAGAATATTAGACCTGTAATCAGTGCTGATGTTGGAGAATATTAGACGTGTATCAGTGCTGATGTTGCAGAATATTGGACCTGTATCAGTGCTGATGTTGGAGAATATTAGACCTGTGATGTTGGAGTATATTAGACCTGTATCAGTGCTGATGTTGGTGCATATTGGACCTGTATCAGTGCTGATGTTGGAGAATATTGGACCTGCATCAGTGCTGAAGTTGGAGAATATTTAACCTGTATCAGTGCTGATGTTGGGGAATATTAGACCGGTATCTGTGCTGATGTTTTTGAAGATTGGACCTGTTTCAGTGCTGATGTTGGAGAATATTAGACCTGTATCAGTGCTGATGTTGGAGAATATTAGACCTGTAACTGTGCTGACGTTGGTGCATATTGGACCTGTATCAGTGCTGATGTTGGAGAATATTAGACCTGTATGAGTGCTGATGTTGGAGAATATTAGACCTGTATCAGTGCTGATCTTGGAGAATATTAGACCTGTATCAGTGCTGATGTTGGAGAATATTAGACGTGTATCAGTGCTGATGTTGCAGAATATTGAACCTGTATCAGTGCTGGTGTTGGAGAATATTAGACCTGTATCGGTGCTGATGTTGGTACATATTGGACCTGTATCAGTGCTGATGTTGGAGAATATTAGACCTGTATCAGTGCTGATGTTGGGGAATATTAGATTGCATCAGTGCTGGTGTTGGTGAATATTGGACCTGTATCAGTGCTGATTTTAGGGAATATTAGACCTGTATCAGTGCTGATGTTTTTTCAATATTGGACCTGTATCAGTGCTGATGTTGGAGAATATTGGACCTGTATCAGTGCTGATGTTGGGGAATATTAGAACTCTATCAGTGCTGATGTTTTTCAATATTGGACCTGTATCAGTGCTGATGTTGGAGAATATTAGACCTGTATCAGTGTTGATGTTGGTGCATATAGGACCTGTATCAGTGCAGATGTTGCGGAATATTGTACGTGTATCAGTGCTGAAGTTGGAGAATGTTAGAACTCTATCTGTGCTGATGTTGGTGCATATTGCACATGTATTAGTGCTGATGTTGGAGAATATTGGACCTGCATCAGTGCTGATGTTGGGGAATATTAGACCTGTATTAATGCTGATGTTGGAGAATATTGGACCTGTATCGGTGCTGATGTTTTTGAATATTGGATCTGTATCAGTGCTGATGCTGGAGAATATTGGACCTGTATCAGTGCTGATGTTGGAGAATATTAGACCTGTTCCAGTGCTGATGTTGGAGAATATTAGACCTGTATCCATGCTGATGTTGGAGAATATTGGACCTGTATCAGTGCTGATTTTGGAGAATATTAGACCTGTATCAGTGCTGATGTTGGTGCATATTGGACCTGTATCAGTGCTGATGTTGGAGAATATTAGACCTGTATCAGTGCTGATGTTGGAGATTATTAGACCTGTATCAGTGCTGATGTTGGAGAATTTTAGACCTGTATCAGTGCTGATCTTGGAGAATATTAGACCTCTATCAGTGCAGATGTTGCTGCATATTGGACCTGTATCAGTGCTGATGTTGAAGGATATTAGACCTGTATCAGTGCTGAAGTTGAAGAATATTAGACCTGT
This sequence comes from Somniosus microcephalus, assembly GCF_052327205.1. NCBI lineage: Eukaryota > Metazoa > Chordata > Chondrichthyes > Squaliformes > Somniosidae > Somniosus > Somniosus microcephalus. The sequence goes on along the minus strand of NC_141010.1, from coordinate 63,696,022 downwards.
ATCAGTGCTGAGGTTGGTGCATATTGCAACTGTATCAGTGCTGATGTTGGAGAATATTGGACCTGTATCAGTGCTGATGTTGGGGAATGTTAGACCTGTATCAATGCTGATGTTGGAAAATATTGTACCTGTATCAGTGCTGTTGTTTTTGAATATTGGGCCTGTATCTGTGCTGATGTTGAAGAATATTAGACCGGTATCAGTGCTGATGTTTTTGAATATTGGACCTGTGTCAGTGCTGATGTTGGAGAATATTAGACATGTATCAGTGCTGATGTTGGTGCGTATTGGACCTGTATCAGTGCTGATGTTGGGGACTATTGCAGCTGTATCATTGCTGATGTTCGAGAATATTAGACCTGTATCAGTGCTGAAGTTGGAGAACATTAGACCTGTATCAGTGCTGAAGTTGGAGCATATTAGACCTGTATCCGTGCTGATGCTGGAGAATTTTAGACCTGTAACTGTGCTGATGTTGGTGCATATTGGACCTGTATCAGTGCTGATGTTGGAGAATATTAGCCCTGTATCACTTCTGATGTTATGGAATATTAGAACTGTATCAGTGCTGAGGTTGGGGAATATTGGACCTGTACCAGTGCTGATGTTGGAGAATATTAGACCTGTATCAGTGCTGACATTTTTCAATATTGGACCTGTATCAGTGCTGATACTGGATAATATTTGACCTGTATCAGTGCTGAAGTTGGTGCATATAGGACCTGTATCAGCGCTGATGTTGGAGAATATTGGACGTGTATCAGTGCTGATGTTGGAGGATATTGGACCTGTATCAGTGCTGATATTGGTGATTATGAGACCTCTATCAGTGCTGATGTTGCTTCATATTGTACCTGTATGAGTGCTGATGTTGGGGAATATTGGACCTGTATCAGTGCTGATGTTGGGGAATATTAGACCTGTATCAGTGCTGATGTTGGTGCATATAGGACCTGTATCAGTGCAGATGTTGCGGAATATTGTACGTGTATCAGTGCTGATGTTGGAGAATATTAGCCCTCTATCAGTGCTGATGTTGGTGCATATTGCACCTGTATCAGTGCTGATGTTGGAGAATATTGGACCTGCGTCAGTGCTGATGTTGGGGAATATTAGACCTGTATCAGTGCTGATGTTGGTGCATATTGGTCCTGTATCAGTGCTGATGTTGGAGAATATTGGACCTGTATCAGTGCTGATGTTGGAGAATATTGGACCTGTACGAATGCTGATGTTGGAGTATATTGGACCTGCATCAGTGCTGAAGTTGGAGAATATTTGACCTGTATCAGTGCTGATGTTGGGGAATATTAGACCTGTATCTGTGCTGATATTTTTGAATCTTGGACCTGTTTCAGTGCTGATGTTGGAGGATATTAGACCTGTATCAGTGCTGATGTTGGTGCATATTGGACCTGTATCAGTGCTGATGTTGGAGAATATTAGACCTGTATCAGTGCTGATGTTGGAGAATATTAGACCTGTATCAGTGCTGATGTTGGAGAATATTAGACCTGTTTCAGTGCTGATGTTGGAGAATATTAGACGTGTATCAGTGCTGATATTGCGGAATATTGTACCTGTATTAGTGCTGAAGTTGAGGAATGTTGTACGTATATCAGTGCTGAAGCTGGGGAACACTGGACCTGTACCAGTGCTGATGTTGCGGAATATTGAACCTGTATCAGTGCTGGTGTTGGAGAATATTAGACCTGTATCGGTGCTGATGTTGGTACATATTGGACCTGTATCAGTGCTGATGTTGGAGAATTATAGACCTGTATCAGTGCTGATGTTGGGGAATATTAGATTGCATCAGTGCTGGTGTTGGTGAATATTGGACCTGTATCAGTGCTGACTTTAGGGAATATTAGACCTGTATCAGTGCTGATGTTTTTCAATATTGGACCTGTATCAGTGCTGATACTGGATAATATTAGACCTGTACCAGTGCTGAAGTTGGTGCATATAAAACCTGTATCAGTGCTGATGTTGGAGTATATTGGACGTGTATCAGTGCTGATGTTGAAGGATATTGAACCTGTATCAGTGCTGATATTGGTGAATATTAGACCTGTATCAGTGCTGATGTTGGAGAATATTGGACCTGTATCAGTGCTGATGTTGGGGAATATTAGACCTCTATCAGTGCTGATGTTTTTCAATATTGGACCTGTATCAGTGCTGATGTTGGAGAATATTAGACCTGTATCAGTGCTGATGTTGGTGCATATAGGACCTGTATCAGTGCAGATGTTGCGGAATATTGTACGTGTATCAGTGCTGAAGTTGGAGAATATTGGACCTGCATCAGTGCTGATGTTGGGGAATATTAGACCTGTACGAGTGCTGATGTTGGAGAATATTGGACCTGTATCAGTGCTGATGTTGGTGCATATTGTACATGTATCAGTGCTCATGTTGGAGCATTTTGGACCTGTATCAATGCTGAAGTTGGAGAATATTGGACCTGTACCAGTGCTGATGTTGGAGAATATTAGACCTGTATCCATGCTAATGTTGGAGAATATTGGAACTGTATCAGTGCTGATGTTGGAGAATATTAGACCTGTATCAGTGCTGATGTTGGTGCATATTGGACCTGTATCAGTGCTGATGTTGGAGAATATTAGACCAGTATCAGTGCTGATGTTGGAGATTATTAGACCTGTATCAGCGCTGATGTTGGAGAATTTTAGACCTGCATCAGTGCTGATCTTGGAGAATATTAGACCTCTATCAGTGCAGATGTTGGTGCATATTGGACCTGTATCAGTGCTGATGTTGGAGGATATTAGACCTGTATCAGTGCTGAAGTTGAAGAATATTAGACCTGTATCAGTGCTGATGTTGGTGCATATTGCAACTGTATCAGTGCTGATGTTGGAGAATATTGGACCTGTATCAGTGCTGATGTTGGAGAATGTTCGACGTGTATCAATGCTGATGTTGGAAAATATTGTACCTGTATCAGTGCTGTTGTTTTTGAATATTGGACCTGTATCAGTGCTGATGTTGGAGAATATTAGACCGGTATCAGTGCTGTTGTTTTTGAATATTGGACCTGTATCAGTGCTGATGTTGGAGAATATTAGAACTGTATCAGTGCTGATGTTGGTGTGTATTGGACCTTTATCAGTGCTGATGTTGGGGACTATTGGACCTGTATCATTGCTGATGTTCGAGAATATTAGACCTGTATCAGTGCTGAAGTTGGAGAACATTAGACCTGTATCAGTGCTGATGCTGGAGCATATTAGACCTGTATCAGTGCTGATGTTGGAGAATATTAGGCCTGTATCAGTGCTGATCTTGTAGAATATTGGACCTGTATCAGTTCTGATGTTGGAGAATATTAGCCCTGTATCAGTTCTGATGTTTGGGAATATTAGATCTGTATCAGTGCTGATGTTGGGGAATATTAGACCTGTATCAGTGCTGATGTTGGTGCATATTGTACCTGTATCAGTGCTGATGTTGGAGCATATTGGACCTGTATCAATGCTGAAGTTGGAGAATATTAGACCTGTGCCAGTGCTGATGTTGGAGAATATTAGACCTGTAACAGTGCTGATGTTGGAGAATATTAGACCTGTATCAGTGCTGATGTTGGAGAAAATTAGACCTGTATCAGTGCTGATGTTGTTGCATATTGTACCTGTATCAGTGCTGATGTTGGAGCATATTGGACCTGTATCAATGCTGAAGTTGGAAAATATTAGACCTGTAGCAGTGCTGATGTTGGAGAATATTAGACCTGTAACAGTGCTGATGTTGGAGAATATTAGACCTGTATCAGTGCTGATCTTGGAGAATATTAGACCTGTATGAGTGCTGATGTTGGAGTATATTAGACCTGTATCAGTGCTGATGTTGGTGCATATTGTACCTGTATCTGTGCTGATCTTGGTGAATATTGGACCTGTAACAATGCTAATGTTGGAGAATATTAGACCTGTATCAGTGCTGATGTTGGAGAATATTAGACCTGTATAAGTGCTGAAGTTGGAGAATATTAGACCTGTATCAGTGCTGATGTTGGGGAATATTAGACCTGTATCAGTGCTGATGTTGGACAATATTAGACCTGTATCAGTGCTGAAGTTGGAGAATATTAGACCTGTATCAGTGCTTATGTTGGAGAATATTAGACTTGTATCAGTGCTGATCTTGGAGAATATTGGACCTGTATCAGTGCTGATCTTGGAGAATATTAGCCCTGTATCAGTTCTGATGTTGGGGAATGTTAGACCTGTAACAGTGCTGATGTTGGAGAATTATAGACCTGTATCAGTGCTGATCTTGGAGAATATTAGACCTCTATCAGTGCAGATGTTGGTGCATATTGGACCTGTATCAGTGCTGATGTTGGAGGATATTAGACCTGTATCAGTGCTGAAGTTGAAGAATATTAGACCTGTATCAGTGCTGATGTTCGTGCATATTGCAACTGTATCAGTGCTGATGTTGGAGAATATTGGACCTGTATCAGTGCTGATGTTGGGGAATATTAGACCTGCAGCAGTGCTGATGTTGGAGAATATTAGACCTGTAACAGTGCTGATGTTGGAGAATATTAGACCTGTATCAGTGCTGATCTTGGAGAATATTAGACCTGTATGAGTGCTGATGTTGGAGTATATTAGACCTGTATCAGTGCTGATGTTGGTGCATATTGTACCTGTATCTGTGCTGATCTTGGTGAATATTGGACCTGTAACAATGCTAATGTTGGAGAATATTAGACCTGCATCAGTGCTGATGTTGGAGAATATTAGACCTGTATAAGTGCTGAAGTTGGAGAATATTAGACCTGTATCAGTGCTGATGTTGGGGAATATTAGACCTGTATCAGTGCTGATGTTGGACAATATTAGACCTGTATCAGTGCTGAAGTTGGAGAATATTAGACCTGTATCAGTGCTTATGTTGGAGAATATTAGACTTGTATCAGTGCTGATCTTGAAGAATATGGGACTTGTATCAGTGCTGATCTTGGAGAATATTAGCCTTGTATCAGTTCTGATGTTGGGGAATGTTAGACCTGTAACAGTGCTGATGTTGGAGAATTATATACCTGTATCGGTGCTGATCTTGGAGAATATTAGACCTCTATCAGTGCAGATGTTGGTGCATATTGGACCTGTATCAGTGCTGATGTTGGAGGATATTAGACCTGTATCAGTGCTGAAGTTGAAGAATATTAGACCTGTATCAGTGCTGATGTTCGTGCATATTGCAACTGTATCAGTGCTGATGTTGGAAAATATTGGACCTGTATCAGTGCTGTTGTTTTTGAATATTGGACCTGTATCAGTGCTGATGTTGGAGAATATTAGACCTGTATCAGTGCTGATGTTGGTGCACAATGGACCTGTATCAGTGCTGATGTTGGAGAATATTAGACCTGTATCAGTGCTGATGTTGGTGCGTATTGGACCTGTATCAGTGCTGATGTTGGGGCATATTGGACCTGTATCATTGCTGATGTTCGAGAATGTTAGACCTGTATCAGTGCTGAAGTTGGAGAACATTAGACCTGTATCAGTGCTGATGTTGGAGCATATTAGACCTGTATCAATGCTGATCTTGGAGAATATTGGACCTGTATCAGTGCTGATGTTGGAGAATATTAGCCCTGTATCAGTTCTGATGTTGGGGAATATTAGAACTGTATCAGTGATTATGTTGCGGAATATTGGACCTGTATCAGGGCTGATGTTGGGGAAAATTAGACCTGTATCAGTGCTGATGTTGGAGCATATTGGACCTGTATCAATGCTGAAGTTGGAGAATATTAGACCTGTGCCAGTGCTGATGTTGGAGAATATTAGACCTGTAACAGTGCTGATGTTGGAGAATATTAGACATGTATCAGTGCTGATGTTGGAGAATATTAGACCTGTATCAGTGCTGATCTTGGAGAATATTAGACTTGTACGAGTGCTGATGTTGGAGTATATTAGACCTGTATCAGTGCTGATGTTGGTGTATATTGAACCTGTATCTGTGCTGATCTTGGTGAATATTGGACCTGTAACAATGCTGATGTTGGAGAATATTAGACCTGTATAAGTGCTGATGTTGGAGAATATTAGACCTGTATAAGTGCTGTAGGTGGGGAATATTAGACCTGTATCAGTGCTGATGTTGGAGAATATTAGACCTGTATCAGTGCTGATGTTGGAGCATATTAGACCTGCATCAGTGCTGAAGTTGGAGAATATTAGACCTGTATCAGTGCTGATGTTGGAGAATATTAGACCTGTATCAGTGCTGATCTTGGAGAATATTGGACCTGTATCAGTGCTGATGTTGGAGAATATTAGCCCTGTATCAGTTCTGATGTTGGGGAATATTAGACCTGTAACAGTGCTGATGTTGGAGAATATTAGACCTGTATCAGTGCTGAAGTTGGTGAATATTGGACCTGTATCAGTGCTGAAGTTGGTGAATATTAGACCTGTATTAGTGCTGATGTTGGGGAATATTAGACCTGTATCAGTGCTGATGTTTTTGAATATTGGACCTGTTTCAGTGCTGATGTTGGAGAATATTAGACCTGTATCAGTGCTGATGTTGGTGCATATTGGACCTGTATCAGTGCTGATGTTGGAGAATATTAGACCTGTATCAGTGCTGATGTTTTTGAATATTGAACCTGTGTCAGTGCTGATGTTGGAGAATATTATACCTGTATCAGTGCTGATGTTGGTGCGTATTGGACCTGTATCAGTGCTGATGTTGGGGCGTATTGGACCTGTATCATTGCTGATGTTCGAGAATATTAGACCTGTATCAGTGCTGAAGTTGGAGAACATTAGTCCTGTATCAGTGCTGATGTTGGAGCATATTTGACCTGTATCAATGCTGATCTTTGAGAATATTGGACCTGTATCAGTGCTGATGTTGGAGAATATTAGCCCTGTATCAGTTCTGATGTTTGGGAATATTAGAACTGTATCAGTGATTACGTTGCGGAATATTGGACCTGTATCAGGGCTGATGTTGGGGAATATTAGACCTGTATCAGTGCAGATGTTGGATCATATTGGACCTGTATCAATGCTGAAGTTGGAGAATATTAGACCTGTGCCAGTGCTGATGTTGGAGAATATTAGACCTGTAACAGTGCTGATGTTGGAGAATATTAGACCTGTATCAGTGCTGATGTTGGAGAATATTAGACCTGAATCAGTGCTGATCTTGGAGAATATTAGACTTGTACGAGTGCTGATGTTGGAGTAAATTAGACCTGTGTCAGTGCTGATGTTGGTGTATATTGTACCTGTATCTGTGCTGATCTTGGTGAATATTGGACCTGTAACAATGCTGATGTTGGAGAATATTAGACCTGTATCAGTGCTGAAGTTGGAGAATATTAGACCTGTATCAGTGCTGATGTTGGAGAATATTAGACCTGTATCAGTGCTGATGTTGGAGAATATTAGACCTGTATCAGTGCTGATCTTGGAGAATATTAGACCTGTATCAGTGCTGATGTTGGAGAATGTTAGACGTGTATCAGTGCTGATGTTGCAGAATATTGAACCTGTATCAGTGCTGGTGTTGGAGAATATTAGACCTGTATCGGTGCTGATGTTGGTACATATTGGACCTGTATCAGTGCTGATGTTGGAGAATATTAGACCTGTATCAGTGCTGATGTTGGGGAATATTAGATTGCATCAGTGCTGGTGTTGGTGAATATTGGACCTGTATCAGTGCTGATTTTAGGGAATATTAGACCTGTATCAGTGCTGATGTTTTTCAATATTGGACCTGTATGAGTGCTGATACTGGATAATATTAGACCTGTATCAGTGCTGAAGTTGGTGCATATAAGACCTGTATCAGTGCTGATGTTGGAGTATATTGGATGTGTATCAGTGCTGATGTTGAAGGATATTGAACCTGTATCAGTGCTGATATTGGTGAATATTAGACCTGTATCAGTGCTGATGTTGGAGAATATTGGACCTGTATCAGTGCTGATGTTGGGGAATATTAGAACTCTATCAGTGCTGATGTTTTTCAATATTGGACCTGTATCAGTGCTGATGTTGGAGAATATTAGACCTGTATCAGTGTTGATGTTGGTGCATATAGGACCTGTATCAGTGCAGATGTTGCGGAATATTGTACGTGTATCAGTGCTGAAGTTGGAGAATGTTAGACCTCTATCTGTGCTGATGTTGGTGCATATTGCACATGTATTAGTGCTGATGTTGGAGAATATTGGACCTGCATCAGTGCTGATGTTGGGGAATATTAGACCTGTATCAATGCTGATGTTGGAGAATATTGGACCTGTATCGGTGCTGATATTTTTGAATATTAGACCTGTATCCATGCTGATGTTGGAGAATATTGGACCTGTATCAGTGCTGATGTTGGAGAATATTAGACCTGTATCAGTGCAGATGTTGGTGCATATTGGACCTGTATCAGTGCTGATGTTGGAGAATATTAAACCTGTATCAGTGCTGATGTTGGAGATTATTAGACCTGTATCAGTGCTGATGTTGGAGAATTTTAGACCTGTATCAGTGCTGATCTTGGAGAATATTAGACCTCTATCAGTGCAGATGTTGCTGCATATTGGACCTGTATCAGTGCTGATGTTGAAGGATATTAGACCCGTATCAGTGCTGAAGTTGAAGAATATTAGACCTGTATCAGTGCTGAGGTTGATGCATATTGCAACTGTATCAGTGCTGATGTTGGAGAATATTGGACCTGCATCAGTGCTGATGTTGGGGAATATTAGACCTTTATCATTGCTGATGTTGGAGAATATTGGACCTGTATCAGTGCTGATGTTTTTGAATATTGGACCTGTATCAGTGCTGATGCTGGAGAATGTTAGAACTCTATCAGTGCTGATGTTGGTGCATATTGGGCCTTTATCAGTGCTGATGTTGGAGAATATTGAACCTGTATCAGTGCTGATGTTGGAGAATATTAGACCTGTGCCAATGCTGATGTTGGAGAATATTAGACCTGTATCCGTGCTGATGTTGGTGCATATTGGACCTGTATCAGAGCTGATGTTGGTGCATATTGGACCTGTATCAGCGCTGATGTTGGAGAATATTAGACCTGTATCAGTGCTGATGTTGGTGCATATTGGACCTGTAACGGTGCTGATGTTGGAGAATATTGGACCTCTATCAGTGCTGAAGTTGGAGAATATTAGACCTGTATCAGTGCTGATGTTGGGGAATTTTAGACCTGTATCAGTGCTGATGTTGGGGAATATTAAACCTGTATCAGTGCTGATGTTTTTGAATATTGGACCTGTTTCAGTGCTGATGTTGGAGAATATTAGACCTGTATCACTGCTGATGTTGGTGCATATTGGACCTGTATCAGTGCTGATGTTGGAGAATATTAGACCTGTAACTGTGCTGATGTTGGGTGCATATTGGACCTGTATCAGTGCTGATGTTGGAGAATATTAGACCTGTATCAGTGCTGATGTTGGTCCATATTAGACCTGTATCAGTGCTGATGTTGGAGAATATTAGACCTGTATCAGTGCTGATGTTGGAGAATATTACACCTGTATCAGTGCTGATCTTGGAGAATATTGGACCTGTATCAGTGCTGATGTTGGAGAATATTAGACGTGTATCAGTGCTGATGTTGCGGAATATTGTACGTGCATCACTGCTGAAGTTGGGGAACACTGGACCTGTATCAGTGCTGATGTTGCGGAATATTGAAACTGTATCAGTGCTGGTGTTGGAGAATATTAGACCTGTATCAGTGCTGATGTTGGTACATATTGGACCTGTATCAGTGCTGATGTTGGAGAATATTAGCCCTCTATCAGTGCTGATGTTGGTGCATAGTGCACCTGTATCAGTGCTGATGTTGGAGAATATTGGACCTGCATCAGTGCTGATGTTGGGGAATATTAGACCTGTATCAGTGCTGATGTTGGAGAATATTAGACCTGTATCAGTGCTGATCTTGGAGAATATTAGACCTGTATCAGTGCTGATGTTGGAGAATATTAGACGTGTATCAGTGCTGATGTTGCAGAATATTGGACCTGTATCAGTGCTGATGTTGGAGAATATTAGACCTGTACGAATGCTGATGTTGGAGTATATTAGACCTGTATCAGTGCTGATGTTGGTGCATATTGGACCTGTATCAGTGCTGATGTTGGAGAATATTGGACCTGCATCAGTGCTGAAGTTGGAGAATATTTAACCTGTATCAGTGCTGATGTTGGGGAATATTAGACCTGTATCTGTGCTGATGTTTTTGAAGATTGGACCTGTTTCAGTGCTGATGTTGGAGAATATTAGACCTGTATCAGTGCTGATGTTGGAGAATATTAGACCTGTAACTGTGCTGACGTTGGTGCATATTGGACCTGTATCAGTGCTGATGTTGGAGAATATTAGACCTGTATCAGTGCTGATGTTGGAGAATATTAGACCTGTATCAGTGCTGATCTTGGAGAATATTAGACCTGTATCAGTGCTGATGTTGGAGAATATTAGACGTGTATCAGTGCTGATGTTGCAGAATATTGAACCTGTATCAGTGCTGGTGTTGGAGAATATTAGACCTGTATCGGTGCTGATGTTGGTACATATTGGACCTGTATCAGTGCTGATGTTGGAGAATATTAGACCTGTATCAGTGCTGATGTTGGGGAATATTAGATTGCATCAGTGCTGGTGTTGGTGAATATTGGACCTGTATCAGTGCTGATTTTAGGGAATATTAGACCTGTATCAGTGCTGATGTTTTTCAATATTGGACCTGTATCAGTGCTGATACTGGATAATATTAGACCTGTATCAGTGCTGAAGTTGGTGCATATAAGACCTGTATCAGTGCTGATGTTGGAGTATATTGGATGTGTATCAGTGCTGATGTTGAAGGATATTGAACCTGTATCAGTGCTGATATTGGTGAATATTAGACCTGTATCAGTGCTGATGTTGGAGAATATTGGACCTGTATCAGTGCTGATGTTGGGGAATATTAGAACTCTATCAGTGCTGATGTTTTTCAATATTGGACCTGTATCAGTGCTGATGTTGGAGAATATTAGACCTGTATCAGTGTTGATGTTGGTGCATATAGGACCTGTATCAGTGCAGATGTTGCGGAATATTGTACGTGTATCAGTGCTGAAGTTGGAGAATGTTAGAACTCTATCTGTGCTGATGTTGGTGCATATTGCACATGTATTAGTGCTGATGTTGGAGAATATTGGACCTGCATCAGTGCTGATGTTGGGGAATATTAGACCTGTATTAATGCTGATGTTGGAGAATATTGGACCTGTATCGGTGCTGATGTTTTTGAATATTGGATCTGTATCAGTGCTGATGCTGGAGAATATTGGACCTGTATCAGTGCTGATGTTGGAGAATATTAGACCTGTTCCAGTGCTGATGTTGGAGAATATTAGACCTGTATCCATGCTGATGTTGGAGAATATTGGACCTGTATCAGTGCTGATGTTGGAGAATATTAGACCTGTATCAGTGCTGATGTTGGTGCATATTGGACCTGTATCAGTGCTGATGTTGGAGAATATTAGACCTGTATCAGTGCTGATGTTGGAGATTATTAGACCTGTATCAGTGCTGATGTTGGAGAATTTTAGACCTGTATCAGTGCTGATCTTGGAGAATATTAGACCTCTATCAGTGCAGATGTTGCTGCATATTGGACCTGTATCAGTGCTGATGTTGAAGGATATTAGACCTGTATCAGTGCTGAAGTTGAAGAATATTAGACCTGTATCAGTGCTGAGGTTGGTGCATATTGCAACTGTATCAGTGCTGATGTTGGAGAATATTGGACCTGTATCAGTGCTGATATTGGGGAATGTTAGACCTGTATCAATGCTGATGTTGGAAAATATTGTACCTATATCAGTGCTGTTGTTTTTGAATATTGGGCCTGTATCTGTGCTGAAGTTGAAGAATATTAGACCGGTATCAGTGCTGATGTTTTTGAATATTGGACCTGTGTCAGTGCTGATGTTGGAGAATATTAGACATGTATCAGTGCTGATGTTGGTGCGTATTGGACCTGTATCAGTGCTGATGTTGGGGACTATTGCACCTGTATCATTGCTGATGTTCGAGAATATTAGACCTGTATCAGTGCTGAAGTTGGAGAACATTAGACCTGTATCAGTGCTGAAGTTGGAGCATATTAGACCTGTATCCGTGCTGATGCTGGAGAATTTTAGGCCTGTAACTGTGCTGATGTTGGTGCATATTGGACCTGTATCAGTGCTGATGTTGGAGAATATTAGCCCTGTATCACTTCTGATGTTATGGAATATTAGAACTGTATCAGTGCTGAGGTTGGGGAATATTGGACCTGTACCAGTGCTGATGTTGGAGAATATTAGACCTGTATCAGTGCTGACATTTTTCAATATTGGACCTGTATCAGTGCTGATACTGGATAATATTTGACCTGTATCAGTGCTGAAGTTGGTGCATATAGGACCTGTATCAGCGCTGATGTTGGAGAATATTGGACGTGTATCAGTGCTGATGTTGGAGGATATTGGACCTGTATCAGTGCTGATATTGGTGATTATGAGACCTCTATCAGTGCTGATGTTGCTTCATATTGTACCTGTATGAGTGCTGATGTTGGGGAATATTGGACCTGTATCAGTGCTGATGTTGGGGAATATTAGACCTGTATCAGTGCTGATGTTGGTGCATATAGGAACTGTATCAGTGCAGATGTTGCGGAATATTGTACGTGTATCAGTGCTGATGTTGGAGAATATTAGCCCTCTATCAGTGCTGATGTTGGTGCATATTGCACCTGTATCAGTGCTGATGTTGGAGAATATTGGACCTGCGTCAGTGCTGATGTTGGGGAATATTAGACCTGTATCAGTGCTGATGTTGGTGCATATTGGTCCTGTATCAGTGCTGATGTTGGAGAATATTGGACCTGTATCAGTGCTGATGTTGGAGAATATTGGACCTGTACGAATGCTGATGTTGGAGTATATTGGACCTGCATCAGTGCTGAAGTTGGAGAATATTTGACCTGTATCAGTGCTGATGTTGGGGAATATTAGACCTGTATCTGTGCTGATATTTTTGAATCTTGGACCTGTTTCAGTGCTGATGTTGGAGGATATTAGACCTGTATCAGTGCTGATGTTGGTGCATATTGGACCTGTATCAGTGCTGATGTTGGAGAATATTAGACCTGTATCAGTGCTGATGTTGGAGAATATTAGACCTGTATCAGTGCTGATGTTGGAGAATATTAGACCTGTTTCAGTGCTGATGTTGGAGAATATTAGACGTGTATCAGTGCTGATATTGCGGAATATTGTACCTGTATTAGTGCTGAAGTTGAGGAATGTTGTATGTATATCAGTGCTGAAGCTGGGGAACACTGGACCTGTACCAGTGCTGATGTTGCGGAATATTGAACCTGTATCAGTGCTGGTGTTGGAGAATATTAGACCTGTATCGGTGCTGATGTTGGTACATATTGGACCTGTATCAGTGCTGATGTTGGAGAATTATAGACCTGTATCAGTGCTGATGTTGGGGAATATTAGATTGCATCAGTGCTGGTGTTGGTGAATATTGGACCTGTATCAGTGCTGACTTTAGGGAATATTAGACCTGTATCAGTGCTGATGTTTTTCAATATTGGACCTGTATCAGTGCTGATACTGGATAATATTAGACCTGTACCAGTGCTGAAGTTGGTGCATATAAAACCTGTATCAGTGCTGATGTTGGAGTATATTGGATGTGTATCAGTGCTGATGTTGAAGGATATTGAACCTGTATCAGTGCTGATATTGGTGAATATTAGACCTGTATCAGTGCTGATGTTGGAGAATATTGGACCTGTATCAGTGCTGATGTTGGGGAATATTAGACCTCTATCAGTGCTGATGTTTTTCAATATTGGACCTGTATCAGTGCTGATGTTGGAGAATATTAGACCTGTATCAGTGCTGATGTTGGTGCATATAGGACCTGTATCAGTGCAGATGTTGCGGAATATTGTACGTGTATCAGTGCTGAAGTTGGAGAATATTGGACCTGCATCAGTGCTGATGTTGGGGAATATTAGACCTGTACGAGTGCTGATGTTGGAGAATATTGGACCTGTATCAGTGCTGATGTTGGTGCATATTGTACATGTATCAGTGCTCATGTTGGAGCATTTTGGACCTGTATCAATGCTGAAGTTGGAGAATATTGGACCTGTACCAGTGCTGATGTTGGAGAATATTAGACCTGTATCCATGCTAATGTTGGAGAATATTGGAACTGTATCAGTGCTGATGTTGGAGAATATTAGACCTGTATCAGTGCTGATGTTGGTGCATATTGGACCTGTATCAGTGCTGATGTTGGAGAATATTAGACCAGTATCAGTGCTGATGTTGGAGATTATTAGACCTGTATCAGCGCTGATGTTGGAGAATTTTAGACCTGCATCAGTGCTGATCTTGGAGAATATTAGACCTCTATCAGTGCAGATGTTGGTGCATATTGGACCTGTATCAGTGCTGATGTTGGAGGATATTAGACCTGTATCAGTGCTGAAGTTGAAGAATATTAGACCTGTGTCAGTGCTGATGTTGGTGCATATTGCAACTGTATCAGTGCTGATGTTGGAGAATATTGGACCTGTATCAGTGCTGATGTTGGAGAATGTTCGACGTGTATCAATGCTGATGTTGGAAAATATTGTACCTGTATCAGTGCTGTTGTTTTTGAATATTGGACCTGTATCAGTGCTGATGTTGGAGAATATTAGACCGGTATCAGTGCTGTTGTTTTTGAATATTGGACCTGTATCAGTGCTGATGTTGGAGAATATTAGAACTGTATCAGTGCTGATGTTGGTGTGTATTGGACCTTTATCAGTGCTGATGTTGGGGACTATTGGACCTGTATCATTGCTGATGTTCGAGAATATTAGACCTGTATCAGTGCTGAAGTTGGAGAACATTAGACCTGTATCAGTGCTGATGTTGGAGCATATTAGACCTGTATCAGTGCTGATGTTGGAGAATATTAGGCCTGTATCAGTGCTGATCTTGTAGAATATTGGACCTGTATCAGTTCTGATGTTGGAGAATATTAGCCCTGTATCAGTTCTGATGTTTGGGAATATTAGATCTGTATCAGTGCTGATGTTGGGGAATATTAGACCTGTATCAGTGCTGATGTTGGTGCATATTGTACCTGTATCAGTGCTGATGTTGGAGCATATTGGACCTGTATCAATGCTGAAGTTGGAGAATATTAGACCTGTGCCAGTGCTGATGTTGGAGAATATTAGACCTGTAACAGTGCTGATGTTGGAGAATATTAGACCTGTATCAGTGCTGATGTTGGAGAAAATTAGACCTGTATCAGTGCTGATGTTGTTGCATATTGTACCTGTATCAGTGCTGATGTTGGAGCATATTGGACCTGTATCAATGCTGAAGTTGGAAAATATTAGACCTGTAGCAGTGCTGATGTTGGAGAATATTAGACCTGTAACAGTGCTGATGTTGGAGAATATTAGACCTGTATCAGTGCTGATCTTGGAGAATATTAGACCTGTATGAGTGCTGATGTTGGAGTATATTAGACCTGTATCAGTGCTGATGTTGGTGCATATTGTACCTGTATCTGTGCTGATCTTGGTGAATATTGGACCTGTAACAATGCTAATGTTGGAGAATATTAGACCTGTATCAGTGCTGATGTTGGAGAATATTAGACCTGTATAAGTGCTGAAGTTGGAGAATATTAGACCTGTATCAGTGCTGATGTTGGGGAATATTAGACCTGTATCAGTGCTGATGTTGGACAATATTAGACCTGTATCAGTGCTGAAGTTGGAGAATATTAGACCTGTATCAGTGCTTATGTTGGAGAATATTAGACTTGTATCAGTGCTGATCTTGGAGAATATTGGACCTGTATCAGTGCTGATCTTGGAGAATATTAGCCCTGTATCAGTTCTGATGTTGGGGAATGTTAGACCTGTAACAGTGCTGATGTTGGAGAATTATAGACCTGTATCAGTGCTGATCTTGGAGAATATTAGACCTCTATCAGTGCAGATGTTGGTGCATATTGGACCTGTATCAGTGCTGATGTTGGAGGATATTAGACCTGTATCAGTGCTGAAGTTGAAGAATATTAGACCTGTATCAGTGCTGATGTTCGTGCATATTGCAACTGTATCAGTGCTGATGTTGGAGAATATTGGACCTGTATCAGTGCTGATGTTGGGGAATATTAGACCTGTATCAGTGCTGATCTTGGAGAATATTAGACCTGTATGAGTGCTGATGTTGGAGTATATTAGACCTGTATCAGTGCTGATGTTGGTGCATATTGTACCTGTATCTGTGCTGATCTTGGTGAATATTGGACCTGTAACAATGCTAATGTTGGAGAATATTAGACCTGCATCAGTGCTGATGTTGGAGAATATTAGACCTGTATAAGTGCTGAAGTTGGAGAATATTAGACCTGTATCAGTGCTGATGTTGGGGAATATTAGACCTGTATCAGTGCTGATGTTGGACAATATTAGACCTGTATCAGTGCTGAAGTTGGAGAATATTAGACCTGTATCAGTGCTTATGTTGGAGAATATTAGACTTGTATCAGTGCTGATCTTGAAGAATATTGGACCTGTATCAGTGCTGATCTTGGAGAATATTAGACCTCTATCAGTGCAGATGTTGGTGCATATTGGACCTGTATCAGTGCTGATGTTGGAGGATATTAGACCTGTATCAGTGCTGAAGTGGAAGAATATTAGACCTGTATCAGTGCTGATGTTCGTGCATATTGCAACTGTATCAGTGCTGATGTTGGAGAATATTGGACCTGTATCAGTGCTGATGTTGAGGAATATTAGACCTGTATCAATGCTGATGTTGGAAAATATTGGACCTGTATCAGTGCTGTTGTTTTTGAATATTGGACCTGTATCAGTGCTGATGTTGGAGAATATTAGACCTGTATCAGTGCTGATGTTGGTGCACAATGGACCTGTATCAGTGCTGATGTTGGAGAATATTAGACCTGTATCAGTGCTGATGTTTTTGAATATTGTACCTGTGTCAGTGCTGATGTTGGAGAATATTAGACCTGTATCAGTGCTGATGTTGGTGCGTATTGGACCTGTATCATTGCTGATGTTGGGGCGTATTGGACCTGTATCATTGCTGATGTTCGAGAATGTTAGACCTGTATCAGTGCTGAAGTTGGAGAACCTTAGACCTGTATCAGTGCTGATGTTGGAGCATATTAGACCTGTATCAATGCTGATCTTGGAGAATATTGGACCTGTATCAGTGCTGATGTTGGAGAATATTAGCCCTGTATCAGTTCTGATGTTGGGGAATATTAGAACTGTATCAGTGATTATGTTGCGGAATATTGGACCTGTATCAGGGCTGATGTTGGGGAAAATTAGACCTGTATCAGTGCTGATGTTGGAGCATATTGGACCTGTATCAATGCTGAAGTTGGAGAATATTAGACCTGTGCCAGTGCTGATGTTGGAGAATATTAGACCTGTAACAGTGCTGATGTTGGAGAATATTAGACATGTATCAGTGCTGATGTTGGAGAATATTAGACCTGTATCAGTGCTGATCTTGGAGAATATTAGAGTTGTACGAGTGCTGATGTTGGAGTATATTAGACCTGTATCAGTGCTGATGTTGGTGTATATTGAACCTGTATCTGTGCTGATCTTGGTGAATATTGGACCTGTAACAATGCTGATGTTGGAGAATATTAGACCTGTATAAGTGCTGATGTTGGAGAATATTAGACCTGTATAAGTGCTGTAGGTGGGGAATATTAGACCTGTATCAGTGCTGATGTTGGAGAATATTAGACCTGTATCAGTGCTGATGTTGGAGAATATTAGACCTGTATCAGTGCTGAAGTTGGAGAATATTAGACCTGTATCAGTGCTGATGTTGGAGAATATTAGACCTGTATCAGTGCTGATCTTGGAGAATATTGGACCTGTATCAGTGCTGATGTTGGAGAATATTAGCCCTGTATCAGTTCTGATGTTGGGGAATATTAGACCTGTAACAGTGCTGATGTTGGAGAATATTAGACCTGTATCAGTGCTGAAGTTGGTAAATATTGGACCTGTATCAGTGCTGAAGTTGGTGAATATTAGACCTGTATTAGTGCTGATGTTGGGGAATATTAGACCTGTATCAGTGCTGATGTTTTTGAATATTGGACCTGTTTCAGTGCTGATGTTGGAGAATATTAGACCTGTATCAGTGCTGATGTTGGTGCATATTGGACCTGTATCAGTGCTGATGTTGGAGAATATTAGACCTGTATCAGTGCTGATGTTTTTGAATATTGAACCTGTGTCAGTGCTGATGTTGGAGAATATTATACCTGTATCAGTGCTGATGTTGGTGCGTATTGGACCTGTATCAGTGCTGATGTTGGGGCGTATTGGACCTGTATCATTGCTGATGTTCGAGAATATTAGACCTGTATCAGTGCTGATGTTTTTGAATATTGAACCTGTGTCAGTGCTGATGTTGGTGCATATTGCACCTGTATCAGTGCTGATGTTGGAGAATATTGGACCTGCGTCAGTGCTGATGTTGGGGAATATTAGACCTGTATCAGTGCTGATGTTGGTGCATATTGGTCCTGTATCAGTGCTGATGTTGGAGAATATTGGACCTGTATCAGTGCTGATGTTGGAGAATATTGGACCTGTACGAATGCTGATGTTGGAGTATATTGGACCTGCATCAGTGCTGAAGTTGGAGAATATTTGACCTGTATCAGTGCTGATGTTGGGGAATATTAGACCTGTATCTGTGCTGATATTTTTGAATCTTGGACCTGTTTCAGTGCTGATGTTGGAGGATATTAGACCTGTATCAGTGCTGATGTTGGTGCATATTGGACCTGTATCAGTGCTGATGTTGGAGAATATTAGACCTGTATCAGTGCTGATGTTGGAGAATATTAGACCTGTATCAGTGCTGATGTTGGAGAATATTAGACCTGTTTCAGTGCTGATGTTGGAGAATATTAGACGTGTATCAGTGCTGATATTGCGGAATATTGTACCTGTATTAGTGCTGAAGTTGAGGAATGTTGTACGTATATCAGTGCTGAAGCTGGGGAACACTGGACCTGTACCAGTGCTGATGTTGCGGAATATTGAACCTGTATCAGTGCTGGTGTTGGAGAATATTAGACCTGTATCGGTGCTGATGTTGGTACATATTGGACCTGTATCAGTGCTGATGTTGGAGAATTATAGACCTGTATCAGTGCTGATGTTGGGGAATATTAGATTGCATCAGTGCTGGTGTTGGTGAATATTGGACCTGTATCAGTGCTGACTTTAGGGAATATTAGACCTGTATCAGTGCTGATGTTTTTCAATATTGGACCTGTATCAGTGCTGATACTGGATAATATTAGACCTGTACCAGTGCTGAAGTTGGTGCATATAAAACCTGTATCAGTGCTGATGTTGGAGTATATTGGATGTGTATCAGTGCTGATGTTGAAGGATATTGAACCTGTATCAGTGCTGATATTGGTGAATATTAGACCTGTATCAGTGCTGATGTTGGAGAATATTGGACCTGTATCAGTGCTGATGTTGGGGAATATTAGACCTCTATCAGTGCTGATGTTTTTCAATATTGGACCTGTATCAGTGCTGATGTTGGAGAATATTAGACCTGTATCAGTGCTGATGTTGGTGCATATAGGACCTGTATCAGTGCAGATGTTGCGGAATATTGTACGTGTATCAGTGCTGAAGTTGGAGAATATTGGACCTGCATCAGTGCTGATGTTGGGGAATATTAGACCTGTACGAGTGCTGATGTTGGAGAATATTGGACCTGTATCAGTGCTGATGTTGGTGCATATTGTACATGTATCAGTGCTCATGTTGGAGCATTTTGGACCTGTATCAATGCTGAAGTTGGAGAATATTGGACCTGTACCAGTGCTGATGTTGGAGAATATTAGACCTGTATCCATGCTAATGTTGGAGAATATTGGAACTATATCAGTGCTGATGTTGGAGAATATTAGACCTGTATCAGTGCTGATGTTGGTGCATATTGGACCTGTATCAGTGCTGATGTTGGAGAATATTAGACCAGTATCAGTGCTGATGTTGGAGATTATTAGACCTGTATCAGCGCTGATGTTGGAGAATTTTAGACCTGCATCAGTGCTGATCTTGGAGAATATTAGACCTCTATCAGTGCAGATGTTGGTGCATATTGGACCTGTATCAGTGCTGATGTTGGAGGATATTAGACCTGTATCAGTGCTGAAGTTGAAGAATATTAGACCTGTGTCAGTGCTGATGTTGGTGCATATTGCAACTGTATCAGTGCTGATGTTGGAGAATATTGGACCTGTATCAGTGCTGATGTTGGAGAATGTTCGACGTGTATCAATGCTGATGTTGGAAAATATTGTACCTGTATCAGTGCTGTTGTTTTTGAATATTGGACCTGTATCAGTGCTGATGTTGGAGAATATTAGACCGGTATCAGTGCTGTTGTTTTTGAATATTGGACCTGTATCAGTGCTGAAGTTGGAGAATATTAGAACTGTATCAGTGCTGATGTTGGTGTGTATTGGACCTTTATCAGTGCTGATGTTGGGGACTATTGGACCTGTATCATTGCTGATGTTCGAGAATATTAGACCTGTATCAGTGCTGAAGTTGGAGAACATTAGACCTGTATCAGTGCTGATGTTGGAGCATATTAGACCTGTATCAGTGCTGATGTTGGAGAATATTAGGCCTGTATCAGTGCTGATCTTGTAGAATATTGGACCTGTATCAGTTCTGATGTTGGAGAATATTAGCCCTGTATCAGTTCTGATGTTTGGGAATATTAGATCTGTATCAGTGCTGATGTTGGGGAATATTAGACCTGTATCAGTGCTGATGTTGGTGCATATTGTTCCTGTATCAGTGCTGATGTTGGAGCATATTGGACCTGTATCAATGCTGAAGTTGGAGAATATTAGACCTGTGCCAGTGCTGATGTTGGAGAATATTAGACCTGTAACAGTGCTGATGTTGGAGAATATTAGACCTGTATCAGTGCTGATGTTGGAGAAAATTAGATCTGTATCAGTGCTGATGTTGTTGCATATTGTACCTGTATCAGTGCTGATGTTGGAGCATATTGGACCTGTATCAATGCTGAAGTTGGAAAATATTAGACCTGTAGCAGTGCTGATGTTGGAGAATATTAGACCTGTAACAGTGCTGATGTTGGAGAATTTTAGACCTGTATCAGTGCTGATCTTGGAGAATATTAGACCTGTATGAGTGCTGATGTTGGAGAATATTAGACCTGTATGAGTGCTGATGTTGGAGAATATTAGACCTGTAACAGTGCTGATGTTGGAGAATATTAGACCTGCATAAGTGCTGAAGTTGGAGAATATTAGACCTGTATCAGTGCTGATGTTGGGGAATATTAGACCTGTATCAGTGCTGATGTTGGACAATATTAGACCTGTATCAGTGCTGAAGTTGGAGAATATTAGACCTGTATCAGTGCTTATGTTGGAGAATATTAGACTTGTATCAGTGCTGATCTTGGAGAATATTGGACCTGTATCAGTGCTGATCTTGGAGAATATTAGCCCTGTATCAGTTCTGATGTTGGGGAATGTTAGACCTGTAACAGTGCTGATGTTGGAGAATTATAGACCTGTATCAGTGCTGATCTTGGAGAATATTAGACCTCTATCAGTGCAGATGTTGGTGCATATTGGACCTGTATCAGTGCTGATGTTGGAGGATATTAGACCTGTATCAGTGCTGAAGTTGAAGAATATTAGACCTGTATCAGTGCTGATGTTCGTGCATATTGCAACTGTATCAGTGCTGATGTTGGAGAATATTGGACCTGTATCAGTGCTGATGTTGGGGAATATTAGACCTGCAGCAGTGCTGATGTTGGAGAATATTAGACCTGTAACAGTGCTGATGTTGGAGAATATTAGACCTGTATCAGTGCTGATCTTGGAGAATATTAGACCTGTATGAGTGCTGATGTTGGAGTATATTAGACCTGTATCAGTGCTGATGTTGGTGCATATTGTACCTGTATCTGTGCTGATCTTGGTGAATATTGGACCTGTAACAATGCTAATGTTGGAGAATATTAGACCTGCATCAGTGCTGATGTTGGAGAATATTAGACCTGTATAAGTGCTGAAGTTGGAGAATATTAGACCTGTATCAGTGCTGATGTTGGGGAATATTAGACCTGTATCAGTGCTGATGTTGGACAATATTAGACCTGTATCAGTGCTGAAGTTGGAGAATATTAGACCTGTATCAGTGCTTATGTTGGAGAATATTAGACTTGTATCAGTGCTGATCTTGAAGAATATTGGACCTGTATCAGTGCTGATCTTGGAGAATATTAGACCTCTATCAGTGCAGATGTTGGTGCATATTGGACCTGTATCAGTGCTGATGTTGGAGGATATTAGACCTGTATCAGTGCTGAAGTGGAAGAATATTAGACCTGTATCAGTGCTGATGTTCGTGCATATTGCAACTGTATCAGTGCTGATGTTGGAGAATATTGGACCTGTATCAGTGCTGATGTTGAGGAATATTAGACCTGTATCAATGCTGATGTTGGAAAATATTGGACCTGTATCAGTGCTGTTGTTTTTGAATATTGGACCTGTATCAGTGCTGATGTTGGAGAATATTAGACCTGTATCAGTGCTGATGTTGGTGCACAATGGACCTGTATCAGTGCTGATGTTGGAGAATATTAGACCTGTATCAGTGCTGATGTTTTTGAATATTGTACCTGTGTCAGTGCTGATGTTGGAGAATATTAGACCTGTATCAGTGCTGATGTTGGTGTGTATTGGACCTGTATCAGTGCTGATGTTGGGGCGTATTGGACCTGTATCATTGCTGATGTTCGAGAATGTTAGACCTGTATCAGTGCTGAAGTTGGAGAACATTAGACCTGTATCAGTGCTGATGTTGGAGCATATTAGACCTGTATCAATGCTGATCTTGGAGAATATTGGACCTGTATCAGTGCTGATGTTGGAGAATATTAGCCCTGTATCAGTTCTGATGTTGGGGAATATTAGAACTGTATCAGTGATTATGTTGCGGAATATTGGACCTGTATCAGGGCTGATGTTGGGGAAAATTAGACCTGCATCAGTGCTGATGTTGGAGCATATTGGACCTGTATCAATGCTGAAGTTGGAGAATATTAGACCTGTGCCAGTGCTGATGTTGGAGAATATTAGACCTGTAACAGTGCTGATATTGGAGAATATTAGACATGTATCAGTGCTGATGTTGGAGAATATTAGACCTGTATCAGTGCTGATCTTGGAGAATATTAGACTTGTACGAGTGCTGATGTTGGAGTATATTAGACCTGTATCAGTGCTGATGTTGGTGTATATTGAACCTGTATCTGTGCTGATCTTGGTGAATATTGGACCTGTAACAATGCTGATGTTGGAGAATATTAGACCTGTATAAGTGCTGATGTTGGAGAATATTAGACCTGTATAAGTGCTGTAGGTGGGGAATATTAGACCTGTATCAGTGCTGATGTTGGAGAATATTAGACCTGTATCAGTGCTGATGTTGGAGAATATTAGACCTGTATCAGTGCTGAAGTTGGAGAATATTAGACCTGTATCAGTGCTGATGTTGGAGAATATTAGACCTGTATCAGTGCTGATCTTGGAGAATATTGGACCTGTATCAGTGCTGATGTTGGAGAATATTAGCCCTGTATCAGTTCTGATGTTGGGGAATATTAGACCTGTAACAGTGCTGATGTTGGAGAATATTAGACCTGTATCAGTGCTGAAGTTGGTAAATATTGGACCTGTATCAGTGCTGAAGTTGGTGAATATTAGACCTGTATTAGTGCTGATGTTGGGGAATATTAGACCTGTATCAGTGCTGATGTTTTTGAATATTGGACCTGCTTCAGTGCTGATGTTGGAGAATATTAGACCTGTATCAGTGCTGATGTTGGTGCATATTGGACCTGTATCAGTGCTGATGTTGGAGAATATTAGACCTGTATCAGTGCTGATGTTTTTGAATATTGAACCTGTGTCAGTGCTGATGTTGGAGAATATTATACCTGTATCAGTGCTGATGTTGGTGCGTATTGGACCTGTATCAGTGCTGATGTTGGGGCGTATTGGACCTGTATCATTGCTGATGTTCGAGAATATTAGACCTGTATCAGTGCTGAAGTTGGAGAACATTAGTCCTGTATCAGTGCTGATGTTGGAGCATATTTGACCTGTATCAATGCTGATCTTTGAGAATATTGGACCTGTATCAGTGCTGATGTTGGAGAATATTAGCCCTGTATCAGTTCTGATGTTTGGGAATATTAGAACTGTATCAGTGATTATGTTGCGGAATATTGGACCTGTATCAGGGCTGATGTTGGGGAATATTAGACCTGTATCAGTGCAGATGTTGGATCATATTGGACCTGTATCAATGCTGAAGTTGGAGAATATTAGACCTGTGCCAGTGCTGATGTTGGAGAATATTAGACCTGTAACAGTGCTGATGTTGGAGAATATTAGACCTGTATCAGTGCTGATGTTGGAGAATATTAGACCTGAATCAGTGCTGATCTTGGAGAATATTAGACTTGTACGAGTGCTGATGTTGGAGTAAATTAGACCTGTGTCAGTGCTGATGTTGGTGTATATTGTACCTGTATCTGTGCTGATCTTGGTGAATATTGGACTTGTAACAATGCTGATGTTGGAGAATATTAGACCTGTATCAGTGCTGAAGTTGGAGAATATTAGACCTGTATCAGTGCTGATGTTGGAGAATATTAGACCTGTATCAGTGCTGATGTTGGAGAATATTAGACCTGTATCAGTGCTGAAGTTGGAGAATATTAGACCTGTATCAGTGCTGATGTTGGAGAATATTAGACTTGTATCAGTGCTGATCTTGGAGAATATTGGACCTGTATCAGTGCTGATGTTGGAGAATATTAGCCCTGTATCAGTTCTGATGTTGGGGAATATTAGACCTGTAACAGTTCTGATGTTGGGGAATATTAGACCTGTAACAGTGCTGATGTTGGAGAATATTAGACCTGTATCAGTGCTAATGTTGGAGAATATTTGACCTGTATCAGTGCTGAAGTTGGTGAATATTAGACCTGTATTAGTGCTGATGTTGGGGAATATTAGACCTGTGTCAGTGTTGATGTTGGTGCATATTGGACCTGTATCCGTGCTGATGCTGGAGAATATTAGACCTGTAACTGTGCTGATGTTGGTGCATATTGGACCTGTATCAGCGCTGATGTTGGAGAATATTAGCCCTGTATCACTTCTGATGTTGGGGAATATTCGACCTGTAACAGTGCTGATGTTGGAGAATATTAGACCTGTATCAGTGCTGATGTTGGAGAATATTGGACCTGTATCAGTGCTGAAGTTAGTGAATATTAGACCTGTATTAGTGCTGATGTTGGGGAATATTAGACCTGTATCAGTGCTGATGTTTTTGAATATTGGACCTGTTTCAGTGCTGATGTTGGAGAATATTAGACCTGTATCAGTGCTGATGTTGGTGCATATTGGACCTGTATCGGTGCTGATGTTGGAGAATATTAGACCTGTATCAGTGCTGATGTTTTTGAATATTGAACCTGTGTCAGTGCTGATGTTGGAGAATATTAGACATGTATCAGTGCTGATGTTGGTGCGTATTGGACCTGTATCAGTGCTGATGTTGGGGCGTATTGGACCTGTATCATTGCTGATGTTCGAGGACATTAGACCTGTATCAGTGCTGAAGTTGGAGAACATTAGTCCTGTATCAGTGCTGATGTTGGAGCATATTAGACCTGTATCAATGCTGATGTTGGAGAATATTGGACCTGTATCAGTGCTGATGTTGGAGAATATTAGCCCTGTATCAGTTCTGATGTTTGGGAATATTAGAACTGTATCAGTGATTATGTTGCGGAATATTGGACCTGTATCAGGGCTGATGTTGGGGAATATTAGACCTGTATCAGTGCTGATGTTGGAGCATATTGGACCTGTATCAATGCTGAAGTTGGAGAATATTAGACCTGTGCCAGTGCTGATGTTGGAGAATATTAGACCTGTATCAGTGCTGATGTTGGAGAATATTAGACCTGTATCAGTGCTGATGTTGTAGAATATTAGACCTGTATCAGTGCTGATCTTGGAGAATATTGGACCTGTATCAGTGCTGATGTTGGAGAATATTAGCCCTGTATCAGTTCTGATGTTGGGGAATATTAGACCTGTAACAGTGCTGATGTTGGCGAATATTAGACCTGTATCAGTGCTGATGTTGGAGAATATTGGACCTGTATCAGTGCTGAAGTTGGTGAATATTAGACCTGTATTAGTGCTGATGTTGGGGAATATTAGACCTGTATCAGTGCTGATGTTTTTGAATATTGGACCTGTTTCAGTGCTGATGTTGGAGAATATTAGACCTGTATCAGTGCTGATGTTGGTGAATATTGGACCTGTATCAGTGCTGCTGTTGGAGAATATTAGACCTGTATCAGTGCTGATGTTTTTGAATATTGAACCTCTGTCAGTGCTGATGTTGGAGAATATTAGACCTGTATCAGTGCTGATGTTGGTGCGTATTGGACCTGTATCAGTGCTGATGTTGGGGCGTATTGGACCTGTATCATTGCTGATGTTCGAGAATATTAGACCTGTATCAGTGCTGAAGTTGGAGAACATTAGTCCTGTATCAGTGCTGATGTTGGAGCATATTAGACCTGTATCAATGCTGATCTTGGAGAATATTGGACCTGTATCAGTGCTGATGTTGGAGAATATTAGCCCTGTATCAGTTCTGATGTTTGGGAATATTAGAACTGTATCAGTGATTATGTTGCGGAATATTGGACCTGTATCAGGGCTGATGTTGTGGAATATTAGACCTGTATCAGTGCTGATGTTGGATCATATTGGACCTGTATCAATGCTGAAGTTGGAGAATATTCGACCTGTGCCAGTGCTGATGTTGGAGAATATTAGACCTGTAACAGTGCTGATGTTGGAGAATATTAGACCAGTATCAGTGCTGATGTTGGAGAATATTAGACCTGAATCAGTGCTGATCTTGGAGAATATTAGACTTGTACGAGTGCTGATGTTGGAGTAAATTAGATCTGTATCAGTGCTGATGTTGGTGTATATTGTACCTGTATCTGTGCTGATCTTGGTGAATATTGGACCTGTAACAATGCTGATGTTGGAGAATATTAGACCTGTATCAGTGCTGATGTTGGAGAATATTAGACCTGTATAAATGCTGAAGTTGGAGAATATTAGACCTGTATCAGTGCTGATGTTGGAGAATATTAGACCTGTATCAGTGCTGATGTTGGAGAATATTAGACCTGTATCAGTGCTGAAGTTGGAGAATATTAGACCTGTATCAGTGCTGATGTTGGAGAATATTAGACTTGTATCAGTGCTGATCTTGGAGAATATTGGACCTGTATCAGTGCTGATGTTGGAGAATATTAGCCCTGTATCAGTTCTGATGTTGGGGAATATTAGACCTGTAACAGTGCTGATGTTGGAGAATATTAGACCTGTATCAGTGCGAATGTTGGAGAATATTTGACCTGTATCAGTGCTGAAGTTGGTGAATATTAGACCTGTATTAGTGCTGATGTTGGGGAATATTAGACCTGTGTCAGTGTTGATGTTGGTGCATATTGGACCTGTATCCGTGCTGATGCTGGAGAATATTAGACCTGTAACTGTGCTGATGTTGGAGCATATTGGACCTGTATCAGCGCTGATGTTGGAGAATATTAGCCCTGTATCACTTCTGATGTTGGGGAATATTCGACCTGTAACAGTGCTGATGTTGGAGAATATTAGACCTGTATCAGTGCTGATGTTGGAGAATATTGGACCTGTATCAGTGCTGAAGTTGGTGAATATTAGACCTGTATTAGTGCTGATGTTGGGGAATATTAGACCTGTATCAGTGCTGATGTTTTTGAATATTGGACCTGTTTCAGTGCTGATGTTGGAGAATATTAGACCTGTATCAGTGCTGATGTTGGTGCATATTGGACCTGTATCGGTGCTGATGTTGGAGAATATTAGACCTGTATCAGTGCTGATGTTTTTGAATATTGAACCTGTGTCAGTGCTGATGTTGGAGAATATTAGACATGTATCAGTGCTGATGTTGGTGCGTATTGGACCTGTATCAGTGCTGATGTTGGGGCGTATTGGACCTGTATCATTGCTGATGTTCGAGGACATTAGACCTGTATCAGTGCTGAAGTTGGAGAACATTAGTCCTGTATCAGTGCTGATGTTGGAGCATATTAGACCTGTATCAATGCTGATGTTGGAGAATATTGGACCTGTATCAGTGCTGATGTTGGAGAATATTAGCCCTGTATCAGTTCTGATGTTTGGGAATATTAGAACTGTATCAGTGATTATGTTGCGGAATATTGGACCTGTATCAGGGCTGATGTTGGGGAATATTAGACCTGTATCAGTGCTGATGTTGGAGCATATTGGACCTGTATCAATGCTGAAGTTGGAGAATATTAGACCTGTGCCAGTGCTGATGTTGGAGAATATTAGACCTGTAACAGTGCTGATGTTGGAGAATATTAGACCTGTATAAGTGCTGATGTTGGAGAATATTAGACCTGTATAAATGCTGAAGTTGGAGAATATTAGACCTGTATCAGTGCTGATGTTGGAGAATATTAAACCTGTATCAGTGCTGATGTTGGTGCGTATTGGACCGGTATCAGTGCTGATGTTGGGGCGTATTGGACCTGTATCAGTGCTGATGTTGGAGCATATTAGACCTGTATCAATGCTGATCTTGGAGAATATTGGACCTGTATCAGTGCTGATGTTGGAGAATATTAGCCCTGTATCAGTTCTGATGTTTGGGAATATTAGAACTGTATCAGTGATTATGTTGCGGAATATTGGACCTGTATCAGGGCTGATGCTGGGGAATATTAGACCTGTATCAGTGCTGATGTTGGAGCATATTGGACCTTTATCAATGCTGAAGTTGGAGAATATTAGACCTGTGCCAGTGCTGATGTTGGAGAATATTAGACCTGTAACAGTGCTGATGTTGGAGAATATTAGACCTGTATCAGTGCTGATGTTGGAGAATATTAGACCTGTATCAGTGCTGATCTTGGAGAATATTAGACTTGTACGAGTGCTGATGTTGGAGTATATTAGACCTGTATCAGTGCTGATGTTGGTGTATATTGTACCTGTATCTGTGCTGATCTTGGTGAATATTGGACCTGTAACAATGCTGATGTTGGAGAATATTAGACCTGTATCAGTGCTGATGTTGGAGAATATTAGACCTGTATAAATGCTGAAGTTGGAGAATATTAGACCTGTATCAGTGCTGATGTTGGAGAATATTAGACCTGTATCAGTGCTGATGTTGGAGAATACTGGACCTGTATCAGTGCTGAAGTTGGAGAACATTAGACCTGTATCAGTGCTGATGTTGGAGAATATTAGACTTGTATCAGTGCTGATCTTGGAGAATATTGGACCTGTATCAGTGCTGATGTTGGAGAATATTAGCCCTGTATCAGTTCTGATGTTGGGGAATATTAGACCTGTAACAGTGCTGATGTTGGAGAATATTAGACCTGTATCAGTGTTGATGTTGGGGAATATTTGACCTGTATCAGTGCTGAGGTTGGTGAATATTAGGCCTGTATTAGTGCTGATGTTGGGGAATATTAGACCTGTATCAGTGTTGATGTTGGTGCATATTGGACCTGTATCCGTGCTGATGCTGGAGAATATTAGACCTGTAACTGTGCTGATGTTGGTGCATATTGGACCTGTATCAGTGCTGATGTTGGAGAATATTAGCCCTGTATCACTTCTGATGTTGGGGAATATTAGACCTGTAACAGTGCTGCTGTTGGAGAATATTAGACCTGTATCAGTGCTGATGTTGGAGAATATTGGACCTGTATCAGTGCTGAAGTTGGTGAATATTAGACCTGTATTAGTGCTGATGTTGGGGAATATTAGACCTGTATCAGTGCTGATGTTTTTGAATATTGGACCTGTTTCAATGCTGATGTTGGAGAATATTAGACCTGTATCAGTGCTGATGTTGGTGCATATTGGACCTGTATCAGTGCTGATGTTGGAGAATATTAGACCTGTGTCAGTGCTGATGTTTTTGAATATTGAACCTGTGTCAGTGCTGATGTTGGAGAATATTAGACCTGTATCAGTGTTGATGTTGGGGAATATTTGACCTGTATCAGTGCTGAGGTTGGTGAATATTAGGCCTGTATTAGTGCTGATGTTGGGGAATATTAGACCTGTATCAGTGTTGATGTTGGTGCATATTGGACCTGTATCCGTGCTGATGCTGGAGAATATTAGACCTGTAACTGTGCTGATGTTGGTGCATATTGGACCTGTATCAGTGCTGATGTTGGAGAATATTAGCCCTGTATCACTTCTGATGTTGGGGAATATTAGACCTGTAACAGTGCTGATGTTGGAGAATATTAGACCTGTATCAGTGCTGATGTTGGAGAATATTGGACCTGTATCAGTGCTGAAGTTGGTGAATATTAGACCTGTATTAGTGCTGATGTTGGGGAATATTAGACCTGTATCAGTGCTGATGTTTTTGAATATTGGACCTGTTTCAATGCTGATGTTGGAGAATATTAGACCTGTATCAGTGCTGATGTTGGTGCATATTGGACCTGTATCAGTGCTGATGTTGGTGCGTATTGGACCTGTATCAGTGCTGATGTTGGGGCGTATTGGACCTGTATCATTGCTGATGTTCGAGAATATTAGACCTGTATCAGTGCTGAAGTTGGAGCATATTAGACCTGTATCAATGCTGATCTTGGAGAATATTAGACCTGTAACTGTGCTGATGTTGGTGCATATTGGACCTGTATCAGTGCTGATGTTGGAGAATATTAGCCCTGTATCACTTCTGATGTTGGGGAATATTAGACCTGTAACAGTGCTGATGTTGGAGAATATTAGACCTGTATCAGTGCTGATGTTGGAGAATATTGGACCTGTATCAGTGCTGAAGTTGGTGAATATTAGACCTGTATTAGTGCTGATGTTGGGGAATATTAGACCTGTATCAGTGCTGATGTTTTTGAATATTGGACCTGTTTCAGTGCTGATGTTGGAGAATATTAGACCTGTATCAGTGCTGATGTTGGTGCATATTGGACCTGTATCAGTGCTGATGTTGGAGAATATTAGACCTGTATCAGTGCTGATGTTTTTGAATATTGAACCTGTGTCAGTGCTGATGTTGGAGAATTTTAGACCTGTATCAGTGCTGATGTTGGTGCGTATTGGACCTGTATCAGTGCTGATGTTGGGGCGTATTGGACCTGTATCATTGCTGATGTTCGAGAATCTTAGACCTGTATTAGTGCTGAAGTTGGAGAACATTAGTCCTGTATCAGTGCTGATGTTGGAGCATATTAGACCTGTATCAATGCTGATCTTGGAGAATATTGGACCTGTATCAGTGCTGATGTTGGAGAATATTAGCCCTGTATCAGTTCTGCTGTTTGGGAATATTAGAACTGTATCAGTGATTATGTTGCGGAATATTGGACCCGTATCAGGGCTGATGTTGGGGAATATTAGACCTGTATCAGTGCTGATGTTGGAGCATATTGGACCTGTATCAATGCTGAAGTTGGAGAATATTAGACCTGTGCCAGTGCTGATGTTGGAGAATATTAGACCTGTAACAGTGCTGATGTTGGAGAATATTAGACCTGTATCAGTGCTGATGTTGGAGAATATTAGACCTGTATCAGTGCTGATCTTGGAGAATATTAGACTTGTACGAGTGCTGATGTTGGAGTATATTAGACCTGTATCAGTGCTGATGTTGGTGTATATTGTACCTGTATCTGTGCTGATCTTGGTGAATATTGGACCTGTATAAATGCTGAAGTTGGAGAATATTAGACCTGTATCAGTGCTGATGTTGGAGAATATTAGACCTGTATCAGTGCTGATGTTGGAGAATATTAGACCTGTATCAGTGCTGAAGTTGGAGAGTATTAGACCTGTATCGCTGCTGATGTTGGAGAATATTAGACTTGTATCAGTGCTGATCTTGGAGAATATTGGACCTGTATCAGTGCTGATGTTGGAGAATATTAGCCCTGTATCAGTTCTGATGTTGGGGAATATTAGACCTGTAACAGTGCTGATGTTGGAGAATATTTGACCTGTATCAGTGCTGAAGTTGGTGAATATTAGACCTGTATTAGTGCTGATGTTGGGGAATATTAGACC
The DNA here is from genome assembly GCF_052327205.1 of Somniosus microcephalus. Classification (NCBI taxonomy): domain Eukaryota; kingdom Metazoa; phylum Chordata; class Chondrichthyes; order Squaliformes; family Somniosidae; genus Somniosus; species Somniosus microcephalus. The sequence continues at coordinate 63,663,557 of NC_141010.1, read as the reverse complement.
TGTATCAGTGTTGATGTTGGTGCACATTGGACCTGTATCCGTGCTGATGCTGGAGAATATTAGACCTGTAACTGTGCTGATGTTGGTGCATATTGGACCTGTATCAGTGCTGATGTTGGTGAATATTAGCCCAGTATCACTTCTGATGTTGGGGAATATTAGAACTGTATCAGTGCTGAGTTTGGGGAATATTGGACCTGTACCAGTGCTGATGTTGGAGAATATTAGACCTGTATCAGTGCTGATGTTGGGGAATATTAGACCTGTACCAGTGCTGATGTTGGAGAATATTAGACCTGTATCAGTGCTGATGTTGGAGAATATTAGACCTGTATCTGTGCTGATCTTGGAGAATATTGGACCTGTATCAGTGCTGATGTTGGAGAATATTAGTCGTGTATAAGTGCTGAAGTTGGAGAATATTAGACCTGTATCAGTGCTGATGTTGGAGAATATTAGACCTGTAACAGTGCTGATGTTGGGGAATATTAGACCAGTATCAGTGCTGAAGTTGGAGAATATTAGACCTGTATCAGTGCTGATGTTGGAGAATATTAGAGCTGTATCAGTGATGATCTTGGAGAATATTGGACGTGTATCAGTGCTGATGTTGGAGAATATTACCCCTGTATCAGTTCTGATGTTGTGGAATATTAGACCTGTAACAGTGCTGATGTTGGAGAATATTAGACCTGTTTCAGAGCTGATGTTGGAGAATATTAGACCTGTATCAGTGCTGATCTTGGAGAATATTGGACCTTTATCAGTGCTGAAGTTGGAGAATATTAGACCTGTATCAGTGCTGAAGTTGGCGAATATTAGACCTGTAACAGTGCTGATGTTGGAGAATATTAGACCATTATCAGTGCTGATGTTGGAAAATACTAGACCTGTACCAGTGCTGAATTTGGAGAATATTAGACCTGTATCAGTGCTGAAGTTGGCGAATATTCGACCTTGTAACAGTGCTGATGTTGGAGAATATTAGACCATTATCAGTGCTGATGTTGGAAAATACTAGACCTGTACCAGTGCTGAATTTGGAGAATATTAGACCTGTATCAGTGCTGAAGTTGGCGAATATTAGACCTGTAACAGTGCTGATGTTGGAGAATATTAGACCATTATCAGTGCTGATGTTGGAAAATACTAGACCTGTACCAGTGCTGAATTTGGAGAATATTAGACCTGTAACAGTGCTGATGTTGGACAATATTAGACCATTATCAGTGCTGATGTTGGAAAATACTAGACCTGTACCAGTGCTGAATTTGGAGAATATTAGGCCTGTATCAGTGCTGATGTTGGAGAATATTAGACCTGTATCAGTGCTGATCTTGGAGAATATTGGACCTGTATCAGTGCTGATGTTGGAGAATATTAGACCTGTATCAGTGCTGATGTTGGTGCATATTGGACCTGTATCTGTGCTGATTTGTAGAATATTGGACCTGTAACAATGCTGATGTTGGGGAATATTAGACCTGTATCAGTGCTGATGTTGGGGAATATTATTCATGTATCAGTGCTGATGTTGGAGAATATTAGAACTGTAGCAGTGCTGATGTTGGAGAATAATAGACCTGTATCAGTGCTGATGTTGAAGAATATTAGACCTGTATCAGTGCTGATGTTGGGGCATATTAGAACTGTAGCAGTGCTGATGTTGGAGAATATTAGAACAGTAGCAGTGCTGATGTTGGAGAATATTAGAACTGTAGCAGTGCTGATGTTGGAGAATATTAGACCTGTATCAGTGCTGATGTTGGAGAATATTAGACCTGTAGCAGTGCTGATGTTGGAGAATATTAGACCTGTATAAGTGCTGATGTTGAAGAATATTATACCTGTATCAGTGCTGATGTTGGAGAATATTAGACCTGTATCAGTGCTGATGTTGGGGAATATTGGATCTGTATCAGTGCTGATGTTGGAGAATATTAGACCTGTACGAGTGCTGATGTTGGAGAATATTAGAGTTCCTCAGTGCTGATGTTGGTGCATATTGGAACTGTATCAGTGCTGATGTTGGAGAATATTGGACCTGTATCAGTGCTGAAGTTGGAGCATATTAGACCTGTATCAGTGCTGATTTTGGAGAATATTAGACCTGCATTAGTGCTGATGTTGGTGCATATTGGAGCTGTATCAGTGCTGATGTTGGAGAATATTGGACCTGTATCAATGCTGATGTTGGACAATATTAGATCTGTACCAGTGCTGATGTTGGAGAATATTAGACCTGTATCAGTGCTGATGTTGGAGAATATTAGACCTGTATCTGTGCTGAACTTGGTGAATATTAGACCTGTAACAATGCTGATGTAGGGGAATATTAGACCTGTATCAGTGCTGATGTTGGGGAATATTAGACCTGTATCTGTGCTGAACTTGGTGAATATTAGACCTGTATCAGTGCTGATGTTGAAGAATATTAGAGCTGTATCAGTGCTGATGTTGGAGAATATTAGAGCTGTATCAGTGCTGATGTTGAAGAATATTAGACCTGTAGCATTGCTGATGTTGAAGAATATTATACCTGTATCAGTGCTGATGTTGGAGAACATTAGACCTGTATCAGTGCTGATGTTGGGGAATATTGGATCTGTATCAGTGCTGATGTTGGAGAATATTAGACCTGTACGAGTGCTGATGTTGGAGAATATTAGACCTGCATCAGTGCTGATGTTGGTGCATATTGTACCTGTATCTGTGCTGATCTTGGTGAATATTGGACCTGTAACAATGCTGATGTTGGCGAATATTAGACCTGTATCAGTGCTGATGTTGGAGAATATTAGACCTGTATAAGTGCTGAAGTTGGATAATATTAGACCTGTATCAGTGCTGATGTTGGAGAATATTAGACCTGTGTCAGTGCTGATGTTGGAGAATATTAGACCTGTATCAGTGCTGAAGTTGGAGAATATTAGACCTGTATCAGTGCTGATGTTGGAGAATATTAGACTTTTTTAAGTGCTGATCTTGGAGAATATTGGACCTGTATCAGTGCTGATGTTGGAGAATATTTGCCCTGTATCAGTTGTGATGTTGGGGAATATTAGACCTGTAACAGTGCTGATTTTGGAGAATATTAGACCTGTATCAGTGCTGATGTTGGTGAATATTGGACCTGTATCAGTGCTGAAGTTGGTGAATATTAGACCTGTATTAGTGCTGATGTTGGGGAATATTAGACCTGTATGAGTGCTGATGTTTTTGAATATTGGACCTGTTTCAGTGGTGATGTTGGAGAATATTAGACCTGTATCAGTGTTGATGTTGGTGCATATTGGACCTGTATCCGTGCTGATGCTGGAGAATATTAGACCTGTAACTGTGCTGATGTTGGTGCATATTGGACCTGTATCAGTGCTGATGTTGGAGAGTATTAGGCCTGTATCAGTGCTGATGTTGGTGCATATTAGACCTGTATCAGTGCTGATGTTGGAGAATATTAGACCTGTATCAGTGCTGATGTTGGAGAATATTAGACCTGTATCAGTGCTGATCTTGGAGAATATTATACCTGTATCAGTGCTGATGTTGGAGTATATTAGACGTGTATCAGTGCTGATGTTGCGGAATATTGTCCCTGTATCAGTGCTGAAGTTAAGGAATATTGTACGTGAATCAGTGCTGAAGCTGGGGAACACTGGACCTGTATCAGTGCTGATGTTGCGGAATATTGAACCTGTATCAGTGCTGGTTTTGGAGAATATTAGACCTGTATCAGTGCTGATGTTGGTACATATTGGCCATGTATCAGTGCTGATGTTGGAGAATATTAGACCTGTATCAGTGCTGATGTTGGGGAATATTAGTTTGCATCAGTGCTGGTGTTGGTGAATATTGGACCAGTATCAGTGCTGACGTTGGGGAATATTAGACCTGTATCAGTGCTGATGTTGGGGAATATTAGATCTGTAGCAGTGCTGATGTTGAAGAATATTAGACCTGTATCAGTGCTGATGTTGAAGAATATTAGACCTGTATCAGTGCTGATGTCCGGGAATATTAGACCTGTATCAGTGCTGATGTTGGGGAATATTAGATCTGTAGCAGTGCTGATGTTGAAGAATATTAGACCTGTATCAGTGCTGATGTTGAAGAATATTAGACCTGTATCAGTGCTGATGTCCGGGAATATTAGACCTGTATCAGTGCTGATGTTGGGGAATATTAGACCTGTATCTCTGCTGATCTTGGAGAATATTGGACCTGGAACAATGCTGATGTTGGGAAATATTAGACCTGTATCAATGCTGATGTTGGAGAATATTAGACCTGTAGCAGTGCTGATATTGGAGAATATTGGACCTTTATCAGTGCTGATGTTGAAGAATATTAGAGCTGTATCAGTGCTGATGTCCGGGAATATTAGACCTGTATCAGTGCTGATGTTGGAGAATATTAGACCTGTATCAGTGCTGATGTTTTTGAATAATAGACCTGTATCAGTGCTGATGTTCGGGAATATTAGACCTGTATCAGTGCTGATGTTGGAGAATATTGGATCTGTATCAGTGCTGATGTTGGAGAATATTAGACCTGTACGAGTGCTGATGTTCGTGAATATTAGAACTGTATCAGTGCTGATGATGGTGCATATTGGACCTGTATCAGTGCTGATGTTGGAGAGTATTGGACCATTATCAGTGCTGATGTTCGGGAATATTAGACCTGTATCAGTGCTGATGTTGGAGAATATTTGACCTGTATCAGCGCTGATGTTTTTGAATATTGGACCTGTATCAGTGCTGATGTTATAGAATATTAGACCTGTATCAGTGCTGATGTTGGTGCATATTGGACCTGTATCAGTGCTGATGTTGGAGAATATTGGAGCTGTTTCATTGCTGATGTTGGAGAATATTAGACCTGGACCAGTGCTGATGTTGGAGAATATTAGACCTTTATCAGTGCTGATGTTGGAAAATATTAGACCTGTATCAGTGCTGATGTTGGAGAATATTAGACTTTTTTAAGTGCTGATCTTGGAGAATATTGGACCTGTATCAGTGCTGATGTTGGAGAATATTAGCCCTGTATCAGTTCTGATGTTGGGGAATATTAGACCTGTAACAGTGCTGATGTTGGAGAATATTAGACCTGTATCAGTGCTGATGTTGGTGAATATTGGACCTGTATCAGTGCTGAAGTTGGTGAATATTAGACCTGTATTAGTGCTGATGTTGGGGAATATTAGACCTGTATGAGTGTTGATGTTTTTGAATATTGGACCTGTTTCAGTGGTGATGTTGGAGAATATTAGACCTGTATCAGTGTTGATGTTGGTGCATATTGGACCTGTATCCGTGCTGATGCTGGAGAATATTAGACCTGTAACTGTGCTGATGTTCGTGCATATTGGACCTGTATCAGTGCTGATGTTGGAGAGTATTAGGCCTGTATCAGTGCTGATGTTGGTGCATATTAGACCTGTATCAGTGCTGATGTTGGAGAATATTAGACCTGTATCAGTGCTGATGTTGGAGAATATTAGACCTGTATCAGTGCTGATCTTGGAGAATATTATACCTGTATCAGTGCTGATGTTGGAGTATATTAGACGTGTATCAGTGCTGATGTTGCGGAATATTGTCCCTGTATCAGTGCTGAAGTTAAGGAATATTGTACGTGAATCAGTGCTGAAGCTGGGGAACACTGGACCTGTATCAGTGCTGATGTTGCGGAATATTGAACCTGTATCAGTGCTGGTTTTGGAGAATATTAGACCTGTATCAGTGCTGATGTTGGTACATATTGGCCATGTATCAGTGCTGATGTTGGAGAATATTAGACCTGTATCAGTGCTGATGTTGGGGAATATTAGTTTGCATCAGTGCTGGTGTTGGTGAATATTGGACCAGTATCAGTGCTGACGTTGGGGAATATTAGACCTGTATCAGTGCTGATGTTGGGGAATATTAGATCTGTAGCAGTGCTGATGTTGAAGAATATTAGACCTGTATCAGTGCTGATGTTGAAGAATATTAGACCTGTATCAGTGCTGATGTCCGGGAATATTAGACCTGTATCAGTGCTGATGTTGGGGAATATTAGATCTGTAGCAGTGCTGATGTTGAAGAATATTAGACCTGTATCAGTGCTGATGTTGAAGAATATTAGACCTGTATCAGTGCTGATGTCCGGGAATATTAGACCTGTATCAGTGCTGATGTTGGGGAATATTAGACCTGTATCTCTGCTGATCTTGGAGAATATTGGACCTGGAACAATGCTGATGTTGGGAAATATTAGACCTGTATCAATGCTGATGTTGGAGAATATTAGACCTGTAGCAGTGCTGATATTGGACAATATTGGCCCTGTATCAGTGCTGATGTTGAAGAATATTAGAGCTGTATCAGTGCTGATGTCCGGGAATATTAGACCTGTATCAGTGCTGATGTTGGAGAATATTAGACCTGTATCAGTGCTGATGTTTTTGAATAATAGACCTGTATCAGTGCTGATGTTCGGGAATATTAGACCTGTATCAGTGCTGATGTTGGAGAATATTGGATCTGTATCAGTGCTGATGTTGGAGAATATTAGACCTGTACGAGTGCTGATGTTCGTGAATATTAGAACTGTATCAGTGCTGATGATGGTGCATATTGGACCTGTATCAGTGCTGATGTTGGAGAGTATTGGACCATTATCAGTGCTGATGTTCGGGAATATTAGACCTGTATCAGTGCTGATGTTGGAGAATATTTGACCTGTATCAGCGCTGATGTTTTTGAATATTGGACCTGTATCAGTGCTGATGTTATAGAATATTAGACCTGTATCAGTGCTGATGTTGGTGCATATTGGACCTGTATCAGTGCTGATGTTGGAGAATATTGGAGCTGTTTCATTGCTGATGTTGGAGAATATTAGACCTGGACCAGTGCTGATGTTGGAGAAAATTAGACCTTTATCAGTGCTGATGTTGGAAAATATTAGACCTGTATCAGTGCTGATGTTGGAGTATATTAGACCTGTATCAGTGCTGATGTTTGTGCATATTGGACCTGTATCATTGCTGATATTGGAGAATATTGGACCTGTATCAGTGCTGATGATGCGGAATATGAGACCTGTATCAGTGCTGATGTTGGAGAATATTGGATCTGTATCAGTGCTGATGTTGGAGAATATTAGACCTGTACGAGTGCTGATGTTCGTGAATATTAGACCTGTATCAGTGCTGATGATGGTGCATATTGGACCTGTATCAGTGCTGATGTTGGAGAGTATTGGACCATTATCAGTGCTGATGTTCGGGAATATTAGACCTGTATCAGTGCTGATGTTGGTGCATATTGGACCTGTATCAGTGCTGATGTTGGAGAATATTGGACCATTATCAGTGCTGACATTGGAGAATATTAGACCTGTACGATTGCTGATGTTGAAGAATATTAGAGCTGTATCAGTGCGGATGTTGGGGAATATTAGACCTGTATCAATGCTGATGTTGGAGAATATTTGACCTGTATCAGTGCTGATGTTTTTGAATATTGGACCTCTATCAGTGCTGATGTTATAGAATATTAGACCTGTATCAGTGCTGATGTTGGTGGATTTTGGACCTGTATCAGTGCTGATGTTGGAGAACATTGGAGCTGTTTCATTGCTGATGTTGGAGAATATTAGACCTGTACCAGTGCTGATGTTGGAGAATATTAGACCTGTATCAGTGCTGATGTTTGTGCATATTGGACCTGTATCATTGCTGATATTGGAGAATATTGGACCTGTATCAGTGCTGATGATGGGGAATATTAGACCTGTATCAATGCTGTTGTTGGAGAATATTGGACCTGTATCAGTGCTGATGTTGGGGAATATTAGACCTGTATCAGTGCTGATGTTGGGCAATAGTAGACCTGTATCAGTGCTGATGTTGAAGAATATTAGCCCTGCATCAGTGCTGATGTTGCAGAATATTAGACCTGTATCAGTGCTGATGTTTTTGTATATTGGACCTATATCAGTGCTGATGTTCGGGAATATTAGACCTGTATCAGTGCTGATGTTGGTGCATATTGGACCTGTATCAGTGCTGATGTTGGAGAATATTGGATCTGTGTCAGTGTTGAAGTTGGAGAATATTAGACCTGTATGAGTGCTGATGTTGGAGCATATTAGAACTGCATCAGTGCTGATGTTGGTGCATATTGGAACTGTATCAGTGCTGATGTTGGAGAATATTGGACCTGTATCAGTGCTGAAGTTGGAGCATATTAGACCTGTATCAGTGCTGATGTTGGGGAATATTAGAGCTGTATCAGTGCTGATGTTTTTGAATATTGGACCTGTATCAGTGCTGATGTTCGGGAAAAGTAGACCTTCATCAGTGCTGATGTTGGTGCATATTGGACCTGTATCAGTGCTGATGTTGGAGAATATTGGACCTGTTTCAGTGGTGATGTTGGAGAATATTAGACCTGTACCAGTGCTGATGTTGGAGAATATTAGACCTGTATCAGTGCTGGTTTGGAGAATATTAGACCGGTATCAGTGCTGATGTTGGAGAATATTAGACCTGTATCAGTGCTGATATTGGTGCATATTGGACCTGTATCAGTGCTGATATTGGAGAATATTAGACCTTTATCAGTGCTGATGTTGGGGAATATTAGACCTGTATCAATGCTGATGTTGGAGAACATTGGAGCTGTATCAGTGCTGATGTTTTTGAATATTGGACCTGTATCAGTGCTGATGTTGGAGAATATTAGACCTATATCAGTGCTGATGTTGTTGCATATTGGACCTGTATCAGTGCTGATGTTGGAGAATATTGGACCTGTATCAGTGCTGATGTTGGGGAGTATTGGACCTGTATCATTGCTGATGTTCGAGAATATTAGACATGTATCAGTGCTGATGTTGGGGTATATTGTACGTGTATCAGTGCTGAAATTGGTGAATATTAGACCTGTATCAGTTCTGATGTTGGAGAATATTAGACCTGTAACAGTGCTGATGTTGGAGAATATTAGACCTGTAACAGTGCTGATGTTGGAGAATATTAAACCTGTATCAGTGCTGATCTTGGAGGATATTGGACCTGTATCAGTGCTGATGTTGGAGAATATTAGCCCTGTATCAGTTCTGATGTTGGGGAATATTAGACCTGTATCTGTGCTGATGTTGGGGAATATTGGACCTGTATCAGTGCTGATGTTGAAGAATATTAGAGCTGTATCAGTGCTGATCTTGGAGGATATTGGACCTGTAACAATGCAGATGTTGGGGAATATTAGACCTGTATCAGTGCTGATCTTGGAGGATATTGGACCTGTAACAATGCAGATGTTGGGGAATATTAGACCTGTATCAGTGCTGATGTTGGGGAATATTAGACCTGTATCTCTGCTGATCTTGGAGAATATTGGACCTGTAACAATGCTGATGTTGGGAAATATTAGACCTGTATCAATGGTGATGTTGGAGAATATTAGACCTGTCGCAGTGCTGATATTGGAGAATATTGGACCTGTATCAGTGCTGATTTTGAAGAATATTAGAGCTGTATCAGTGCTGATGTCCGGGAATATTAGACCTGTATCAGTGCTGATGTTGGAGAATATTAGACCTGTATCAGTGCTGATGTTTTTGAATAATAGACCTGTATCAGTGCTGATGTTCGGGAATATTAGACCTGTATCAGTGCTGATGTTGGAGAATATTGGATCTGTATCAGTGCTGATGTTGGAGAATATTAGACCTGTACGAGTGCTGATGTTCATGAATATTAGAACTGTATCAGTGCTGATGATGGTGCATATTGGACCTGTATCAGTGCTGATGTTGGAGAGTATTGGACCATTATCAGTGCTGATGTTCGGGAATATTAGACCTGTATCAGTGCTCATGTTGGAGAATATTTGACCTGTATCAGTGCTGATGTTTTTGAATATTGGACCTGTATCAGTGCTGATGTTATAGAATATTAGACCTGTATCAGTGCTGATGTTGGTGCATATTGGACCTGTATCAGTGCTGATGTTGGAGAATATTGGAGCTGTTTCATTGCTGATGTTGGAGAATATTAGACTGTACCAGTGCTGATGTTGGAGAATATTAGACCTTTATCAGTGCTGATGTTGGAAAATATTAGACCTGTATCAGTGCTGATGTTGGAGTATATTAGACCTGTATCAGTGCTGATGTTTGTGCATATTGGACCTGTATCATTGCTGATATTGGAGAATATTGGACCTGTATCAGTGCTGATGATTCGGAACATTAGACCTGCATCAGTGCTGATGTTGGAGAATATTGGATCTGTATCAGTGCTGATGTTGGAGAATATTAGACCTGTACGAGTGCTGATGTTCGTGAATATTAGACCTGTATCAGTGCTGATGATGGTGCATATTGGACCTGTATCAGTGCTGATGTTGGAGAATATTGGACCATTATCAGTGCTGATGTTCGGGAATATTAGACCTGTATCAGTGCTGTTGTTGGTGCATATTGGACCTGTATCAGTGCTGATGTTGGAGAATATTGGACCATTATCAGTGCTGGCATTGGAGAATATTAGACCTGTACGATTGCTGATGTTGAAGAATATTAGACCTGTATCAGTGCTGATGTTGGGGAATATTAGACCTGTATCAATGCTGATGTTGGAGAATATTTGACCTGTATCAGTGCTGATGTTTTTGAATATTGGACCTGTATCAGTGCTGATGTTATAGAATATTAGACCTGTATCAGTGCTGATGTTGGTGCATTTTGGACCTGTATCAGTGCTGATGTTGGAGAACATTGGAGCTGTTTCATTGCTGATGTTGGAGAATATTAGACCTGTACCAGTGCTGATGTTGGAGAATATTAGACCTTTATCAGTGCTGATGTTGGAAAATATTAGACCGGTATCAGTGCTGATGTTGGAGAATATTAGACCTGTATCAGTGCTGATGTTTGTGCATATTGGACCTGTATCATTGCTGATATTGGAGAATATTGGACCTGTATCAGTGCTGATGATGGGGAAATATTAGACCTGTCTCAATGCTGTTGTTGGAGAATATTGGACCTGTATCAGTGCTGATGTTGGGGAATATTAGACCTGTATCAGTGCTGATGTTGGGCAATATTAGACCTATATCAATGCTGATGTTTGGAGAATATTGGACGTGTATCAGTGCTGATGTTGGAGAATATTAGGTGTATCAGTGCTGATGTTGGGGAATATTAGACCTGTATCAATGCTGATGTTGGAGAATATTGGACCTGTATCATTGCTGATGTTGGAGAATATTAGACTTGTATCAGTGCCGTTGTTGGTGCATATTGGACCTGTATCAGTGCTGATGTTGGAGAATATTAGACCTGTATCAGTGCTGATGTTGGAGAATATTAGACCTGTATCTGTGCTGATCTTGGAGAATATTGGGCCTGTAACAATGCTGATGTTGGAGAATATTTGACCTGTATCAGTGCTGATGTTGGAGAATATTAGTCCTGTATAAGTGCTGAAGTTGGAGAATATTAGACCTGTATCAGTGCTGATGTTGGAGAATATTAGACCTGTAACAGTGCTGATGTTGGAGAATATTAGACCTGTTTCAGAGCTGATGTTGGAGAATATTAGACCTGTATCACTGCTGAATTTGGAGAATATTGGACCTTTATCAGTGGTAAAGTTGGAGAATATTAGACCTGTATCAGTGCTGAAGTTGGAGAATATTAGACCTGTAACAGTGCTGATGTTGAACAATATTAGACCTGTATCAGTGCTGATGTTGGAAAATACTAGACCTGTACCAGTGCTGAATTTGGAGAATATTAGACCTTTATCAGTGCTGATGTTGGAGTATATTAGACCTGTATCAGTGCTGATCTTGGAGAATATTGGAACTGTATCAATGCTGATGTTTGAGAATATTAGACCTGTACCAATGCTGATGTTGGAGAATATTAGATCTGTATCAGTGCTGATGTTGGAGAATATTAGACCTGTATCTGTGCTGATCTTGGAAAATATTGGACCTGTAACAATGCTGATGTTGGGGAATATTAGACCTGTATCAGTGCTGATGTTGGGGAATATTAGACCTGTATCTCTGCTGATCTTGGAGAATATTGGACCTGTAACAATGCTGATGTTGGGAAATATTAGACCTGTATCAATGCTGATGTTGGAGAATATTAGACCTGTAGCAGTGCTGATATTGGAGAATATTGGACCTGTATCAGTGCTGATGTTGAAGAATATTAGAGCTGTATCAGTGCTGATGTCCGGGAATATTAGACCTGTATCAGTGCTGATGTTGGAGAATATTAGACCTGTATCAGTGCTGATGTTTTTGAATAATAGACCTGTATCAGTGCTGATGTTCGGGAATATTAGACCTTTATCAGTGCTGATGTTGGAGAATATTAGACCTGTATCAGTGCTGATGTTGGAGAATTATAGACCTGTATCAGTGCTGATGTTTTTGCATATTGGACCTGTATCAGTGCTGATGTTTGGGAATATTAGACCTGAATCAGTGCTGATGTTGGTGCATATTGGACCTGTATCAGTGCTGATGTTGGAGAATATTGGATCTGTATCAGTGCTGATGTTGGAGATTATTAGACCTGTACCAGTGCTGATGTTGGAGAATATTAGTCCTGTATAAGTGCTGAAGTTGGAGAATATTAGACCTGTATCAGTGCTGATGTTGGAGAATATTAGACCTGTAACAGTGCTGATGTTGGAGAATATTAGACCTGTATCAGTGCTGAAGTTGGAGAATATTAGACCTGTATCAGTGCTGATGTTGGAGAATATTAGAGCTGTATCAGTGCTAATCTTGGAGAATATTGGACGTGTATCAGTGCTGTTGTTGGAGAATATTACCCCTGTATCAGTTCTGAAGTTGTGGTATATTAGTCCTGTAACAGTGCTGATGTTGGAGAATATTAGACCTGTTTCAGAGCTGATGTCGGAGAATATTAGACCTGTATCACTGCTGAATTTGGAGAATATTGGACCTTTATCAGTGGTAAAGTTGGAGAATATTAGACCTGTATCAGTGCTGAAGTTGGAGAATATTAGACCTGTAACAGTGCTGATGTTGAACAATATTAGACCTGTATCAGTGCTGATGTTGGAAAATACTAGACCTGTACCAGTGCTGAATTTGGAGAATATTAGACCTCTATCAGTGCTGATGTTGGAGTATATTAGACCTGTATCAGTGCTGATCTTGGAGAATATTGGAACTGTGTCAATGCTGATGTTTGAGAATATTAGACCTGTACCAATGCTGATGTTGGAGAATATTAGACCTGTATCAGTGCTGATGTTGGAGAATATTAGACCTGTATCTGTGCTGATCTTGGAGAATATTGGACCTGTAACAATGCTGATGTTGGGGAATATTAGACCTGTATCAGTGCTGATGTTGGGGAATATTAGACCTGTATCTCTGCTGATCTTGGAGAATATTGGACCTGTAACAATGCTGATGTTGGGAAATATTAGACCTGTATCAGTGCTGATGTTGGGGAATATTAGATCTGTAGCAGTGCTGATGTTGAAGAATATTAGACCTGTATCAGTGCTGATGTTGAAGAATATTAGACCTGTATCAGTGCTGATGTCCGGGAATATTAGACCTGTATCAGTGCTGATGTTGGGGAATATTAGATCTGTAGCAGTGCTGATGTTGAAGAATATTAGACCTGTATCAGTGCTGATGTTGAAGAATATTAGACCTGTATCAGTGCTGATGTCCGGGAATATTAGACCTGTATCAGTGCTGATGTTGGGGAATATTAGACCTGTATCTCTGCTGATCTTGGAGAATATTGGACCTGGAACAATGCTGATGTTGGGAAATATTAGACCTGTATCAATGCTGATGTTGGAGAATATTAGACCTGTAGCAGTGCTGATATTGGACAATATTGGCCCTGTATCAGTGCTGATGTTGAAGAATATTAGAGCTGTATCAGTGCTGATGTCCGGGAATATTAGACCTGTATCAGTGCTGATGTTGGAGAATATTAGACCTGTATCAGTGCTGATGTTTTTGAATAATAGACCTGTATCAGTGCTGATGTTCGGGAATATTAGACCTGTATCAGTGCTGATGTTGGAGAATATTGGATCTGTATCAGTGCTGATGTTGGAGAATATTAGACCTGTACGAGTGCTGATGTTCGTGAATATTAGAACTGTATCAGTGCTGATGATGGTGCATATTGGACCTGTATCAGTGCTGATGTTGGAGAGTATTGGACCATTATCAGTGCTGATGTTCGGGAATATTAGACCTGTATCAGTGCTGATGTTGGAGAATATTTGACCTGTATCAGCGCTGATGTTTTTGAATATTGGACCTGTATCAGTGCTGATGTTATAGAATATTAGACCTGTATCAGTGCTGATGTTGGTGCATATTGGACCTGTATCAGTGCTGATGTTGGAGAATATTGGAGCTGTTTCATTGCTGATGTTGGAGAATATTAGACCTGGACCAGTGCTGATGTTGGAGAAAATTAGACCTTTATCAGTGCTGATGTTGGAAAATATTAGACCTGTATCAGTGCTGATGTTGGAGTATATTAGACCTGTATCAGTGCTGATGTTTGTGCATATTGGACCTGTATCATTGCTGATATTGGAGAATATTGGACCTGTATCAGTGCTGATGATGCGGAATATGAGACCTGTATCAGTGCTGATGTTGGAGAATATTGGATCTGTATCAGTGCTGATGTTGGAGAATATTAGACCTGTACGAGTGCTGATGTTCGTGAATATTAGACCTGTATCAGTGCTGATGATGGTGCATATTGGACCTGTATCAGTGCTGATGTTGGAGAGTATTGGACCATTATCAGTGCTGATGTTCGGGAATATTAGACCTGTATCAGTGCTGATGTTGGTGCATATTGGACCTGTATCAGTGCTGATGTTGGAGAATATTGGACCATTATCAGTGCTGACATTGGAGAATATTAGACCTGTACGATTGCTGATGTTGAAGAATATTAGAGCTGTATCAGTGCGGATGTTGGGGAATATTAGACCTGTATCAATGCTGATGTTGGAGAATATTTGACCTGTATCAGTGCTGATGTTTTTGAATATTGGACCTCTATCAGTGCTGATGTTATAGAATATTAGACCTGTATCAGTGCTGATGTTGGTGGATTTTGGACCTGTATCAGTGCTGATGTTGGAGAACATTGGAGCTGTTTCATTGCTGATGTTGGAGAATATTAGACCTGTACCAGTGCTGATGTTGGAGAATATTAGACCTGTATCAGTGCTGATGTTTGTGCATATTGGACCTGTATCATTGCTGATATTGGAGAATATTGGACCTGTATCAGTGCTGATGATGGGGAATATTAGACCTGTATCAATGCTGTTGTTGGAGAATATTGGACCTGTATCAGTGCTGATGTTGGGGAATATTAGACCTGTATCAGTGCTGATGTTGGGCAATAGTAGACCTGTATCAGTGCTGATGTTGAAGAATATTAGCCCTGCATCAGTGCTGATGCTGCAGAATATTAGACCTGTATCAGTGCTGATGTTTTTGTATATTGGACCTATATCAGTGCTGATGTTCGGGAATATTAGACCTGTATCAGTGCTGATGTTGGTGCATATTGGACCTGTATCAGTGCTGATGTTGGAGAATATTGGATCTGTGTCAGTGTTGAAGTTGGAGAATATTAGACCTGTATGAGTGCTGATGTTGGAGCATATTAGAACTGCATCAGTGCTGATGTTGGTGCATATTGGAACTGTATCAGTGCTGATGTTGGAGAATATTGGACCTGTATCAGTGCTGAAGTTGGAGCATATTAGACCTGTATCAGTGCTGATGTTGGGGAATATTAGAGCTGTATCAGTGCTGATGTTTTTGAATATTGGACCTGTATCAGTGCTGATGTTCGGGAAAAGTAGACCTTCATCAGTGCTGATGTTGGTGCATATTGGACCTGTATCAGTGCTGATGTTGGAGAATATTGGACCTGTTTCAGTGGTGATGTTGGAGAATATTAGACCTGTACCAGTGCTGATGTTGGAGAATATTAGACCTGTATCAGTGCTGGTTTGGAGAATATTAGACCGGTATCAGTGCTGATGTTGGAGAATATTAGACCTGTATCAGTGCTGATATTGGTGCATATTGGACCTGTATCAGTGCTGATATTGGAGAATATTAGACCTTTATCAGTGCTGATGTTGGGGAATATTAGACCTGTATCAATGCTGATGTTGGAGAACATTGGAGCTGTATCAGTGCTGATGTTTTTGAATATTGGACCTGTATCAGTGCTGATGTTGGAGAATATTAGACCTGTATCAGTGCTGATGTTGGGGAATATTAGACCTGTATCTCTGCTGATCTTGGAGAATATTGGACCTGTAACAATGCTGATGTTGGGAAATATTAGACCTGTATCAATGCTGATGTTGGAGAATATTAGACCTGTAGCAGTGCTGATATTGGAGAATATTGGACCTGTATCAGTGCTGATGTTGAAGAATATTAGAGCTGTATCAGTGCTGATGTCCGGGAATATTAGACCTGTATCAGTGCTGATGTTGGAGAATATTAGACCTGTATCAGTGCTGATGTTTTTGAATAATAGACCTGTATCAGTGCTGATGTTCGGGAATATTAGACCTTTATCAGTGCTGATGTTGGAGAATATTAGACCTGTATCAGTGCTGATGTTGGAGAATTATAGACCTGTATCAGTGCTGATGTTTTTGCATATTGGACCTGTATCAGTGCTGATGTTTGGGAATATTAGACCTGAATCAGTGCTGATGTTGGTGCATATTGGACCTGTATCAGTGCTGATGTTGGAGAATATTGGATCTGTATCAGTGCTGATGT
Organism: Somniosus microcephalus; assembly: GCF_052327205.1. Taxonomy (NCBI): domain Eukaryota; kingdom Metazoa; phylum Chordata; class Chondrichthyes; order Squaliformes; family Somniosidae; genus Somniosus; species Somniosus microcephalus. Next base: position 63,646,683 of record NC_141010.1, on the reverse strand, counting down.
TGGAGATTATTAGACCTGTACCAGTGCTGATGTTGGAGAATATTAGTCCTGTATAAGTGCTGAAGTTGGAGAATATTAGACCTGTATCAGTGCTGATGTTGGAGAATATTAGACCTGTAACAGTGCTGATGTTGGAGAATATTAGACCTGTATCAGTGCTGAAGTTGGAGAATATTAGACCTGTATCAGTGCTGATGTTGGAGAATATTAGAGCTGTATCAGTGCTAATCTTGGAGAATATTGGACGTGTATCAGTGCTGTTGTTGGAGAATATTACCCCTGTATCAGTTCTGAAGTTGTGGTATATTAGTCCTGTAACAGTGCTGATGTTGGAGAATATTAGACCTGTTTCAGAGCTGATGTCGGAGAATATTAGACCTGTATCACTGCTGAATTTGGAGAATATTGGACCTTTATCAGTGGTAAAGTTGGAGAATATTAGACCTGTATCAGTGCTGAAGTTGGAGAATATTAGACCTGTAACAGTGCTGATGTTGAACAATATTAGACCTGTATCAGTGCTGATGTTGGAAAATACTAGACCTGTACCAGTGCTGAATTTGGAGAATATTAGACCTCTATCAGTGCTGATGTTGGAGTATATTAGACCTGTATCAGTGCTGATCTTGGAGAATATTGGAACTGTGTCAATGCTGATGTTTGAGAATATTAGACCTGTACCAATGCTGATGTTGGAGAATATTAGACCTGTATCAGTGCTGATGTTGGAGAATATTAGACCTGTATCTGTGCTGATCTTGGAGAATATTGGACCTGTAACAATGCTGATGTTGGGGAATATTAGACCTGTATCAGTGCTGATGTTGGGGAATATTAGACCTGTATCTCTGCTGATCTTGGAGAATATTGGACCTGTAACAATGCTGATGTTGGGAAATATTAGACCTGTATCAATGCTGATGTTGGAGAATATTAGACCTGTAGCAGTGCTGATATTGGAGAATATTGGACCTGTATCAGTGCTGATGTTGAAGAATATTAGAGCTGTATCAGTGCTGATGTCCGGGAATATTAGACCTGTATCAGTGCTGATGTTGGAGAATATTAGACCTGTATCAGTGCTGATGTTTTTCAATAATAGACCTGTATCAGTGCTGATGTTCGGGAATATTAGACCTGTATCAGTGCTGATGTTGGAGAATATTGGATCTGTATCAGTGCTGATGTTGGAGAATATTAGGCCTGTACGAGTGCTGATGTTGGAGAATATTAGACCTGCATCAGTGCTGATGTTGGTGCATATTGGAACTGTATCAGTGCTGATGTTGGAGAATATTGGACCTGTATCAGTGCTGAAGTTGTAGCATATTAGACCTGTATCAGTGCTGATGTTCGGGAATAATAGACCTGCATCAGTGCTGGTGTTGGTGAATATTAGACCTGCATCAGTGCTGATGTTGGTACATATTGGAGCTGTATCAGTGCTGATGTTGGAGAATATTGGACCTGTATCAATGCTGATGTTGGACAATATTAGACCTGTACCAGTGCTGATGTTGGAGAATATTAGACCTGTATCAGTGCTGATGTTGGAGAATATTAGACCTGTATTTGTGCTGATCTTGGTGAGTATTGGACCTGGAACAATGCTGATGTTGGGGAATATTAGACCTGTATCAGTGCTGATGTTGGGGAATATTAGACCTGTATCTGTGCTGAACTTGGAGAATATTAGACCTGTATCAGTGCTGATGTTGAAGAATATTAGAGCTGTATCAGTGCTGATGTTGGAGAATATTAGAGCTGCATCAGTGCTGATGTTGAAGAATATTAGACCTGTAGCAGTGCTGATGTTGGAGAATATTAGACCTGTATAAGTGGCTGATGTTGAAGAATATTATACCTGTATCAGTGCTGTTGTTGGAGAATATTAGACCTGTATCAGTGCTGATGTTGGGGAATATTGGATCTGTATCAGTGCTGATGTTGGAGAATATTAGACGTGTACGAGTGCTGATGTTGGAGAATATTAGACCTACATCAGTGCTGAAGTTGGAGAATATTAGACCTGTATCAGTGCTGATGTTGAAGAATATTGGACCTGGATCAGTGCTGAAGTTGGAGCATATTAGACCTGTATCCGTTCTGATATTCGGGAATATTAGACCTGCATCAGTGCTGGTGTTGGTGAATATTAGACTTGCATCAGTGCTGATGTTGCTGCATATTGGAGCTGTATCAGTGCTGATGTTGGAGAATATTGGACCTGTATCAATGCTGATGTTCGAGAATATTAGACCTGTACCAATGCTGATGTTGGAGAATATTAGACCTGTAACAGTGCTGATGTTGGAAAATATTAGACCTGTATCAGTGCTGAAGTTGGAGAATATTAGACCTGTATCAGTGCTGATGCTGAAGAATATTAGAGCTGTATCAGTGCTGATCTTGGAGAATATTGGACGTGTATCAGTGCTGATGTTGGAGAATATTAGCCCTGTATCAGTTCTGAAGTTGTGGAATATTAGACCTGTATCAGTGCTGATGTTGGAGAATATTAGACCTGTTTCAGAGCTGGTGTTGGAGAATATTAGACCTGTATCACTGCTGATCTTGGAGAATATTGGACCATTATCAGTGGTGAAGTTGGAGAATATTAGACCTGTATCAGTGCTGAAGTTGGAGAATATTAGACCTGTAACAGTGCTGATGTTGGTGCATATTGTACCTGTATCAATGCTGATGTTGGAGAATATTAGACCTGTACCAGTGCTGATGTTGGAGAATATTAGATCTGTATCAGTGCTGATGTTGGAGTATATTAGACCTGTATCTGTGCTGATCTTGTAGAATATTGGACCTGTAACAATGCTGATGTTGGGGAATATTGACCTGTATCAGTGCTGATGTTGGGGAATATTATTCATGTATCAATGCTGATGTTTGAGAATATTAGAACGGTAGCAGTGCTGATGCTGGAGAATATTGGACCTGTATCAGTGCTGATGTTGAAGAATATTAGAGCTGTATCAGTGCTGATGTTGGAGAATATTAGACCTGTATCAGTGCTGAAGTTGGAGAATATTAGACCTGTATCAGTGCTGAAGTTGGAGAATATTAGACCTGTAACAGTGCTGGTGTTGGACAATATTACACCTGTATCAGTGCTGATGTTGGAAAATACTAGACCTGTACCAGTGCTGAATTTGGAGAATATTAGTCCTGCATCAGTGCTGATGTTGGAGTATATTAGACCTGGATCAGTGCTGATCTTGTGAATATTGGACCTGTATCAGTGCTGATGTTGGAGAATATTAGACCTGTATCAATGCTGATGTTGGGGAATATTAGACCTGTACCAGTGCTGATGTTGGAGAATATTAGATCTGTATCAGTGCTGATGTTGGAGAATATTAGACCTGTATCTGTGCTGATCTTGTAGAATATTGGACCTGTAACAATGCTGATGTTGGGGAATATTAGACCTGTATCAGTGCTGATGTTGGGGAATATTATTCATGTATCAATGCTGATGTTGGAGAATATTAGAACGGTAGCAGTGCTGATGTTGGAGAATATTAGACCTGTATCAGTGCTGACGTTGAAGAATATTAGACCTGTAGCAGTGCTGATGTTGGGGAATATTAGACCTGTATAAGTGCTGATGTTGAAGAATATTATACCTGTATCAGTGCTGATGTTGGAGAATATTAGACCTGTATCAGTGCTGATGTTGGGGAATATTGGATCTGTATCAGTGCTGATGTTGGAGAAGAATAGAACTGTACGAGTGCTGATGTTGGAGAATATTAGACCTGCATCAGTGCTGATGTTGGTGCATATTGGAACTGTATCAGTGCTGATGTTGGAGAATATTGGACCTGTATCAGTGCTGAAGTTGTAGCATATTAGACCTGTATCAGTGCTGATGTTCGGGAATATTAGACCTGCATCAGTGCTGGTGTTGGTGAATATTAGACCTGCATCAGTGCTGATGTTGGTGCATATTGGAGGTGTATCAGTGCTGATGTTGGAGAATATTAGACCTGTGTCAGTGCTGATGTTGGAGAATATTAGACCTGTATCTGTGCTGATCTTGGTGAGTATTGGACCTGTAACAATGCTGATGTTGGGGAATATTAGACCTGTATCAGTGGTGATGTTGGGGAATATTAGACCTGTATCTGTGCTGAACTTGGAGAATATTAGACCTGTATCAATGCTGATGTTCGAGAATATTAGACCTGTACGAAAGCTGATGTTGGAGAATATTAGACCTGTAACAGTGCTGATGTTGGAAAATATTAGACCTGTATCAGTGCTGAAGTTGGAGAATATTAGACCTGTATCAGTGCTGATGCTGAAGAATATTAGAGCTGTATCAGTGCTGATCTTGGAGAATATTGGACGTGTATCAGTGCTGATGTTGGAGAATATTAGCCCTGTATCAGTTCTGAAGTTGTGGAATATTAGACCTGTATCAGTGCTGATGTTGGAGAATATTAGACCTGTTTCAGAGCTGGTGTTGGAGAATATTAGACCTGTATCACTGCTGATCTTGGAGAATATTGGACCTTTATCAGTGGTGAAGTTGGAGAATATTAAACCTGTATCAGTGCTGAAGTTGGAGAATATTAGACCTGTAACAGTGCTGATGTTGGTGCATATTGTACCTGTATCAATGCTGATGTTGGAGAATATTAGACCTGTACCAGTGCTGATGTTGGAGAATATTAGATCTGTATCAGTGCTGATGTTGGAGTATATTAGACCTGTATCTGTGCTGATCTTGTAGAATATTGGACCTGTAACAATGCTGATGTTGGGGAATATTGGACCTGTATCAGTGCTGATGTTGGGGAATATTATTCATGTATCAATGCTGATGTTTGAGAATATTAGAACGGTAGCAGTGCTGATGCTGGAGAATATTGGACCTGTATCAGTGCTGATGTTGAAGAATATTAGACCTGTATCAGTGGTGATGTTGGGGAATATTAGACCTGTATCTGTGCTGAACTTGGAGAATATTAGACCTGTATCAGTGCTGATGTTGAAGAATATTAGACCTGTATCAGTTCTGATGTTGGAGAATATTAGACCTGTAACAGTGCTGATGTTGCAGAATATTAGACCTATAACAGTGCTGATGTTGGAGAATATTAGACCTGTATCAGTGCTGATCTTGGAGGATATTGGACCTGTATCAGTGCTGATGTTGGAGAATATTAGCCTTGTATCAGTTCTGATGTTGGGGAATATTAGACCTGTATCTGTGCTGATCTTGGACAATATTGGACTTGTAACAATGCAGATGTTGGGGAATATTAGACCTGTATCAGTGCTGATGTTGGAGAATATTAGACCTGTATCAGTGCTGATTTTGGAGAATATTAGACCTGTATCAGTGCTGATGTTTTTGCATATTGGACCTGTATCAGTGCTGATGTTTGGGAATATTAGACCTGAATCAGTGCTGATGTTGGTGCATATTGGACCTGTATCAGTGATGATGTTGGAGAATATTGGATCTGTATCAGTGCTGATGTTGGAGAATATTAGACCTGTACCAGTGCTGATGTTGGAGAATATTAGACCTGTATCAGTGCTGATGTTGGACATTATTAGACCTGTATCTGTGCTGATCTTGGAGAATATTGGGCCTGTAACAATGCTGATGTTGGAGAATATTAGACCTGTATCAGTGCTGATGTTGGAGAATATTAGTCCTGTATAAGTGCTGAAGTTGGAGAATATTAGACCTGTATCAGTGCTGATGTTGGAGAATATTAGACCTGTAACAGTGCTGATGTTGGAGAATATTAGACCTGTATCAGTGCTGAAGTTGGAGAATATTAGACCTGTATCAGTGCTGATGTTGGAGAATATTACCCCTGTATCAGTTCTGAAGTTGTGGAATATTAGACCTGTAACAGTGCTGATGTTGGAGAATATTAGACCTGTTTCAGAGCTGATGTTGGAGAATATTAGACCTGTATCACTGCTGATCTTGGAGAATATTGGACCTTTATCAGTGGTGAAGTTGGAGAATATTAGACCTGTATCAGTGCTGAAGTTGGAGAATATTAGACCTGTAACAGTGCTGATGTTGGACAATATTAGACCTGTATCAGTGCTGATGTTGGAAAATACTAGACCTGTACCAGTGCTGAATTTGGAGAATATTAGACCTGTATCAGTGCTGATCTTGGAGAATATTGGACCTGTATCAGTGCTGATGTTGGAGAATATTAGACCTGTATCAGTGCTGATGTTGGTGCATATTGTACCTGTATCAATGCTGATGTTGGAGAATATTAGACCTGTACCAGTGCTGATGTTGGAGAATATTAGATCTGTATCAGTGCTGATGTTGGAGAATATTAGACCTGTATCTGTGCTGATCTTGTAGAATATTGGACCTGTAACAATGCTGATGTTGGGGAATATTAGACCTGTATCAGTGCTGATGTTGGGGAATATTATTCATGTATCAATGCTGATGTTTGAGAATATTAGACCTGTATCAGTGCTGATGTTGGAGAATATTAGACCTGTATCAGTGCTGAAGTTGGAGAATATTAGACCTGTATCAGTGCTGAAGTTGGAGAATATTAGACCTGTATCAGTGCTGAAGTTGGAGAATATTAGGCCTGTAACAGTGCTGATGTTGGACAATATTAGACCTGTATCAGTGCTGACGTTGGAAAATACTAGACATGTACCTGTGCTGAATTTGGAGAATATTAGACCTGCATCAGTGCTGATGTTGGAGTATATTAGACTTGTACCAGTGCTGATCTTGGAGAACATTGGACCTGTATCAGTGCTGATGTTGGAGAATATTAGACCTGTATCAGTGCTGATGTTGGTGCATATTGTACCTGTATCAATGCTGATGTTGGAGAATATTAGACCTGTACCAGTGCTGATGTTGGAGAATATTAGATCTGTATCAGTGCTGATGTTGGAGAATATTAGAACTGTCTCTGTGCTGATCTTGTAGAATATTGGACCTGTAACAATGCTGATGTTGGGGAATATTAGACCTGTATCAGGGCTGATGTTGGGGAATATTATTCATGTATCAATGCTGATGTTGGAGAATATTAGAACGGTAGCAGTGCTGATGTTGGAGAATATTAGACCTGTATCAGTGCTGATGTTGACGAATATTAGAGCTGTATCAGTGCTGATGTTGGAGAATATTAGATCTGTATCAGTGCTGATGTTGGGGAATATTGGATCTGTATCAGTGCTGATGTTGGAGAATAATAGAACTGTATGAGTGCTGATGTTGGAGAATATTCGACCTGCATCAGTGCTGATGTTGGTGCATATTGGAACTGTATCAGTGCTGATGTTGGAGAATATTGGACCTGTATCAGTGCTGAAGTTGTAGCATATTAGACCTGTATCAGTGCTGATGTTCGGGAATATTAGACCTGCATCAGTGCTGGTGTTGGTGAATATTAGACCTGCATCAGTGCTGATGTTGGTGCATATTGGAGCTGTATCAGTGCTGATGTTGGAGAATATTGGACCTGTATCAGTGCTGATGTTGAACAATATTAGACCTGTATCAGTGCTGATGTTGGAAAATACTAGACCTGTACCAGTGCTGAATTTGGAGAATATTAGACCTCTATCAGTGCTGATGTTGGAGTATATTAGACCTGTATCAGTGCTGATCTTGGAGAATATTGGAACTGTGTCAATGCTGATGTTTGAGAATATTAGACCTGTACCAATGCTGATGTTGGAGAATATTAGACCTGTATCAGTGCTGATGTTGGAGAATATTAGACCTGTATCTGTGCTGATCTTGGAGAATATTGGACCTGTAACAATGCTGATGTTGGGGAATATTAGACCTGTATCAGTGCTGATGTTGGGGAATATTAGACCTGTATCTGTGCTGATCTTGGAGAATATTGGACCTTTAACAATGCTGATGTTGGGAAATATTAGACCTGTATCAATGCTGATGTTGGAGAATATTAGACCAGTAGCAGTGCTGATATTGGAGAATATTGGACCTGTATCAGTGCTGATGTTGAAGAATATTAGAGCTGTATCAGTGCTGATGTCCGGGAATATTAGACCTGTATCAGTGCTGATGTTGGAGAATATTAGACCTGTATCAGTGCTGATGTTTTTCAATAATAGACCTGTATCAGTGCTGATGTTCGGGAATATTAGACCTGTACGAGTGCTGATGTTGGAGAATATTGGATCTGTATCAGTGCTGATGTTGGAGAATATTAGGCCTGTACGAGTGCTGATGTTGGAGAATATTAGACCTGCATCAGTGCTGAAGTTGTAGCATATTAGACCTGTATCAGTGCTGATGTTCGGGAATAATAGACCTGCATCAGTGCTGGTGTTGGTGAATATTAGACCTGCATCAGTGCTGATGTTGGTACATATTGGAGCTGTATCAGTGCTGATGTTGGAGAATATTGGACCTGTATCAATGCTGATGTTGGACAATATTAGACCTGTATTTGTGCTGATCTTGGTGAGTATTGGACCTGTAACAATGCTGATGTTGGGGAATATTAGACCTGTATCAGTGCTGATGTTGGGGAATATTAGACCTGTATCTGTGCTGAACTTGGAGAATATTAGACCTGTATCAGTGCTGATGTTGAAGAATATTAGAGCTGTATCAGTGCTGATGTTGGAGAATATTAGAGCTGTATCAGTGCTGATGTTGAAGAATATTAGACCTGTAGCAGTGCTGATGTTGGAGAATATTAGACCTGTATAAGTGCTGATGTTGAAGAATATTATACCTGTATCAGTGCTGTTGTTGGAGAATATTAGACCTGTATCAGTGCTGATGTTGGGGAATATTGGATTTGTATCAGTGCTGATGTTGGAGAATATTAGACGTGTACGAGTGCTGATGTTGGAGAATATTAGACCTACATCAGTGCTGAAGTTGGAGAATATTAGACCTGTATCAGTGCTGATGTTGAAGAATATTGGACCTGTATCAGTGCTGAAGTTGGAGCATATTAGACCTGTATCCGTTCTGATGTTCGGGAATATTAGACCTGCATCAGTGCTGGTGTTGGTGAATATTAAACTTGCATCAGTGCTGATGTTGCTGCATATTGGAGCTGTATCAGTGCTGATGTTGGAGAATATTGGACCTGTATCAATGCTGATGTTCGAGAATATTAGACCTGTACCAATGCTGATGTTGGAGAATATTAGACCTGTAACAGTGCTGATGTTGGAAAATATTAGACCTGTATCAGTGCTGAAGTTGGAGAATATTAGACCTGTATCAGTGCTGATGTTGAAGAATATTAGAGCTGCATCAGTGCTGATCTTGGAGAATATTGGACGTGTATCAGTGCTGATGTTGGAGAATATTAGCCCTGTATCAGTTCTGAAGTTGTGGAATATTAGACCTGTATCAGTGCTGATGTTGGAGAATATTAGAGCTGTTTCAGAGCTGGTGTTGGAGAATATTAGACCTGTATCACTGCTGATCTTGGAGAATATTGGACCTTTATCAGTGGTGAAGTTGGAGAATATTAGACCTGTATCAGTGCTGAAGTTGGAGAATATTAGACCTGTAACAGTGCTGATGTTGGTGCATATTGTACCTGTATCAATGCTGATGTTGGAGAATATTAGACCTGTACCAGTGCTGATGTTGGAGAATATTAGATCTGTATCAGTGCTGATGTTGGAGTATATTAGACCTGTATCTGTGCTGATCTTGTAGAATATTGGACCTGTAACAATGCTGATGTTGGGGAATATTGGACCTGTATCAGTGCTGATGTTGGGGAATATTATTCATGTATCAATGCTGATGTTTGAGAATATTAGAACGGTAGCAGTGCTGATGCTGGAGAATATTGGACCTGTATCAGTGCTGATGTTGAAGAATATTAGAGCTGTATCAGTGCTGATGTTGGAGAATATTAGACCTGTATCAGTGCTGAAGTTGGAGAATATTAGACCTGTATCAGTGCTGAAGTTGGAGAATATTAGACCTGTAACAGTGCTGATTTTGGACAATATTACACCTGTATCAGTGCTGATGTTGGAAAATACTAGACCTGTACCAGTGCTGAATTTGGAGAATATTAGTCCTGCATCAGTGCTGATGTTGGAGTATATTAGACCTGGATCAGTGCTGATCTTGTGAATATTGGACCTGTATCAGTGCTGATGTTGGAGAATATTAGACCTGTATCAATGCTGATGTTGGGGAATATTAGACCTGTACCAGTGCTGATGTTGGAGAATATTAGATCTGTATCAGTGCTGATGTTGGAGAATATTAGACCTGTATCTGTGCTGATCTTGTAGAATATTGGACCTGTAACAATGCTGATGTTGGGGAATATTAGACCTGTATCAGTGCTGATGTTGGGGAATATTATTCATGTATCAATGCTGATGTTGGAGAATATTAGAACGGTAGCAGTGCTGATGTTGGAGAATATTAGACCTGTATCAGTGCTGACGTTGAAGAATATTAGACCTGTAGCAGTGCTGATGTTGGGGAATATTAGACCTGTATAAGTGCTGATGTTGAAGAATATTATACCTGTATCAGTGCTGATGTTGGAGAATATTAGACCTGTATCAGTGCTGATGTTGGGGAATATTGGATCTGTATCAGTGCTGATGTTGGAGAATAATAGAACTGTACGAGTGCTGATGTTGGAGAATATTAGACCTGCATCAGTGCTGATGTTGGTGCAAATTGGAACTGTATCAGTGCTGATGTTGGAGAATATTGGACCTGTATCAGTGCTGAAGTTGTAGCATATTAGACCTGTATCAGTGCTGATGTTCGGGAATATTAGACCTGCATCAGTGCTGGTGTTGGTGAATATTAGACCTGCATCAGTGCTGATGTTGGTGCATATTGGAGGTGTATCAGTGCTGATGTTGGAGAATATTAGACCTGTGTCAGTGCTGATGTTGGAGAATATTAGACCTGTATCTGTGCTGATCTTGGTGAGTATTGGACCTGTAACAATGCTGATGTTGGGGAATATTAGACCTGTATCAGTGGTGATGTTGGGGAATATTAGACCTGTATCTGTGCTGAACTTGGAGAATATTAGAACTGTATCAGTGCTGATGTTGAAGAATATTAGACCTGTATCAGTTCTGATGTTGGAGAATATTAGACCTGTAACAGTGCTGATGTTGCAGAATATTAGACCTATAACAGTGCTGATGTTGGAGAATATTAGACCTGTATCAGTGCTGATCTTGGAGGATATTGGACCTGTATCAGTGCTGATGTTGGAGAATATTAGCCCTGTATCAGTTCTGATGTTGGGGAATATTAGACCTGTATCTGTGCTGATCTTGGACAATATTGGACTTGTAACAATGCAGATGTTGGGGAATATTAGACCTGTATCAGTGCTGATGTTGGAGAATATTAGACCTGTATCAGTGCTGATTTTGGAGAATATTAGACCTGTATCAGTGCTGATGTTTTTGCATATTGGACCTGTATCAGTGCTGATGTTTGGGAATATTAGACCTGAATCAGTGCTGATGTTGGTGCATATTGGACCTGTATCAGTGATGATGTTGGAGAATATTGGATCTGTATCAGTGCTGATGTTGGAGAATATTAGACCTGTACCAGTGCTGATGTTGGAGAATATTAGACCTGTATCAGTGCTGATGTTGGACATTATTAGACCTGTATCTGTGCTGATCTTGGAGAATATTGGGCCTGTAACAATGCTGATGTTGGAGAATATTAGACCTGTATCAGTGCTGATGTTGGAGAATATTAGTCCTGTATAAGTGCTGAAGTTGGAGAATATTAGACCTGTATCAGTGCTGATGTTGGAGAATATTAGACCTGTAACAGTGCTGATGTTGGAGAATATTAGACCTGTAGCATTGCTGAAGTTGGAGAATATTAGACCTGTATCAGTGCTGATGTTGGAGAATATTAGAGCTGTATCAGTGCTGATCTTGGAGAATATTGGACGTGTATCAGTGCTGATGTTGGAGAATATTACCCCTGTATCAGTTCTGAAGTTGTGGAATATTAGACCTGTAACAGTGCTGATGTTGGAGAATATTAGACCTGTTTCAGAGCTGATGTTGGAGAATATTAGACCTGTATCACTGCTGATCTTGGAGAATATTGGACCTTTATCAGTGGTGAAGTTGGAGAATATTAGACCTGTATCAGTGCTGAAGTTGGAGAATATTAGACCTGTAACAGTGCTGATGTTGGACAATATTAGACCTGTATCAGTGCTGATGTTGGAAAATACTAGACCTGTACCAGTGCTGAATTTGGAGAATATTAGACCTGTATCAGTGCTGATCTTGGAGAATATTGGACCTGTATCAGTGCTGATGTTGGAGAATATTAGACCTGTATCAGTGCTGATGTTGGTGCATATTGTACCTGTATCAATGCTGATGTTGGAGAATATTAGACCTGTACCAGTGCTGATGTTGGAGAATATTAGATCTGTATCAGTGCTGATGTTGGAGAATATTAGACCTGTATCTGTGCTGATCTTGTAGAATATTGGACCTGTAACAATGCTGATGTTGGGGAATATTAGACCTGTATCAGTGCTGATGTTGGGGAATATTATTCATGTATCAATGCTGATGTTTGAGAATATTAGACCTGTATCAGTGCTGATGTTGGAGAATATTAGACCTGTATCAGTGCTGAAGTTGGAGAATATTAGACCTGTATCAGTGCTGAAGTTGGAGAATATTAGACCTGTATCAGTGCTGAAGTTGGAGAATATTAGGCCTGTAACAGTGCTGATGTTGGACAATATTAGACCTGTATCAGTGCTGACGTTGGAAAATACTAGACATGTACCTGTGCTGAATTTGGAGAATATTAGACCTGCATCAGTGCTGATGTTGGAGTATATTAGACTTGTACCAGTGCTGATCTTGGAGAACATTGGACCTGTATCAGTGCTGATGTTGGAGAATATTAGACCTGTATCAGTGCTGATGTTGGTGCATATTGTACCTGTATCAATGCTGAAGTTGGAGAATATTAGACCTGTACCAGTGCTGATGTTGGAGAATATTAGATCTGTATCAGTGCTGATGTTGGAGAATATTAGACCTGTCTCTCTGCTGATCTTGTAGAATATTGGACCTGTAACAATGCTGATGTTGGGGAATATTAGACCTGTATCAGGGCTGATGTTGGGGAATATTATTCATGTATCAATGCTGATGTTGGAGAATATTAGAACGGTAGCAGTGCTGATGTTGGAGAATATTAGACCTGTATCAGTGCTGATGTTGACGAATATTAGAGCTGTATCAGTGCTGATGTTGGAGAATATTAGATCTGTATCAGTGCTGATGTTGGGGAATATTGGATCTGTATCAGTGCTGATGTTGGAGAATAATAGAACTGTATGAGTGCTGATGTTGGAGAATATTAGACCTGCATCAGTGCTGATGTTGGTGCATATTGGAACTGTATCAGTGCTGATGTTGGAGAATATTGGACCTGTATCAGTGCTGAAGTTGTAGCATATTAGACCTGTATCAGTGCTGATGTTCGGGAATATTAGACCTGCATCAGTGCTGGTGCTGGTGAATATTAGACCTGCATCAGTGCTGATGTTGGTGCATATTGGAGCTGTATCAGTGCTGATGTTGGAGAATATTGGACCTGCATCAATGCTGATGTTGGACAATATTAGACCTGTACCAGTGCTGATGTTGGAGAATATTAGACCTGTATCAGTGCTGATGTTGGAGAATATTAGACCTGTATCTGTGCTGATCTTGGTGAGTATTGGACCTGTAACAATGCTGATGTTGGGGAATATTAGACCTGTATCAGTGCTGATGTTGGGAAATATTAGACCTGTATCTGTGCTGAAATTGGAGAATATTAGACCTGTATCAGTGCTGATGTTGAAGAATATTAGAGCTGTATCAGTGCTGATGTTGGAGAATATTAGACCTGTATCAGTGCTGATGTTGAAGAACATTAGACCTGTCGCAGTGCTGATGTTGGAGAATATTAGACCTGTATAAGTGCTGATGTTGAAGAATATTATACCTGTATCAGTGCTGATGTTGGAGAATATTAGACCTGTATCAGTGCTGATGTTGGGGAATATTGGATCTGTATCAGTGCTGATGTTGGAGAATATTAGACCTGCACGAGTGCTGATGTTGGAGAATATTAGACCTGCATCAGTGCTGATGTTGGTGCATATTGGAACTGTATCAGTGCTGATGTTGGAGAATATTGGACCTGTATCAGTGCTGAAGTTGGAGCATATTGCACCTGTATCCGTGCTGATGTTCGGGAATATTAGACCTGCATCAGTGCTGGTGTTGGTGAATATTAGACTTGCATCAGTGCTGATGTTGGTGCATATTGGAGCTGTATCAGTGCTGATGTTGGAGAATATTGGACCTGTATCAATGCTGATGTTCGAGAATATTAGACCTGTACCAATGCTGATGATGGAGAATATTAGACCTGTATCATTGCTGATGTTGGAGAATATTAGACCTGTATCTGTGCTGATCTTGGAGAATATTGGACCTGTAACAATGCTGATGTTGGGAAATATTAGACCTGTATCAATGCTGATGTTGGAGAATATTAGACCTGTAGCAGTGCTGATATTGGAGAATATTGGACCTGTATCAGTGCTGATGTTGAAGAATATTAGAGCTGTATCAGTGCTGATGTCCGGGAATATTAGACCTGTATCAGTGCTGATGTTGGAGAATATTAGACCTGTATCAGTGCTGATATTTTTGAATAATAGACCTGTATCAGTGCTGATGTTCGGGAATATTAGACCTGTATCAGTGCTGATGTTGGAGAATATTGGATCTGTGTCAGTGCTGATGTTGGAGAATATTAGACGTGTACGAGTGCTGATGTTCGTGAATATTAGAACTGTATCAGTGCTGATGATGGTACATATTGGACCTGTATCAGTGCTGATGTTGGAGAGTATTGGACCATTATCAGTGCTGATGCTCGGGAATATTAGACCTGTATCAGTGCTGATGGTGGTGCGTATTGGACCTGTATCAGTGCTGATGTTGGAGAATATTGGACCATTATCAGTGCTGACGTAGGAGAATATTAGACCTGTACGATTGCTGATGTTGAAGAATATTAGACCTGTATCAGTGCTGATGTTGGGGAATATTAGACCTATATCAATGCTGATGTTGGAGAATATTTGACCTGTATCACTGCTGATGTTTTTGAATATTGGACCTGTATCAGTGCTGATGTTATAGAATATTAGACCTGTATCAGTGCTGATGTTGGGGCATATTGGACCCGTATCAGTGCTGATGTTGGTGAATATTGGAGCTGTTTCATTGCTGATGTTGGAGAATATTGGAGCTGTTTCATTGCTGATGTTGGAGAATATTAGACCTGTACCAGTGCTGATGTTGGAGAATATTAGACCTTTATCAGTGCTGATGTTGGAAAATATTAGACCTGTATCAGTGCTGATGTTGGAGTATATTAGACCTGTATCAGTGCTGATGTTTGTGCATATTGGACCTGTATCATTGCTGATATTGGAGAATATCGGACCTGTATCAGTGCTGATGATGGGGAATATTAGACCTGTATCAGTGCTGATGTTGGAGAATATTGGATCTGTATCAGTGCTGAAGTTGGAGAATATTAGACCTGTACGAGTGCTGATGTTCGTGAATTTTAGACCTGTATCAGTGCTGATGATGGTGCTTATTGGACCTGTATCAGTGCTGATGTTGGAGAGTATTGGACCATTATCAGTGCTGATGTTCGGGAATATTAGACCTGTATCAGTGCTGATGTTGGTGCATATTGGACCTGTATCAGTGCTGATGTTGGAGAATATTGGACCATTATCAGTGCTGACGTTGGAGAATATTAGACCTGTATGATTGCTGATGTTGAAGAATATTAGACCTGTATCAGTGCTGATGTTGGGGAATATTAGACCTGTATCAATGCTGATGTTGGAGAATATTTGACCTGTATCAGTGCTGATGTTTTTGAATATTGGACCTGTATCAGTGCTGATGTTATAGAATATTAGAGCTGTATCAGTGCTGATGTTGGTGCATTTTGGACCTGTATCAGTGCTGATGTTGGAGAATATTGGAGCTGTTTGATTGCTGATGTTGGAGAATATTAGACCTGTACCAGTGCTGATGTTTGAGAATATTAGACCTTTATCAGTGCTGAAGTTGGAGAATATTAGACCTCTATCAGTGCTGATGTTGGTGCATATTGCACCTGTATCAGTGCGGATGTTGGAGAATATTGGACCTGCATCAGTGCTGATGTTGGGGAATATTAGACCTTTATCAATGCTGATGTTGGAGAATATTGGACCTGTATCAGTGCTGACGTTTTGAATTTTGGACCTGTATCAGTGCTGATGTTGGTGCATATAGGACCTGTACCAGTGCAGATGTTGCGGAATATTGTCCTTGTATCTGTGCTGAAGTTGGAGAATATTAGACCACTATCGGTGCTTGTGTTGGTGCATATTGGGCCTGTATCAGTGCTGATGTTGGAGAATATTGGACCTGTATCAGTGCTGATGTTGGAGAATATTAGACCTGTACCAGTGCTGATGTTGGAGAATATTAGACCTGTATCCGTGCTGATGTTGGAGAATATTGGACCTGTATCAGTGCTGATGTTGGAGGATATTAGACCTGTATCAATGCTGATGTTGGTGCATATTGGAACTGTATCAGTGCTGATGTTGGAGAATATTGGACATGTAACAGTGCTGATGTTGGGGAATATTAGAAAAGTATCAATGCTGATGTTGGACGATATTTGACCTGTATCAGTGCTGATATTGGGGAGTATTGGACCTGTATCAGTGCTGATGTTGGAGAATATTAGGCGTGTATCAGTGCTGATGTTGCGGAATATTGTACGTGTATCAGTGCTGAAGTTGGAGAATATTAGACCTGTATCAGTGCTGAAGTTGAGGAATATTGTACGTGTATCAGTGCTGAAGCTGGGGAACACTGGACCTGTATCAGTGCTGAAGTTGCGGAATATTGAACCTGTATCAGTGCTGGTGTTGGAGAATATTAGACCTGTATCAGTGCTGATGTTGGTGCATATTGGACCTGTATCAGTGCTGATGTTGGAGAATATTAGACCTGTGTCAATGCTGATGTTGGGGAATGTTAGATTGCATCAGTGCTGATGTTTTTCAATATTGGACATGTATCAGTGCTGATACTGGATAATATTTGACCTGTATCAGTGCTGAAGTTGGGGCATATAGGACCTGTATCAGTGCTGATGTTGGAGAATGTTGGACCTGTATCAGTGCTGATGTTGGAGGATATTGGACCTGTATCAGTGCTGATATTGGTGAATATTACACCTGTATCAGTGCTGATACTGGATAATATTAGACCTGTATCAGTGCTGATGTTGGTTCATATTGTACCTGTATGAGTGCTGATCTTGGGGAATATTGGACCTGTATCAGTGCTGATGTTGGGGAATATTACAGCTGTATCAGTGCTGATGTTTTTCAATATTGGACCTGTATCAGTGCTGAAGTTGGAGAATATTAGACCTGTAACAGTGCTGATATTGGTGCATATAGGACCTGTATCAGTGCAGATGTTGCGGAATATTGTACGTGTATCAGTGCTGAAGTTGGAGAATATTAGACCTCTATCAGTGCTGATGTTGGTGCATATTGCAGCTGTACCAGTGCTGATGTTGGAGAATATTCGACCTGCATCAGTGCTGATGTTGGGGGATATTAGACCTGTATCAATGCTGATGTTGGATAATATTGGACCTGTATCAGTGCTGACGTTTTTGAATATTGGACCTGTATCAGTGCTGATGTTGGAGATTATTGGACCTGTATCAGTGCTGATTTTGGAGAATATTAGACCTGTATCAGTGCTGATGTTGGAGAATTTTAGACCTGTATCAGTGTTGATCTTGGAGAATATTAGACCTCTATTGGTGCAGATGTTGGTGCATATTGGACCTGTATCAGTACTGATGTTGGAGAATATTGGACCTGTATCAGTGCTGATGTTGGGGAATATTAGACCTGTATCAATGCTGATGTTGGAAAATATTGGAGCTGTATCAGTGCTGATGTTTTTGAATATTGGACCTGTATCAGTGCTGATTTTGGAGAATATTAGACCTGTATCAGTGCTGATGTTGGTGCATATTGGACCTGTATCAGTGCTGATGTTGGAGAATATTAGACCTGTAACAGTGCTGATGTTGAGGAATATTGTACGTGTATCAGTGCTGAGCTGGGGAATACTGCACGTGTATCAGTGCTGATGTTGGGGAATATTACACCTGTATCAGTGCTGATGTTTTTGAATATTGGACCTGTACCAGTGCTGATGTTCGGGAATATTAGACCTGTATCAGTGCTGATGTTGGTGCATATTGGACCTGTATCAGTGCTTATTGGAGAATATTGGACCTGTATCAGTGCTGAAGTTGGAGAATATTAGACCTGTATCAGTGCTGCTGTTGCGTGATATTGAACCTGTGTCAGTGCTGGTGTTGGAGAATATTAGACCTGTATCAGTGCTGATGTTGGTGCATATTGGACCTGTATCAGTGCTGATGTTGGAGAATATTAGACCTGTATCAGTCCTGATGTTGGGGCATATTAGATGGCATCAGTGCTGGTGTTGGTGAATATTGGACCTGTATCAATGCTGATTTTAAGGAATATTGGGCCTGTATCAGTGCTGATGTTGGGGAATATTAGACCTGTATCAGTGCTGATGTTTTTCAATATTGGACCTGTATCAGTGCTGATACTGGATAATATTAGACCTGTGTCAGTGCTGATGTTGGAGAATGTTGGACCTGTATCAGTGCTGATGTTGGAGGATATTGGACCTGTATCAGTGAGATATTGGTGAATATTACACCTGTATCAGTGCTGATACTGGATAATATTAGACCTGTATCAGTGCTGATGTTGGTTCATATTGTACCTGTATGAGTGCTGATCTTGGGAATATTGGACCTGTATCAGTGCTGATGTTGGGGAATATTACAGCTGTATCAGTGCTGATGTTTTTCAATATTGGACCTGTATCAGTGCTGAAGTTGGAGAATATTAGACCTGTAACAGTGCTGATGTTGCTGCATATAGGACCTGTATCAGTGCAGATGTTGCGGAATATTGTACGTGTATCAGTGCTGAAGTTGGAGAATATTAGACCTCTATCAGTGCTGATGTTGGTGCATATTGCAGCTGTACCAGTGCTGATGTTGGAGAATATTCGACCTGCATCAGTGCTGATGTTGGGGGATATTAGACCTGTATCAATGCTGATGTTGGATAATATTGGACCTGTATCAGTGCTGACGTTTTTGAATATTGGCCCTGTATCAGTGCTGAAGCTGGAGAATGTTAGACCTGTATCCGTGCTGATGTTGGAGATTATTGGACCTGTATCAGTGCTGATTTTGGAGAATATTAGACCTGTATCAGTGCTGATGTTGGAGAATTTTAGACCTGTATCAGTGTTGATCTTGGAGAATATTAGACCTCTATCGGTGCAGATGTTGGTGCATATTGGACCTGTATCAGTACTGATGTTGGAGAATATTGGACCTGTATCAGTGCTGATGTTGGGGAATATTAGACCTGTATCAATGCTGATGTTGGAAAATATTGGAGCTGTATCAGTGCTGATGTTTTGAATATTGGACCTGTATCAGTGCTGATTTTGAGAATATTAGACCTGTATCAGTGCTGATGTTGGTGCATATTGGACCTGTATCAGTGCTGATGTTGGAGAATATTAGACCTGTAACAGTGCTGATGTTGAGGAATATTGTACGTGTATCAGTGCTGAAGCTGGGGAATACTGCACGTGTATCAGTGCTGATGTTGGGGAATATTACACCTGTATCAGTGCTGATGTTTTTGAATATTGGACCTGTACCAGTGCTGATGTTCGGGAATATTAGACCTGTATCTGTGCTGATGTTGGTGCATATTGGACCTGTATCAGTGCTTATTTGGAGAATATTGGACCTCTATCAGTGCTGAAGTTGGAGAATATTAGACCTGTATCAGTGCTGCTGTTGCGTGATATTGAACCTGTGTCAGTGCTGGTGTTGGAGAATATTAGACCTGTATCAGTGCTGATGTTGGTGCATATTGGAGCTGTATCAGTGCTGATGTTGGAGAATATTAGACCTGTATCAGTCCTGATGTTGGGGCATATTAGATGGCATCAGTGCTGGTGTTGGTGAATATTGGACCTGTATCAATGCTGATTTTAAGGAATATTGGACCTGTATCAGTGCTGATGTTGGGGAATATTAGACCTGTATCAGTGCTGATGTTTTTCAATATTGGACCTGTATCAGTGCTGATGTTGGCGAATATTAGACCTGTATTAATGCTGATGTTGGGGAATATTAGACCTGTATCAATGCTGATGATGGCGAATATTAGACCTGTATCAGTGCTGATCTTGGAGAACATTAGACCTGTATCAGTGCTGATGTTGGAGAATATTAGAACTGTATCAGTGCTGATGTTGGGGAATATTAGACCTGTGTCAATGCTGATATTGGAGAATATTAGACCTGTATCAGTGCTGATGTTGGAGAATATTGGACCTGTATCAGTGCTGATGTTGGTGCTTATTGCACCTGTATCAGTGCTGATGTTGGAGAATATTGGACCTGTATCAGTGCTGATGTTGGTGCATATTGGACCTGTATCAGTGCTGATGTTGGAGAATATTGGACCTGTATCAGTGCTGATGTTGGAGAATATTAGACCTTTATCAGTGCTGATGTTGGTGTATGTTGGACCTGTATCAGTGCTGATGTTGGGGAGTATTGGACCTTAATCATTGCTGATGTTCGAGAATATTAAACGTGTATCAGTGCTGATGTTGGTGAATATTGTACGTGTATCACTGCTGAAGTTGGAGAGTGTTTGACCTGTATCAGTGCTGAGTTTGGAGAATATTAGACCAGTAACAGTGCTGATGTTGAGGAATATTGTGCCTGTATCAGTGCTGAAGCTGGCGAATGCTGGACCTGTATCAGTGCTGATGTGGCAGAATATTAGACCTGTATCACTGCTGATGTTTTTGAATATTGGACCTGTATCAGTGCTGATGTTGGAGAATATTAGACCTGTATAAGTGCTAATGTTGGTGCACATTGGACCTGCATCAGTGCTGATGTTGGAGAATATTAGCCCTGTATCAGTTCTGATGTTGGGGAATATTAAACCTGTATCAGTGCTGATGTTGGGAATATTGGACCTGTATCAGGCTGATGTTGGGGAATATTAGACCTGTATCAGTGCTGATGCTTTTGAATATTGGACCTGGATCAGTGCTGATGTTGGAGAATATTAGACCTGTATCAGTGCTGATGTTGGTGCATATTTTACCGGTATCAGTGCTGATGTTGGAGCATATTGTACCTGTATCAATGCTGATGTTGGAGAATATTAGACCTGTACCAGTGCTGATGTTGGAGAATATTAGACCTGCATCAGTGCTGATGTTGGAGAATATTAGACCTGTATCTGTGCTGATCTTGGAGAATATTGGACCTGTAACAATTCTGATGTTGGTGAATATTAGAGCTGTATTGGTGCTGATGTCCGGGAATATTAGACCTGTATCACTGCTGATGTTGGAGAATGTTAGACCTGTATCAGTGCTGATGCTTTTGAATATTGGACCTGTATGAGTGCTGATGTTCGGGAATATTAGACCTGTATCAGTGCTGATGTTGGTGCATATTGGACCTGTATCAGTGCTGATGTTGGAGAATATTGGATCTGTATCAGTGCTGATGTTGGTGCATATTGGAACTGTATCATTGCTGATGTTGGGAAATATTGGACCTGTATCAGTGCTGATGTTGGTTAGTATTGGACCTGTATCAGTGCTGATGTTGGAGAATATTAGACGTGTATCAGTGCTGATGTTGCGGAATATTGTACGTGTATCAGTGCTGAAGTTGGAGAATATTAGACCTGTAACAGTGCAGATGTTGAGGAATATTGTACGTGTATCAGTGCTGAAGCTGGGGATCACTGGGCCTGTATCAGTGCTGATGTTCCGGAATATTAGATCTGTATCAGTGCTGATGTTGGAGAATATTAGACCTGTATCAGTGCTGATGTTGGTGCATATTGGACCTGTATCAGTGCTGATGTTGGGGAATATTAGATTGTATCAGTGCTGATGTTCGAGAACATTGGACCTGTATCAGTGCTGATGTTGGACAATATTAGACCTGTACCAGTGCTGATGATGGAGTATATTTGACGTGTATCAGTGCTGATGTAGGAGAATATTGGACCTGTGTCAGTGCTGATCTTGGAGAATATAGGACCTGTAACAGTGCTGATGTTGGTGTATATTGGACCTGTAACAGTGCTGATGTTGGAGAATATTAGACCTGTATCAGCGCTGATGTTGGAGAATGTTTGACCTGTGCCAGTGCTGATGTTGGTGCATATTGGACCTGTATCAGTGCTGATGTTGGAGAATATTAGACGTCTTTCAGTGCTGATGTTGCGGAATATTGTACGTGTATCAGTGCTGAAGTTGGAGAATATTAGACCTGTATCAGTGCTGATGTTGGTGAATATTGGACCTGTATCAGTGCTGAAGTTGGAGAATATTAGACCTGTATCAGTGCCGATGTTGGTGAATATTGGACCTGTATCAGTGCTGATGTTGGAGAATATTAGACCTGTAACAGTGCTGATGTTGAGGAATATTGTACGTGCATCAGTGCTGAAGCTGGGGAACACTGGACCTGTATCACTGCTGATGTTGCGGAATATTAAACCTGTATCAGTGCTGATGTTGGGGAATATTAGATTGTATCAGTGCTGATGTTTGTGAATATTGGACCTGCATCAGTGCTGATGTTGGTGCACATTGCACCTGTATCAGTGCTGATGTTGGAGAATATTAGACCTGTATCAGTGCTGATGTTGGAGAATATTAGACCTGCATCAGTGCTGATCTTGGAGAATATTAGACCTGTATCTGTGCTGATGTTGGGGAATATTAGACCTGTATCAGTGCTGATGTTGGGGAATATTGGACCTGTATCAGGGTTGATGTTGGAGAATATTAGAACTGTATCAGTGCTGATGTTTTTGAATATAGGACCAGGATCAGTGCTGATGTTGGAGTATATTAGACCTGTATCAGTGCTGATGTTGGTGTATATTGGACCTGTATCAGTGCTGATCTTGGAGAATATTGGACCTGTATCAGTGTTGATGTTGGAGAATATTAGACCTGTAACAGTGCTAATGTTGGGGAATATTAGACCTGTATCAGTGCTGATGTTGGAGAATATTAAACCTGTATCAGTGCTGATGTTTCTGAATATTGGACCTGTATCAGTGCTGTTGTTGGGGAATATTAGACCTGTATCAGTGTTGATGTTTCTGAATATTGGACCTGTATCAGTGCTGTTGTTGGGGAATATTTGACCTGTATCAGTGCTGATGTTGGTGCATATTGGACCTGTATCAATGCTGATGTTGGAGAATTTTGGACCTGTATCAGTGCTGATGCTGGTGCATATTGGACCTGTATCATTGCTGATGTTGGAAAATATTAGACATGTATCAGTGATGATGTTGGTGCATATTGAACCTGTATCAGTGCTGATGTTGGACAATATATGAACTTTATCAGTGCTGATGTTGGTGCATATTGGACCTGTATCAGTGCTGATGTTGGAGATTGTTAGACCTTTATCTGTGCTGATGTTGGTGCATATTGGGCATGTATCAGTGCTGATGTTGGAGCATATTAGACCTGTATCAGCGCTGATGTTGGAGAATATTAGACCTGTGTCAGTGCTGATCTTGGAGAATATTGGACCTGTAACAGTGCTGATGTTGGTGTATATTGGACCTGTAACAGTGCTGATGTTGGAGAATATTAGACCTGTATCAGCGCTGATGTTGGAGAATGTTTGACCTGTGCCAGTGCTGATGTTGGTGCATATTGGACCTGTATCAGTGCTGATGTTGGAGAATATTAGACGTCTTTCAGTGCTGATGTTGCGGAATATTGTATGTGTATCAGTGCTGAAGTTGGAGAATATTAGACCTGTATCAGTGCTGATGTTGGTGAATATTGGACCTGTATCAGTGCTGAAGTTGGAGAATATTAGACCTGTATCAGTGCCGATGTTGGTGAATATTGGACCTGTA
The DNA here is from genome assembly GCF_052327205.1 of Somniosus microcephalus. Classification (NCBI taxonomy): domain Eukaryota; kingdom Metazoa; phylum Chordata; class Chondrichthyes; order Squaliformes; family Somniosidae; genus Somniosus; species Somniosus microcephalus. The sequence continues at coordinate 63,622,459 of NC_141010.1, read as the reverse complement.
TCAGTGCTGATGTTGGAGAATATTAGACCTGTAACAGTGCTGATGTTGAGGAATATTGTACGTGCATCAGTGCTGAAGCTGGGGAACACTGGACCTGTATCACTGCTGATGTTGCGGAATATTAAACCTGTATCAGTGCTGGTGTTGGAAAATATTAGACCTGTATCAGTGCTGATGTTGGTGAATATTGGACCTGTATCAGTGCTGATGTTGGGGAATATTGGACCTGTATCAGTGCTGATGTTAGGGAATATTAGACCTCTATCAGTGCTGATGTTTTTCAATATTGGACCTGTATCAGTGCTGATGTTGGACAATATATGAACTTTATCAGTGCTGATGTTGGTGCATATTGGACCTGTATCAGTGCTGATGTTGTAGATTATTAGACCTGTATCAGTGCTGATGTTGGAGCATATTAGACCTGTATCAGTGCTGATGTTGGAGAATATTAGACCTGTATCAGTGCTGATCTTGGAGAATATTAGACCTGTATCAGTGCTGATGTTGGAGAATATTAGACCTGTATCAGTGCTGATGTTGGAGAATATTAGACCTGCATCAGTGCTGATGTTGGAGAATATTAGACCTGTATCAGTGCTGATCTTGGAGAATATTAGACCTGTATCAGCGTTGATGTTGCAGAACATTAGCCCTGTATCAGTGCTGATGTTGGAGAATATTAGACCTGTATCAGTGCTGATGTTGGAGAATATTAGACCTGCATCAGTGCTGATCTTGGAGAATATTAGACCTGTATCTGTGCTGATGTTGGGGAATATTAGACCTGTATCAGTGCTGATGTTGGGGAATATTGGACCTGTATCAGGGTTGATGTTGGAGAATATTAGAACTGTATCAGTGCTGATGTTTTTGAATATAGGACCAGGATCAGTGCTGATGTTAGAGTATATTAGACCTGTATCAGTGCTGATGTTGGTGCATATTGGACCTGTATCAGTGCTGATCTTGGAGAATATTGGACCTGTATCAGTGTTGATGTTGGAGAATATTAGACCTGTAACAGTGCTAATGTTGGGGAATATTAGACCTGTATCAGTGCTGATGTTGGAGAATATTAAACCTGTATCAGTGCTGATGTTTCTGAATATTGGACCTGTATCAGTGCTGTTGTTGGGGAATATTAGACCTGTATCAGTGTTGATGTTTCTGAATATTGGACCTGTATCAGTGCTGTTGTTGGGGAATATTTGACCTGTATCAGTGCTGATGTTGGTGCATATTGGACCTGTATCAATGCTGATGTTGGAGAATTTTGGACCTGTATCAGTGCTGATGCTGGTGCATATTGGACCTGTATCATTGCTGATGTTGGAAAATATTAGACATGTATCAGTGATGACGTTGGTGCATATTGAACCTGTATCAGTGCTGATGTTGGACTATATATGAACTTTATCAGTGCTGATGTTGGTGCATATTGGACCTGTATCAGTGCTGATGTTGGAGATTGTTCGACCTTTATCTGTGCTGATGTTGGTGCATATTGGGCATGTATCAGTGCTGATGTTGGAGCATATTAGACCTGTATCAGCGCTGATGTTGGAGAATATTAGACCTGTGTCAGTGCTGATCTTGGAGAATATTGGACCTGTAACAGTGCTGATGTTGGTGTATATTGGACCTGTAACAGTGCTGATGTTGGAGAATATTAGACCTGTATCAGCGCTGATGTTGGAGAATGTTTGACCTGTGCCAGTGCTGATGTTGGTGCATATTGGACCTGTATCAGTGCTGATGTTGGAGAATATTAGACGTCTTTCAGTGCTGATGTTGCGGAATATTGTACGTGTATCAGTGCTGATGTTGGTGCATATTGGACCTGTATCAGTGCTGATGTTGGTGAATATTGGACCTGTATCAGTGCTGAAGTTGGAGAATATTAGACCTGTTTCAGTGCCGATGTTGGTGAATATTGGACCTGTATCAGTGCTGATGTTGGAGAATATTAGACCTGTAACAGTGCTGATGTTGAGGAATATTGTACGTGCATCAGTGCTGAAGCTGGGGAACACTGGACCTGTATCACTGCTGATGTTGCGGAATATTAAACCTGTATCAGTGCTGGTGTTGGAAAATACTAGACCTGTATCAGTGCTGATGTTGGTGAATATTGGACCTGTATCAGTGCTGATGTTGGGGAATATTGGACCTGTATCAGTGCTGATGTTAGGGAATATTAGACCTCTATCAGTGCTGATGTTTTTCAATATTGGACCTGTATCAGTGCTGATGTTGGACAATATATGAACTTTATCAGTGCTGATGTTGGTGCATATTGGACCTGTATCAGTGCTGATGTTGTAGATTATTAGACCTGTATCAGTGCTGATGTTGGAGCATATTAGACCTGTATCAGTGCTGATGTTGGAGAATATTAGACCTGTATCAGTGCTGATCTTGGAGAATATTAGACCTGTATCAGTGCTGATGTTGGAGAATATTAGACCTGTATCAGTGCTGATGTTGGATAATATTAGACCTGCATCAGTGCTGATGTTGGAGAATATTAGACCTGTATCAGTGCTGATCTTGGAGAATATTAGACCTGTATCAGCGTTGATGTTGCAGAACATTAGCCCTTTATCTGTGCTGATGTTGGGGAATATTAGACATGTATCAGTGCTGATGTTTTTGAATATAGGACCTGGATCAGTGCTGATGTTGGAGAATATTAGACCTGTATCAGTGCTGATGTTGGAGAATATTGGACCTGTATCAGTGCTGATGTTGGAGAATATTGGATCAGTATCAGTGCTGATGTTTTTGCATATTGGACCTGTATCAGTGCTGATGTTGGAGAATATTAGACCTGTATCAGTGCTGATGTTGGAGAATATTAGACCTGCATCACTGCTGATGTTGGTGCATATTGGACCTGTATCAGTGCTGATGTTGGTGAATATTAAACCTGTATCAGTGCTGATGTTGGGGAATATTAGATTGTATCAGTGCTGATGTTTGTGAATATTGGACCTGCATCAGTGCTGATGTTGGTGCACATTGCACCTGTATCAGTGCTGATGTTGGAGAATATTAGACCTGTATCAGTGCTGATGTTGGAGAATATTAGACCTGCATCAGTGCTGATCTTGGAGAATATTAGACCTGTATCTGTGCTGATGTTGGGGAATATTAGACCTGTATCAGTGCTGATGTTGGGGAATATTGGACCTGTATTAGGGTTGATGTTGGAGAATATTAGAACTGTATCAGTGCTGATGTTTTTGAATATAGGACCAGGATCAGTGCTGATGTTGGAGTATATTAGACCTGTATCAGTGCTGATGTTGGTGCATATTGGACCTGTATCAGTGCTGATCTTGGAGAATATTGGACCTGTATCAGTGTTGATGTTGGAGAATATTAGACCTGTAACAGTGCTAATGTTGGGGAATATTAGACCTGTATCAGTGCTGATGTTGGAGAATATTAAACCTGTATCAGTGCTGATGTTTCTGAATATTGGACCTGTATCAGTGCTGTTGTTGGGGAATATTAGACCTGTATCAGTGTTGATGTTTCTGAATATTGGACCTGTATCAGTGCTGTTGTTGGGGAATATTTGACCTGTATCAGTGCTGATGTTGGTGCATTTTGGACCTGTATCAGTGCTGATGTTGGAGAATATTGGACCTGTATCAGTGCTGATGTTGGTGCATATTGGACCTGTATCATTGCTGATGTTGGAAAATATTAGACATGTATCAGTGATGATGTTGGTGCATATTGAACCTGTATCAGTGCTGATGTTGGACAATATATGAACTTTATCAGTGCTGATGTTGGTGCATATTGGACCTGTATCAGTGCTGATGTTGGAGATTGTTAGACCTTTATCTGTGCTGATGTTGGTGCATATTGGGCATGTATCAGTGCTGATGTTGGAGCATATTAGACCTGTATCAGCGCTGATGTTGGAGAATATTAGAGCTGTGTCAGTGCTGATCTTGGAGAATATTGGACCTGTAACAGTGCTGATGTTGGTGTATATTGGACCTGTAACAGTGCTGATGTTGGAGAATATTAGACCTGTATCAGCGCTGATGTTGGAGAATGTTTGACCTGTGCCAGTGCTGATGTTGGTGCATATTGGACCTGTATCAGTGCTGATGTTGGAGAATATTAGACGTCTTTCAGTGCTGATGTTGCGGAATATTGTACGTGTATCAGTGCTGAAGTTGGAGAATATTAGACCTGTATCAGTGCTGATGTTGGTGAATATTGGACCTATATCAGTGCTGAAGTTGGAGAATATTAGACCTGTATCAGTGCCGATGTTGGTGAATATTGGACCTGTATCAGTGCTGATGTTGGAGAATATTAGACCTGTAACAGTGCTGATGTTGAGGAATATTGTACGTGCATCAGTGCTGAAGCTGGGGAACACTGGACCTGTATCACTGCTGATGTTGCGGAATATTAAACCTGTATCAGTGCTGATGTTGGGGAATATTAGATTGTATCAGTGCTGATGTTTGTGAATATTGGACCTGCATCAGTGCTGATGTTGGTGCACATTGCACCTGTATCAGTGCTGATGTTGGAGAATATTAGACCTGTATCAGTGCTGATGTTGGAGAATATTAGACCTGCATCAGTGCTGATCTTGGAGAATATTAGACCTGTATCTGTGCTGATGTTGGGGAATATTAGACCTGTATCAGTGCTGATGTTGGGGAATATTGGACCTGTATCAGGGTTGATGTTGGAGAATATTAGAACTGTATCATTGCTGATGTTTTTGAATATAGGACCAGGATCAGTGCTGATGTTGGAGTATATTAGACCTGTATCAGTGCTGATGTTGGTGCATATTGGACCTGTATCAGTGCTGATCTTGGAGAATATTGGACCTGTATCAGTGTTGATGTTGGAGAATATTAGACCTGTAACAGTGCTAATGTTGGGGAATATTAGACCTGTATCAGTGCTGATGTTGGAGAATATTAAACCTGTATCAGTGCTGATGTTTCTGAATATTTGACCTGTATCAGTGCTGTTGTTGGGGAATATTAGACCTGTATCAGTGTTGATGTTTCTGAATATTGGACCTGTATCAGTGCTGTTGTTGGGGAATATTTGACCTGTATCAGTGCTGATGTTGGTGCATATTGGACCTGTATCAGTGCTGATGTTGGAGAATATTGGACCTGTATCAGTGCTGATGCTGGTGCATATTGGACCTGTATCATTGCTGATGTTGGAAAATATTAGACATGTATCAGTGATGATGTTGGTGCATATTGAACCTGTATCAGTGCTGATGTTGGACAATATATGAACTTTATCAGTGCTGATGTTGGTGCATATTGGACCTGTATCAGTACTGATGTTGGAGATTGTTAGACCTTTATCTGTGCTGATGTTGGTGCATATTGGGCATGTATCAGTGCTGATGTTGGAGCATATTAGACCTGTATCAGCGCTGATGTTGGAGAATATTAGACCTGTGTCAGTGCTGATCTTGGAGAATATTGGACCTGTAACAGTGCTGATGTTGGTGTATATTGGACCTGTAACAGTGCTGATGTTGGAGAATATTAGACCTGTATCAGCGCTGATGTTGGAGAATGTTTGACCTGTGCCAGTGCTGATGTTGGTGCATATTGGACCTGTATCAGTGCTGATGTTGGAGAATATTAGACGTCTTTCAGTGCTGATGTTGCGGAATATTGTACGTGTATCAGTGCTGAAGTTGGAGAATATTAGACCTGTATCAGTGCTGATGTTGGTGAAAATTGGACCTGTATCAGTGCTGAAGTTGGAGAATATTAGACCTGTATCAGTGCCGATGTTGGTGAATATTGGACCTGTATCAGTGCTGATGTTGGAGAATATTAGACCTGTAACAGTGCTGATGTTGAGGAATATTGTACGTGCATCAGTGCTGAAGCTGGGGAACACTGGACCTGTATCACTGCTGATGTTGCGGAATATTAAACCTGTATCAGTGCTGATGTCGGAAAATATTAGACCTGTATCAGTGCTGATGTTGGTGAATATTGGACCTGTATCAGTGCTGATGTTGGGGAATATTGGACCTGTATCAGTGCTGATGTTAGGGAATATTAGACCTCTATCAGTGCTGATGTTTTTCAATATTGGACCTGTATCAGTGCTGATGTTGGACAATATATGAACTTTATCAGTGCTGATGTTGGTGCATATTGGACCTGTATCAGTGCTGATGTTGTAGGTTATTAGACCTGTATCAGTGCTGATGTTGGAGCATATTAGACCTGTATCAGTGCTGATGTTGGAGAATATTAGACCTGTATCAGTGCTGATCTTGGAGAATATTAGACCTGTATCAGTGCTGATGTTGGAGAATATTAGACCTGTATCAGTGCTGATGTTGGAGAATATTAGACCTGCATCAGTGCTGATGTTGGAGAATATTAGACCTGTATCAGTGCTGATCTTGGAGAATATTAGACCTGTATCAGCGTTGATGTTGCAGAACATTAGCCCTGTATCTGTGCTGATGTTGGGGAATATTAGACATGTATCAGTGCTGATGTTTTTGAATATAGGACCTGGATCAGTGCTGATGTTGGAGAATATTAGACCTGTATCAGTGCTGATGTTGGAGAATATTGGACCTGTATCAGTGCTGATGTTGGAGAATATTAGACCTGCATCACTGCTGATGTTGGTGCATATTGGACCCGTATCAGTGCTGATGTTGGAGTATGTTAGACCTGTTTCTGTGCTGATCTTGGAGAATATTGGACCTGTAACAGTGCTAATGTTGGGGAATATTAGACCTGTATCAGTGCTGATGTTGGAGAATATTAAACCTGTATCAGTGCTGATGTTGGAGAATATTAGACCTGTATCAGTGCTGATGTTCAGGAATATTATACCTGTATCAGTGCTGATGTTGGAGAACATTAGACCTGTAACAGTGTTGATGTTGAGGTATATTGTACATTTATCAGTGCTGAAGCTGAGGAATACTGGACATGTATCAGTGCTGATGTTGGGGAATATTACACCTGTATTAGTGCTGATGTTTCTGAATATTGGACCTGTATCAGTGCTGATGTTGGAGACTATTGGACCTGTATCAGTGCTGATGTTGGAGAATATTAGACCTGTATGATTGCTGATATTGGAGAATATTAGACCTGTATCAGTGCTGAAGTTGGTGCATATTGGACGTGTATCTGTGCTGATGTTGGAGAATATTAGATCTTTTTCAGTGCTGATGTTGGTGCATATTGGACCTGTATCATTGCTGATGTTGGAGAATATTAGACCTGTATCAGTGATGATGTTGGTGCATATTGGACCTGTATCAGTGCTGATGTTGGAGAATATTTGACCTTTACCAGTGCTGATGCTGGTGCATATTGGACCTGTATCACTGCTGATGTTGGAGAATATTAGAACATTTTCAGTGCTGATGTTAGTGCATATTGGACATGTATCAGTGCTGATGTTGGAGCATATTAGACCTGTATCAGTGCTGATGTTGGAGAATATTAGACCTGTATCAGTGCTGATCTTGGAGAATATTGGACCTGTAACAATGCTGATGTTGGTGTATATTGGACCTGCATCAGTGCTGATGTTGGAGAACTTTAGACCTGTATCAGTGCTGATGTTGGAGAATATTTGACCTGTCCAAATGCTGATGTTGGTGCATATTGGACCTGTATCAGTGCTGATGTTGGAGAATATTAGACGTGTATCAGTGCTAATGTTGCGGAATATTGTACGTGTATCAGTGCTGATGTTGAAGAATATTAGACCTGTATCAATGCTGATGTTGGTGAATATTGGCCCTGTATCAGTGCGGAAGTTGGAGAATATTAGACCTGTATCAGTGCCGATGTTGGTAAATATTGGGCCTGTATCAGTGCTGATGTTGGAGAATATTAGACCTGTAACAGTGCTGATGTTGAGGAATATTGTATGTGCATCAGTGCTGAAGCTGGGGAACACTGCACCTTTATCAGTGCTGATGTTGCAGAATATTAAACCTGTATCAGTGCTGGTGTTGGAGAATATTAGACCTGTATCAGTGCTGACGTTGGTGAATATTGGACCTGTATCAGTGCTGATGTTGGTGAATATTGGACCTGTATCAGTGCTGATGTTGGGGAATATTAGACCTGTTTCAGTGTTGATGTTTTTCAATATTGGACCTTTATCAGTGCTGATGTTGGAGAATATTAGCCCTGCATCAGTGCTGATGTTGGAAGATATTGGTCCTGTATCAGTGCTGATGTTGGAGAATATTAGACCTGTATCAGTGCTGATGTTGGTGCACATTGTACATGTATCAGTGCTGATGTTGGGGAATATTGGACCTGTATCAGTGCTGATGTTGGGGAATATTAGACCTGTATCAGTGCTGATGTTGGGGAATGTTAGATTGTATCAGTGCTGATGTTTGTGAATATTGGACCTGCATCAGTGCTGATGTTGGAGAATATTAGAACTGTATCAGTGCTAATCTTGGAGAATATTGGACCTGTATCAGTGCTGATGTTGGAGAAAATTAGACCTGTATCAGCGCTGATCTTGCAGAATATTAGATCTTTATCAGCGTTGATGTTGGAGAATATTAGCCCTGTATCTGTGCTGTTGTTGGGGAACATTGGACCTGTATCAGGGTTGGTGTTGCGGAATATTAGACCTGTATCAGTGCTGATGTTTTTGAATATAGGAACTGGATCAGTGCTGATGTTGGACAATATTAGACCTGTATCAGTGCTGATGTTGGTGCATATTGTACCTTTATCAGTGCTGATGTTGGAGAATATTAGACCTGTACCAGTGCTGATGTTGGAGAATATTAGACTTGTATCAGTGCTGATCTTGGAGTATATTGGACCTGTATCAGTGCTGATGTTGGAGAATATTAGACCTGCATCAGTGCTGATGTTGGGGAATATTAGACGTGTATCAATGCTGATGTTGGGGAATATTGGACCTGTATCAGGGTTGATGTTGGGGAATATTAGAACTGTATCAGTGCTGATGTTTTTGAATATAGGACCAGGATCAGTGCTGATGTTGGAGAATATTAGACCTGTATCAGTGCTGATGTTGGTGCATATTGGACCTGTACCAGTGCTGATGTTGGAGAATATTGGATCTGTACCAATACTGATGTTGGAGAATATTAGACCTGTACCAGTGCTGATGTTGGGGAATATTAGACGTGTATCAGTGCTGATGTTGGTGCATGTAGGACCTGTATCAATGTTGATATTGGAGAATATTGGATCTGTATCAGTGCTGATGTTGGAGAATATTAGACCTGTATCAGTGCTGATGTTGGAGAATATTAGACCTGTATCAGTGCTGATGTTGGTGCATATTGTACCTGTATCAGTGCTGATGTTGGGGAATATTGGACCTGTATCAGTGCTGATGTTGGTGCACATTGCACCTGTATCAGTGCTGATGTTGGAGAATATTAGACCTGTATCAGTGCTGATGTTGGAGAATATTAGACCTGCATCAGTGCTGATCTTGGAGAATATTAGACCTGTATCTGTGCTGATGTTGGGGAATATTAGACCTGTATCAGTGCTGATGTTGGGGAATATTGGACCTGTATCAGGGTTGATGTTGGAGAATATTAGAACTGTATCAGTGCTGATGTTTTTGAATATAGGACCAGGATCAGTGCTGATGTTGGAGTATATTAGACCTGTATCAGTGCTGATGTTGGTGCATATTGGACCTGTATCAGTGCTGATCTTGGAGAATATTGGACCTGTATCAGTGTTGATGTTGGAGAATATTAGACCTGTAACAGTGCTAATGTTGGGGAATATTAGACCTGTATCAGTGCTGATGTTGGAGAATATTAAACCTGTATCAGTGCTGATGTTTCTGAATATTGGACCTGTATCAGTGCTGTTGTTGGGGAATATTAGACCTGTATCAGTGTTGATGTTTCTGAATATTGGACCTGTATCAGTGCTGTTGTTGGGGAATATTTGACCTGTATCAGTGCTGATGTTGGTGCATATTGGATCTGTATCAATGCTGATGTTGGAGAATATTGGACCTGTATCAGTGCTGATGCTGGTGCATATTGGACCTGTATCATTGCTGATGTTGGAAAATATTAGACATGTATCAGTGATGATGTTGGTGCATATTGAACCTGTATCAGTGCTGATGTTGGACAATATATGAACTTTATCAGTGCTGATGTTGGTGCATATTGGACCTGTATCAGTGCTGATGTTGGAGATTGTTAGACCTTTATCTGTGCTGATGTTGGTGCATATTGGGCATGTATCAGTGCTGATGTTGGAGCATATTAGACCTGTATCAGCGCTGATGTTGGAGAATATTAGACCTGTGTCAGTGCTGATCTTGGAGAATATTGGACCTGTAACAGTGCTGATGTTGGTGTATATTGGACCTGTAACAGTGCTGATGTTGGAGAATATTAGACCTGTATCAGCGCTGATGTTGGAGAATGTTTGACCTGTGCCAGTGCTGATGTTGGTGCATATTGGACCTGTATCAGTGCTGATGTTGGAGAATATTAGACGTCTTTCAGTGCTGATGTTGCGGAATATTGTACGTGTATCAGTGCTGAAGTTGGAGAATATTAGACCTGTATCAGTGCTGATGTTGGTGAATATTGGACCTGTATCAGTGCTGAAGTTGGAGAATATTAGACCTGTATCAGTGCCGATGTTGGTGAATATTGGACCTGTATCAGTGCTGATGTTGGAGAATATTAGACCTGTAACAGTGCTGATGTTGAGGAATATTGTACGTGCATCAGTGCTGAAGCTGGGGAACACTGGACCTGTATCACTGCTGATGTTGCGGAATATTAAACCTGTATCAGTGCTGGTGTTGGAAAATATTAGACCTGTATCAGTGCTGATGTTGGTGAATATTGGACCTGTATCAGTGCTGATGTTGGGGAATATTGGACCTGTATCAGTGCTGATGTTAGGGAATATTAGACCTCTATCAGTGCTGATGTTTTTCAATATTGGACCTGTATCAGTGCTGATGTTGGACAATATATGAACTTTATCAGTGCTGATGTTGGTGCATATTCGACCTGTATCAGTGCTGATGTTGTAGATTATTAGACCTGTATCAGTGCTGATGTTGGAGCATATTAGACCTGTATCAGTGCTGATGTTGGAGAATATTAGACCTGTATCAGTGCTGATCTTGGAGAATATTAGACCTGTATCAGTGCTGATGTTGGAGAATATTAGACCTGTATCAGTGCTGATGTTGGAGAATATTAGACCTGCATCAGTGCTGATGTTGGAGAATATTAGACCTGTATCAGTGCTGATCTTGGAGAATATTAGACCTGTATCAGCGTTGATGTTGCAGAACATTAGCCCTGTATCTGTGCTGATGTTGGGGAATATTAGACATGTATCAGTGCTGATGTTTTTGAATATAGGACCTGGATCAGTGCTGATGTTGGAGAATATTAGACCTGTATCAGTGCTGATGTTGGAGAATATTGGACCTGTATCAGTGCTGATGTTGGAGAATATTGGATCAGTATCAGTGCTGATGTTTTTGCATATTGGACCTGTATCAGTGCTGATGTTGGAGAATATTAGACCTGTATCAGTGCTGATGTTGGAGAATATTAGACCTGCATCACTGCTGATGTTGGTGCATATTGGACCTGTATCAGTGCTGATGTTGGTGATTATTAAACCTGTATCAGTGCTGATGTTGGGGAATAATAGATTGTATCAGTGCTGATGTTTGTGAATATTGGACCTGCATCAGTGCTGATGTTGGTGCATATTGGGCATGTATCAGTGCTGATGTTGGAGCATATTAGACCTGTATCAGCGCTGATGTTGGAGAATATTAGACCTGTGTCAGAGCTGATCTTGGAGAATATTGGACCTGTAACAGTGCTGATGTTGGTGTATATTGGACCTGTAACAGTGCTGATGTTGGAGAATATTAGACCTGTATCAGCGCTGATGTTGGAGAATGTTTGACCTGTGCCAGTGCTGATGTTGGTGCATATTGGACCTGTATCAGTGCTGATGTTGGAGAATATTAGACGTCTTTCAGTGCTGATGTTGCGGAATATTGTACGTGTATCAGTGCTGAAGTTGGAGAATATTAGACCTGTATCAGTGCTGATGTTGGTGAATATTGGACCTGTATCAGTGCTGATGTTGGAGAATATTAGACCTGTAACAGTGCTGATGTTGAGGAATATTGTACGTGCATCAATGCTGAAGCTGGGGAACACTGGACCTGTATCACTGCTGATGTTGCGGAATATTAAACCTGTATCAGTGCTGATGTTGGGGAATATTAGATTGTATCAGTGCTGATGTTTGTGAATATTGGACCTGCATCAGTGCTGATGTTGGTGCACATTGCACCTGTATCAGTGCTGATGTTGGAGAATATTAGACCTGTATCAGTGCTGATGTTGGAGAATATTAGACCTGCATCAGTGCTGATCTTGGAGAATATTAGACCTGTATCTGTGCTAATGTTGGGGAATATTAGACCTGTATCAGTGCTGATGTTGGGGAATATTGGACCTGTATTAGGGTTGATGTTGGTGCATATTGGACCTGTATCAGTGCTGATCTTGGAGAATATTGGACCCGTATCAGTGTTGAGGTTGGAGAATATTAGACCTGTAACAGTGCTAATGTTGGGGAATATTAGACCTGTATCAGTGCTGATGTTGGAGAATATTAAACCTGTATCAGTGCTGATGTTTCTGAATATTGGACCTGTATCAGTGCTGTTGTTGGGGAATATTAGACCTGTATCAGTGTTGATGTTTCTGAATATTGGACCTGTATCAGTGCTGTTGTTGGGGAATATTTGACCTGTATCAGTGCTGATGTTGGTGCATTTTGGACCTGTATCAGTGCTGATGTTGGAGAATATTGGACCTGTATCAGTGCTGATGTTGGTGCATATTGGACCTGTATCATTGCTGATGTTGGAAAATATTAGACATGTATCAGTGATGATGTTGGTGCATATTGAACCTGTATCAGTGCTGATGTTGGTGCATATTGGACCTGTATCAGTGCTGATGTTGGAGATTGTTAGACCTTTATCTGTGCTGATGTTGGTGCATATTGGGCATGTATCAGTGCTGATGTTGGAGCATATTAGACCTGTATCAGCGCTGATGTTGGAGAATATTAGACCTGTGTCAGTGCTGATCTTGGAGAATATTGGACCTGTAACAGTGCTGATGTTGGTGTATATTGGACCTGTAACAGTGCTGATGTTGGAGAATATTAGACCTGTATCAGCGCTGATGTTGGAGAATGTTTGACCTGTGCCAGTGCTGATGTTGGTGCATATTGGACCTGTATCAGTGCTGATGTTGGAGAATATTAGACGTCTTTCAGTGCTGATGTTGCGGAATATTGTACGTGTATCAGTGCTGAAGTTGGAGAATATTAGACCTGTATCAGTGCTGATGTTGGTGAATATTGGACCTGTATCAGTGCTGAAGTTGGAGAATATTAGACCTGTATCAGTGCCGATGTTGGTGAATATTGGACCTGTATCAGTGCTGATGTTGGAGAATATTAGACCTGTAACAGTGCTGATGTTGAGGAATATTGTACGTGCATCAGTGCTGAAGCTGGGGAACACTGGACCTGTATCACTGCTGATGTTGCGGAATATTAAACCTGTATCAGTGCTGATGTTGGAAAATATTAGACCTGTATCAGTGCTGATGTTGGTGAATATTGGATCTGTATCAGTGCTGATGTTGGGGAATATTGGACCTGTATCAGTGCTGATGTTAGGGAATATTAGACCTCTATCAGTGCTGATGTTTTTCAATATTGGACCTGTATCAGTGCTGATGTTGGACAATATATGAACTTTATCAGTGCTGATGTTGGTGCATATTGGACCTGTATCAGTGCTGATGTTGTAGGTTATTAGACCTGTATCAGTGCTGATGTTGGAGCATATTAGACCTGTATCAGTGCTGATGTTGGAGAATATTAGACCTGTATCAGTGCTGATGTTGGAGAATATTAGACCTGTATCAGTGCTGATGTTGGAGAATATTAGACCTGTATCAGTGCTGATGTTGGAGAATATTAGACCTGCATCAGTGCTGATGTTGGAGAATATTAGACCTGTATCAGTGCTGATCTTGGAGAATATTAGACCTGTATCAGCGTTGATGTTGCAGAACATTAGCCCTGTATCTGTGCTGATGTTGGGGAATATTAGACATGTATCAGTGCTGATGTTTTTGAATATAGGACCTGGATCAGTGCTGATGTTGGAGAATATTAGACCTGTATCAGTGCTGATGTTGGAGAATATTGGACCTGTATCAGTGCTGATGTTGGAGAATATTGGATCAGTATCAGTGCTGATGTTTTTGCATATTGGACCTGTATCAGTGCTGATGTTGGAGAATATTAGACCTGTATCAGTGCTGATGTTGGAGAATATTAGACCTGCATCACTGCTGATGTTGGTGCATATTGGACCTGTATCAGTGCTGATGTTGGTGATTATTAAACCTGTATCAGTGCTGATGTTGGGGAATATTAGATTGTATCAGTGCTGATGTTTGTGAATATTGGACCTGCATCAGTGCTGATGTTGGTGCATATTGGGCATGTATCAGTGCTGATGTTGGAGCATATTAGACCTGTATCAGCGCTGATGTTGGAGAATATTAGACCTGTGTCAGTGCTGATCTTGGAGAATATTGGACCTGTAACAGTGCTGATGTTGGTGTATATTGGACCTGTAACAGTGCTGATGTTGGAGAATATTAGACCTGTATCAGCGCTGATGTTGGAGAATGTTTGACCTGTGCCAGTGCTGATGTTGGTGCATATTGGACCTGTATCAGTGCTGATGTTGGAGAATATTAGACGTCTTTCAGTGCTGATGTTGCGGAATATTGTACGTGTATCAGTGCTGAAGTTGGAGAATATTAGACCTGTATCAGTGCTGATGTTGGTGAATATTGGACCTGTATCAGTGCTGAAGTTGGAGAATATTAGACCTGAATCAGTGCCGATGTTGGTGAATATTGGACCTGTATCAGTGCTGATGTTGGAGAATATTAGACCTGTAACAGTGCTGATGTTGAGGAATATTGTACGTGCATCAATGCTGAAGCTGGGGAACACTGGACCTGTATCACTGCTGATGTTGCGGAATATTAAACCTGTATCAGTGCTGATGTTGGGGAATATTAGATTGTATCAGTGCTGATGTTTGTGAATATTGGACCTGCATCAGTGCTGATGTTGGTGCACATTGCACCTGTATCAGTGCTGATGTTGGAGAATATTAGACCTGTATCAGTGCTGATGTTGGAGAATATTAGACCTGCATCAGTGCTGATCTTGGAGAATATTAGACCTGTATCTGTGCTGATGTTGGGGAATATTAGACCTGTATCAGTGCTGATGTTGGGGAATATTGGACCTGTATTAGGGTTGATGTTGGTGCATATTGGACCTGTATCAGTGCTGATCTTGGAGAATATTGGACCTGTATCAGTGTTGATGTTGGAGAATATTAGACCTGTAACAGTGCTAATGTTGGGGAATATTAGACCTGTATCAGTGCTGATGTTGGAGAATATTAAACCTGTATCAGTGCTGATGTTTCTGAATATTGGACCTGTATCAGTGCTGTTGTTGGGGAATATTAGACCTGTATCAGTGTTGATGTTTCTGAATATTGGACCTGTATCAGTGCTGTTGTTGGGGAATATTTGACCTGTATCAGTGCTGATGTTGGTGCATTTTGGACCTGTATCAGTGCTGATGTTGGAGAATATTGGACCTGTATCAGTGCTGATGTTGGTGCATATTGGACCTGTATCATTGCTGATGTTGGAAAATATTAGACATGTATCAGTGATGATGTTGGTGCATATTGAACCTGTATCAGTGCTGATGTTGGTGCATATTGGACCTGTATCAGTGCTGATGTTGGAGATTGTTAGACCTTTATCTGTGCTGATGTTGGTGCATATTGGGCATGTATCAGTGCTGATGTTGGAGCATATTAGACCTGTATCAGCGCTGATGTTGGAGAATATTAGACCTGTGTCAGTGCTGATCTTGGAGAATATTGGACCTGTAACAGTGCTGATGTTGGTGTATATTGGACCTGTAACAGTGCTGATGTTGGAGAATATTAGACCTGTATCAGCGCTGATGTTGGAGAATGTTTGACCTGTGCCAGTGCTGATGTTGGTGCATATTGGACCTGTATCAGTGCTGATGTTGGAGAATATTAGACGTCTTTCAGTGCTGATGTTGCGGAATATTGTACGTGTATCAGTGCTGAAGTTGGAGAATATTAGACCTGTATCAGTGCTGATGTTGGTGAATATTGGACCTGTATCAGTGCTGAAGTTGGAGAATATTAGACCTGTATCAGTGCCGATGTTGGTGAATATTGGACCTGTATCAGTGCTGATGTTGGAGAATATTAGACCTGTAACAGTGCTGATGTTGAGGAATATTGTACGTGCATCAGTGCTGAAGCTGGGGAACACTGGACCTGTATCACTGCTGATGTTGCGGAATATTAAACCTGTATCAGTGCTGATGTTGGGGAATATTAGATTGTATCAGTGCTGATGTTTGTGAATATTGGACCTGCATCAGTGCTGATGTTGGTGCACATTGCACCTGTATCAGTGCTGATGTTGGAGAATATTAGGCCTGTATCAGTGCTGATGTTGGAGAATATTAGACCTGCATCAGTGCTGATCTTGGAGAATATTAGACCTGTATCTGTGCTGATGTTGGGGAATATTAGACCTGTATCAGTGCTGATGTTGGGGAATATTGGACCTGTATCAGGGTTGATGTTGGAGAATATTAGAACTGTATCAGTGCTGATGTTTTTGAATATAGGACCAGGATCAGTGCTGATGTTGGAGTATATTAGTCCTGTATCAGTGCTGATGTTGGTGCATATTGGACCTGTATCAGTGCTGATCTTGGAGAATATTGGACCTGTATCAGTGTTGATGTTGGAGAATATTAGACCTGTAACAGTGCTAATGTTGGGGAATATTAGACCTGTATCAGTGCTGATGTTGGAGAATATTAAACCTGTATCAGTGCTGATGTTTCTGAATATTGGACCTGTATCAGTGCTGTTGTTGGGGAATATTAGACCTGTATCAGTGTTGATGTTTCTGAATATTGGACCTGTATCAGTGCTGTTGTTGGGGAATATTTGACCTGTATCAGTGCTGATGTTGGTGCATATTGGACCCGTATCAGTGCTGATGTTGGAGAATATTGGACCTGTATCAGTGCTGATGCTGGTGCATATTGGACCTGTATCATTGCTGATGTTGGAAAATATTAGACATGTATCAGTGATGATGTTGGTGCATATTGAACCTGTATCAGTGCTGATGTTGGACAATATATGAACTTTATCAGTGCTGATGTTGGTGCATATTGGACCTGTATCAGTGCTGATGTTGGAGATTGTTAGACCTTTATCTGTGCTGATGTTGGTGCATATTGGGCATGTATCAGTGCTGACGTTGGAGCATATTAGACCTGTATCAGCGCTGATGTTGGAGAATATTAGACCTGTGTCAGTGCTGATCTTGGAGAATATTGGACCTGTAACAGTGCTGATGTTGGTGTATATTGGACCTGTAACAGTGCTGATGTTGGAGAATATTAGACCTGTATCAGCGCTGATGTTGGAGAATGTTTGACCTGTGCCAGTGCTGATGTTGGTGCATATTGGACCTGTATCAGTGCTGATGTTGGAGAATATTAGACGTCTTTCAGTGCTGATGTTGCGGAATATTGTACGTGTATCAGTGCTGCAGTTGGAGAATATTAGACCTGTATCAGTGCTGATGTTGGTGAATATTGGACCTGTATCAGTGCTGAAGTTGGAGAATATTAGACCTGTATCAGTGCCGATGTTGGTGAATATTGGACCTGTATCAGTGCTGATGTTGGAGAATATTAGACCTGTAACAGTGCTGATGTTGAGGAATATTGTACGTGCATCAGTGCTGAAGCTGGGGAACACTGGACCTGTATCACTGCTGATGTTGCGGAATATTAAACCTGTATCAGTGCTGATGTTGGAAAATATTAGACCTGTATCAGTGCTGATGTTGGTGAATATTGGACCTGTATCAGTGCTGATGTTGGGGAATATTGGACCTGTATCAGTGCTGATGTTAGGGAATATTAGACCTCTATCAGTGCTGATGTTTTTCAATATTGGACCTGTATCAGTGCTGATGTTGGACAATATATGAACTTTATCAGTGCTGATGTTGGTGCATATTGGACCTGTATCAGTGCTGATGTTGTAGGTTATTAGACCTGTATCAGTGCTGATGTTGGAGCATATTAGACCTGTATCAGTGCTGATGTTGGAGAATATTAGACCTGTATCAGTGCTGATCTTGGAGAATATTAGACCTGTATCAGTGCTGATGTTGGAGAATATTAGACCTGTATCAGTGCTGATGTTGGAGAATATTAGACCTGCATCAGTGCTGATGTTGGAGAATATTAGACCTGTATCAGTGCTGATCTTGGAGAATATTAGACCTGTATCAGCGTTGATGTTGCAGAACATTAGCCCTGTATCTGTGCTGATGTTGGGGAATATTAGACATGTATCAGTGCTGATGTTTTTGAATATAGGACCTGGATCAGTGCTGATGTTGGAGAATATTAGACCTGTATCAGTGCTGATGTTGGAGAATATTGGACCTGTATCAGTGCTGATGTTGGAGAATATTGGATCAGTATCAGTGCTGATGTTTTTGCATATTGGACCTGTATCAGTGCTGATGTTGGAGAATATTAGACCTGTATCAGTGCTGATGTTGGAGAATATTAGACCTGCATCACTGCTGATGTTGGTGCATATTGGACCCGTATCAGTGCTGATGTTGGAGTATGTTAGACCTGTTTCTGTGCTGATCTTGGAGAATATTGGACCTGTAACAGTGCTAATGTTGGGGAATATTAGACCTGTATCAGTGCTGATGTTGGAGAATATTAAACCTGTATCAGTGCTGATGTTGGAGAATATTAGACCTGTATCAGTGCTGATGTTCGGGAATATTAGACCTGTATCAGTGCTGATGTTGGAGAACATTAGACCTGTAACAGTGTTGATGTTGAGGTATATTGTACATTTATCAGTGCTGAAGCTGAGGAATACTGGACATGTATCAGTGCTGATGTTGGGGAATATTACACCTGTATCAGTGCTGATGTTTCTGAATATTGGACCTGTATCAGTGCTGATGTTGGAGACTATTGGACCTGTATCAGTGCTGAAGTTGGAGAATATTAGACCTGTATCAGTGATGATGTTGGTGCATATTGGACCTGTATCAGTGCTGATGTTGGAGAATATATGACCTTTATCAGTGCTGATGCTGGTGCATATTGGACCTGTATCACTGCTGATGTTGGAGAATATTAGAACTTTTTCAGTGCTGATGTTAGTGCATATTGGACATGTATCAGTGCTGATGTTGGAGCATATTAGACCTGTATCAGTGCTGATGTTGGAGAATATTAGACCTGTATCAGTGCTGATCTTGGAGAATATTGGACCTGTAACAATGCTGATGTTGGTGTATATTGGACCTGCATCAGTGCTGATGTTGGAGAACTTTAGACCTGTATCAGTGCTGATGTTGGAGAATATTTGACCTGTCCAAATGCTGATGTTGGTGCATATTGGACCTGTATCAGTGCTGATGTTGGAGAATATTAGACGTGTATCAGTGCTAATGTTGCGGAATATTGTACGTGTATCAGTGCTGATGTTGGAGAATATTAGACCTGTATCAATGCTGATGTTGGTGAATATTGGCCCTGTATCAGTGCGGAAGTTGGAGAATATTAGACCTGTATCAGTGCCGATGTTGGTAAATATTGGGCCTGTATCAGTGCTGATGTTGGAGAATATTAGACCTGTAACAGTGCTGATGTTGAGGAATATTGTACGTGCATCAGTGCTGAAGCTGGGGAACACTGCACCTTTATCAGTGCTGATGTTGCGGAATATTAAACCTGTATCAGTGCTGGTGTTGGAGAATATTAGACCTGTATCAGTGCTGACGTTGGTGAATATTGGACCTGTATCAGTGCTGATGTTGGTGAATATTGGACCTGTATCAGTGCTGATGTTGGGGAATATTAGACCTGTTTCAGTGTTGATGTTTTTCAATATTGGACCTTTATCAGTGCTGATGTTGGAGAATATTAGCCCTGCATCAGTGCTGATGTTGGAAGATATTGGTCCTGTATCAGTGCTGATGTTGGAGAATATTAGACCTGTATCAGTGCTGATGTTGGTGCACATTGTACATGTATCAGTGCTGATGTTGGGGAATATTGGACCTGTATCAGTGCTGATGTTGGGGAATATTAGACCTGTATCAGTGCTGATGTTGGGGAATGTTAGATTGTATCAGTGCTGATGTTTGTGAATATTGGACCTGCATCAGTGCTGATGTTGGAGAATATTAGAACTGTATCAGTGCTAATCTTGGAGAATATTGGACCTGTATCAGTGCTGATGTTGGAGAAAATTAGACCTGTATCAGCGCTGATCTTGCAGAATATTAGATCTTTATCAGCGTTGATGTTGGAGAATATTAGCCCTGTATCTGTGCTGTTGTTGGGGAACTTTGGACCTGTATCAGGGTTGGTGTTGCGGAATATTAGACCTGTATCAGTGCTGATGTTTTTGAATATAGGAACTGGATCAGTGCTGATGTTGGACAATATTAGACCTGTATCAGTGCTGATGTTGGTGCATATTGTACCTTTATCAGTGCTGATGTTGGAGAATATTAGACCTGTACCAGTGCTGATGTTGGAGAATATTAGACTTGTATCAGTGCTGATCTTGGAGTATATTGGACCTGTATCAGTGCTGATGTTGGAGAATATTAGACCTGCATCAGTGCTGATGTTGGGGAATATTAGACGTGTATCAATGCTGATGTTGGGGAATATTGGACCTGTATCAGGGTTGATGTTGGGGAATATTAGAACTGTATCAGTGCTGATGTTTTTGAATATAGGACCAGGATCAGTGCTGATGTTGGAGAATATTAGACCTGTATCAGTGCTGATGTTGGTGCATATTGGACCTGTACCAGTGCTGATGTTGGAGAATATTGGATCTGTACCAATACTGATGTTGGAGAATATTAGACCTGTACCAGTGCTGATGTTGGGGAATATTAGATGTGTATCAGTGCTGATGTTGGTGCATGTAGGACCTGTATCAATGTTGATATTGGAGAATATTGGATCTGTATCAGTGCTGATGTTGGAGAATATTAGACCTGTATCAGTGCTGATGTTGGAGAATATTAGACCTATATCAGTGCTGATGTTGGTGCATATTGTACCTGTATCAGTGCTGATGTTGGGGAATATTGGACCTGTATCAGTGCTGATGTTGGGGAATATTAGACCTGTATCAGTGCTGATGTTGGGGAATATTAGACCTGTATCAGTGTTGATGTTGGGGGATATTAGATTGTATCAGTGCTGATGTTTGTGAATATTAGACCTGTATCAGTGCTGATCTTGGAGAACATTGCACCTGTATTAGTGTTGATGTTGGAGAATATTAGACCTGAAAAAGTGCTGATGTTGGAGAATATTAGCCCTGTATCTGTGCTGATGTTGGGGAATATTAGACCTGTATCAGTGCTGATGTTGGGGAATATTACACCTGTATCAGTGCTGATGTTTTTGCATATTGGACCTGTATCAGTGCTGATGTTGGTGAATATTAGACCTGTATCAGTGCTGATGTTGGTGCATATTGGACCTGTATCAGTGCTGATCTTGGAGAATATTGGACCTGTATCAGTGCTGATGTTGGAGAATTTTAGACCTGCATCACTGCTGATGTTGGTGCATATTGGACCCGTATCAGTGCTGATGTTGGAGAATATTAGACCTGTTTCTGTGCTGATCTTGGAGAATATTGGACCTGTAACAGAGCTAATGTTGGGGAATATTAGACCAGTATCAGTGCTGATGTTGGAGAATATTAAACCTGTATCAGTGCTGATGTTGGAGAACATTGGACCTGTATCAGTGCTGATGTTGGAGAATATTAGACCTGCATCAGTGCTGATGTTGGAGAATATTAGACCTGTATCAGTGCTGATGTTGGTGCATATTGGACCTTTATCAGTGCTGATGTTGGAGTATATTGGACCTGTATCAGTGCTGATGTTGGAGTATATTCGACCTGTATGAGTGCTGATGTTGGAGAATATTAGGCCTGTATCAGTGCTGATGTTGGAGATTTTTTGATCTGTTTCAGTGCTGATGTTGGAGAATATTACACCTGTATCAGTGCTGATGTTTTTCAATATTGGACCTGTATCAGTGCTGATGTTGGAGAATATTAGACCTGTATCAGTGCTGATGTTGGTGCATATAGGACCTGTATCAGTGCTGATGTTGGAGAATATTGGATCTGTGTCAGTGCTGATGTTGGAGGATATTGGACCTGTATCAGTGCTGATGTTGGAGAATATTAGACCTGTATCAGTGCTGATGTTGGTGCATATTGTACCTCTATCAGTGCTGATGTTGGGGAATATTGGACCTGTATCAGTGCTGATTTGGGGAATATTAGACCTGTATCAGTGCTGATGTTTTTCCATATTGGACCTGTATCAGTGCTGATGTTGGAGAATATTAGACCTGTATCAGTGCTGATGTTTTTCAATATTGGACCTGTATCAGTGCTGATGTTGGAGAATATTAGACCTCTATCAGTGCTGATGTTGGTGCATATAGGACCTGTATCAGTGCTGATGTTGGAGAATATTGGATCTGTGTCAGTGCTGATGTTGGAGGATATTGGACCTGTATCAGTGCTGATGTTGGAGAATATTAGACCTGTATCAGTGCTGATGTTGGTGCATATTGTACCTCTATCAGTGCTGATGTTGGGGAATATTGGACCTGTATCAGTGCTGATTTGGGGAATATTAGACCTGTATCAGTGCTGATGTTTTTCCATATTGGACCTGTATCAGTGCTGATGTTGGAGAATATTAGACCTGTATCAGTGCTGATGTTGGTGCATATAGGACCTGTATCAGTGCTGATGTTGGTGCATATTGGACCTGTATCTCTGCTGATGTTGGAGATTTTTTGATCTGTATCAGTGCTGATGTTGGAGAATATTAGACCTGTACCAGTGCTGATGTTTTTCAATATTGGACCTGTATCAGTTCTGATGTTGGAGAATATTAGACCTGTATCAGTGCTGATGTTGGTGCATATAGGACCTGTATCAGTGCTGATGTTGGAGTATATTGGATTTGTGTCAGTGCTGATCATGGAGGATATTGGACCTGTATCAGTGCTGATGTTGGTACATATAGGACCTGTATCAGTGCTGATGTTGGGGAATATTGGACCTGTATCCGTGCTGATTTGGGGAATATTAGACCTGTATCAGTGCTGTTGTTTTTCAGTATTGGACCTGTATCAGTGCTGATGTTGGAGAATATTAGACCTGTATCAGTGCTGATGTTGGTGCATATAGGACCTGTATCAGTGCTGATGTTGGGGAATATTAGACATGGCTACCGACCATAGAACATATATATCAGAAACGCTGCCTACGGAGGGCACGTTCCATCATCAAAGACCCTACCCACACCAGCCACAGTCTTTTCGCCCTCGTACCATCTGGAAGACGCTACAGATGCATTTGCACCCGTCCGACCAGATTTAGGAACAGCCTCTTTCCCAGGGCTGTCATCCTACTGAACTCCACAAATAAACACTAAAGCCTGCACATCTGCCGATGCACTTTATTATGGTCATATTTATGCTAATATATATGTGCAAATGTAGGTTGAAATGTTTAAGTGTCCTAATCCAAATTGAACACTCTCGGGAGCTGCAAGCCTACATTTCGTTGTACTGCCCTTGTGCACTAACAATGACAATAAAAGTTGATTTGATTGATTTGATTTGATGTATCAATGCTGATGTTGGAGAATATTAGACCTGTATCAGTGCTGATGTTGCCGAGTTTTGGACCTGTATCAGTGCTGATGTTGGAGAATATTCGACCTGTATCAGTGCTGATGTTGGTGCATATTGGACCTGTATCAGTGCTGATGTTGGAGCATGTTAGACCTGTATCAGTGCTGATGTTGGGGAATATTAGTTTGCATCAGTGCTGATGTTGGTGAATATTGCACATGTATCAGTGCTGATGTTGGGGAATATTGGACCTGTATCAGTGCTGATGTTGGGGAATATTAGACCTGTATCAGTGCTGATGTTGGGGAGTATTGGACCTGTAGCAGTGCTGATGTTGGAGAATATTAGACGTGTATCAGTGCTGATGTTGCGGAATATTGTACGTGTATCAGTGCTGAAGTTGGAGAATATTAGACCTATATCAGTACTGATGTTGGAGAATATTATACCTGTAACAGTGCTGATGTTGAGGAATATTTTAAGTGCATCAGTGCTGAAGCTGGGGAACACTGGACCTGTATCAGTGCTGATTTTGCGGAATATTAGACCTGTATCAGTGCTGATGTTGGTGCATATTGGACCTGTATCAGTGCTGATGTTGGTGAATATTAGATTGTATATGTGCTGATGTTTGTGAATATTGGACCTGCATCAGTGCTGATGTTGGAGAACATTGGACCTGTATCAGTGCTGATGTTGGAAAATATTATACCTGTACCAGTGCTGATGTTGGAGAATATATTAGACCTGTATCAGTGCTGATGTTGGTTTATATTGGAACTGAATCAGTGCTGATGTTGGAGAATATTAGACCTGTATCAGTGCTGATGTTGGGGAATATTGGACCTGAATCAGTGCTGATGTTGGAGAATATTAGACCTGTATCAGTGATGATGTTGTTGCATATTGGACCTGTATTAGTGCTGATGTTGGAGAATATTCGACCTGTATCAGTACTGATGTTGGAGAATATTAGATGTGTATCAGTGCTGCTGTTGCGGAATATTGTACGTGTATCAGTGCTGAAGTTGGTGAATATTAGAGCTGTATCAGTGCTGATGTTGGAGAATATTAGACCTGTAACAGTGCTGATGTTGAGGAATATTGTACGTGTATCAGTGCTGATGTTAGGGAATATTAGACCTGTATCAGTGCTGATGTCTATCAATATTGGACCTGAATCAGTGCTGATGTTGGAGAATATTAGACCTGTATCAGTGCTGATGTTGATGCATATTGGACCTGTACCAGTGCTGATGTTGGAGAATATTAGAACAGTATCAGTGCTGATGTTGGAGGATGTTGGATGTGTATCAGTGCTGATGTTGGAGAATATTAGACCTGTATCAGTGCTGATGTTGGTGCATATTGTCCCTGTATCAGTGCTGATGTTGGTGCATATTGGAACTGTATCAGTGCTGATGTTGGGGAATATTAGAACTGTATCAGTGCTGATGTTTTTCAATATTGGACCTGTATCAGTGCTGATGTTGAGGAATATTAGACCTGTATCAGTGCTGATGTTGGGGAATATTAGACATGTATCAATGCTGATGTTGGAGAATATTAGACCTGTATCAGTGCTGATGTTGAGGAGTATTGGACCTGTATCAGTGCTGATGTTAGGGAATATTAGACCTGTATCAGTGCTGATGTCTATCAATATTGGACCTGAATCAGTGCTGATGTTGGAGAATATTAGACCTGTATCAGTGCTGATGTTGATGCATATTGGACCTGTACCAGTGCTGATGTTGGAGAATATTAGAACAGTATCAGTGCTGATGTTGGAGGATATTGGATGTGTATCAGTGCTGATGTTGGAGAATATTAGACCTGTATCAGTGCTGATGTTGGTGCATATTGTCCCTGTATCAGTGCTGATGTTGGTGCATATTGGAACTGTATCAGTGCTGATGTTGGGGAATATTAGAACTGTATCAGTGCTGATGTTTTTCAATATTGGACCTGTATCAGTGCTGATGTTGAGGAATATTAGACCTGTATCAGTGCTGATGTTGGGGAATATTAGACATGTATCAATGCTGATGTTGGAGAATATTAGACCTGTATCAGTGCTGATGTTGAGGAGTATTGGACCTATATCAGTGCTGATGTTGGAGAATATTGGACGTGTATCAGTGCTGATGTTGCGGAATATTGTACGTGTATCAGGGCTGAAGTTGGAGAATATTACACCTGTATCAGTGCTGATGTTGGGGAATATTAGACCTGTAACTGTGCTGATGTTGAGGAATATTGTACGTGTATCAGTGCTGCAGCTGGGGAACACTGGACCTGTATCAGTGCTGATGTTGTGGAATATTAGACCTGTATCAGTGCTGATGCTGGTGCATATTGGACCAGTATCAGTGCTGATGTTGGTGAATATTAGACCTGTGTCAGTGCTGATGTTGAAGAATATTAGACCTGTATCAGTGCTGGTGTTGGAGAACATTGGACCTGTGTCAGTGCTGATGTTGAAGAATATTAGACCTGTATCAGTGCTGATCTTGGAGAATATTAGACCTGTATCAGTGCTGATGTTGGAGGATATTAGACCTGTATCAGTGCTGATGTTGGAGGATATTGGAACTGTATCAGTGCTGATGTTGGGGAATATTGGACCTGTATCAGTGCTGATTTTGGGGAATATTGGAAATGTATCAGTGCTGATGTTGGGGAATATTAGACCTGTATCAGTGCTGATGTTGGAGAATATTCGACCTGTATCAGTGCTGATGTTGGAGAATATTCGATCTGTATCAGTGCTGATGTTGGTGCGTATTGGACTTGTATCAGTGCTGATGTTGATGAATATTGGACCTGTTTCAGTGCTGATGTTGGGGAATATTAGACCTGTATCAGTGCTGATGTTGGGGAATATTAGACGCGTATCAGTGCTGATGTTGGGGAGTATTGGACCTGTATCAGTGCTGATGTTGGAGAATATTAGACGTGTATCAGTGCTGATGTTGCGGAATATTGTATGTGTATCAGTGCTGAAGTTGGAGAATATTAGACCTGTATCAATGCTGATGTTGGAGAATATTAGACCTGTAACAGTGCTGATGTTGAGGAATATTTTACGTGTATCAGTGCTGAAGCTGGGGAATACTGGACCTGTATCAGTGTTGATGTTGCAGAATATTAGACCTGTATCAGTGCTGATGTTGGAGAATATTAGACATGTATCAATGCTGATGTTGGACAATATTTGACCTGTATCAGTGCTGATGTTGGGGAGTATTGGACCTGTATCAGTGCTGATGTTGGAGAATATTAGACCTGTATCAGTGCTGATGTTGGTGCATATAGGACCTGTATCAGTGCTGATGTTGGAGAATATTGTACTGGTATCAGTGCTGATGTTGGAGAATATTAGACCTGTACCAGTGCTGATGTTGGAGAATATTAGAACTGTATCAGTGCTGATGTTGGAGGATATTAGACCTGTATCAGTGCTGATGTTGGAGGATATTAGACCTGTATCAGTGCTGATGTTGAGGAGTATTGGACCTATATCAGTGCTGATGTTGGAGAATATTGGACGTGTATCAGTGCTGATGTTGCGGAATATTGTACGTGTATCAGGGCTGAAGTTGGAGAATATTACACCTGTATCAGTGCTGATGTTGGGGAATATTAGACCTGTAACTGTGCTGATGTTGAGGAATATTGTACGTGTATCAGTGCTGCAGCTGGGGAACACTGGACCTGTATCAGTGCTGATGTTGTGGAATATTAGACCTGTATCAGTGCTGATGCTGGTGCATATTGGACCTGTATCAGTGCTGATGTTGGTGAATATTAGACCTGTGTCAGTGCTGATGTTGAAGAATATTAGACCTGTATCAGTGCTGAAGTTTGTGAATATTGGACCTGCATCAGTGCTGATGTTGGATGATATTAGACCTGTATCAGTGCTGATGTTGATGCATATAGGACCTGTATCAGTGCTGGTGTTGGAGAACATTGGACCTGTGTCAGTGCTGATGTTGAAGAATATTAGACCTGTATCAGTGCTGATCTTGGAGAATATTAGACCTGTATCAGTGCTGATGTTGGAGGATATTAGACCTGTATCAGTGCTGATGTTGGAGGATATTGGAACTGTATCAGTGCTGATGTTGGGGAATATTGGACCTGTATCAGTGCTGATTTTGGGGAATATTGGAAATGTATCAGTGCTGATGTTGGAGAATATTAGAACTGTATCAGTGCTGATGTTGGAGGATATTAGACCTGTATCAGTGCTGATGTTGGAGGATATTAGACCTGTATCAGTGCTGATGTTGAGGAGTATTGGACCTATATCAGTGCTGATGTTGGAGAATATTGGACGTGTATCAGTGCTGATGTTGCGGAATATTGTACGTGTATCAGGGCTGAAGTTGGAGAATATTACACCTGTATCAGTGCTGATGTTGGGGAATATTAGACCTGTAACTGTGCTGATGTTGAGGAATATTGTACGTGTATCAGTGCTGCAGCTGGGGAACACTGGACCTGTATCAGTGCTGATGTTGTGGAATATTAGACCTGTATCAGTGCTGATGCTGGTGCATATTGGACCTGTATCAGTGCTGATGTTGGTGAATATTAGACCTGTGTCAGTGCTGATGTTGAAGAATATTAGACCTGTATCAGTGCTGAAGTTTGTGAATATTGGACCTGCATCAGTGCTGATGTTGGATGATATTAGACCTGTATCAGTGCTGATGTTGATGCATATAGGACCTGTATCAGTGCTGGTGTTGGAGAACATTGGACCTGTGTCAGTGCTGATGTTGAAGAATATTAGACCTGTATCAGTGCTGATCTTGGAGAATATTAGACCTGTATCAGTGCTGATGTTGGAGGATATTAGACCTGTATCAGTGCTGATGTTGGAGGATATTGGAACTGTATCAGTGCTGATGTTGGGGAATATTGGACCTGTATCAGTGCTGATTTTGGGGAATATTGGAAATGTATCAGTGCTGATGTTGGGGAATATTAGACCTGTATCAGTGCTGATGTTGGAGAATATTCGACCTGTATCAGTGCTGATGTTGGAGAATATTCGATCTGTATCAGTGCTGATGTTGGTGCGTATTGGACTTGTATCAGTGCTGATGTTGATGAATATTGGACCTGTTTCAGTGCTGATGTTGGGGAATATTAGACCTGTATCAGTGCTGATGTTGGGGAATATTAGACGCGTATCAGTGCTGATGTTGGGGAGTATTGGACCTGTATCAGTGCTGATGTTGGAGAATATTAGACGTGTATCAGTGCTGATGTTGCGGAATATTGTATGTGTATCAGTGCTGAAGTTGGAGAATATTAGACCTGTATCAATGCTGATGTTGGAGAATATTAGACCTGTAACAGTGCTGATGTTGAGGAATATTTTACGTGTATCAGTGCTGAAGCTGGGGAATACTGGACCTGTATCAGTGTTGATGTTGCAGAATATTAGACCTGTATCAGTGCTGATGTTGGGGAATATTAGACATGTATCAATGCTGATGTTGGACAATATTTGACCTGTATCAGTGCTGATGTTGGGGAGTATTGGACCTGTATCAGTGCTGATGTTGGAGAATATTAGACCTGTATCAGTGCTGATGTTGGTGCATATAGGACCTGTATCAGTGCTGATGTTGGAGAATATTGTACTGGTATCAGTGCTGATGTTGGAGAATATTAGACCTGTACCAGTGCTGATGTTGGAGAATATTAGAACTGTATCAGTGCTGATGTTGGAGGATATTAGACCTGTATCAGTGCTGATGTTGGAGGATATTAGACCTGTATCAGTGCTGATGTTGGGGAATATTAGACCTGTATCAGTGCTGATGTTGGAGAATATTAGACCTGTATCAGTGCTGATGTTGGGGAATATTAGACCTGTATCATTGCTGGTGTTTTTCAATATGGGACCTGTATCAGTGCTGATGTTGGAAAATATGAGACCTGTATCAGTGCTGATGTTGGTGCATATAGGACCTGTATCAGTGCTGATGTTAGAGAATATTGGACCGGTATCAGTGCTGATGTTGGAGAATATTAGACCTGTACCAGTGCTGATGTTGGAGGATATTGGAACTGTATCAGTGCTGATGTTGGAGAATATTAGACCTGTATCAGTGCTGATGTTTTTCAATATTGGACCTGTATCAGTGCTGATGTTGGAGAATATTAGACCTGTATCAGTGCTGATGTTGGGGAGTATTGGACCTGCATCAGTGCTGATGTTGGAGAATATTAGACCTGTAACAGTGCTGATGTTGAGGAATATTGTACGTGTATCAGTGCTGATGTTAGGGAATATTAGACCTGTATGAGTGCTGATGTTGATGCATATTGGACCTGTACCAGTGCTGATGTTGGAGAATATTAGAACTGTATCAGTGCTGATGTTGGAGGATATTGGATGTGTATCAGTGCTGATGTTGGGGAATATTAGATTGCATCAGTGCTGATGTTGATGAATGTTGGACCTGTTTCAGTGCTGATGTTGGGGAATATTAGATCTGTATCAGTGCTGATGTTGTGGAATATTAGATTGCATCAGTGCTGATGTTGATGAATATTGGACCTGTTTCGGTGCTGATGTTGGGGAATATTAGACCTGTATCAGTGCTGATGTTGGGGAATATTAGACCTGTATCAGTGCTGATGTTGGGGAGTATTGGACCTGTATCAGTGCTGATGTTGGAGAATATTAGACGTGTATCAGTGCTGATGTTGCGGAATATTGTATGTGTATCAGTGCTGAAGTTGGAGAATATTAGACCTGCATCTATGCTGATGTTGGAGAATATTAGACTTGTAACAGTGCTGATGCTGAGGAATATTTTACGTGTATCAGTGCTGAAGCTGGGGAATACTGGACCTGTATCAGTGTTGATGTTGCAGAATATTAGACCTGTATCAGTGCTGATGTTGGAGAATATTAGACCTGTAACAGTGCTGATGTTGGTGAATATTAGACCTGTATCAGTGCTGATGTTGGGGAATATTAGACATGTATCAATGCTGATGTTGGACAATATTTGACCTGTATCAGTGCTGATGTTGGGGAGTATTTGACCTGTATCAGTGCTGATGTTGGAGAATATTAGACCTGTATCAGTGCTGATGTTGGTGCATATAGGACCTGTATCAGTGCTGATGGTGGAGAATATTGTACCGGTATCAGTGCTGATGTTGGAGAATATTAGACCTGTACCAGTGCCGATGTTGGAGAATATTAGAACTGTATCAGTGCTGATGTTGGAGGATATTAGACCTGTATCAGTGCTGATGTTGGAGGATATTAGACCTGTATCAGTGCTGATGTTGGGGAATATTAGACCTGTATCAGTGCTGATGTTGGAGAATATTAGACCTGTATCAGTGCTGATGTTGCGGAATATTGTACGTGTATCAGGGCTGAAGTTGGAGAATATTGCACCTGTATCAGTGCTGATGTTGGGGAATATTAGACCTGTAACTGTGCTGATGTTGAGGAATATTGTACGTGTATCAGTGCTGCAGCTGGGGAACACTGGACCTGTATCAGTGCTGATGTTGTGGAATATTAGACCTGTATCAGTGCTGATGCTGGTGCATATTGGACCTGTATCAGTGCTGATGTTGGTGAATATTAGACCTGTGTCAGTGCTGATGTTGAAGAATATTAGACCTGTATCAGTGCTGAAGTTTGTGAATATTGGACCTGCATCAGTGCTGATGTTGGATGATATTAGACCTGTATCAGTGCTGATGTTGATGCATATAGGACCTGTATCAGTGCTGGTGTTGGAGAACATTGGACCTGTGTCAGTGCTGATGTTGAAGAATATTAGACCTGTATCAGTGCTGATCTTGGAGAATATTAGACCTGTATCAGTGCTGATGTTGGAGGATATTAGACCTGTATCAGTGCTGATGTTGGAGGATATTGGAACTGTATCAGTGCTGATGTTGGGGAATATTGGACCTGTATCAGTGCTGATTTTGGGGAATATTGGAAATGTATCAGTGCTGATGTTGGGGAATATTAGACCTGTATCAGTGCTGATGTTGGAGAATATTCGACCTGTATCAGTGCTGATGTTGGAGAATATTCGATCTGTATCAGTGCTGATGTTGGTGCGTATTGGACTTGTATCAGTGCTGATGTTGATGAATATTGGACCTGTTTCAGTGCTGATGTTGGGGAATATTAGACCTGTATCAGTGCTGATGTTGGGGAATATTAGACGCGTATCAGTGCTGATGTTGGGGAGTATTGGACCTGTATCAGTGCTGATGTTGGAGAATATTAGACGTGTATCAGTGCTGATGTTGCGGAATATTGTATGTGTATCAGTGCTGAAGTTGGAGAATATTAGACCTGTATCAATGCTGATGTTGGAGAATATTAGACCTGTAACAGTGCTGATGTTGAGGAATATTTTACGTGTATCAGTGCTGAAGCTGGGGAATACTGGACCTGTATCAGTGTTGATGTTGCAGAATATTAGACCTGTATCAGTGCTGATGTTGGGGAATATTAGACATGTATCAATGCTGATGTTGGACAATATTTGACCTGTATCAGTGCTGATGTTGGGGAGTATTGGACCTGTATCAGTGCTGATGTTGGAGAATATTAGACCTGTATCAGTGCTGATGTTGGTGCATATAGGACCTGTATCAGTGCTGATGTTGGAGAATATTGTACTGGTATCAGTGCTGATGTTGGAGAATATTAGACCTGTACCAGTGCTGATGTTGGAGAATATTAGAACTGTATCAGTGCTGATGTTGGAGGATATTAGACCTGTATCAGTGCTGATGTTGGAGGATATTAGACCTGTATCAGTGCTGATGTTGGGGAATATTAGACCTGTATCAGTGCTGATGTTGGAGAATATTAGACCTGTATCAGTGCTGATGTTGGGGAATATTAGACCTGTATCATTGCTGGTGTTTTTCAATATGGGACCTGTATCAGTGCTGATGTTGGAAAATATGAGACCTGTATCAGTGCTGATGTTGGTGCATATAGGACCTGTATCAGTGCTGATGTTAGAGAATATTGGACCGGTATCAGTGCTGATGTTGGAGAATATTAGACCTGTACCAGTGCTGATGTTGGAGGATATTGGAACTGTATCAGTGCTGATGTTGGAGAATATTAGACCTGTATCAGTGCTGATGTTTTTCAATATTGGACCTGTATCAGTGCTGATGTTGGAGAATATTAGACCTGTATCAGTGCTGATGTTGGGGAGTATTGGACCTGCATCAGTGCTGATGTTGGAGAATATTAGACCTGTAACAGTGCTGATGTTGAGGAATATTGTACGTGTATCAGTGCTGATGTTAGGGAATATTAGACCTGTATGAGTGCTGATGTTGATGCATATTGGACCTGTACCAGTGCTGATGTTGGAGAATATTAGAACTGTATCAGTGCTGATGTTGGAGGATATTGGATGTGTATCAGTGCTGATGTTGGGGAATATTGGACCTGTTTCAGTGCTGATGTTGGGGAATATTAGATCTGTATCAGTGCTGATGTTGTGGAATATTAGATTGCATCAGTGCTGATGTTGATGAATATTGGACCTGTTTCGGTGCTGATGTTGGGGAATATTAGACCTGTATCAGTGCTGATGTTGGGGAATATTAGACCTGTATCAGTGCTGATGTTGGGGAGTATTGGACCTGTATCAGTGCTGATGTTGGAGAATATTAGACGTGTATCAGTGCTGATGTTGCGGAATATTGTATGTGTATCAGTGCTGAAGTTGGAGAATATTAGACCTGCATCTATGCTGATGTTGGAGAATATTAGACCTGTAACAGTGCTGATGCTGAGGAATATTTTACGTGTATCAGTGCTGAAGCTGGGGAATACTGGACCTGTATCAGTGTTGATGTTGCAGAATATTAGACCTGTATCAGTGCTGATGTTGGAGAATATTAGACCTGTAACAGTGCTGATGTTGGTGAATATTAGACCTGTATCAGTGCTGATGTTGGGGAATATTAGACATGTATCAATGCTGATGTTGGACAATATTTGACCTGTATCAGTGCTGATGTTGGGGAGTATTTGACCTGTATCAGTGCTGATGTTGGAGAATATTAGACCTGTATCAGTGCTGATGTTGGTGCATATAGGACCTGTATCAGTGCTGATGGTGGAGAATATTGTACCGGTATCAGTGCTGATGTTGGAGAATATTAGACCTGTACCAGTGCCGATGTTGGAGAATATTAGAACTGTATCAGTGCTGATGTTGGAGGATATTAGACCTGTATCAGTGCTGATGTTGGAGGATATTAGACCTGTATCAGTGCTGATGTTGGGGAATATTAGACCTGTATCAGTGCTGATGTTGGAGAATATTAGACCTGTATCAGTGCTGATGTTGGGGTATATTAGACCTGTATCATTGCTGGTGTTTTTCAATATTGGACCTGCATCGGTGCTAATGTTGGAAAATATTAGACCTGTTTCAGTGCTGATGTTGGTGCATATAGGACCTGTATCAGTGCTGATGTTAGAGAATATTGGACCGGTATCAGTGCTGATGTTGGAGAATATTAGACCTGTACCACTGCTGATGTTGGAGGATATTGGAACTGTATCAGTGCTGATGTTGGAGAATATTAGACCTGTATCAGTGCTGATGTTTTTCAATATTGGACCTGTATCAGTGCTGATGTTGGAGAATATTAGACCTGTATCAGTGCTGATGTTGGGGAGTATTGGACCTGCATCAGTGCTGATGTTGGAGAATATTAGACCTGTACCAGTGCTGATGTTGGAGGATATTGGAACTGTATCAGTGCTGATGTTGGAGAATATTAGACCTGTATCAGTGCTGATGTTTTTCAATATTGGACCTGTATCAGTGCTGATGTTGGAGAATATTAGACCTGTATCAGTGCTGATGTTGGGGAGTATTGGACCTGCATCAGTGCTGATGTTGGAGAATATTAGACCTGTAACAGTGCTGATGTTGAGGAATATTGTACGTGTTTCAGTGCTGATGTTAGGGAATTTTAGACCTGTATGAGTGCTGATGTTGATGCATATTGGACCTGTACCAGTGCTGATGTTGGAGAATATTAGAACTGTATCAGTGCTGATGTTGGAGGATATTGGATGTGTATCAGTGCTGATGTTGGAGAATATTAGACCTGTATCAGTGCTGATGTTGGTGCATATTGTCCCTGTATCGGTGCTGATGTTGGTGCATATTGTACCTGTATCAGTGCTGATGTTGGGGAATATTAGATTGCATCAGTGCTGATGTTGATGAATATTGGACCTGTTTCAGTGCTGATGTTGGGGAATATTAGACCTGTATCAGTGCTGATGTTGGGGAATATTAGATTGCATCAGTGGTGATGTTGATGATTATTGGACCTGTTTCAGTGCTGATGTTGGGGAATATTAGACCTCTATCAGTGCTGATGTTGGGGAATATTAGACCTGTATCAGTGCTGATGTTGGGGAGTGTTGGACCTGTATCAGTGCTGATGTTGGAGAATATTAGACGTGTATCAGTGCTGATGTTGCGGAATATTGTATGTGTATCACTGCTGAAGTTGGAGAATATTAGACCTGTATCAATGCTGATGTTGGAGAATATTAGACCTGTAACAGTGCTGATGTTGAGGAATATTTTACGTGTATCAGTGCTGAAGCTGGGGAATACTGGACCTGTATCAGTGTTGATGTTGCAGAATATTAGACCTGTATCCGTGCTGAAGTTGGAGAATATTAGACCTGTAACAGTGCTGATGTTGGTGAATATTAGACCTGTATCAGTGCTGATGTTGGGGAATATTAGACATGTATCAATTCTGATGTTGGACAATATTTGACCTGTATCAGTGCTGATGTTGGGGAGTATTGGACCTGTATCAGTGCTGATGTTGGAGAATATTAGACCTGTATCAGTGCTGATGTTGGTGCATATAGGACCTGTATCAGTGCTGATGTTGGAGAATATTGTACCGGTATCAGTGCTGATGTTGGAGAATATTAGACCTGTACCAGTGCTGATGTTGGAGAATATTAGAACTGTATCAGTGCTGATGTTGGAGGATATTAGACCTGTATCAGTGCTGATGTTGGAGGATATTAGACCTGTATCAGTGCTGATGTTGGGGAATATTAGACCTGGATCAGTGCTGATGTTGGAGAATATTAGACCTGTATCAGTGCTGATGTTGGAGGATATTGGATGTGTATCAGTGCTGATGTTGGAGAATATTAGACCTGTATCAGTGCTGATGTTGGTGCATATTGTCCCTGTATCAGTGCTGATGTTGGTGCATATTGAAACTGTATCAGTTTTGATGTTGGTGCATATTGGAACTGTATCAGTGCTGATGTTGGAGAATATTGGAACTGTATCAGTGCTGATGTTGCTGCATATTGTACCTGTATCAGTGCTGATGTTGGAGAATATTGGACCTTTATCAGTGCTGATGTTGGGGAATATTAGAACTGTATCAGTGCTGATGTTGGGGAATATTAGACATGTATCAGTGCTGATGTTGAGGAGTATTGGACCTATATCAGTGCTGATGTTGGAGAATATTAGACATGTATCAGTGCTGATGTTTTTCAATATTGGACCTGTATCAGTGCTGATGTTGAGGAATATTAGACCTGTATCAGTGCTGATGTTGGGGAATATTGGACGTGTATCAGTGCTGATGTTGCGGAATATTGTACATGTATCAGTGCTGAAGTTGGAGAATATTACACCTGTATCAGTGCTGATGTTGGGGAACATTAGACCTGTAACTGTGCTGATGTTGAGGAATATTGTACATGTATCAGTGCTGCAGCTGGGGAACACTGAACCTGTATCAGTGCTGATGTTGCGGAATATTAGACCTGTATCAGTGCTGATGCTGGTGCATATTGGACCTGTATCAGTGCTGATGTTGGTGAATATTAGACCTGTATCAGTGCTGATGTTGGGGAATATTAGATTGTATCAGTGCTGAAGTTTGTGAATATTGGACCTGCATCAGTGCTGATGTTGGAGAATATTAGACCTGTATCAGTGCTGATGTTGGTGCATATAGGACCTGTATCAGTGCTGGTGTTGGAGAACATTGGACCTGTGTCAGTGCTGATGTTGAAGAATATTAGACCTGTATCAGTGCTGATGTCGGTGCATATTGGAGTTGTATCAGTGCTGATGTTGGAGGATATTAGACCTGTATCAGTGCTGATGTTGGGGAATATTAGATTGCATCAGTGCTGATGTTGATGAATATTGGACCTGTTTCAGTGCTGATTTTGGGGAATATTAGACCTGTATCAGTGGTGATGTTGGGGAATATTAGAACTGTATCAGTGCTGATGTTGGGGAGTATTGGACCTGTATCAGTGCTGATGTTGGAGAATATTAGACGTGTATCAGTGCTGATGTTGCGGAATATTGTATGTGTATCAGTGCTGATGTTGGAGGATATTAGACTTGTATCAGTGCTGATGTTGGAGGATATTAGGCCTGTATCAGTGCTGATGTTGGGGAATATTAGACCTGTATCAGTGCTGGTGTTTTCAATATTGGACCTGTATCAGCGGTGATGTTGGAAAATATTAGACCTGTATCAGTGCTGATGTTGGAGGATATTAGGCCTGTATCAGTGCTGATGTTAGAGAATATTGGACCGGTATCAGTGCTGATGTTGAAGAATATTAGACCTGTACCAGTGCTGATGTTGGAGGATATTGGAACTGTATCAGTGCTGATGTTGGAGTATATTAGACCTGTATCAGTGCTGATGTTTTTCAATATTGGACCTGTATCAGTGCTGATGTTGGAGAATAATAGACCTGTATCAGTGCTGATGTTGCGGAGTATTGGACCTGCATCAGTGCTGATGTTGGAGAACATTAGACCTGTATCAGTGCTGATGTTGATGCATATTGGACCTATATCAGTGCTGATGTTGGAGAATATTCGACCAGTATCAGTGCTCATGTTGGTGCATATTGGACCTGCATCAGTGCTGATGTTGGGGAATATTGGACCTGCAACAGTGCTGATGTTGGGAAATATTAGACCCGTATCAGTGCTGATGTTGGTGCATATAGGACCTGTATCAGTGCTGATGTTGGTGAATATTAGACATATGCCCATGCTGATGTTGGATAACATTAGACCTGTATCAGGGCTGATGTTGCGAAGTTTTGGACTTGTATCAGTGCTGATGTTGGAGAATATTAGACCTGTATCAGTGCTGATGTTGGGGAATATTAGACCTGTATCAGTGCTGATGTTAGGAAGTATTGGACCTGTATCAGTGCTGATGTTGGGGAATATTGGACCTATATCAGTGCTGATGTTGGGGAATATTAGACCTGTATCAGTGCTGATGTTAGGAAGTATTGGACCTGTATCAGTGCTGATGTTGCGGAATATTGTATGTGTATCAGTGCTGAAGTTGGAGAATATTAGACCTGTATCAGTGCTGATGTTGGAGAATATTAGACCTGTAACAGTGCTGATGTTGAGGAATATTTTACGTGTATCAGTACTGAAGCTGGGGAATACTGGACCTGTATCAGTGCTGATGTTGGAGAATATTAGACCTGTAACAGTGCTGATGTTGAGGAATATTTTACGTGTATCAGTGCTGATGTTGGAGGATATTAGATCTGTATCAGTGCTGATGTTGGTGCATATTGGACCTGTATCAGTGCTGATGTTGGGGAATATTAGATTGTATCAGTGCTGATGTTTGTGAATATTGGACCTGCATCAGTGCTGATGTTGGAGAATATTAGACCTGTATCAGTGCTGATGTTGGTGCATATAGGAACTGTATCAGTGCTGATGTTGGAGAACATTGGACCTGGATCAGTGCTGATGTTGGAGAATATTAGACATGTATCAGTGCTGATGTTGGTGCATATTGGACCTGAATCAGTGCTGATGTTTGAGAATATTAGACCTGTATCAGTGCTGATGTTGGTGCATATTGGACCTGTATCAGTGCTGATGTTGGAGAATATTAGACCTGTATCAGTGCTGATGTTGGTGCATATTGGACCTGCATCAGTGCTGATGTTGGGGAATATTGGACCTGTAACAGTGCTGATGTTGGGAAATATTAGACCTGTATCAGTGCTGATGTTGCGGAATATTGTATGTGTATCAGTGCTGAAGTTGGAGAATATTAGACCTGTATCAATGCTGATGTGGAGAATATTGACCTGTAACAGTGCTGATGTTGAGGAATATTTTACGTGTATCAGTGCTGAAGCTGGGGAATACTGGACCTGTATCAGTGTTGATGTTGCAGAATATTAGACCTGTATCCGTGCTGAAGTTGGAGAATATTAGACCTGTAACAGTGCTGATGTTGGTGAATATTAGACCTGTATCAGTGCTGATGTTGGGGAATATTAGACATGTATCAATTCTGATGTTGGACAATATTTGACCTGTATCAGTGCTGATGTTGGGGAGTATTGGACCTGTATCAGTGCTGATGTTGGAGAATATTAGACCTGTATCAGTGCTGATGTTGGTGCATATAGGACCTGTATCAGTGCTGATGTTGGAGAATATTGTACCGGTATCAGTGCTGATGTTGGAGAATATTAGACCTGTACCAGTGCTGATGTTGGAGAATATTAGAACTGTATCAGTGCTGATGTTGGAGGATATTAGACCTGTATCAGTGCTGATGTTGGAGGATATTAGACCTGTATCAGTGCTGATGTTGGGGAATATTAGACCTGTATCAGTGCTGATGTTGGAGAATATTAGACCTGTATCAGTGCTGATGTTGGAGGATATTGGATGTGTATCAGTGCTGATGTTGGAGAATATTAGACCTGTATCAGTGCTGATGTTGGTGCATATTGTCCCTGTATCAGTGCTGATGTTGGTGCATATTGAAACTGTATCAGTTTTGATGTTGGTGCATATTGGAACTGTATCAGTGCTGATGCTGGTGAATATTGGAACTGTATCAGTGCTGATGTTGCTGCATATTGTACCTGTATCAGTGCTGATGTTGGAGAATATTGGACCTTTATCAGTGCTGATGTTGGGGAATATTAGAACTGTATCAGTGCTGATGTTGGGGAATATTAGACATGTATCAGTGCTGATGTGGAGGAGTATTGGACCTATATCAGTGCTGATGTTGGAGAATATTAGACATGTATCAGTGCTGATGTTTTTCAATATTGGACCTGTATCAGTGCTGATGTTGAGGAATATTAGACCTGTATCAGTGCTGATGTTGGGGAATATTGGACGTGTATCAGTGCTGATGTTGCGGAATATTGTACATGTATCAGTGCTGAAGTTGGAGAATATTACACCTGTATCAGTGCTGATGTTGGGGAACATTAGACCTGTAACTGTGCTGATGTTGAGGAATATTGTACATGTATCAGTGCTGCAGCTGGGGAACACTGAACCTGTATCAGTGCTGATGTTGCAGAATATTAGACCTGTATCAGTGCTGATGCTGGTGCATATTGGACCTGTATCAGTGCTGATGTTGGTGAATATTAGACCTGTATCAGTGCTGATGTTGGGGAATATTAGATTGTATCAGTGCTGAAGTTTGTGAATATTGGACCTGCATCAGTGCTGATGTTGGAGAATATTAGACCTGTATCAGTGCTGATGTTGGTGCATATAGGACCTGTATCAGTGCTGGTGTTGGAGAACATTGGACCTGTGTCAGTGCTGATGTTGAAGAATATTAGACCTGTATCAGTGCTGATGTCGGTGCATATTGGAGTTGTATCAGTGCTGATGTTGGAGGATATTAGACCTGTATCAGTGCTGATGTTGGGGAATATTAGATTGCATCAGTGCTGATGTTGATGAATATTGGACCTGTTTCAGTGCTGATGTTGGGGAATATTAGACCTGTATCAGTGGTGATGTTGGGGAATATTAGAACTGTATCAGTGCTGATGTTGGGGAGTATTGGACCTGTATCAGTGCTGATGTTGGAGAATATTAGACGTGTATCAGTGCTGATGTTGCGGAATATTGTATGTGTATCAGTGCTGATGTTGGAGGATATTAGACTTGTATCAGTGCTGATGTTGGAGGATATTAGGCCTGTATCAGTGCTGATGTTGGGGAATATTAGACCTGTATCAGTGCTGGTGTTTTCAATGTTGGACCTGTATCAGCGGTGATGTTGGAAAATATTAGACCTGTATCAGTGCTGATGTTGGAGGATATTAGGCCTGTATCAGTGCTGATGTTAGAGAATATTGGACCGGTATCAGTGCTGATGTTGAAGAATATTAGACCTGTACCAGTGCTGATGTTGGAGGATATTGGAACTGTATCAGTGCTGATGTTGGAGTATATTAGACCT
Organism: Somniosus microcephalus; assembly: GCF_052327205.1. Taxonomy (NCBI): domain Eukaryota; kingdom Metazoa; phylum Chordata; class Chondrichthyes; order Squaliformes; family Somniosidae; genus Somniosus; species Somniosus microcephalus. Next base: position 63,581,036 of record NC_141010.1, on the reverse strand, counting down.
GTATCAGTGCTGATGTTTTTCAATATTGGACCTGTATCAGTGCTGATGTTGGAGAATATTAGACCTGTATCAGTGCTGATGTTGCGGAGTATTGGACCTGCATCAGTGCTGATGTTGGAGAACATTAGACCTGTATCAGTGCTGATGTTGATGCATATTGGACCTATATCAGTGCTGATGTTGGAGAATATTCGACCAGTATCAGTGCTCATGTTGGTGCATATTGGACCTGCATCAGTGCTGATGTTGGGGAATATTGGACCTGCAACAGTGCTGATGTTGGGAAATATTAGACCCGTATCAGTGCTGATGTTGGTGCATATAGGACCTGTATCAGTGCTGATGTTGGTGAATATTAGACATATGCCCATGCTGATGTTGGATAACATTAGACCTGTATCAGGGCTGATGTTGCGAAGTTTTGGACTTGTATCAGTGCTGATGTTGGAGAATATTAGACCTGTATCAGTGCTGATGTTGGGGAATATTAGATTCCATCAGTGCTGATGTTGGTGAATATTGGACCTGTATCAGTGCTGATGTTGGGGAATATTGGACCTATATCAGTGCTGATGTTGGGGAATATTAGACCTGTATCAGTGCTGATGTTAGGAAGTATTGGACCTGTATCAGTGCTGATGTTGCGGAATATTGTATGTGTATCAGTGCTGAAGTTGGAGAATATTAGACCTGTATCAGTGCTGATGTTGGAGAATATTAGACCTGTAACAGTGCTGATGTTGAGGAATATTTTACGTGTATCAGTACTGAAGCTGGGGAATACTGGACCTGTATCAGTGCTGATGTTGGAGAATATTAGACCTGTAACAGTGCTGATGTTGAGGAATATTTTACGTGTATCAGTGCTGATGTTGGAGGATATTAGATCTGTATCAGTGCTGATGTTGGTGCATATTGGACCTGTATCAGTGCTGATGTTGGGGAATATTAGATTGTATCAGTGCTGATGTTTGTGAATATTGGACCTGCATCAGTGCTGATGTTGGAGAATATTAGACCTGTATCAGTGCTGATGTTGGTGCATATAGGAACTGTATCAGTGCTGATGTTGGAGAACATTGGACCTGGATCAGTGCTGATGTTGGAGAATATTAGACATGTATCAGTGCTGATGTTGGTGCATATTGGACCTGAATCAGTGCTGATGTTTGAGAATATTAGACCTGTATCAGTGCTGATGTTGGTGCATATTGGACCTGTATCAGTGCTGATGTTGGAGAATATTAGACCTGTATCAGTGCTGATGTTGGTGCATATTGGACCTGCATCAGTGCTGATGTTGGGGAATATTGGACCTGTAACAGTGCTGATGTTGGGAAATATTAGACCTGTATCAGTGCTGATGTTGGTGCATATAGGACCTGTATCAGTGCTGATGTTGGTGAATATTAGACATGTGTCTATGCTGATGTTGGAGAACATCAGACCTCTATCCGGGCTGATGTTGCGGAGTTTTGGACCTGTATCAGTGCTCATGTTGGAGAATATTCGACGTGTATCAGTGCTGATGTTGGAGAATATTAGACCTGTAACAGTGCTGATGTTAAGGAATATTTTACGTGTATCAGTACTGAAGCTGGGGAATACTGGACCTGTACCAGTGCTGATGTTGCGGAATATTAGACCTTTATCAGTGCTGATGTTGGAGTATATTAGACCTGTATCAGTGCTGATGTTGGTGCATATTGGACCTGTATCAGTGCTCATGTTGGGGAATATTAGATTGTATCAGTGCTGATGTTTGTGAATATTGGACCTGCATCAGTGCTGATGTTGGAGGATATTAGACCTGTATCAGTGCTGATGTTGGTGCATATAGGACCTGTATCAGTGCTGATGTTGGAGAACATTGGGCCTGGATCAGTGCTGATGTTGGAGAATATTAGACCTGTATCAGTGCTGATGTTGGAGAATATTAGACATGTATCAGTGCTGATGTTGGTGCATATTGGACCTGAATCAGTGCTGATGTTGGAGAATATTAGACCTGTATCAGTGCTGATGTTGTTGCATATTGGACCTGTATCAGTGCTGATGTTGGAGTATATTAGACCTATATCAGTGCTGATGTTGGTGCATATTGGACCTGTATCAGTGCTGATGTTGGAGAATATTAGACCTGTATCAGTGCTGATGTTGGAGAATAGTAGACCTGTATCAGTGCTGATGTTGGAGGATATTGGACCTGTAATAGTGCTGATGTTCGTGAATATTAGACCTGTATCAGTGCTGATGTTGGGGAATATTAGACCTGTAACAGTGCTGATGTTTAGGAATATTGTACGTGTATCAGTGCTGAAGCTGGGGATCACTGGACCTGTAACAGTGCTGATGTTGCGGAATATTGGACCTGTATCAGTGCTGATGTTGGGGAATATTAGACCTGTATCAGTGCTGATGTATTTCAATATTGGACGTGTATCAGTGCTGATGTTGGAGAATATTAGACCTGTATCAGTGCTGATGTTGGTGCATATTGTACCTGCATCAGTGCTGATCTTGGGGAATATTAGACATGTATCAATGCTGATGTTGGAGAACATTAGACCTGTATCAGTGCTGATGTTCGAGAATATTCAACCTGTATCAGTGCTGATGTTGGTGCATATTGTACCTGTATCAGTGCTGATGTTAGGGAATATTGGACCTGTATCAGTGCTGATGTTTTTCAATATTGGACCTGTATCAGTGTTCATGTTGGGGAATATTGGAACTGTATCAGTGCTGATGTTGGAGAATATTAGACATGTATCAGTGCTGATGTTGGGGAATATTAGACCTGTAACAGTGCTGATGTTGAGGAATATTGTACGTGTATCAGTGCTGAAGCTGTGGGACACTGGACCTGTATCAGTGCTGATGTTGGGGAATATTAGACCTGTATCTGTGCTTCTGTTGGGGAATATTAGACCTTAATCAGTGCTGATGTTGGGGAATATTAGACCTGTATCAGTGCTGATGTTGGGGAATATTAGACTTGTATCTGTGCTGATGTTGGGGAATATTAGACCTGCATCAGTGCTGATGTTGGGGAATATTAGACCTGTATCAGTGCTGATGTTGGGGAATATTAGACCTGTATCTGTGCTGATGCTGGAGAATATCGGACCTGTTTTTGTGCGTGTACTGGGGGTAATTGGACTTGTTTTGGTGCTTGTATTGGGGTAATTTGCCTTGTATTGGTACCCTTAAACCGATGCCAGTCATAGGTCTGTCCAGGCTCTCCAGCATTGCTAATCACATTGTAGGAGGAAGCTGTTGCTATCTCATGGTGATGGGTCAGCACCTACCCTCTGAAGATGGTGTGCTCTTCACATCAGACGCATCTGAGACAGGTTCATCTGAGACAGGAGAAGGATCTGGAAGAAGATGAGTGTAGAACACAGGTCATATTGTGGTGAAAGAATCTGAGACCTCTTACTGCTCACACTAGCAGAATAACATAGAAAATACCTCACTTAATTAAACACCCTTCTGGTTGAGCTTTGAAATCCCGAAACAGTTCTTTCAGGTTAAACTTACTACGGCTCTAATCTAGATCAGTAGACCGTTGGTGGTGGAGAAACATTGACAGTAATCTGGGACAAAATTAATCAGCATTTGGAAAAGTATGAGCTAACAAATGAAAGTCAGCACGGACTTTGTTAAAGGCAAATCATGTCTGACTAAGTTAGTCGAGTTCTTCAATGAAGTAATGGAGATGGTTGATGAGGTTAGTGCAGTGGATGGTGTGTATATGGACTTTCAAAAGGCATTTGACAATGTACTACATAATAGACTTGTTAATTGTCTCTCACAGGATCAAATTAGCACTGATATTCTCGCGATCCCTGGCCCCGAACTCCACCAGCGATCCACAGTCACTATCCACTAGGCACAAGCTCCCAAGGTCCTACCCCACTGCAGGCCAAGAACGGAGAGGTACTCATCAAGGACAGAGAGGCAGTCAGTGCCCACTGGAAGGTGCACTTTGAAGATCTCCTTAACCGAGACACTGGCCTAGAAATTCGGTTGTGGGTTCGCCAGGGCTTTAGCGCCGGAAATTTAGCGCCGGCGCTAAGTCCCCCTGCGCGCGCCAAAAATTCAGTAGCACCGCGCCCAAACGGCTGCCGGCGCTACTAGAGGGTGTCAGCGCCTCGAAATGGGCGCTGACTGCCGCATTGCGGTGCAATTCCGGCGCTGCGGCACCCGATGTGGTGCGGCAGGCTGGGGAAGTGCAGGCCTCCTCCTTCAGTTAAGGAGGAGCTGCCTGCACCCGCCCGCTGGCCGTTCAAATGTTCAGAAAAATGAGCCCGGCACCTCGGACAAGTGCCGGGCTTGCAGGCCAGACGCATCTGTTCCGCGGGGGGGGGGTGGAGGAGTCCGGGGAGGGAGGTGCGGGCAGGCGGCCGGCGGGAAAGCGGCCGGCCGCCGCGCGACCTTAATGCGCCGGCGCTAACTCCTGCAAGACTCGGTTGCCAAAGTCTTAGTTGCGGCTGCCACGGGCAAGGCGGCCGCAACTCAATTTCGGCGCTGGGGCCCGTCACCACGGCAACCGGGACGCTGCGCACACCGATGATGTCATCGGTGCCGGCGCAGCGCAACCGGTGTAATGCCGACGGAAGGGCCCCACTGAATTTGCCAACTGGCCATAACTCCGGCGCTAGGCCCTCCAGCGCCCCAAATGGGGCGCTAAGCCTACTGAATTTCTAGGCCACTGTCTTCAATGCGAGTGTCCTCAACTCCATCCCGCAGTATGCTACTCGCTGCCATCTCAGCACAACCCCAGCCCGGCATGAGTTTGAAAAGGCCATCTGACAACTGAAAAACAACAAGGCCTCAGGAGCAGATGGAATCCCTGCCGAGGCACTAAAGCATGGCGGAGAAGCACTACTGGCACGAATTCATGAACTAATTTCTCTTATCTGGAAGGAGGAGAGCATGCCAGGGGATCTCAGAGATGCCATAATTGTGACCATCTTTAAGAAAGGTGACAAGCCCAATTGCGGTAATTACAGAGGAGTTTCCCTGCTGTCTGCCACAGGGAAAGTCATCGCAAGAATCCTCCTTGATTGCCTTCTCCCAGTGGCCGAAGAGCTCCTCCCAGAGTCACAATGCATATTCCGCCCACTAAGGGGCACAATGGACATGATCTTCACTGCACGTTAATTACAAGAGAAATGCAGGGAACAGCACCAACCGCTGTACATGGCCTTCTTTGATCTCACAAAGGCCTTCGACACTGTCAACTGTGAGGGATTATGGGGTGTCCTCCTCAAATTCGGCTGCCCTCAAAAGTTTGTCACCATCCTCCGCCTGCTTCACGACGACATGCAAGCCGTGATCCTGACCAACGGTTCCACCACAGTCCCAATTCACGTACGAACCGGGGTCAAGCAAGGCTGTGTCATCGCACCAACGCTCTTCTCGATCTTCCTTGCTGCAATACTCCATCTCACCCTCAGTAAGCTCCCCGCTGGAGTGGAGCCAATTTACAGAACAAACGGGAAACTGTTCAACCTTCATCGCCTCCAGTCCAGAGCCAAGGTCATCCCATCCTCTGTCGTTGAATTACAATATGCAGATGACGCTTACGTCTGCGCTCACTCGGAGGTCGAACTCCAAACCATCATGAACACCTTCACCGAAGCGTATGAGAGCATGGGCCTTACACTAAACATCCATAAGACAAAGGTCCTCTACCAACCTGCCCCCGCTACACAGTACTGACCCCCGATTATCAAAATCCATGAAAAGACCTTAGACAATGTGAACCACTTTCCATACCTCGGGAGCCTATTGTCAACAAGGGCAGGTGTCGATGATGAAGTCCAATACCGCCTTCAGTGTGCTAGTGCAGCCTTCGGTCGCCTGAGGAAGAGAGTGTTTGAAAACCAGGACCTCAAACCCAGCACTAAGCTCATGGTCTACAGAGCAGCAGTGATACCCGCCCTGCTGTATGCCTCAGAAACATGGACCATGTACAGCGGGCACCTCAAAGCACTGGAGAGGTACCACCAACGCTGCCTCTGCAAGATCCTGCAAATCCATTGGCAGGTTAGGCGCACCAACGTCAGTGTTCTTGCTCAGGCCAACATCCCCAGCATCGAAGCTTTGACCACGCTCGATCAGCTCCGATGGACGGGTCACATCGTCCGCATGCCTGATACGAGACTCCCAAAACAAGTGCTCTACTTGGAGCTCCGGCACGGCAAGAGAGCCCCAGGTGGTCAGAGGCAACGCTTCAAGGACACCCTCAAAGCCTCCTTGAAAAAGTGCAACATCCCCACCGACACCTGGGAATCCCTGGCCCAAGACAGCATGAAGTGGAGGAGAAGCATCCGGGAAGGTGCCTAACACCTCGAGTCTCTTCCCCGGGAGCAAGCGGAAGCCAAGCGCAAGCAGCACAAGGAGCGCACGTCAACCCAAGCACCCCACCCACCCGCCCCTTCAACCACCGTCTGCCCCACCTGTGACAGAGACTGTAGGTCCCGCATTGGACTCATCAGTCACCTGAGAACTCATTTTTAATGTGGAAGCAAGTCATCCTCAGTTCCGAGGGACTGTCTATGAAGGAGAAGAGACTTGTTAGCAAAATTAAGGCCCATGGGATTAAGGGACAGTGGCAGTGTGGATACAAAATTGGCTAGGGGACAGAAAGCAGAGAGTAGTGTTGAAATAAAGAATAGATTTGCCTTTCTAATCTAGGCTTTATTAACTTTAAAATCCTGTAGCACATCTTTCCACACCCAGTCCCAAGCAAATCTGGAAAGAACTGAATTTAAGATGGCCACCACAAATCACATGACATCAACTACCAATGAGATTACAGCATATATCCCAAGGCAGGAAACAAACAACCAATCACAATACTTCTTACTAAACATAAAGAATAATCACCACAAGTGTTGAACGGTTATTTTACAGACTGGAGGGAGGTGTACAGTGGTGTTCCCCAGGGGTCAGTATTAGGACCACTGCTCTTTTTGATTTATATTAATGACCGGGATTTGGGTATACAGGCCATAATTTCAAAATTTCATTTGCAAATGACACAAAACTCGGTCATGTAGTAAACAATGAGGAGGATAGAAACAGACTTCAGGAGAACACAGACAGACTGGTGAAATAGCCAGATGCATGGCAGAGGACATTTAATGCAGAGCAGTGTGAAATTATACATTTTGGTAGGAAGAATGAGGAGAGGCAATATGAACTAAATGGTACAATTTTAAAGGGAGTGCAGGAACAGAAAGACCTGGTGGTATATGTACACAAATCATTGAAGGTGGCAGGACAAGTTGAGAAGGCTGAGTGCGAGTCATCAAAGAGTGCTGTGAGTTTGGGTAAGTGTGAGAGTTCTTTAATTGTTATTTCTCTTTAAATCATTCTTGATAAGATTACTTAAGCAGTTTAAGTAAAGGGGAAAAGTTAAATATTTGGGAATCTTTTGGTTTAAGAAGAGTAAAACAAGGTTACACTGCAGTAGGAGTAAATTGGCACAGCAGGCAGTGGAAACCAGTTTTCTAACCAATCAGCAGGGGTGACTCATTTGGCTGTAAACAAACAAACAAACAGTATAAAAAGACCAGTCCTAGTGCGAGCAAGCACTGGGTGCGAGTCATCAAAGAGTGCTGTGAGTTTGGGTAAGTGTGAGAGTTCTTTAATTGTTATTTCTCTTTAAATCATTCTTGATAAGATTACTTAAGCAGTTTAAGTAAAGGGGAAAAGTTAAATATTTGGGATTCTGTTGGTTTAAGAAGAGTAAAACAAGGTTACACTGCAGTAGGAGTAAATTGGCACAGCAGGCAGTGGAAACCAGTTTTCTAACCAATCAGCAGGGGTGACTCATTTGGCTGTAAACAAACAAACAGTGTAAAAAGACCAGTCCTAGTGCGAGTCATCAAAGAGTGCTGTGAGTTTGGGTAAGTGTGAGTTAGGGTAAGTGGGGTGTTAGGTGCTCTTTTCAAACTTTAACTCTGTGGGTTGTAGTTAATAAGGCCTTTCTGGTGCAGAGTGACTGTTGGTAAACCATTTAACTGGTGTAACTAGAGGGATTGATTTAATTTAAATCCAATTAATTAAAGGGGATACTAGCATCTAAAATCAGGCAGAGGGTGTCCATAACTAACAATAAAAAATTTAATTAATTACATAGAATGGAGCAGGTGATGTGTTACTGTTGCGAGATGTGGGAGCCGGTGAACCCCATTGAGGCTCACGGTGATTGCGTCTGTGACAAGTGTCTGCTGCTACAGGAACTCCAGCTCCGTGTTGATGAGCTGGAGTCTGAGCTTCAGACACTGCGACACATCAGGGAGGGGGAGAAGTATCTGGACTCTGTGTATCAGGAGGTGGTCACACCTATGAAGTTAATTAACTCAGATGTAGCCCATGGTCAGGGACAGGACGGTGTGACTACGAGTGAGGCAGGCACGGGGATCCAGGAGGTAGAGCTGGAGGAGCCGCAGCCCTTGCTCTTGTCCAACAGGTTCGAGGTTCTTACTCCCTGTGAGGACAGGAGCAGGGACTGCAGGGAGGATGAGCAGCCTGGCCACAGCACCGTGGAACAGGGGGCCATTCAAGAGGGGGGAGTAAATAGAAATGTTGTAGTGGTAGGAGATAGTATTATTAGGGGGATAGATAGAGTTCTCTGCAGCCGAGAGCGAGAGTCCCGAAGGCTGTGTTGCCTACCCGGTGACAGGGTTAAGGACATCTCCTCTGGGCTGGAAAGAAACTTGCAGTGGGAGGGGGTGGATCCAGTTGTCGTGGTCCATGTTGGTACAAACGACATAGATAGGACTAGGAAGCTGGTTCTGTTAAAGGAGTATGAGCAGCTAGGGGTCAAATTAAAAACAGAACCTCAAGGGAAATAATCTCTGGATTATTACCTGAGCCATGAACGAATTTGGCTAGGACAAATAAAATTAGAGAGTTAAATGCATGGCTCAAAGACTGGTGTGGGAGAAATGGGTTTTGCTTCCTGGGACACTGGCACCAGTACTGGGGCAGGAGGGAGCTGTTCTGTTGGGACAGGCTTCACTTGGCCAGTGCTGGGACTAGAGTCCTGGCGGATCATATAACTAGGGCTGTAGAGAGGGCTTTAAACTAACTAGTGGGGGGGAGGTTCCTAGAGAGCAAATAATAAAAATGACAACAGAGAAGGTCATAGACTTAGGTAGCAGTGGGGAAATTAAAAACCAGAGCGTGTCAGGAAGGGGCAGAAGGTATGGAGTAAAAGGTAAAGTAATAAAAAGGGCAAAAGCAGGAACTAAGTGTCACAAAACATATTTGAAAGTTCTCTATCTGAATGCACGTAGCATTCGTAACAAAATAGACGAGTTAATGGCACAAATAACTACATGTGGGTATGATCTTGTGGCCATTACAGAAACATGGCTGCAGGGTGACAATGCCTGGGAATTAAACATACAAGGGTATTTAACAATCAGGAAGGACAGGCAGGAAGGAAGGGGAGGTGGGGTGGCTATGTTAATAAAGGAAGGAATCACTGTAATACAGAGAAATGATATTGGGTCAAAAGATCAGGTTAATGAAACAGTTTGGGTGGAGGTAAGGAATAATAAGGGGAAAAAAACACTAGTGGGCGTAGTCTATCGGCCTCCAAACAGTTGCAACTCTGTTGGACAGAGTATCAATCAGGAAATAGTTGAGGCTTGTAATAAGGGAACATGTATAATTATGGGGGATTTTAACTATCATATTAATTGGACAAATCAAATTGGGCAGGGCTGCCTTGAGGATGAGTTCATTGAGTGTATTAGGGATGGGTTTCTTGAGCAGTATGTAACTGAACCGACCAGGGGGCAAGCAACCTTAGATCTGGTCCTGTGTAACGAGACAGGATTAATTAAAAATGTCCTAGTAAAGGATCCCCTTGGAATGAGTGACCATAACATGGTTGAATTCCATATTCAATTAGAGGGTGAGAAGGTTGGATCTCAAACAAGTGTGCTAAGCTTGAATAAAGGAGACTATGAAGGTATGAGAGCGGAATTGAGTAGAGTGGAATGGGAAAATAGATTAAAGGGTAAGACGATACATGATCAGTGGTGTACATTTAAGGAGTTATTTTACAACTTCCAAAAAATATATATTCCACTGAGAAGAAAAGGGTGTAAAAGAAAAGACAGCCATCCGTGGCTAAGTAAAGACATTAAGGATAGTATTCGACTAAAAACAAGGGCATATAAGGTAGCCAAATCTAATGGGAGGATAGAGGATTGGGAAAACTTTAAAAGACAGCAAAAAATAACAAAAAGATTGATTAAGAAAGGGAAGATAGATTATGAAAGTAAATTAGCAAAAAATATCAAAACAGATAGTAAGAGTTGTTATAGTTATATAAAAAGAAAAAGGGTGGCTAAAGTAAATGTTGGTCCCTTAGAGGATGAGACTGGGAAATTAATGGTGGGAAATATGGAGATGGCAAAAACACTGAATGAATATTTTGTATCAGTCTTTACAGTAGAGGACACTAAGAATATCCCAACACTGGACAAACAGGGGGCTATGGGGGGGGAGGAGCTAAACACGATCAAAATCACTAAGGAAGTGGTACTCGGTAAAATAATGGGCTCAAGGCGAATAAATCACCTGGACCTGATGGCTTACATCCTAGGGTCTTGAGGGAAGTGGCGGTAGGGATTGTGGATGCATTGTTAATAATTTTCCAAAACTCCCTGGACTCAGCAAAGGTCCCGGCAGACTGAAAAACTGCTAATGTAACACCCTTATTTAAAAAGGGCAGTAGACAGAAGGCTGGAAACTATAGACTGGTTAGCCTAACATCTGTGGTAGGTAAAATTTTGGAGTCCATTATTAAGGAGACAGTAACAGGACATTTGGATAATCATAATTTAATAGGACAAAGTCAGCATGGTTTTATGAAGGGGAAGTCATGTTTGACAAATTTGCTGGAGTTCTTTGAGGAAGTAACATATAGGGTGGATAAAGGGGAACCAGTGGACATAGTGGCCTAGAAATTGGGTTTTGGCTTAGCCAGGGCTTTAGCGCCGGAAGTTAGTGCCGGCGCTAAGTCCCCCTGCGCGCGCCAAAAATTCAGCAGGGCCGCGCCCAAACGGCTGCCGGCGCTACTGAAGGGTCTTTGCGGCGGTAAATCGGCGCTAACTGCCGTTTCGCGCCGCAATTCCGGCGCTGCGGCACCCGATGCGGTGCGGCAGGCTCGGGAAGTGCAGGCCTCCTCCTTCCGTTAAGGAGGAGCTGCCTGCACCCGGCCGCGGCCCGCGCAAATCTGTCTAAAAATGAGCCCGGCACCTCGGACAAGTGCCGGGCTTGCATCTGTTCCGGGGGGTGGGGGGGAGAAGTCCGGGGAGGGAGCTGTGGGCAGGCGGCCGGCGGGAAAGCGGCCGGCCGCCACGGGGCCTTTAATGCGCCGGCGCAAACTCATGCAAGACTCTGTTGCCAGAGTCTTAGTTGCGGCTGCCACGGGCGAGGCGGCCGCAACTGAATTTCTGCGCTAGGGCCCGTCGGCATGGCAACCGGGACGCTGCGCACACCGATGACGTCATCGGTGCCGGCGCAGCGCTACCGGTGCAACGCCGATTTAGGGCCCCAGGGAATTTTTAAACTGGCCATACTCTGGCGCTAGTCCCTCTAGCGCCTCAAAAGCGGCACTAAGGCAACTGAATTTCTAGGCCAGTGTATTTAGACTTCCAAAAGGCATTTGACAAGGTGCCACACAAAAGATTATTGCTTAAGATAAAAAATCACGGGATTGGGGGTAATATTCTGGCATGGATAGAGGATTGGCTATCTAACAGAAGGCAGAGAGTTGGGATAAATGGTTCATTCTCAGACTGGCAATCAGTAACTAGTGGTGTTCCGCAGGGGTCAGTGCTGGGTCACCAACTCTTTACAATCTATATTAACGATTTGGAGGAGGGGACCGAGTGTAACATATCAAAGTTTGCAGATGATACTAAGATGGGAGGGAAAGTAGTGAGTGAGGAGGACATAAAAAACCTGCAAGGGGACATAGACAGGCTAAGTAAGTGGGCAGAGATTTGGCAGATGGAATACAATACTGGAAAGTGTGAGGTTATGCACTTTGGCAGGAAAAATCGTAGAGCAAGTTATTATCTTAATGGCAAGAAACTGGAAAGTACTGAAGTACAAAGGGATCTGGGGGTCCTGGTGCACGAAACTCAAAAGGTTAGTATGCAGGTGCAGCAAATGATGAAGAAGGCCAATGGAATGTTGGCTTTCATTGCTAGGGGGGTAGAATATAAAAATAGGGAGGTATTGCTTTAGTTGTACAAGGTATTGGTGAGACCGCACCTGGAATACTGCATACAGTTTTGGTGTCCATACTTAAGGAAAGACATACTTGCTCTCGAGTCAGTACAAAGAAGGTTCACTTGGTTAATCCCGGGGATGAGGGGGGGGACATATGAGGAGAGGTTGAGTAGGTTGGGACTCTACTCATTGGAGTTCAGAAGAATGAGAGGCGATCTTATTGAAACATATAAGATTGTGAAGGGGTTGTGTAGTGTATGTGCCTTTAAGTCAGAACTACTTTTTACAGCTCCTGTATTCTGTAGTATCGGCAGTGACCACACCGGTATATAAGCTGTGTGCATGCCTCTGTACCCCAGTCTAGAGATTACCCTCCTCCAGTAAAGACCTGTTATTTGTTAATGTACAGCATCCGTGTGATTATTTATCCACTGAACCACGGCTCTAACAGTGGCGACGAGTGTCGATTCGAATCTACCTGCAACATAAAAAATTTTTAAAAAATAGTCGAGTCCAGGAACACAGGCGTCGACCGCGAGCAACCGCCCAGCAGTCAGGCAGAGATCCAACTTCTCTGGGGAGGCTGTGGAGAGCCGGGCTTGGTTCCCCAGCCACAACGAGCAGTAAGAGACCGACGACAGGTCCAGAGCAGACCCTTCCCGAGCAGCGGCGGCTGGAGGCAACCGATGGCAGAGAGAGAGCCGAGCAGCGTCGACGGGGTAAGAAAGAGGGTGAAGAGAGCAGGGTGCAGCCGGGGGTTGATCACCGAGCGGCGTCGAGGAAAAATACTGCAAACCGGAGAGAGAGAGGGTAAGAAACAGCCGGGTTGTAGACTGAGCGGCGTCAACAAATATCAAGAGAAGAACGCGCAGAGCACAGCCAGGGATCACGGGCTGATCAGGGTCCGTGGGGCGAAGCAAGGGGAAACACCATTGAGCCGCGGAGAAGCAGGGAGCGCGCGGGAGACGCCATTGAGCCGCGGAGAAGCAGGGAGAGCGCGGGAGGCGCCATTGAGCCACGGATAAGAAGGAAGAGCGCGGGAGACGCCATTTTGCGAAGCCGCAGCGGAGAAGACGGGCGAGCGCGGGAAGAAAGGAAAGCGCGGGAGACGCCATTTTGTGCCAGCGGAGAAGAAGGGGAAGCGCGGGAGGCGCCATTGGTGATCGTTAACGAACAACCAAGGATGCCGAAGAGTGGCAGTATCTCTACGTTCGACAATGAAGTCGAAGATTGGGCGACATATGTGGAACGTATTGAGGTGTACTGCAGGGCGAATGAAGTGCCAGATGCTAATAAAGCACTGGTTCTGTTAAATTCCATGGGTGCAAAAACTTATGGGTTACTGCGAAATCTAATAACCCCAGAGAAGCCAGTAAACAAGAATTTTTAAAGCATAGTAGAAATCCTACAGGACCACTTAAACCCCACACCGCTGCTGATAGCAGAACGATTTAAGTTCCATAAAAGGAACCAACACAAAGACGAAAGCAATGCTGAGTACCTAACGGAACTGCGCAAGCTATCGAAATACTGCCAGTTTGGAGCGGGACTAGCAGACACGTTAAGGGACAAGTTTGTGTGTGGGCTACAAAGTGAAGGAACCCAGAAACGGCTTCTATCAGAAAAGGACCTTACACTGGACAAAGCTTTCAGTATGGCAGTATCACACGAAGCAGCCGTAAGGGGCGTTGCAGAGATACAACGGAGACCGCAAGAATATGGCACCAACGAAATGACCTATGGAACAGGGAAGTGCTATCGCTGCGGCAGAACAACACGTGACCAGAAAGATTGTTGGTTCAAGGACCAAGTGTGCAGACAGTGTGGGAAAGCAGGACACATAGCAAGAGTCTGCAGGTCTGGGAAGAAAACCAACAGTAAGAAATCTCCACAGGAGAAGTACAAAAAGGTACACCAGGTGATGGACAGTGGTTCAGATGAACAGAAAAGTGACACAGACTCCGGAAGCAAGGAGCTGGGTTGTCTGAACCTACATAATGTAACCGAAATGGAGGATCACCAGACTATCTGGGTTACACTCAAGATAGACGGAGTCCAAGTGGAAATGGAATTGGACACAGGGTCAGCTCTAACAGTCATAAATCAAAGAGACTACAAGCGGCTATTTTCACACATACCCTTGAAAGCTACAGAGATTGTCTTGAAGACATATACGGGGCAAAAAGTCTACCCCAAAGGGAAAATAAGGGTGAAAGTGACATATAAAGGTCAGGAAATACCTAAAATGGATATATATGTATTGCCAAATGGAAGACCACCACTGCTAGGACGTGAATGGATCCGGAAGATACAATTAGATTGGCATTCCATACAGGCACTGAAGGTGGAGGCCAAAAAGGATGACGACGTCACACCTGGACGACTGTCAAAAATGCTAACTGATGCAAAAGAAGTGTTCCAGGAGGGACCAGGAACACTAAAAGGAATAACAGCAACAATTAAAATAGAGGATAATGCAAGGCCAAAGTTTCTGAAGGCCAGACCAGTGCCTTATGCGATCAGACCAGCGGCTGAAGCAGAGCTGGAAGGGTTGGAACGTTCAGGAGTACTGTCCAAAGTGGACTGGAGCGAGTGGGCTACACCCATCGTTCCTGTAATGAAGAGGTCGTTGAGTAATACGCCTGGGGAACCAAAGAAGGTCCGCATCTGTGGGGATTTTAAGGTGACAGTGAACCCAGCCCTTCACATGGTGCAATATCCGCTTCCACGAATTGAGGATATTTTCGCCTCGCTATCTAGTGGTAAACGCTTTACCAAAATTGATCTAGCCCAGGCGTACTTGCAAATGGAGGTAGAAGAAGCTTCGAAACATTACCTTACGATCAACACCCATAAAGGTCTCTATCAATACAACCGGCTGGTGTTTGGAGTAGCCTTGGCTCCGGCTATCTGGCAAAGGGCGATGGATCAGGTCCTGCAAGGGATTCCAGGGACCCAGTGTTATTTGGACGACATCTTGGTCACGGGCGAAAACGACGGTGATCACCTCGCTAACTTGGAGAAGGTGCTCGCCAGATTAAAGGAATATGGGCTACGAGCTAATCGCCACAAGTGCGAGTTTTTCCAGAAACAGATCTCGTATTGCGGCCATGTCATCGATGAAGAGGGGTTACATAAGTCCCCTGACAAGATTGAGGCAGTAGTCAAGGCTCCAGCACCGGAAAATGTGTCGCAACTGATGTCGTTCCTTGGGCTGGTAAACTATTACCACAAGTTCTTACCAAATTTGTCTACGGTATTACACCCGCTGAACACCCTACTGCAAACAGGGGTACCATGGAAGTGGGATGACGAACGTAGACGAGCTTTCCAGAAGTGTAAAGAATTGATCACATCAAAAGAGGTGTTGGCCCATTTCAACCCAGCACTACCAATTCGTTTGGCATGTGATGCATCACCCTACGGCATTGGAGTGGTGCTGTCGCACAAATTCCCAGACGGGTTGGAGAGGCCAGTAGCCTTTGCGTCTCGGTCACTAACCTCAGCCGAGCGCAACTACACCCAGATTGACAGGGAGGCCCTCAGCCTAGTATGGGGAGTAAAAAAATTCAACCACTATCTGCATGGGCAGAAGTTCACCTTGCTGACTGACCACCAACCACTTGTCTCCATCTTTAATCCTAAGAAGGGCGTGCCAGTAATGACTGCACAGCGGCTACAAAGAAGGTCCCTGTTTCTAGGGGCGAATCAATATGAAATAGAATATAAAGGCACGAAACAGCATGGGAACGCTGATGGGCTATCGCGCCTGCCACTGCCTACAGTGGAGGAAGCACCAGCAGTGGACCTTATCGAGATATTTTATTAGTCGATAATTGAACGATTGCCAGTAACAAACGCGGATATAGAGAAGGAGACCCGCAATGATCCGACGCTGTCACGGGTATATGAATTGACGGTGAGGGGATGGCCAACACATGGCGACACACTGTTGCCAGCATTCTCATCCAGAAGAGAACAGCTGTCAGTATGCCAGGGGACAGTGATGTGTGGATCCAGAGTGGTGATTCCACCCAAGTTAAGGGAGAGAGTGCTAAAGGAGCTACATGAAGGTCATCTGGGGGGAGTGAAAATGAAAAGCCTTGCTAGGGCTTATGTGTGGTGGCCGGGAATCGATCAACAAATCGAAGACCTAACTAAGAGCTGCTTAGGATGCCAGAAGGTCCAAAATGCACCACCACATGCCCCTCTACACCCATGGGAGTGGCCCTCCTCTCCATGGCAACGGGTGCACATTGATTTCGCTGGTCCATTCATGGACTCAATGTTCTTAATAGCAGTGGATGCTCATTCAAAGTGGCCTGAGGTGATAAAGATGTCTTCAACCACTACAGAGAAAACGATTGCAGTTACGGACCATATTTGCCAGAAACGGTTTGCCAGAGCAGATCTGCTCTGATAATGGACCACAGTTTGTGTCCGACGAGTTCCAAAAATTCATGAAAAGGAATGGGATAAGGCATTACACATCCGCCCCGTATCATCCAGCCACCAATGGATTGGCTGAGAGGTTCGTACAAACCTTTAAGAAGGCGATAAAGGCCATGTGCGACGAGGAAATTCCACTACAGCATAAGCTGGACAATTTCTTATTAGCCTACCGAAACGCGACACATGCAGTTACCAACCAGACCCTGGCCATAATGTTCTTTAACCACAGGTTGAGATCTCGTCTGGACTTGCTCAGACCAAATGTGCGAAGAAATGTTGAGGGCAAACAATTCCAGCACATCAACGAGAAGCCGACAAGGAGCTTCAATGTAGGGCAACCAGTCTTGGCCCGGGAATATCGAACAGAGAAGTGGCAACCCGGAACGATATGTACAAGGCAGGGGCCATTAATGTACACAGTGGATGTCGGGGAGAACATTGTGAGACGCCGCGTCGATCAGATCTTAACATCACAGGAATGCATCAACCCCATGTCTCGAGTACCTGGGGATGAACCCGACATACCGGTAGCATCTACTTCAGACTCAGTAGCAGTGGAACCCAATGAACTACCCGATGAAAAGGGGTCAGAATCGCCTCTGCACCAAGAACAAGAACCTCTGGAAAGGTGCTATCCCGAAAGGGTCAGGAAGCCGCCCCAAGGACTGAATCTGTAAATGGACTTTTGTTATTGAATGTACATGTAAAAATGTAATTGTTATTTGAATATTAAGGGGGTATTACTAATCTAAAAAGGGAGGAATTGTAGTGTATGTGCCTTTAAGTCAGAACTACTTTTTACAGCTCCTGTATACTGTAGTACCGGCAGTGACCACACCGGTATATAAGCTGTGCGCATGCCTCTGTACCCCAGTCTAGGGATTACCCTCCTCCAGTAAAGACCTGTTATTTGTTAATGTACAGCATCCGTGTGATTATTTATCCACTGAACCACGGACCTAACAGGTTGGATCGGGTGGATGCGGGGCGTCTGTTCCAGATGATGGGTGAAAGTAGAACTAGGGGGCATAGTCTTAGAATAAGTGGCTGCTCTTTCAAAACTGAGATGAGCAGGAACTACTTCACTCAGAGGGTGGTCGGTCCATGGAATATGCTGCCCCAAAAAGCTGTAGAAGCTACATCATTACATAAATTTAAAACAGAAATAGACAGTTTCCTAGAAGTAAAGGGAATTAAGGGTTACGGGGAGCGGGCAGGAATTTGGACATGAGTCTAGGTTCGGATTGGACATGGCCCTGTGGGTAGCGGAGCGGGCCCAGGGGCCGTGTAGCCTGATTCTGCTCCTATTTCGTGTGTCTAATTCTGTTAGATTCAGGAGATGGTTCTGTGATAGTGGATTGGCGGTTAGGATCAGATCAGCCATGATCTTATTGAATGGTGGAGCAGGCTCGAGGGGCCGATTGGCCAACTTTTGCTCCTATTTCTTATGTTCTTATGTTCTTATGTAAATACATACGGGATCCTGGGCTTTATTAGTAGAGGAATAGAGTGCAAAAGCAAGGTAGTTATGCTAAACCTTTATAAAACACTGGTTAGGCCTCAGTTGAAGTATTGGGATGAATTTTGATGGGGAAGGCGGGTTGGAAGCAGTCGAGAAGCCCGGGAGAACGGGTTTCCTGCCAAATTTAACGGCAAGGCCTGATTAGCATGGGAATGCTCTGTTTCCCACCCGCAGCCAGCTAGATTGAGAGGCCACACAGAGGAGGGATGGAGTGATTGAGTGGGGTCTGAGGCACGGGCGGAGCAGCAAGGTGGGGTGGGGGAGTGCGTCAGATGAGGATCGAGGGCCGGGGTGGCCGAAGAAGCTAGGGGGGATGCCGGGACCAGCACGGGGGTTGTGGGGGTGGGGGGGGGCTGGTCGCTAAGGATTTGGGGGGAGTGCAAGGAGAATCGGTGGCCAGTGAAGGATCAGGGGTGGGTGCGAGGAGGATCGGGGCTGGGAGCAGCATGGTGGGGGGGCGGGGGGGGGGTTTGGATAACAGGCCTAGGAGGGGAATCATAGGCCTGTGTTGGGGGTGTAATTGGAGGCCTGAGGGTGATCTTAGGCCAGGGGGAGGAGATTGTAGGCCTGAAGGGGGACTGGAGGCCTGGGGGTGATCTTAGGCCAGGGGGAGGAGATTGTAGGCCTGAAGGGGGACTGGAGAAGCTGGGGTTGTTCCCTTTGGAGCAGAGAAGGTTAAGAGGAGATTTGATAGAGGTGTTCAAAATCATGAGAGGTTTAGATAGAGTAAATAGAGAAAAACTGTTCCCATTGTTAGAAGGGTCGATAACCAGAGGGTGCAAATTTAAGGTGATTGGCAAAAGAACCAAAGGTGACATGAGGAAAAACTTTATTACACAGCAAGTTGTTGTGACCTGGAATGCACTGCCTGAAAGGCTGGTGGATGCAGATTCAACAGTAACTTTAAGAAGAGAATTGGATAAATAATTGAAGCCAAAATATTTGCAGGACTATGGGAAAAGAGTGGGATTATTTTTTTTTAATTTGTTCATGGGATGTGGGCATCGCTGGGAAGGCCAGCATTTATTGCCCATCCCTAATTGCCCTTGAGAAGGTGGTGATGAGCCGCCTTCTTGAACCGCTGCAGTCCGTGTGGTGAAGGTGCTCCCACAGTGCTCTAAGTGAGGGAGTTCCAGGATTTTGAACCAGCGACGATGAAGGATCGGCGATATATTTCCAAGTCAGAATGGTGTGTGACTTGGAGGGGAACTTGGAGGTAGTGGTGTTCCCATGCGCCTGCTGCCCTTGTCCTTCTAGGTGGTAGAAGTCGCGGGTTTGGGAGGTGCTGCCGAAGAAGCCTTGGCGAGTTACTGCAGTGCATCTTGTAGATGGTACACACTGCAGCCACGGTGTGCCGGTGGTGGAAGGAGTGAATATTTAAGGTGGTGGATGGGGTGCCAATCAAGCGGGCTGCTTTGTCCTGGATGGTGTCAAGCTTCTTGAGAGTGTTGTTGAAGCTGCACTCATCCAGGCAAGTGGAGAGTATTCCATCACACTCCTTACTTGTGTCTTGTAGACGGTGGAAAGGCTTTGGGGAGACACTCGGTGTAGAATGCCCAGCCTCTGACCTGCTCTTGTAGCCACAGTATTGATGTGGCTGGTCCAGTTAAGTTTCTGGTCAATGGTGACCCCCCAGGATGTTAGTGTTGGGGGATTTGGCAATGGTAATGCCATTGAATGTCAAGGGGCGGTCGTTAGATGCTCTCTTGTTGGAGATAGTCATTGCCCGGTACTTGTGTGGCGCAAATGTTACTTGTCACTTATCAGCCCAAGCCTCAATGTCATCCAGGTCTTGCTGCATTCGGGCATGGACTGCTTCATTATCTGAGGAATTTCGAATGGAACTGAACACTGTGCAATCATCAGCGAACATCCCCACTTCTGACCTTATGATGGACGGAAGGTCATTGATGAAGCAGTTGAAGATGGTTAGGCCTAGGACACTGCCCTGAGGAACTCCTGCAGTGATATCCTGGGGCTGAGATGATTGGCCTCCAACCACCACAATCATCTTTCTTTGTGCTAGGTATGACTCCAGCCAGTGGAGAGTTTTCTCCCTGATTCCCATTGACTTCAGTTTTACTAGGGCTCCTTGATGCCACACTCGGTTAAATGCTGCTTTAATGTCAAGGGCAGTCACTCTCACCTCACCTCTGGAATTCAGCACCTTTGTCCATGTTTGGACCAAGGCTGTAATGAGGATAGCTCTACCAGAGAGCCGGCACAGGCACAATGGGCTGAATGGCCTCCTTCTGTGCTCCATGGTTCTATGATTTTAACTCTACATCACTAATCCAGATCAGTAGAATGGACTCGGGAATCAGAAGTACAATTTCAAAATTTGTGGAAGACACCAAATTTGGGGGTGTAATCAATACTGAGGAGGACTGCGACAAAATACAAGACATTAATAAACTTGCAGAATGGGCGTGTAATTGGCAAAAGAATTTCAATATAGATAAGTGTGAGGTGGTGCATTTTTCTCAGGAAGAATAAGGAAGCCATATATTCCTTAGAAAATAAGAGTTTAAATGGGGTAGAGGAGTAAAGGGAACTAGGGCTACAGATGCACAAATCACAAAGTAGCAACGCAGGTGAATAAGGTAATAAAAAAGCAAACAAAGTTAATTTCTAGAGGGCTAAAATTGAAAGGCAGGGAAGTTGTGTTGAACTCATATAGAACCTTGATTAGACCACACATGGAGTACTGTGAACAGTTCTGGTCTCCATATTATTAAAACAATACAGAGGCACTGGAGAAGATGCAAAAAAGATTTACAAGGATGATGTTGAGTCTGAGTGTCCCAGATATGCTTATTCTAAATCACTGGGCACAGACAACAAGAATAACTTAAACAGGTCTTTACTAATCGAAGGTCAGGGCTGAACTGCTTAGCAAATTACTACACAGAGTTTATATACCGGTGTGGTCACCACCGGTACTACAATATACAGTAGCCAAGAGAAAGTAGTCCATCTCTTAAGGTAGTCTCTTAAGGTGGTACAGGTTACATACACCACAATTCCTCCCTTTTTAGCTTAACAGTGTACATCCCAATTTAAACATAACATGGATAACATATATACAACTTCATGCAAAACTGTTCAAAGATTCAGTCTCTGAGGAGGCCTCCTGATCCGAGTTGGATAACGCCTTTCAGGGGTCTCTGATTCTCGTTGCTGGGGTGACTCATCTAGTTGATCTCTTATGGATTGGACATCATCAGGTACATTGGCGTCTGAGGTAGATGCTTCAGGTTCACTAACTTCTTCCACTGGTGTCTCTGTCGTAGTCATGGGTTCGACCCTTGTTCTCGATTCTACAAGTTGGTCAGCATGACGTCGTATTACGTTTTCACCAATATCCACCGTGTACATCAGGGGTCCTTGTCTGGCACGAATTGTTCCAGATTGCCATTTCTCATTCTTATAGTCCCGGGCTAACACTGGTTGTCCTATTTCGAAACTCCGAGTGGTCTTGTTATTTATATGCTGGAACTGTTTGTTTTCGACTTCCCTCCGCACATTTGGTTTTAACAAGTCCAACCTGGACCGCAACCTCCTGTTATAGAACATCATGGCAGGGCTTTGATTTGTCACTGCATGAGTGGCGTTTCGATATGCCATTAGGAAATTGTCCACCTTGTGTTGTAGTGGAATCTGGTCTTCGCTCATGGCCTTTATTGCCTTTTTGAACGTTTGTACAAATCTCTCGGCCAACCCATTTGTAGCCGGATGATATGGGGCAGAGGTATAATGTTTCACCCCATTCTTCTTCATGAATTTCTGGAATTCTTCTGACACGAACTGCGGTCCGTTGTCTGAACATATTTGTTCTGGCAATCCATTTCTTGCGAATATCGTTCTTAGAACTGCGATCATCTTTTCCGAGGTAGTGGTCGCCATCTTAATCACTTCTGGCCATTTAGAATGTGCGTCTACTGCAATTAAAAACATGGAGTCCATGAATGGACCTGCGAAGTCAATATGTACACGTTGCCATGGGGTTGAAGGCCATTCCCATGGATGCAGCGGTGCAATTGGAGGTGCATTTTGAACTTTTTGGCACCCTGAGCAGCTTTTAGTCAGATCCTCTATTTGTTGGTCGATACCTGGCCACCACACATAAGCCCTAGCAAGGCTTTTCATCTTGACTCCCCCCAGATGACCTTCATGCAGTTCCTTTAGAACTCTCTCCCTTAATTTAGGAGGAATAATCACCCTTGTTCCATACATCAATGTTCCTTGACAGGCGGACAGCTGTTCTCGTCTGGCTGAGAATGCCGGTAACTGTGGTTCACCATGAGCTGGCCATCCCTTCACTGTCAATTCGTAGACCCGAAACAGTGTCGGGTCATTCCTGGTTTCTCTCTCAATACTTGCATTGGTGACTGGTAAACAGTCGATGATGGTCGAGTGAAATAACTCAACAGGGTCAACTGTCAGTGCCTCTTCCACTGTAGGTAGTGGCAGGCGCGACAGCCCATCAGCATTACCATGTTGCTTTGTACCTTTGAATTCGATCTGATATTGATGTGCCCCTAGGAAAAGGGACCATCTCTGGAGCCTCTGCGCTGTCATCACCGAAACACCCTTCTTAGGGTTAAAAATGGAAACCAACGGCTGGTGGTCTGTCAGCAGCATAAACTTTTGCCCTTGCAGGTAATGATTAAATTTTTTTACTCCCCACACAAGGCTGAGAGCCTCCCTATCTATCTGAGCATAGTTGCGCTCAGCGGAGGTCAATGATCTGGATGCGAACGCGACTGGTCTTTCCAAGCCATTTGGCAACTTATGTGAGAGCACTGCCTCAATACCATATGGAGAAGCATCACAAGCTAATCGAATAGGCAGCGTTGGGTTAAAGTGAGCCAACACTTCCTTAGAGGTGATCAATGCCTTGCTTTTGTGAAAGGCCCGCTTACAGTCCTCGCTCCACTTCCATGGCACTCCCTTCTGCAAAAGAGCGTTCAGCGGATGTAGCACCGTGGATAAATTTGGCAGAAACTTATGGTAATAGTTAATCAACCCTAGGAACGACCTCAATTGGGATACATTTTCCGGAGCGGGAGCCTTCACAACAGCTTCGATCTTGTCAGGTGACTTGTGAAGCCCCTCCTGGTCAATGACGTGACCACAGTACGAGATTTGCTTCTGAAAGAACTCACATTTCTGGCGATTAACTCGAAGTCCATATTCTTTCAATCTGGTGAGCACCTGTTCCAAATTTGCAAGGTGTTCCTCATCATCATCTCCTGTAATCAGAATGTCATCCAGGTAGCATTGTGTGCCTGGAATTCCCTGTAATACCTGCTCCATGGCCCTTTGCCAAATCGCTGGAGCCGATGCCACTCCAAAAACCAGTCTATTACACCGATATAAGCCCTTATGCGTGTTGATCGTGAGATACTGGCGTGACGCTTCATCAACTTCCATCTGTAAGTACGCCTGCGCCAGGTCTATCTTGGTGAAGTGTTTCCCGCCAGACAACGAAGCGAAGATATCCTCAATCCGTGGAAGCGGATATTGCACCGTGTGAAGCACCGGATTAACAGTGATCTTGAAATCATCACAGATGCGAACCTTCCCCGGTTCCCCCGGCTTGTTACTCGATGAACGCTTCATGACGGGAACAGTGGGCGTAGCCCATTCACTCCAGTCCACCTTTGACAGTACTCCGGAACGTTCTAGTCCCTCCAGCTCAGCTTCCACAGCAGGTCGTATCGCATAAGGTACCGGTCTAGCTTTGAAAAATTTTGGGTTTGCATGTTCTTCAACCTTGATGTTTGCCGTAATTCCTTTCAGTGTTCCCAGTCCCTGCTGGAACACCTCTTTAGCATCGTCCAATATTCTGGACAGTCGTTTAGGTTTGACATCGTCCTTTTTACCGGAATCCACAGTTAATGCTTTTAAGGAATGCCAGTCCATATTTATTCTCCTGATCCATTCCCGTCCCAGTAGTGGTGGACCTCCCTCAGGTAACACATATAAGTCCATTCCTCGGCTTTCTTTACCCTTGTGGACCACCTTTACCTTTATCTTTCCGATGGGGTATACTCTTTGCCCCGTGTATGTTTTCAATACAATCTCCGTATCCCTTAGGGGAATGTGTGGAAATAACCTTTTGTGATCTTGCTTATTCATGACCGTCAATGCCGATCCAGTGTCCAATTCCATCTTCACTTGGACTCCTGCTATCTGAAGTGTGACCCAGATAGTTTGGTGGTCTGCTGTGTTACCCACATTATGTATTCTTAGACAACCCAGTTCCTTACTGCTGGAGTCTGAATCCGTCTTCTGTTCATCCGAACTGTTCTCTGTCACCTTGTGTACCTTTTTGCACTTTTCCTGCGGTGACTTTTTGTTGCTGGTCTTCTTTCCTGGCCGGCATACTTTAGCTATGTGACCTAGCCTGCCACATTTTCTGCATTCCTGATTTTTGAACCAGCACTGGTTCTGATCGTGCGTTGTCCTTCCGCAACGATAACACTTTACTGCACCCAATGCCATTCGATTGGTGCTGAGTTCCGATGACCTTAGCTGCATTTCCGCGGTGCCTCTTGCTGCGGCCTCGTGCGATGCTGCAATGGTGACAGCTTTATCAAGCGTAAGGTCCTTTTCCTCTAGCAGTCGCTTTTGAGTTCCTTCTTTTAGTAATCCACACACGAATTTATCTCTCAGAGCGTCTGCTAGTCCTGTACCAAACTGACAGTGCTTTGATAGCTTGCGCAGTTCAATTAAGAATTCAGCGTTGCTTTCCTCTTTCAGCTGCGTTCTTCTGTAAAATTTAAATCGTTCTGCTATCAGCAGCGGCGTGGGGTTTAAATGTTCTTGCAGGATAGTAACAATATTCGCGAAAGTCTGATCCGCCGGTTTATCTGGTGTTACAAGGTGCCTCAATAACCTGTACGTCTTCGCACCCATTGAGTTTAATAAGGTTATTGCTTTCTTATCATCTGGTACCTCATTTGCTGTACAATAAACTCCAATGCGTTCTACATACGTGGCCCAATCTTCAACATCGCTATCAAAAGCAGTGATGTTACCATGTTTAGGCATCCTTGAGAGTTTCTTTAAATATTTTATTTTCCCAAAATGGCGGCTTCCCGCGCTTGTCTTCTTCCCCCGCCTACTAAAATGGCGGCTTCCCGCGCTTGGCGGCTTTTCCCGCGCTTGTCTTCTTCCCCCGCCGACTACAATGGCGGCTTCCCGTGCTGGTCTTCTTCCCCCGCTGGCTACAATGGTGATTACCGCGCTGTTGCCGTTCTCGCCTCCCAGCGGTTCTTAATTTCCCCGACGCTGCTTTTGTTCCCCCGCGGTTCTCGTGGGCATTAACGCTTCCCTTGTTGCTGCGCCTCTCAGCCCCGATTGCAGCCCGGCCCTTTACACCGGCTGCGGTCGAGTTCTCCGCGGATCTCGTGGCATTAACGCTGCCTTTGTCGCTGCGCCTCTCGGCCCCGATTGCAGCCTGGCCCTTTACACCGGCTGCGGTCGAGTTCTCCGCCCTTTTTCCTCTGGTTTCCCTCCCCTTCTCCACTGACAACGCGGCCGACTTTCTGCCCGTGTCGCTAGATCGGCTTACCCACCACCGTGGTAGAAGGATGATCACTGCCTGTCGCTGATGGAGGACTTCGTGGTCAGTAATTTCAACCCGGGTTCTCGATGCCTCCCATGCGATGCGGTGCTCAGCAGGCTGATGAGGGCGGATGCCTCTTCTCGACGCCCGTTCTGAGGACGAAGCTGCCTTGGATGCAAAACTGCCGCAGGGTAAGATCGGACTCGTCGCCACTGTTGAGTCTGAGTGTCCCAGATATGCTTATTCTAAATCACTGGACACAGACAACAAGAATAACTTAAACAGGTCTTTACTAATCGAAGGTCAGGGCTGAACTGCTTAGCAAATTACTACACAGAGTTTATATACCGGTGTGGTCACCACCAGTACTACAATATACAGTAGCCAAGAGAAAGTAGTCCATCTCTTAAGGTAGTCTCTTAAGGTGGTACAGGTTACATACACCACAGATGATACCAGAACTGAGAGGCTATACTTATCAGGAAAGATTGAACAGACCGGGCCTCTTTTCTCTAGAAAAGGGAAGACTGACGCGTGACCTGATAGAGGTCATTAAGAATATGAAGTGGTTCGACAGAGTAGATGTAGAGAAGATGTTTACACTTGTGGGGGAGACCAGAACCAGGGGCAATAAATATAAGATAGTCACTAATTAATCCAGTAGGAAATTCAGGAGAAACCCCTTTACCAGACAGTGGTGAGAATGTGGAACTCGCTACCACAAGGAGTAGTTGAGGCGAATAGCATAGATGCATTTAAGGGAAAGCTGGATAAACACGGGGAGAAGGTAATCGAAGGATATGTTGATAGGGTTGGATGAAGTGGGGTGGGAGGAGGCTCGTGTGGAGTATGCACTGGTTGGGCTGAATGGCCTGTTTCAGTGCTGCACATTCTATGTAAGTATACTTTACGCTCCAGCACTAATATAGATCACTACAACTAACTACAGCACTAATATCTACAGAACAGCAGTGATACCCTCCCTGCTGTATGCTTCAGAGACATGGACCATGTACAGCAGGCACCTCAAAGCACTGGAGAGGTACCACCAACGCTGCCTCCGCAAGATCCTGCAAATCCATTGGCAGGATAGGCACACCAACGTCAGTGTTCTCATTCAGGCCAACATCCCCAGCACGAAGCTTTGACCACGCTCGGTCAGCTCCGATGGACGGGCCACATCGTCCGCATGCCCGATACGAGACTCCCAAAACAAGCGCTCTACTCGGAGCTCCGACACGGCAAGAGAGCCCCAGGTGGGCAGAGGAAATGCTTCAAGGACACCCTCAAAGCCTCCTTGAAAAATTGCAACATCCCCACTGACACCTGGGAATCCCTGGCCCAACACCACACAAAGTGGAGGAGAAGCATCCGGGAAGGCGCCGAACACCGAGTCCCTTCGCCGGGAGCAAGCGAAGCCAAGCGCAAGGAGCGCATGTCAACCCAAGCATCCCACCCACCCGCCCCTTCAACCACCGTCTGCCCCATCTGTGACAGAGACTGTAGGTGCCGCATTGGACTAATCAGTCACCTGAGAACTCATTTTTAATGTGGAAGCAAGTCATCCTCGGCTCCAAGGGACTGCCTAAGAAGAAGACGACATTCTATGTCATTCTACTTTACCCTCCAGCACTAATATCGATCACTACAACTAACTACAGCACTAATCCACATCTGTGCAATTGGTTGAATAGACCCCGATACGTTAATATAGCCCCTGATGGGTGAGTACACTCTGATGGGTGAATATAAGCCCCCCCAATGTTCGAGTACATTCCCACTGAGTAAATATAATGACCCTAATGGATGAGTACAATCCCAATGGGGGATATAACACCCCTAATGGGTAAGAACTCACCTGTTGTGTGAATATAACCCCACTGATGCGTGGGTACACATGTGATGGGTGAATATAAAGCGCTGATGGGCGAGTACACTTCCGATGGATTATTATAACCCCTCTGATGGGTCTGTACACTCCCGATGGGTGAATATATAACATTGATGGGTGAGTATACTCACGATGATTGAATATAACCCCCCATTGGGTGAATATAACTCCCTGATGGGGGAGTGCACTTTCTATGGCTGAATGTAAGTCGCTGGTATGTGAGTATACTCCCAATAGGACATATAATGCCCCCGATGTTTGTGTACTTATGGGCGATAATAACTCCCCCTGATGGGTGAATATAACCCTCCGAAAGGGTGAGTACATTTCTGATGTATGAATATAAGCCCCTTGATCGATGAGCACACTTCCGATGGGTAAATATATTTCCGAATGGGAGAGTACACAACCGATGGGTGAATCTAACATCCCAGTGGGTGAATATATGCCCCCCGATGTACTAGTATGATTCCCGATGGGTGAATATAATGCCACTGATGGGTGAGTACTCTCCCGATGGGAGAATATAACCTCCAGATAGATGAGTACACTTCCAGTGGGTGAATATAAATCCCTGAGGGATTCCTTGTTGGGCTTGCTACGTACTGGCTAAAGAAGCTCTCCTGAATGCATTTTAACAATTCTAAACCCTCTATACCTTTTACACTGATTCTATCCCAGTTAATGTTAGGGTAGTTGAAATCCCCTACTATTACTGGCCTATTGTTTCTGCACTTCACAGAAA
The DNA here is from genome assembly GCF_052327205.1 of Somniosus microcephalus. Lineage (NCBI taxonomy): Eukaryota > Metazoa > Chordata > Chondrichthyes > Squaliformes > Somniosidae > Somniosus > Somniosus microcephalus. The sequence goes on along the minus strand of NC_141010.1, from coordinate 63,552,571 downwards.
TTTACCTACATATTTGCTCTTCTATCTCCCTCTGACTATTTGGAGGTCTATAGTACACTCCCAGCAGTGTTCTTCAGTTCAACCCATATGGTCTCATTTAATGTTGCTTTAACCAATATTGCAATACCCTTGTTAGGTCCGTGTATAATCAGACACAGACTGCGGAGAACGGTACAAATGGTGTTTACTCAACGTGGCTCAGACTGCAACTGATCTGTACAGATTATTACTCAACGTTATATACAGGTGTGGTCACTGCCGGTACTACAGTATACATGAGCTGTAAAAAGTAGTTCCCCCCCTTAAAGGTACATACATTACAATTCCTCCCCTTTTAGATTAACAGTACCATAACACTCATTTAACAATTAAATATCAAACTAATTACAATTAACACTTTTAACATGCAACATTAGCTGAAAATAGTCTATTTATAAATTCAGTCTTTGGGGAGGCTTCCTGATCCTTTCTGGATACCGCCTTTCTCGAGTGTCTTGCTCTTGGTGCGGAGTCGATTCTGGCCCCCTGTCGTCGGTTGGTTCATCAGCTTCCGATGCTACTGTTTCTGGGGTAGACGCTACCTGTACGTCGGGTTCATCACCAGGTACGTATGGGCGAGGCATGGGGTTGACTTGTTCCTGTGACTCTAGGATCTGGTCAGCATGGCGTCTCACGATGCTCTCCCCAACGTCCACTGTGTACATTAGTGGGCCCTGCTGTGTGCATATCGTTCCTGGCTGCCATTTTTCTGTTCGGTAGTCGCGGGCCAAGACTGGTTGCCCTACATTGAAGCTCCTTGTTGGCTTCTCATGGATGTGCTGGAATTGCTTACTCTCAACATCTCTTCGTACGTTTGGTCTGAGCAAATCCAGGCGAGATCTTAACCTTCGGTTAAAGAACATCATGGCTGGGGCCTGGTTGGTGACTGCATGTGTCGCATTCCGGTAAGCGAACAGGAAATTGTCCACCTTGTGCTGCAGCGGAATGTTGTCATTGCACATAGCCTTTATTGCCTTCTTAAAGGTTTGTACGAACCTCTCAGCCAATCCATTTGTGGCTGGATGATACGGGGCGGATGTGTAATGCCTTACCCCATTCTTTTCCAAGAACCTCCGGAACTCTTCGAACACAAACTGTGGTCCGTTGTCGGAGCAAATCTGTTCTGGCAAGCCATTCCTGGCAAAAATGGTCCGTAGAACTGCAATAGTTTTCTCCGTGGTGGTGGAGGACATTTTGATGACCTCAGGCCATTTCGAGTGCGCATCCACGGCTATTAAAAACATTGAGTCCATGAATGGACCAGCAAAATGAATATGCACCTGTTGCCATGGAGATGATGGCCACTCCCATGGGTGTAGAGGGGCCTGTGGTGGTGCATTTTGGACTTTCTGGCATCCTGAGCAACTCTTGATCAGGTCCTCGATTTGTTTATCGATTCCCGACCACCACACATAAGCCCTGGCTAGGCTTTTCATTTTTATCCCTCCCAGATGACCCTCATGAAGCTCATTGAGCACTCTATCCCTTAACTTGGGTGGAATTACCACTCAGGATCCACACATCAAGGTCCCCCGGCACACTGACAGATGTTCTCTCCTTGTCGAGAATGCTGGCAACAGTGAGTCGCCATGTGCTGGCCATCCCTTCACCTTCAAATCATATACCCGAGACAGTGTCGGGTCATTTCGGGTTTCCTTTTCGATACAAGCGTTAGTTACCGGTAGGTAATCAACGATAGTCGAATGGAATATTTCGACAGGATCCACTGCTGGTGCTTCCTCCGCAGTAGGCAGTGGCAGGCGTGATAACCCATCAGCATTTCCATGCTGTTTCGTGCTCTTATATTCAATCTCATAGTGGTGCACCCCTAGAAAAAGTGACCATCTTTGTAGTCGTTGCTCAGTCATCACCGGAACGCCCTTCTTTGGATTAAAAATGGAGACAAGAGGCTGGTGATCAGTCAGCAAGGTGAATTTCTGCCCGTGCAGATAGTGATTGAACTTTTTCACTCCCCACACTAGGCTGAGGGCCTCCCTGTCAATCTGGGCGTAGTTACGCTCGGCTGAGGTTAGTGATCGTGACGCGAAGGCTATTGGCCTCTCTGAGCCGTCCGAGAATTTGTGCTACAGCACCGCTCCAATGCCGTAGGGTGACGCATCACATGCCAACCAAATTGGTAATGCTGGGTTGTAATGGGCCAATACCTCTTTCGATGTGATTAGTGTTTTGCTCTTCTGGAAAGCTCGTCTACATTCGTCACTCCACTTCCATGGCACCCCAGTTTGCAGTAGGGTGTTCAGTGGGTGTAGTATTGTAGACAAATTTGGCAAGAACTTATGGTAGTAGTTTACCAGCCCGAGGAACGACCTCAGTTGTGACACATTTTCCGGTGCTGGAGCCTTGACTACTGCCTCAATCTTCTCTGGGGACTTATGTAACCCCTCTTTATCGATCACGTGGCCGCAATACGAGATCTGTTTTCTAAAAAACTCGCAATTGGGGCGGTTAGCTCGGAGCCCATATTCCTGCAATCTAGTGAGCACCTGCTCCAGGTTGGCAAGGTGATCACTGTCATTTTTGCCCGTGACCAGGATGTCGTCCAGATAACACTGGGTCCCTGGGATCCCTTGCAGGACTTGTTCCATTGCCCTCTGCCAAATAGCCAGAGCTGATGCTACCCCGAATACCAGCCGGTTGTATTGGTAGAGACCTTTATGGGTGTTGATTGTGAGGTATTTTTTTGATGCTTCTTCTACCTCCATTTGCAGATACACCTGGGCCAGATCAATCTTAGTGAAGCATTTCCCTCCAGATAGCGAGGCGAAAATATCTTCAATCCGCGGAAGTGGATATTGTACGGTGTGAAGGACTGGGTTCACTGTTACCTTAAAGTCCCCACAGATGCGAACCTTCCTTGGTTTCCCAGGCATGCTGCTCAATGACTTTTTCATCACAGGGACGATGGGTGTAGCCCACTCGCTCCAGTCTACCTTGGACAGTACACCTGAACGTTCCAGACTCTCCAGCTCTGCTTCGACGGCTGGGCGGATCGCATAAGGTACCGGTCTGGCCTTAAAAAATTTTGGACTTCCGTTTTCTTCAATTTTAATCATCGCTGTCATGCCTTTTAGTGTTCCGAGTCCTTGCTGGAACACTTCTTTCGCGTCAGTTAGGATCTTTGACAGTCGCCCAGGTGTGACGTCATCATCCTTTTTGTCAGCCACAGTCAGTGCCTGTATGGAATGCCAATCCAGTTGTATTTTCCGGATCCATTCACGTCCCAGTAATGGTGGTCCTCCATCTTGCAATACATACAGGTCTAGTTTTGGTGTTTCCTTACCGTTATATATAACGGTCACCCTTATTTTTCCTTTGGGGTAGACTTTTTGCCCCGTGTATGTCTTCAAAATAATTTTTGTGTCTCTCAAGGGTATGTGTGAGAATAGCCGCTCGTAGTCCCGTTGGTTTATGACTGTTAGGGCTGATCCTGTGTCCAATTCCATCTTTACCTGGACTCCTGCTATCTTGAGAGTGACCCAAATGGTTCGGTGATCCTCTGTTGTGATCACATTATGTAGTTTCAGACAACTCAGTTCCCTGCTTTCGGAGTCGTTATCACTCTTTTGTTTGTCTGAACTATTCTCCGTCATCTTATGTACCTTCTTGTACTTTCCTTTGGTCGGTTTCTTATTGCTGGTTTTCTTTCCCGACCTGCAGACTCGTGCTATCTGTCCTACCTTTCCACACTGTCTGCACACTTTGTCTTTGAACCAGCAATCATTCTGGTCGTGTGTTGTTCTGCCGCAGCGATAGCACTTCTCTGTTCCATATGACATTTCGGTTGTGCCATATTCTTGCGGTCTCTGTTGTATCTCTGCAGCGCCCCGTGCTGCTGCTTCATATGATACCGCAATGCTGAAAGCCTTTTCCAACTTAAGGTCCTTTTCAGATAAAAGCCGTTTCTGGGTTCCTTCACTTTGAAGCCCACACACAAACTTGTCCCTTAAGGTATCTGCCAGTCCCGCTCCAAACTGGCAGTGTTTCGATAATTTACGCAGTTCTGTTAAATAATCAGCATTGCTTTCATCTTTATGCTGGTTCCGTTTGTGAAACTTGAATCTTTCTGCTATCAGCAGCGGCGTGGGGTTTAAATGTTCCTTTAGTATCGTTACTATGTCTTCAAAACTCTTTTCCATTGGCTTCGTTGGGGTTGCTAGATTTCACAATAACCCATACGTCTTTGCACCCATTAAATTCAACAATACCGACGCTTTCTTGTCATCTAACACCTCATTTGCCTTGCAGTACACCTCTATTCGTTCGACATATGTAGTCCAATCTTCGACTTCATTCTCAAATGCGGTGATACTGCCACTCTTCGGCATTTTGGGTGTGGTTTAAAATGGCGTCTCCCAATGGCTTAAAATGGCGTCTCCCGCGCTTCCCTTCCTCCCCCGCTGCTGCCAGTTCTCATGGCAATGGCGGCGCCCTGTAGGTTTTGCGCGCTTCTCTTGCGCTGCTGCCAACGCCACTCTCGGCGGTCCTCGTGGCAATGGCGGCGCCTCGCGGGTTTCTGCGCGTCTCTCTCTCCCTCTCTCCGACGCTGCTCAGCCCCTGAACACCGGCTGCGCCCTGTGCGCTCTGCCCTCTCTCTCGCTCTCCCCCGTCGACGCTGCTCGGCCCTTTGCTGTGCCGCTCGGTCGGGCTCTAACCCGCCGCTGTCCGGGAAGGGTCTGCGCACTACCTGTTGCCAACCCGTTTCGCTGGACCACTTCGACTGGAAAGTCAAGCCTGGCTCTCGACAGCCTCCCCCGCAATTCTCGAGTCTCTGCTGGATGACTGGGCGGTTGCCCGTGGTCGACGCCCGAGTCTCTGGCCTTGACCTCCAATCCACTGATCTTCAGGAACGAATCCCCGGGAGGTGATGCAGAGTTGCAGGTAGGTTCGAACCTGCCTCGTCGCCAATGTTACGTCCGTGTATAATCAGACACAGACTGCGGAGAACGGTACAAACGGTGTTTACTCAACGTGGCTCAGACTGCAACTGATCTGTACAGATTACTACTCAACCTTGTATACAGGTGTGGTCACTGCCGGTATTACAGTATACATGAGTTGTAAAAAGTAGTTCCACCCCTTAAAGGTACATACATTACAACCCCCTCCATTTTTTATCCCCCTCTCTATTTCATCTGAAAACCCTGAAACCAGGAATGCTGAGCTGCCATTCCTGCCTTCTTTTAGCCATGTTTCAGTAATAGCTATGATATTATACTTCCACATGTCACTTTGTGCCCTCAGCTCATCTGTCTTATTCATAGAATAGAATCATAGAATTGTTACAGCACAGAAGGAGGCCATTCAGCCCATCGAGCCCGTGCTGGCTCTCTGCAAGAGCACTTCAGCTAAACCCACTCCCCCGCCCTTTCCCCGTAGTCCTGCAAATGTTTTCCTTCAGATACTTATCCAATTCCCTTTTGAAAGCCACGATTGAATCTGCCTCCTCCACCCTTTTAGGCAGTACATTCCAGATCCTAACCACTCACTGCATAAATAAGCTTTTCCACATGTCGCCTTTGATTCTTCTGCCAATCACCTTAAATCTGTGTCCTCTGGTTTTCGACCCTTCTGCCAATGGGAACAGTTTCTCTCTATCTACTCTATCTAGACCCCTCATGATTTTGAAAACCTCTATCAAATCTCCTGTCAACCTTCTCTGCTCTAAGGAGAATAACCCCAGCTTCTCCAGTCTGTCCATGTAACTGAAGTCCCTCATCCCTGGAACAACTTTTCTGCACCCTCTCTAAGGCCTTCACATCCTTCCGAATGTGCGGTGCCCAGAATTGGACACAATACTCCAGTTGAGGCTGAACCAGTATTTTATAAAGGTTCATCATAACTTCCTTGCTTTTAAACTCTATGGGCGAAAAATTCGGTTGATTTGTGCCTCCTGTTAGCGCAATGCCTGGGCGTGGCGCTGCTAATGCCTCCCGCGAAATTGAGCGGGAGGTTAGCGGCGGCGGTAACCACAATGCAGCCACGGTACGCCATTAAAGGATTGTGAAATTAACAGCGCAAGGACTGAGAAGGAAGAGTAAATTAGAGTGGGTGACTTAAATGCCAAATCAGGTACAGAAAGAGAGGGAAAGTAAGATTGGATTAAGAGAGAGAGTAAAAGAGGCAGAAAGGAAAAAAAAATCAAATTAAAAATTTTACATTTTTAAAATCTCCAACAATTAAAATCTGAAGGAATAAGACTCCATACTTGTAATAGTTCATTTTCAGTGCCAGAGAGGTTTCACTGGCAGTAATTAACACGTCGCTAAAAGGTTACTTTCTGTGGCGAGTTTAGTTTTTTTAATTCATTTTTATGGGATGTGGGCGTTGCTGGCAAAGCCAGCATTTATTGCCCACCCCAATTGCTCTTGAGAAGGTGGTGGTGAGCTGCCCTCTTGAACTGCTGCAGTCCGTGTGGTGAAGGTGCTCCCACAGTGCTGTTAGGGAGGGAGTTCCAGGATTTTGACCCAGCGACGATGAAGGATCGGCGATATATTTCCAAGTCTGGATGGTGTGTGACTTGGAGGGGAACTTGGAGGTGGTGGTGTTCCCATGCGTCTGCTGCCCTTGTCCTTCTAGGTGGAAGAGGTCATGAGTTTGGGAGGTGCTGCCGAAGAAGCCTTGGCGAGTTGCTGCAGTGCATCTTGTAGCCACGGTACTCCAGTAGTGGAGGGACTGAATGTTTAAGGTGGTGGATGGGGTGCCAATCAAACGGGCTGCTTTGTGCTGGATGGTGTCAAGCTTCTTGAGTGTTGTTGGAGCTGCACTGATCCAGGCAAGTGGAGAGTATTCCATCACACTCCTTACTTCTGCCTTGAAGATGGTGGAAAGGCTTTGTGGAGTATGGAGATGAGATACTCGCCACAGAATACCCAGAATCTGACCTGCTCTTGCAGCCACAGTATTTATGTGGCTGATCCAGTTAAATTTCAGGTCAATGATGACCCCCCAGGATGTTGATGGTGGGGGATTCGGTGATGGTAATGCCGTTGAATGCCTTGTTGGAGATAGTCATTGCCTGGCACTTGTATGGCACAAATGTTACTTACCACTTATCAGCCCAAGCATGAATGTCGTCCAGGTCTTGCTGCATTCGGGCATGGAATGCTTCATTATCTGGGGAGTTGCAAATGGAACTGAACACTGTTCAGTCATCAGCGAACACCTCCATTTGAGAAGGTGATTGATGAAACAGCTGAAGATGGTTGCACCTAGAACAGTGTCCTAAGGAACACCTGCAGTGATGTCCTGGCGCTGAGATGATTGACCTCCAACAATCACAACCACTTTCCTTTGTGCTAGGTATGACTCCAGCCAGTGGAGAGTTTTCCCCCTGATTCCCATTGACTTCAGTTTTACTAGGGCTCCTTGATGCTGTGGTGTATGTGCCTTTAAGAGCCCCTGTGTACTGTAATGCCGGTAGTGGCCACTCGGGCTATATAAGCCTGTATGGTGTCTTGTATCTTTTAGTTCACCTCCAGACTTTGTGCAGTAAACACCTGTTAAACCAACTCCTGCATTCCGTGTCTCCATTAACACACGGATACAACAGTGGCGACGAATTGGAAACGGACTTACCTGCAATTCGGCAGCACCTCAAGTAGATCGATTCCTCAGACGAAGGTCGAAGAAAAAAAAAAGAAAAAACTGTGGTTTCACCAGCTAGCCGGGCTGGTGGCAGGTACTGCAATAATCCTTCCTGAGCGGCGGGCTGGGGCTCGATCGGTTGGCTCTGCAGCGGGGCTGAGCAGCGAAGGTGGAGGCAAACAGAGACGAAGGGTGGAGCACTCGGGAGACGGCCAGCTCTGCAAAGCAGGTCGGCGTTCGGACCAAGCAGAGGGAGGGAAAAGTCCCAGTGAATCCGGCAGGAACGAGTCTCCGACTATTAAAAATATCTGTATAAATAAAAACCACGGAGAACAGCGTTGTCAGCAGCGACAGCGGCGGGAAAGCGCGGGAGGCGCCATTTTTTTTTCTCGGCATGTAAGAAAGGAAAGCGCTGGAGGCGCCATTTTTTTTTCAGGATGCCTAAGACTGGCAATATTACTGCTTTCGATAGTGATGTAGAGGATTGGACCACATATGTGGAAAGAGTGGAGGTATATTGCACAGCGAATGAAATAGAGGATGATAAAAAGGCATCGATACTTCTAAATCTAATGGGCGCAAAGACATACGGGCTGTTGCGAAACTTAATCACTCCAGCCAAACCGATGGACAAGAATTTTAAGGAGATTGTTGATACCCTACAGGAGCACTTAAACCCAACACCGCTGCTGATAGCGGAACGATTCAAATTCTTCAGGAGGAATCAGCACAAGAATGAAAGTAACGCTGATTACCTCACCGAATTAAGGAAGCTGTCAAAGCACTGCCAATTCGGAGCAGGACTGGCAGATTCTCTTCGAGACAAATTCGCCTGTGGTCTCCTAAGTGAAGGAACACAGAAAAGACTACTTTCTGAGAAAGATTTAACACTGGACAAGGCTTTCAGTGTGGCTGTATCATACGAAGCAGCAGCAGGAGGAGCTGCAGAGATACAGCAAAAGCCACAGGACTTCGGCACCCATGAAATGACACAGGGTTTCGAGAGATGTTATCGCTGCGGCAGATCCACCCATGACCAGAGGGACTGCTGGTTCAAGGACAAAGCATGCAGGCAATGCGGAAAGATGGGACACATTGCACGTGTATGCCGATCTGGAAACAAAAAATCCACTGACAGAAAAAAAATCAATAAGGAAAAGTACAGAAAGGTACAAATGATGACGGACAGTAGCTCCGAAGACCAGAAGAGCGATAGCGACTCCGGAAACAAGAGACTAAGCTGTCTCAAATTACATAATGTAATTGCCAAAGACGATTACCAGACCATTTGGGTTACCCTCATGATAGCGGGGTCCCCAGTTAAAATGGAGCTAGATACAGGATCAACTCTGACCATCATAAGTCGACGGGATTACGAGCGGCTATTTCCGCATATACCTTTGAAAGACACATCCATTATCTTGAAAACATATACAGGGCAGAAAGTATACCCCAGAGGGAAAATAAGGGTGCCTGTTGTATACAACGGCAAGGAAATACAGAAGTTGTATTTATACGTTCTGCAAGATGGTGGTCCACCGCTGTTGGGACGTGAATGGATCAGGAAGATACGTTTAGACTGGCACTCCATTCAGGCACTGACGGTGACCAGTAAGAAAAAAAATGATGATGACGTCATACCTAAACGATTAAAAGACATCTTGGCCAATGCCAAAGAAGTGTTCCAAAAGGAACTAGGAACCTTGAACGGCGTCACCGCCTCAATAAAAGTGGAAGATGCGGCAATTCCCAAGTTTTTAAGGCAAGGCCGGTGCCATACGCAATTCGTCCAGCAGTCGAGGCAGAGCTGGAGAATTTGGAAAAGACAGGCGTGTTATCCAAGATAGATTGGAGCGAGTGGGCAACACCCATCGTCCCGGTTATGAAGAAAACGTTGAATAATGATAAATCTGAAGAACAGAGAAAAATTCGCATCTGTGGGGACTTCAAGGTGACTGTAAACCCGGTCCTTCACACGGTACAGTATCCTCTTCCGAGGATAGAAGATATTTTCGCCTCACTATCCAGAGGGAAACGTTTCACCAAAATTGACTTGGCACAGGCACATCTACAGATGGAGGTTGAGGAGGCCTCTAAAAAGAATCTCACGATAAACACACACAAAGGCCTGTACCAGTACAATCGACTGGTTTTCGGAGTAGCATCAGCTCCAGCTATCTGGCAAAGAGCTATGGAGCAAGTCCTGCAAGGGATTCTGGGGACTCAATGCTACCTAGACGACATCCTTGTAACAGGAGAAAACGACAACGAGCACCTTGCCAATTTGGAGCAGGTGCTCACTAGGCTGAGAGAACGGGGCCTACGAGCAAATCGCCCCAAGTGCGAATTTTTCCAGAAACAAATATCATATTGTGGCCACATAATTAACGAAGAAGGGTTGCATAAGTCACCTGAAAAAATTGAAGCGGTCATAAAAGCCCCAGCACCTGAAAATGTCTCACAATTAAGGTCGTTCCTGGGATTGATAAATTACTATCATAAATTTTTACCGAACTTGTCAACTGTTCTGCACCCTCTTAACGAACTGCTACAAATGGGAGTAATTTGGAAATGGAGCGAAGACTGTAAACGTGCCTTCCATAAATGTAAAGGCTTGATCACGTCCAAGGAAGTTTTGGCTCATTACAACCCATCACTGCCAATCAGACTGGCGTGCGATGCATCCCCTTACGGCGTAGGAGCGGTATTATCGCATAGATTCCCTGATGGCTCGGAGCGGCCGATAGCTTTTGCGTCACGCTCATTGAACTCAGCTGAGCGTAACTATGCCCAGATCGACAGGGAAGCACTCAGCCTGGTATGGGGAGTGAAGAAATTCAACCATTACCTACACGGACAAAAATTTACCTTGTTGACTGACCATCAACCCCTCGTCTCCATATTCAACCCTAAAAAGGGCGTTCCCATTATGACAGCGCAAAGGCTACAGAGGTGGTCCCTTTTCCTAGGGGCACACCAATATGACATAGAATACAAAGGATCAAAACAGCATGGAAATGCTGATGGTTTATCGCGTCTACCGTTGCCAACAGTAGAAGAGGCACCTACAGTGGACCCAGTGGAAATGTTCCACTCAACCATAGTGGAATGTCTACCAGTAACAAATTCTACCATTGCAAAGGAAACGAGAAATGACCCGACTCTCTCACGAGTCTACAATTTAACGGTGAAGGGATGGCCAGCACATGGCGAACCACTGTTGCCAGCATTCTCGCAAAGAAGAGAACAGCTGTCAGTGTGCCGAGGAACCTTGATGTCTGGATCCAGAGTGGTGATTCCACCCAAACTCCAGGATAAAGTGCTAAAGGAGCTTCACGAGGGGCATCTGGGTGGAGTGAAAATGAAGAACCTAGCCAGAGCGTTTGTGTGGTGGCCAGGTATCGATGGAGACATCGAAGAAATGACCAAGGGCTGTCTGGGATGCCAGAAGGTCCAAAACGCCCCACCACAAGCCCCTCTACATCCATGGGAGTGGCCCTCATCTCCATGGCAAAGGGTGCACATCGACTTTGTTGGTCCATTTATGGACTCAATGTTCTTAATCGCGGTTGATGCACACTCCAAGTGGCCGGAGGTAATAAAGATATCCTCCACCACCACGGAAAAAACCATCACAGTATTAAGGACCATATTTGCCAGGAATGGGCTGCCTGAACAGATCTGTTCTGATAATGGACCACAATTTGTGTCTGAAGAATTCAGGAAGTTCTTAAAAAACAATGGGGTTAAGCACTACACGTCCGCCCCATACCATCCCGCCACCAATGGATTGGCTGAAAGGTTTGTCCAGACCTTCAAGAAGGCCATAAAGGCTATGGGTAATGAAGACATTAATCTACAGCATAAGGTAGATAACTTCTTGTTTGCCTACAGGAATGCAACACATGTGGTTACAAACCAAACTCCCGCCATGATGTTTTTCAATAGAAGACTAAGATGCCGGCTGGATTTGATCAAGCCAAACATCAGAAGGGACGTAGAGAACCGGCAATTTCAAGGCATGAATGAAAGGCCAACTAGAACCTTCCAGATAGGTCAACAAGTTTTGGCCCGGGACTACCGTACCGAGAAATGGCAGCCTGGAACTATTTGCACACGACTAGGACCGCTGATGTATACCGTGGACATTGGAGAAAGCATAATAAGGCGCCATGCTGACCAGATCATAGAGTCATCCGAAAAGGGACAACCTACACCACCACTCTATACGCCTAATGATGAAGCAGAGATACCCATAGTATCTACCTCCGATCCGGTGATACTGGAACCAGATGAACCCGACACTGGCATTCAAGCCGAATCGACCTTGCCAAAAGAACCTACTACACCACCGAAAACTACTACACCACCGAGGCGTTATCCGAGTCAGGAAGCCTCCAGAGAGACTGACTTATAATTGATTAACTGCAGCAAATGTGTAGATTATTGTTCTTGTACACATGTTAATAACAATTACTTAAAATGTTATGTACTGGTTGTCTAAAAGGGGAGGAATTGTGGTGTATGTGCCTTTAAGAGCCCCTGTGTACTGTAATGCCGGTAGTGGCCACTCGGGCTATATAAGCCTGTATGGTGTCTTGTATCTTTTAGTTCACCTCCAGACTTTGTGCAGTAAACATCTGTTAAACCAACTCCTGCATTCCGTGTCTCCATTAACACACGGATACAACAGATGCCACACTCAGTCAAATGTTGCCTTGATGTCAAGGGCAGTTACTCTCACCTCACCTCTGGAATTCAGCTCCTTTATCCATGTTTGGGCCAAGGCTGTAATGAGGTCTGGAGCCGAGTGGTCCTGGTGGAACCCAAACAGAGCATTGGTGGACAGGTTATTGGTGAGTACGTGCCGCTTGATAGCACTGTCGACGACACCTTCCAACACTTTGCTGATGATTGAGAGTAGACTGATGGGACGGTAATTGGCCAGATTGAATTTGTCCTGCTTTTTATGGACAGGACATACCTGGGCAGTTTTCCAAATTGTCAGGAAGATGCCGGTGTTGTAGCTGTACTAGAATAGCTTGTCTAGAGGCGCGGCTAGTTCAGGAGCATAAGTCTTCAGCATGACAGCCAGGATGTTGTCGGGGCCCATATTTTTGCTGTATCCAGTGCGCTCAGCTATTTCTTGATATCACGTGGAGTGAATCAAATTGGCTGAAGACTGGTATCTGTGTTGGTAGGGACCTCATGAGACCACCAAGATGGATCATCTCAGCACTTCTGGCTGAAGATAGTTGCAAACGCTTCAGCCTTGTCTTTTGCACTTGCGTGCTGGACTCACAGAATCACAGAATCACAGAAACCTCACAGTGCAGATGGAGGCCATTTCGGCCCATCGAGCCTGCACCGACACATATCCCACCCGATTCCCGTAACCCCTACACCAACACATATCCCACCCTATCCCCGTAACCCCACGTATTTAATCCCCCTAACACTAAGGGTCAATTTATCATAGCCAATCAACCTAAACCGCACATCTTTGGACTGTGGGAGGAAACCGGAGCACCCGGAGGAAACCCACGCAAACACGGGGAGAATGTGCAAACTCCACACAGACAGTCACCCGAGGCCGGATTCGAACCCGGGTCTCTGGCGCTGTGAGGCAACAGTGCTAAAAGGATGTTCATGGAGCCTCTTCCTGTTTAATTGTCCACCACCATTCACGACTGGATGTGGCAGGACTGCAGAGTTTTGATCTGATCCGTTGGTTGTGGGATCGCTTAGCTCTGTCTATAGCATGCTGCTTCTGCTGTTTAGCATGCATGTAGTCCTGTGTTGCAGCTTCCCAGTTTGGCACCTCATTTTTAGGTATGCTTGGTGCTACTCCTGGCATGCTCCTCTACACTCTTGATTGAACTAGGGTTGGTCCCCTGGCTTGATGGTAATTATAGATAGTGGAATATGCTGGGCCATGAGTATAAAGATTGTGGTGGAATAAAATTCTGCTGCTGCTGATGGCCCACAGAGCCTCATGGATGCCCAGTTTTGAGCTGCTAGATCTGTTCTGAATCTATCCCAGTTAACACGGTGGTAGTGCCACACAACACAATGGAGGATGTCCTCGGTGTGAAGACAGGACTTTGTCTCCACAAGGACTGTGTGGTGGTGATTCCTACCAATATTGTCATGGATAGTTGGCTCTGTGACAGGTAGATTGGTGAGGACAAGGTCCTAACCCCTGATATAATCCCAATGGGTGAGTGTAACCCCCGGTGGGTGAATATTACCCCCAATGGGTGAATATAACCCCCGATGGGTGAATATAACTACCAATGGTTGAATATAACCTCGATGGGTGAATATAACCTCGATGGGTGAATATAATTCCCGATGGGTGAATATAACCCCTGATGGGTGAATATTACCACCGATGGGTAAATATAACCCCAATAGGTGAATATAACTCCCCGATGGGTGAATATAACCTCAAAGGGTAAATATAACCTCAATGGGTAAATATAACTCCCGATGGGTGAATATAACCCCAATGGGTGAATATAACCTCCGATGGTCGAACATAACCTCCAATGGGTGAATATAACATCGATGGGTGCATATAACACCCGATGGGCGAGTATAACCCCCGATGGGTGAGTATAACCCCCGATGGGTGAATATAACTCCCGATGGGTGAATATAACCTAGATGGCTGCATATAACTCCCGATGGGTAAATATACCCCCCAAAGGATGAATATTACACCCATGGGTGAATATAACCCTGATGGGTGAATATAACTCCCGATGGGTAAATATAACCCTGACGGGTGAATATAACACCCGATGGGTGAATATATACCCCCGATGGGTGAATATATAACCCTGATGGCAGAATCTAACCCCCGATGGGTGAATATAACCCCTGATATGTGAATATAACCCTCTGATGGGTGAATATAAAACCTGATGGGTGAATATAACCCATTGGAGTTTATCTTCCTGATGTGTGAATATAACCTCCGATGTTTGAGTATATTTGTAATCTATATTCACCCAACGGGGGTTACATTCACCCATCGAGTGTTATATTCACCCATTGGGGGTTATACTCACCCATTGGGGGTTATATTCACACATCAGGAAGATAAACTCCAATGGGTGAATATATCCCCAGATGGGTGAATATAACCCTGATTGGTAAATATAACTGCCGATGGGTGAATATAACATCCAATGGGTGAATATATCCACGATGGGTGAATATAACCCTCGATGGGTGAATATAACCCCCAATGGGTGAATATAACTCCCGATGGGTGAATGTAATCCTCGACAGGTGAACATAACCCCTAATGAGTGAACAGAATATAACTCCCGATGACGGCAAAGGAAACCCTGAAGGGTGAATATAACCCCTGAAGGGTGAATATAACCCCTGAAGGGTGAATATAATCTCAATGGGTGAATATAATGTCGATGGGTGACTATAACGCTGATGGGTGAATATAACCACCAATAGGTGAGTGTAACCCCCGATGGGTGAATATTTCCCCCAATGGGTGAATATAACCCCCAATGGATGAATGTAACCCCTGGTCGGTGTATATAACCTCCCAATGGGTGAACGTAACCCTAATGGGTGAATATAACCCCTGATGTGTGAATATATCTCCTGATGGGTGAAAAGAGCTCCCGATGGGTGAATATAAATCCAGATGAGTGAATGTAGATGCCAATGGGTGAAAATAAATCCTGATGGGTGAATATCTATCCACCGATGGGTGAAGATAACCCTCGATTGGTGAATATAACCCCGATGGGTGAATGCAACTCCCGATGGGTGAATATAACTCAGGACGGGTGAATATAACCCCCTGATGTGTGAATATAACCCCCGATGAGTGAATGTTGCTCCCGATGTGAGAATATATCTCCTACTGGGGGAATATAACTCCCGATGGGTGAATATAAACCCCAATAGGTGAATATAAATCCCAATAGGTAAATATAACTCCTGATGGGTGAATATAACACCGATGGGTGAATATAATCCCTGATGGGCGAAGATAACCTCCGATGAGTGAATATAATCCCCGATGGGTGAAGATAAACTCCGAAGGGTGAAGATAACCCCCGATGGGTGAATATAACCCCCGATGGGTGAATATATCCCCCGATGGGTGAAGATAAACTCTGAAGAGTGAATATAACCCTCGACGGGTAAATAACCCTTGACAGGTGAATATAACTCCCGATGGTTGAAGATAACATCCAATGGGTGAATGTAACCTCCGATGGGTGAATATAACCCCCGATGAGGGAACATAACTCCCAATGGGCGAATATAAATCCTGATGGGTGAATATAAATGCCAATGGGTGAATATAAGCGTGTAAAGTTAAGGCACATGGGATTGGGGGCAAGGTATTGATTTGGATAAAGAACTGGTTGGCAGACAGGAAGCAAAGAGTTGGAATAAACAGCTCCTTTTCCGAGTGGCAGGCAGTGACTAGTGGAGTACTGCAGGGATCGGTGCTAGGACCCCAGTTATTCACAATATATATTAATGATCTAGACGAGGGAACTTGATGTAATATCTCCAAGTTTGCAGATGACACAAAGCTGGGTGGGCATGTGTGCTGTGAGGAGGATGCCGAGAAACTCCAGTATGATTTGGACAGGTTGGGTGATTATACTGCATCTGCCATGCATCTGCCCAATGTGGTTAAATGCGAGGTTATCCACTTAGGTGGCAAAAACAGGAAAGCAGATTATTATCTGAATGGCAATAGATTGGGAGAAGGGGAAGTGCAACGAGACCTGGGTGTCCTTGTGCACCAGTCGCTGAAGGTAAGCATGCAGGTGCAGCAGGCGGTTAAGAAGGCAAATGGTATGTTGGCCTTCATAGCAAGAGGGTTCAAGTACAAGAACAAGGATGTCTTGCTGCAGTTGTACAGGGCCTTGGTGAGACCACACCTTGAGTATTGTGTGCAGTTTTGGTCGCCTTATCTGAGGAAGGATGTTCTTGCCATGGAGGGAGTGCAGCGAAGATTCACCAGACTGATACCTGGGATGGCAGGAATGACGTATGAGGAGAGATTGGGTCGATTGGGCTTATACTCGCTGGAGTTTAGAAGAATGAGAGGGGATCTCATTGAAACTTAGAAAATTCTGACAGGACTAGACAGACTAGATGCAGGAAGGATGTTCCCGATAGCCGGGGAGTCCAGAACCAGGGGTCGCAGTCTAAGGATAAGGGGTAAGCCATTTAGGACAGAGATGAGGAGGAATTTCTTCACCCAGAGAGTGGAGAACCTGTGGAATTCTCTACCACAGAAGGCAGTGGAGGCCAATTCATTCAATATATTCAAGAAGGAGTTGGATATATTTCTTAAGGCTAAAGGGATCAAGGGATATGGGGAGAAGGCAGGGACAGGGTACTGAATTTGGATGATCAGCCATGATCTCATTGAATGGTGGAGCAGGCTCGAGGGGCCGAATGGCCTACTCCTGCTCCTATCTTCTATAACTCCCAATGGGTGAATACAACTTCACCCCCGATGGGTGAAAAGAACTCCCGTTAGGTGAATATAACCGCCGATGGATGAATATAACCTCAAATGGGTGAATATAACCCCTGATGGGTGAATATAACCCTTGATGGGTGAATATAAACCCCGATGGGTGAATTTAACCCCCGATGGGAGAATATAACCCCGATGGAAGAATATAACCCCCGATGGGTGAATATAACCCCCGATGGGTGAATATAACCCCCGATGGGTGAATATAACCCCCGATGGGTGAATATAACCCCCGATGGGTGAATATAACCCCGATGGAAGAATATAACCCCCGATGGGTGAATATAACCCCCGATGGGTGAATATAACCCCCGATGGGTGAATATAACCCCCGATGGGTGAATATAACCCCGATGGAAGAATATAACCCCCGATGGGTGAATATAACCCCCGATGGGTGAATATAACCCCCGATGGGTGAATATAACCCCCGATGGGTGAATATAACCCCGATGGAAGAATATAACCCCCGATGGGTGAATATAACCCCCGATGGGTGAATATAACCCCCGATGGGAGAATATAACCCCGATGGAAGAATATAACCCCCGATGGGTGAATATAACCCCCGATGGAAGAATATAACCCCCGATGGGTGAATATAACCCCCGATGGGTGAATATAACCCCCGATGGAAGAATATAACCCCCGATGGGTGAATATAACCCCCGATGGGTGAATATAACCCCCGATGGGTGAATATAACCCCCGATGGGTGAATATAACCCCCAATGGGAGAATATAACCCCCGATGGGTGAATATAACCCCCGATGGGAGAATATAACCCCCGATGGGAGAATATAACCCCCGATGGGTGAATATAACCCCCGATGGGTGAATATAACCCCCAATGGGAGAATATAACCCCCGATGGGTGAATATAACCCCCGATGGGAGAATATAACCCCCGATGGGTGAATATAACCCCCGATGGGAGAATATAACCCCCGATGGGTGAATATAACCCCCGATGGGAGAATATAACCCCCGATGGGTGAATATAACCCCCGATGGGAGAATATAACCCCCGATGGGTGAATATAACCCCCGATGGGAGAATATAACCCCCGATGGGAGAATATAACCTCCAATGGGTGAGTATAACCCCAATATGTGCATATAACCACCGATCTGTGAATATATCTCCTGATGGGTGAAAACAACTCCCGTTAGGTGAATATAACCCCCGATGGGCTAATATAACCCCCGATGGGTAAGTATAACCCCCGAAGGGTGAATATAATCCCAATGGGTGAATATAGATTGCGAATGTACTCAAACATCAGAGGTTATATTCACACATCAGGAAGATAAATTCCAATGGGTGAATATATCCCTCGATGGGTGAATATAACCCCCGATGGATGAATTTAACCCCAATGGGTGAATTTAACCCCATTAGGTGAATATAACCCCGATGGATGAATTTAACCCCGTTAGGTGAATATAACCCCTGGTGGGTTAGTAAAATGCCGTTGGGTGAATATTATCTCCGTTGGGTGAATATAACCTCCGATGGCTGAAAATAACAGCCCGATGGGTGAATATACCTCCCGATGGGTGAATGTAACCCCCGATGGGTGAATATACCTCCCGATAGGTGAAAGTAACCCCCGGTGGGTGAATATAACCTTGATCAGTGAATGTAATCTCTGATCAGTAAATATAACACCCGATGGGTGAATATAATGCCCGATGGGTGAATATAATGCCCGATGGATGAATATATCCTCAATGTGTGAATATAACCCCCAATGGATTAATATAACCTCTGATGGGTGAATATAACCTCGATGGGTGAATGCAACTCCCGATGGGTGAATATAACCCTGATCAGTGAATGTAACCTCTGATCAGTAAATATAACTCCCGATGGGTTAATATAAGGCCCAATGGGTGTATATATCCTTGATGGGTGAATATAACCTCCGATGTGTGAATATATCCTTGATGGGTGAATATAACCCCCAATGGGTGAAGATAAACTCTGATGGGTGAATATAACCCTTGATGGGCGAATATAACCCTGATGAGTGAATGTTGCTCCCGATGGGTGAATATTACCTCCGATGTGTGAATGTAACTCCCTATGTGAGACTATATCTCCTATTGGGGGAATATAACTCCCGATGGGTGAATATAAACCCCAATAGGTGAATATAAACCCCAATGGGTAAATATAACTCCTGATGGGTGAATATAATTCCCGATGGGTGAAGATAACCTCTGATGGGTGAATATATACCCTGATCGGTAAATATAACTCCCGATGGGTGAATATAACCCCGATGGGTGAATATAGATTGCGAATGTACTCAAACATCGGAGGTTATATTCACACATCAGGAATATAAATTCCAATGGGTAAATATATCGCCTCGATGGGTGAATATAACCCTCGATGGGTGAATATAATCCCCTGATGTGTGAATATAACCCGATGGGTGAATATAACCCTCGATGGGTGAATATAATCCCCTGATGTGTGAATATAACCCGATGGGTTAGTAAAACCCTGTTGGGTGAATATAACCCCCGATGGGTGAATATACCACCCGATGGGTGAATATAGATTGCGTATGTACTCAAACATATGAGGTTATATTCACACATCAGGAAGATAAACTCCAATGGGTGAATATATCCCCTGATGGGTGAATATATCCCCCGATGGATGAGTATAACCCCCGATGGGTGAATATAATGCCAATGGGTGAGTATATCCCCCGATGGGTGAATATAATGCCAATGGGTGAGTATATCCCCCGATGGGTGAATATAACCCCCAATGGATGGGTATAACCCCCGATGGGTGAATATAACCACCGATGGGTGAATATGCCCTCAATGGGTGAATATAACCCATGATGGGTGAATATAACCCCCAATGGGTGAGTATTACCCCCGATGGTTGAGAATTACCCCCAATGGGTGAATATAACCCCCAATGGGTGAATATAACCCCTGATGGGTGA
This sequence comes from Somniosus microcephalus, assembly GCF_052327205.1. NCBI lineage: Eukaryota > Metazoa > Chordata > Chondrichthyes > Squaliformes > Somniosidae > Somniosus > Somniosus microcephalus. The sequence goes on along the minus strand of NC_141010.1, from coordinate 63,532,404 downwards.
ATATAACCCCCGGTGGGTGAAGATATCCCCGATGGGTGAATATATCCCCCGATGGGTGAGAATAAACCCCCAATGGGTGAGTATTACTCCCGATGGGTGAATATAACCCCCGATGGGTGAGTATAACCCCCAATGGGTATATATAACCTCTGATGGGTGAATATAACCCCAATGATTAAATATTATACCCAATGGGTGAACATAACCCCCGATGGGTGAATATAACCCCCAATGGGTGAATATAGATTGTGAATGTACTCAAACATCACAGGTTATATTCACACATCAGGAAGATAACTTTCAATGGGTGAATATATCCCTCGATGGGTGAATATAACCCTCGATGGGTGAAAATAACCCTGATCGATGAATATAACCTCTGAACGGTGAATATAACGCTCGACAGGTGAATATAAACCCCGATGGGTGAATATAACCCAGATGGGTGAATTTAACCCCGTTGGGTGAATATAACCTACATTGGGTGAATATATCCTCCGATGGGTGAATATAACCCCCGATGGGTGAAAATAACCACCTGATGGGTGAATATAACAGCCCGATGGGTGAATATACCTCCTGATGGGCAAATGTAACCCCTGATGGGTGAATATAACCCAGATCAGTGAATGTAACCTCTGATCAGTAAATATAGCTCCCGATGGGTGAATATAATGCCCGATGGGTGAATATATCCTCGATGTGTGAATATAACCCCCAATGGGTGAATATAACCTCTGATGGGTGAATATAACCTCGATGGGTGAATATAACCCCGATGGGTGAATATAAACCCCGATGGGTGAATATAACCCTGATCAGTGAATGTAACCTCTGATCAGTAAATATAGCTCCCAATGGGTGAATATAACGCCCGATGGGTGAATATATCCTCGATGTGTGAATATAACCCCCAATGGGTGAATATAACCTCTGATGGGTGAATATAACCCCGATGGGTGAATATAACCCCGATGGGTGAATATAAATCCCGATGGGTGAATATAACCCCGATGGGTGAATATTACCCTGATGGGTGATTATCTATCCACCGATGGGTGAAGATAACCCCCGATGGGTGTATATATATCTACCAATGGGTGAAGTTAAACTCTGATGGGTGAATATAACCCTCGACAGGTGAATATAACCCCAAATATGTGAATATAACCACCCATGTGTGAATATATCTCCTGATGGGTGAAAAGAACTCCCATTAGGTGAATATGACCCCCGATGGGTGAGTAAAACCCTGATGGGTATATATAACCTCCGATGGGTGAATATAACTCCTGATGGGTGAATATACATCCCGATGGGTGAATATAACCTCCTGATGGGTGAATATAACTCCCGATGGGTGAATATACATCCCGATGGGTGAATGTAACCCCCGATGGATGAATATAACCCTGATCAGTGAATGTAACCTCTGATCAGTAAATATAACTCCCGATGGGTGAATATCACACCTGGTGGGTGAATATAACACCCAATGGGTGAAGATAACCTCCGATGGGTGAATCTAACCTCCGATGGGTGAATATAACCTCCGATGGGTGAATGCAACTCCCGATGGGTGAATATAACCCCCGATGGGTGAATATAACCACCGACGGGTGAATATTACCCCGACGGGTGAATATTACCCCGACGGGTGAATATCCACCGATGGGTGAAGATAACCCTAATGGGTGAAGCTAAACTCCAAAGGGTGAATATAACCCTCGACGGGTGAACATAAGCCTCGATGGGTGAATATAACCCCCGATGGGTGAATATAACCCCCGATGGGTGAATATAACCCCCTGATGGTTGAATATTACCTCCAATGGGCGAATATAACCTCCAATGGGTGAATATAAACCCAGATGGGTGAATATAGACGCCAATGGGTGAAAATAAATCCCGATGGGTGAATGCAACTCCCGATGGGTGAATATAATCCAGGACGGGTGAATATTACCCCCTGGTGTGTGAATATAACCTTCGATGTGTGAATGTAACTCCCGATGTGAGAATATATCTCCTATTGGGGGAATATAACTCCCGATGGGTGAATATAAACCCCAATAGGTGAATATAAACCCAAATGGGCAAATATAACTCCTGATGGGTGAATATAACCCCGATGGGTCAATATAAACCTCGATGGGTGAATATAACGCCCAATGGGTGAGTATAACCCCCATTGGGTGAGTATAACCACCGATGGGTGAATATAACCCCCGATGGGTGATTATAATTCCTGACGGTAAATTTAACTCCTGATGGGTGAATATAACTCCAGATGGGTGAATATATCCTCCGATGGGTGAATATAACCTCCGATGGGTGAATATAACCTCTGATAGGTGAATATACCCCGATGGGTGAATATAACTCCCGATGGGTGAGTACAGCCCCCGATGGGTGAGTATAACCTCCGATGTGTGAATATAAACTCCAATGGATGAATATAACCCCTGAAGGGTGAATATAAGCCCCAATGGGTGAATATAACCCCTGATGGGTGAATATAACCCCTGATGGGTGAATATAAGCCCCGGTGGGTGAATATAACCTCCGGTGGGTGAATATAACCTCCAGTGGGTGAATATTACCCCGATGGGTGAATATTACCCCGATGGGTGAATATCAATCCACCGATGGGTGAGTATTACCCCCATATGTGTGAATATAACCCTCGACGGGTGAATATAACCCCGATGAGTGAATGTAACTCCTGATGTGAGAATATATCTCCTATTGGGGGAATATAACTCCTGATGGGTGAAGATAAACCCCCGATGGGTGAAGATAATCCCCCGATGGGTGAATATAACTCGCGATGGGTGAATATAATCCCTGATCAGGAAATATAACTCCCGATGTGTGAATATAACTCCAGATGGGGGAATATATCCTCCGATGGGTGCATATAACCCCCGATGGATGAATATAACTCTCAATAGGTGAATATAACTCCCGATGGGTGAATATAACCCCCGATGGGTGAATATAACTTCCAATGGGTGAATATAACCCCCGATGGATGAATATAACTCCCGATGGGTGAATATAACCCCCAATGGGTGAATATAACTCCTGATGGGTGAATATAACTCCCGATGGGTGACTATAACTCCCGATGGGTGAATATAACCCGCAATGGGTGCATATAACCCCCGATGGGTGAATATAACCCCCGATGGGTGAATATAACCCCTGATGGGTGAATATAAGCCCCGGTGGGTGAATATAACCTCCGGTGGGTGAATATAACCTCCAATGGGTGAATATTATGCCGATGGGTGAATATTACTCCGATGGGTGAATATCAATCCACCGAAGGGTGAGTATAACCCCCATATGTGTGAATATAACCCTCGACGGGTGAATATAACCCCGATGAGTGAATGTAACTCCCGATGTGAGAATATATCTCCTATTGGGAGAATATAACTCCTGATGGGCGAACATAAACCCCAATGGGTAAATATAACCCTCGATGGGTGAAGATAATCCCCGATGGCTGAGGATAATCCCCCGATGGGTGAATATAACCCCCGATGGGTGAATATAATCCCTGATCAGTAAATATAACTCCCGATGGGTGAATATAACTCCAGATGGGTGAATATATCCTCCAATGGGTGAATATAACCCCCGATGGGTGAATATAACTCCCGATAGGTGAATATAAGTCCCGATGGGTGAAGATAACCCCGATGGGTGAATATAACTCCCGATGGGTGAATATAACCCCCGATGGGTGAATATAACTCCCGAGGGGTGAATATAACCCCCAATGGATGAATATAACTCCCGATGGGTGAATATAACTCCCGATGGGTGAATATAACCCCCGATGGGTGAATATAACTCCTGATGGGTGAATATAACCCCCGATGGGTGAATATAATCCCTGATCTGTAAATATAACTCCCTATGGGTGAATATAACTCCAGATGGGTGAATATATCCTCCGATGGGTGAATATAACCCCCGATGGGTGAATATAACTCCCGATAGGTGAATATAACTCCAGATGGGTGAATATAACCCCTGATGGGTGAATATAACTCCCGATGGGTGTATATAACCCCCGATGGGTGAATATAACCCCCGATGGGTGAATATAACCCCCGATGGGTGAATATAACTCCCGATGGGTGAATATAACTCCCGATGGGTGAATATAACTCCCGATGGGTGAATATAACTCCAGATGGGTGAATATTACCCCGATGGGTGAATATCAATCCACTGATGGGTGAGTATAACCCCCATATGTGTGAATATAACCCTCGACGGGTGAATATAACCCCGATGAGTGAATGTAACTCCTGATGTGAGAATATCTCTGCTATTGGGGGAATATAACTCCTGATGGGTGAAGATAAACCCTGATGGGTGAAGATAATCCCCCGATGGGTGAATATAACTCACGATGGGTGAATATAATCCCTGATCAGGAAATATAACTCCCGATGTGTGAATATAACTCCAGATGGGGGAATATATCCTCCGATGGGTGAATATAACCCCCGATGGATGAATATAACTCTCAATAGGTGAATATAACTCCCGATGGGTGAATATAACCCCCAATGGGTGAATCTAACTCCCGATGGGTGAATATAACCCCCAATGGGTGAATATAACTCCCGATGGGTGAATATAACTCCCGATGGGTGACTATAACTCCCGATGGGTGAATATAACCCCCAATGGGTGTATATAACCCCCGATGGGTGAATATAACCCCCAATGGGTGAATATAACCCCTGATGGGTGAATATAAGCCCCGGTGGGTGAATATAACCTGCAGTGGGTGAATATAACCTCCAATGGTGAATATTACCCCGATGGGTGAATATTACCCCGATGGGTGAATATCAATCCACTGATGGGTGAGTATAACCCCCATATGTGTGAATATAACCCTCGACGGGTGAATATAACCCCGATGAGTGAATGTAACTCCCGATGTGAGAATATATCTCCTATTGGGGGAATATAACTCCTGATGGGCGAACATAAACCCCAATTGGTAAATATAACCCCCGATGGGTGAAGATAATCCCCGATGGGTGAAGATAATCCCCCGATGGGTGAATAAAACCCCCGATGGGTGAATATAATCCCTGATCAGTAAATATAACACCTGATGGGTGAATATAACTCCAGATGGGTGAATATATCCTCCAATGGGTGAATATAACCCCCGATGGGTGAATATAACTCCCGCTAGGTGAATATAAGTCCCGATGGGTGAAGATAACCCCGATGGGTGAATATAACCCCCGATGGGTGAATATAACCCCCGATGGGTGAATATAACTCCCGATGGGTGAATATAACCCCCGATGGGTGAATATAACCCCCGATGGTGAATATAACCCCCGATGGGTGAATATAACTCCCGATGGGTGAATATAACTCCCGATGGGTGAATATAGCTCCCGATGGGTGAATATAATCCCTGAGCAGTAAATATAACTCCCGATGGGTGACTATAACTCCAGATGGGTGAATATATCCCCCGATGAGTGAAGATAACCTCTGATGGATAAATATAGCTCCGATGGGTGAATATATCCCCCGATGGGTGAATATAACTCCCGATGGGTGAATATAACTCCCGATGGGTGAAGATAACCTCTGATGGATAAATATAACCCCAGATGGGTGAATATGACTCCCGATGGGTGAATATAACCCCAATGGGTGAATATAACCCCCGATGGGTGAATATAACCCCGATGGGTGAATATAAGCCCTGATGGGTGAATATAACCCTGATGGGTGAATATAACTCCTGATGGGTGAGTATAACCCCAGATGGTTGAATATAACCCCTGATGGGTGAATATAACTCCCGATAGGTGAATATAACTCCCGATGGGTGAATATAACCCCCGATGGGTGAATATAACTCCCGATGGGTGAATATAACCCCTGATGGGTGAATATAACCCCTGATGGGTGAATATAATCCCTGATCAGTAAATATAACTCCCGATGGGTGAATATAACTCCAGATGAGTGAATGTATCCACCGATGAGTGAAGATAACCTCTGATGGATAAATATAACACCGATGGGTGAATGTATCCCCCGATGGGTGAATATAACTCCCGATGGGTGAATATAACTCCCGATGGGTGAGTATAACCTCCGATGGGTGAATGTAACTCCCGATGGGTGAATATAACCCCCGATGGTTGAGTATAACCCCCGATGGGTGAGTATAACACCCAATGGGTGAATATAACTCCCAATGGGTGAATATAATCCCGATGTTTGAGTACTTCTGTGATGATAATGGGTGAATAAATACTCGATAGGAGAATTTAACCCTCCCAATATTCGAGTACATTTCTAATGGGTGAATTCGTCCCTCCCGATGGCTCAATATAACTGCCTTGTATGGTGAGTATACTCTCAACGGGTAAATATAATCGCCCTTACGAGTGAGTACACTAGCAATGGGTGAGGATCAACCCCTGATGGGCGAGTACAATCCCGATGGGGAATTGTACAGGACTTTGATGAGGCCACACCTGGAGCATTGTGTACAGTTTTGGTCTCCTCACCTAACGGAGGACATACTTGCCTTAGAGGGAGTGAAACGAAGGTTCACTGGATTGTTTCCTGGGATAGGGGGAATTGTCCTTTGAGGAGAGATTGAGTAAACTAGGCCTATATTCCCTAGAGTTTAGAAGGATGAAAGGTGATCTCATTGAAACATATAAAATTCTTAGACGGCTCGACAGGGTAGATGCTGAGAAGTTGTTTCCCCTGACTGGAGAGTCTAGAACTCGGGGTCATAGTCCCAGGATAAGAGGACTCTGGATGCTCAGTCGTTGAGTAGATTCAAGACTGAGATCAATAGAACTTTGGGCACTAAGGGAGCCAAGGGATATGGGGATCGTGCAGGAAAGTGGAATTGATGTAGAAGATCAGCCTCGATCTTATTGAATGGTGGAGCAGACTCGAGGGGCTGAATGGCCGACTCCTGCTCCTATTTCTTGTGTTCTTATGTTCTTATAAGCCCCTGAAGGGTAAGTACACTCCCAATGGGTGAGTATTACAGCACAAAAACAGGCCGTTTGGCCCCACAGGTCTATTCCGGTGTTTATGCTCCACATAAACCTGTAAGTCTGTGGTGGTAATTATGACTCTGTGCGATAGTATAAGACAGGCGTAAGCGAATCGACAGCCTGTTTTAGAGCTCTTTATAGATTTCAGTGGAAATAATAATGGGGATAGATATAAAATGGACTCCAGACTCATTATCTCCGTTTCACTCTGCCACACAAAGTCAAACTCTACGCCAGTGCCTTCAGAAGAGAAACGCAGGCACATAGCATGAAAAAAACAACAGCTTGAGACAGGAGAGGCGGCTGAGCCTGTAGTGCCTGTGGGAGAGAGGGCAGACATTCAGTGCAGACATTCTGACAGAGAGAAAGAGCGAGTACCCAAGGTCTGAGCTTGTGGACAGGTGCCTGTTACTGTCTATAACACAGTTATTGTAAACCCATTCTCTGATGCCCTAACCGTTATGTGTATGCTGGGCGGGGCACAATGGCCGCGCAGAGCTGAGCCACGGAATTACCTTCGGGTTCATGTGGGTGCGGGTGTGTCCTACAACGGTGCAGGAAACCAGAGAGGACCTTTCTGGATTGGATTCTCCCCAAATAATCCGAGCTTTTCAAACCACAGTGCAGGTCGCGAAGGGTTACAAACATTAGCTCCATGCAAAGTGATTCCGTGTGTTTGAGAATGGTCCAGAAACATTAATCGCCAGGAGAAGGATTGCAAAGCTGCGACTAATTGCAAATGAAAGACCCTGCTGACAAATTGCAGCAAACGGCATACATTCCAGTGTTTGCTAGAATATTCCAGCGCTGGCTGCAGCAACGCCCTGAGCCATCTGTGCTAACCCCTCTGCTGCTTCGACCCATCTGAAACACACATTTTATAACAAAGCTCCCTTCTGTTCACTGACCTTTTGTTGCTCGGTTTCCTGCCCCAAACTGTGTTGCTGCAGTTACCCCGACTCCGTTCTCTTTCACCTCTGGGAGGCCTGGTGCTGCTTTATTGTCCCGGTCCTGATCCAGGCACGGACTCTGGTCTCCACTAACCACCGTCTCCATCTCTGCTGCAGCCTGATAGGGTTCTCCTGACGAGTCCTGCAGGGGTTTGCGATCAGCCGCTGTTACACTGCACTGGTACTGATGCTCAGCAATTTCCACACCGATTCAGCCTGAAAGAGAAGGGGGAGGAGAGAAGGATCAGCTACACGTCCATATTCATGACAAGCGGAGAACTGCACAGGATTTCTTTCCTGCTACCGACGGATCTCCTTTAAAATCACTGCAGCACAGAATTCCAATACCCAGCGTTCCCATTATACGGAGCGCTCCAGCCCCATCTCCATCTGCCACACTGTCAGCTTGCCAACAACTCCAGCCTCGCGATATTCACAATGCTGCAGAGAGGCACAGACCCTTGCTGCCCTTTCCAGAAACACCCAAATGCTCACTGCTGTGAGGGGCCAGAAATCCACATCTCCATCCTACTCGTGTCTTAAAGGGGTGTTGTATATCGATGGCATGGCCACCATCATACAGCCACAACGAACATCTCCAGGACCCCTCACTCTGTGCTGCTTTACACCGATATAAGGCAAACTAACCGCTGGCTCTCAACGTTTTCATTTCACGATCGACCCCTGAAGCCAGGAACTGTCCTGATTCAGCAGTGAAAACGCACACATTTCAAGTCCCCAAGCTGGATTTCAACATTTCCTCCCAGAGCTAGCTTTATACACACAAATATTCCGTTGTGGCAGAGCCACTAAAGGACTCAGACAGTTTGTATATAATTCCCTTTAACATGTTAGCTACAGCCTGAGTCTGTATCTTTATTTATACTGTTTACTTGTATAGAGCGTGATTGCTTTAACAGCGCGGGTAAACGCGATGACGTCACGCCATACATCACATGATCCCCCACTGGCGGGAAGAACGTCATGACGTCAACCACGGGACCAGCCAGCAGTCCTCGTGGAGCCTCCGAACTGAATAGACCTACACTCGATGTTCTCCTGCAGTTACTTGTTTAAACCTGTTAGTTTCCATTAAACTTCGTTTTGTTTAAGCGCCTGAGTGGACCTCAGTCTTTGGATAGGAATTAGACATTCCTACATTGGTGACCCCGACTTTTGCGAAAGGTTTTCGCAGAAGATAATCAACAGGAAAACGAACGCTGTTACCTTGAAGCTACTGCAGTTCTGGGAGCAACAATCAGCTGCGTGGTTCATCCAGGCTGAAGCCCAGTTCGCTATCAGGGACATCGTTGCGGATCAGACCCGTTATTATTACATGGTCTCCGCCCTCGACAGCGCCACAGCCTCGCGGATCATCAGCCTACTCGGTAGTCCGCCTACTGATCGCAAGTATGACACCTTAAAGGCGCGGTTGCTGCAGGTCTTCGGGCTCACGAAGTCGGAGCGCGCCTGCCGGCTGCTCGCTCTGCCCGGCCTCGGGGACTCCAAGTCGTCCGAGCTCATGAGCCAGATGCTCACGCTCCTCGGGTCCAAGCCGGAATGCTTCCTCTTCAGGGAGCTATTCCTCAGCCTACTCCCAGAGCAAGTTCAGGCTGCCCTAGCCAGGTCCGAAGTCACAGACTGTGCAGAGCTTGCTGCCGAAGCGGACAAGATCTTCGCGGTGACACAATAGCACTGCGCAGCCACGAGGCGCCCATCCCCCACAGACGCTGCTCCAGCTCCTCAATCAGCGGGGTTGTGCTTTTACCACGCCAGTTTTGGCACGAAAGCAAGATGCTGTCGCCCTCCCTGCAGCTTTTCGCACAAAAAAAATAAATCTTCAGACACCCTGGCGAAAGAGGACAGGGTCTAACGAGCACCCCGCGGCTGCAATGGCCATCGGAGACTCAGGGAAGCTTCTCTTCATCACCGACTCCCTATCTGGTCGACGTTTCCTTTGCGACACCGGGGCACAGTGTAGCATCCTACCTGCGTCAAACCTCGATATACTAGCTGGCGGCCACGGCCCCGCCCTCGCGGCGGTTAATGGCGCAGCCGTTCGGACCTTCGGAAGGCGGCGGGTCCAGGTGTGCTTCGGCGGTCAGCGTTTCCACTGGGAATTCATCACGGCCAAAGTCACGCAGGCCATCCTCGGGGTGGATTTTTTGTGCGCCAACGGCCTCCTGGTCGATGTCAGGCACCGCCGGTTGATCAATGCGGCCACGTTCCACTCCATCCCATGCCACCGCGGTAACGCCGTGCCGCGCACTGTCTTCTGTGCAGTCCAACCTCCAGATGACTTCACTCGGCTCCTCGGAGAGTTCCCAGATCTGACCAGGCCCACTTTCTCCACCTCGGCTACTAAACATGGTGTGGAACATCACATCACCACCAATGGCCCCCCAGTTTATGCACAGGCCCGACGCCTCGAACCTGGCAAGCTCGCGGCTGCGAAAGCGGAGTTTGACACGATGGAGCGGCTGGGGATTATTCGTCGGTCGAATAGTCCCTGGTCTTCGCCTCTCCACATTGTTCCGAAACCCGGCGGTGGATGGCGGCCATGTGGCGACTACCAACGCCTGAATGACGCCACTACTCCTGATCGGTTCCCGATCCCGCATATCCAAGATTTCTTGGCCCATTTGGTGGGAAATACTTTTTTTCGAAAGTCGACCTCGTCTGCGGTTACCACCAGGTCCCCGTGCACCCGCAAGACGTCCCGAAAACCGCAGTCATCACCCCATTCGGCCTGTTCAAATTTCTGTGAATGCCGTTTGGCTTAAAGGACGCTGCACAGGCTTTCCAGCGCTTGATGGACTCCGTGCTGCGGGATCTAAAATTCCTCTTTGTCTACCTCGACGACATCTTCATCGCCAGCCCTAGCAAAGAGGAGCACTTCCGCCATTTCTGTACCCTCTTCACACGCCTCAGTCAACACGGTTTGATTATCAACCCGGCCAAGTGCCAGTTCGGCCTGCAGCGGATTGATTTCTTGGGCCACCGCATTACATCAGACGGCGCAATTTCCTTACAGACGAAGGTCGAGGCGGTTACATCTTTCCCGCACCCACAGGCTGTCAAGGCCTTACAGGAGTTCCTCAGGATGGTAAATTTCTATCACCGGTTCGTCTCCAAGGTGGCTCTGCTTATGCAGCCCTTGTACGAGGCCCTCAAGGCCAAGTCCGGTAAGGATCCGATCAGCTGGATGGCCGAGATGGACCGGGCGTTCGTCGACACCAAAGGCGCCTTGGCCAACGCAACCATGTTGGCGCACCCGCTTCCAGGTGCCACCATTGCCCTTACCACCGACGCATTGGACTACACAATCGGCGCAGTGCAGGAACAGTGGGTGAATGGGACGTGGCAACCTCTTGCGTTTTTCAGCCGTCAACTACGGTGAAATGAAAGAAAGTACAGCACTTTCGACCGGGAGTTGCTGGCCCTTTTTCTAGCCATCCGCCATTTCCAGTTCTTACTAGAGGGATGTCCGTTCATGGCTTATGTGGACCACAAGCCACTAACGTACGCTATGGCCAAGACCACCGAATCGTGGTCAGCTCGGCAACAACGTCACCCGACGTTCATTTCAGAATTCACCACGGACATTCAGCATTTGTCCGGCAAAGACAACCTGGTGGCAGATTGCCTCTCCCGCGCGACTGTGCACGCAGTCCAACTCGGAATCGACTATGCCCTCATGGCTGTGGATCAAGCCCCGGACCCAGAGGCCCAAGCATACAGGACCAGCCCCTCTAGCTTCCAAGCGGCCGACGTCAAGTTCCATGCCGCAGGCACCACGCTACTTTGCGACGTCTCCATGGGAGTTCCCCGCCCTATAGTTCCAGTCGCCTGGCGCCGAAAAGTGTTCGACGCCATACATGGTTTGTCACACCCTGGCATGAGGGCCTCGCAAAGGCTGATGTTGTCAAAATTCATCTGGAGAGGTATGCAGCTGGATGTCCGTGACTGGGCCAACACCTGCGTGGTCTGCCAAAAGGCCAAGGTACAGCGTCATGTAAAAGCTCCATTGGCCACCTTCGCTGTTCCGGAACGTCGATTCGACCACGTGAATGTGGATCTCGTGGGGCCGCTTCCACCTTCTCAAGGTTTTACACACATCCTCACAATGGTAGACCGCACCACTAGATGGCCAGAGGCAGTTCCTTTGGTTTCCACCACTTCGGCAGACGTGGCCAGAGCTTTCATCTCCTCTTGGGTTGCTCGTTTCGGCGTACCGGCGGACATCTCTTCCGATCGTGGACCGCAGTTTTCCTCTGAGCTCTGGAGTGCTGTGGCTCAGGGACTCGGCACCAAACTACATCGCACCACCGCCTATCATCCACAGGCGAACAGCCTGTGCGAGCGATTCCACAGGTCCCTCAAAGCCGCTCTGCGGGCCAGTCTTCAAGGCGCGGGATGGGTGGACAGACTTCCCTGGGTCCTTTTGGGTCTTCGTACGGTGCCCAAAGAAGATTTACAATCCTCCTCGGTGGAACTCGTATATGGCCAGCCACTACGAGTACCAGGGGATTTCCTCCCGTCTCCAACAGAGCCATGGTCCGCATCCCAGCAACTCGTCAGCCACCAGGAAGCGGCCAGATGTTTCGCTCCAGTGCCTACATCGCATCACGGCTTACAGAGCTCCCACATCCCAACTGAGCTGAAAAGCGCCGAGTACGTGTTTATCCGCCACAACGCTCACCGGGACCCGCTCAAGCCTTTTTACACTGGTCCCTTCCGCGTCATAGAGCCGGGAGACAAATCCTTTTCGGTCGATATCGGAGGAAAACCGGACCACATATCGGTTGACCGGCTGAAGCCGGCACACTTAGACCTGGACCGCCCAGTCGAAATCGCTCAACCGCCAAAACGGGGCCGACCGCCCACAGTCGCTGTGCCAGCTCCACCACAGCCGCCCGACAGCTCGACCACCGGCCATCAGCTTCCACTTCAGGGTTACAGAAGTCGCTCGGACAGGCTTGTCCGGCCTCCTCGCCGTCTCACTTTTGCTGTTAAAGACAATTCTGGGGGGGCGCATGTGGCGGAGCCACTAAAGGACTCAGACCATTTGTATATAATCCCCTTTAACAACATGTTAGCTACAGCCTGAGTCTGTATCTTTATTTATACTGTTTACTTGTATAGAGCGTGATTGCTTTAACAGCGCTGGTAACGCGATGACGTCACGCCGTACATCACGTGATCCCCCACTGGCGGGAAGAACATGATGACATCATGACGTCAACCACGGGACCAGCCAGCAGTCCTCGTGGAGCTTCCGAACGGAATAGACCTACACTTGATTTTCTCCTGCAGTTACTTGTTTAAACCTGTTAGTTTCCATTAAACTTCGTTTTGTTTAAGCACCTGAGTGGACCTCAGTCTTTGGATAGGAATTAGACATTCCTACACCGTCCAGCTTTTGCCTACTGGTGAGCAAATCACCCAGTGTGGGACTTAACCTCATACAGAGCAAGATGGTACAGTCCGGTGTGGGACTGAGGGTCGGGGACCATGACGGCACCGCCCAGTGTGAGACTTAGCCCCATACAGAGCAAGATGGTACAGTCCGGTGTGGGACTGAGGGTCGGGGACCATGACGGCACCGCCCAGTGTGGGACTAAGGGTCGGGGACCATGACGGCACCGCCCGGTGTGGGACTGAGGGTCGGGGACCATGACGGCACCGCCCGGTGTGGGACTGAGGGTCGGGGACCATGACGGCACCGCCCGGTGAGGGACTGAACCCCAGGGAGCGGGAGAGCACCGTGCGGTGTGGGACTGAACCCCAGGGAGCGGGAGAGCACCGTGCGGTGTGGGACTGAACCCCAGGGAGCGGGAGAGCACCGTGCGGTGTGGGACTGAACCCCAGGGAGCGGGAGAGCACCGTGCGGTGTGGGACTGAACCCCAGGGAGTGGGAGAGCACCGTGTGGTGTGGGACTGAACCCCAGGGAGCGGGAGAGCACCGTGTGGTGTGGGACTGAACCCCAGGGAGCGGGAGAGCACCGTGCGGTGTGGGACTGAACCCCAGGGAGCGGGAGAGCACCGTGCGGTGTGGGACTGAACCCCAGGGAGCGGGAGAGCACTGTGCGGTGTGGGACTGAACCCCAGGGAGCGGGAGAGCACCGTGCGGTGTGGGACTGAACCCCAGGGAGCGGGAGAGCACCGTGCGGTGTGGGACTGAACCCCAGGGAGCGGGAGAGCACCGTGTGGTGTGGGACTGAACCCCAGGGAGCGGGAGAGCACCGTGCGGTGTGGGACTGAACCCCAGGGAGCGGGAGAGCACCGTGCGATGTGGGACTGAACCCCAGGGAGTGGGAGAGCACCGTGCGATGTGGGACTGAACCCCAGGGAGTGGGAGAGCACCGTGCGATGTGGGACTGAACCCCAGGGAGCGGGAGAGCACCGTGCGGTGTGGGACTGAACCCCAGGGAGTGGGAGAGCACCGTGCGATGTGGGACTGAACCCCAGGGAGCGGGAGAGCACCGTGCGGTGTGGGACTGAACCCCAGGGAGCGGGAGAGCACCGTGCGGTGTGGGACTGAACCCCAGGGAGGGGAAGAGCACTGTGCGATGTGGGACTGAACCCCAGGGAGCGGGAGAGCACCGTGTGGTGTGGGACTGAACCCCAGGGAGCGGGAGAGCACCGTGTGGTGTGGGACTGAACCCCAGGGAGCGGGAGAGCACTGTGCGATGTGGGACTGAACCCCAGGGAGCGGGAGAGCACCGTGTGGTGTGGGACTGAACCCCAGGGAGCGGGAGAGCACCGTGTGGTGTGGGACTGAACCCCAGGGAGCGGGAGAGCACCGTGCGATGTGGGACTGAACCCCAGGGAGCGGGAGAGCACCGTGCGGTGTGGGACTGAACCCCAGGGAGCGGGAGAGCACCGTGCGATGTGGGACTGAACCCCAGGGAGCGGGAGAGCACCGTGCGGTGTGGGACTGAACCCCAGGGAGCGGGAGAGCACCGTGCGGTGTGGGACTGAACCCCAGGGAGCGGGAGAGCACCGTGCGGTGTGGGACTGAACCCCAGGGAGTGGGAGAACACCGTGCGATGTGGGACTGAGCAGGAGGTCACAGACTTGCTCCTGGCTCTCCACTATTAGCTGATCTTGGCTTGGGAGCCCAGAAGGGGAGCTACAATTGAACATGAACCCATGAGCTGGAGAGGGAAACTGTTGTGTATGTACCTTTAAGAGAAGAACTGATTCTATACTGCAGTACCGGCAGTGACCACCCCTGTATATAAAGCCATAGCAGGCTTCTGTATTTCAGTCTTAAGTTACCCTCTGTTCAGTAAATACCTGTTATTATTGTTCTCCTGCAGTCCGTGTATTATTTATACTCGGACACTACATTGGCGACGAACAGGTTCGAACTCACCTGCAGTACTGCATCACCTCACGGGGATCTTTCCCTGAGAAGAAGCTTCTTGGAGGTCGAAGTCAGAACAACGGGCGTCGACCGCGGGCAACCGCCCAAGAATCCATCGGAGTTCGGAGAGTTGCAGGAGAGGCTGTGGAGAGCTGGGCTTGGCTCCCCAGTCAAGGTGTTCCAGCAAATCGTGCTGGTAGCAGGTAGTGCACTGACCCTTCCAGACTGCGGCGGGCTCGAGCTCGATCGAGCGGCTCTGCAAAGGGGCCGTGCAGCGTCGTTGGGAGGAAAAGAGAGAGAGAGAGGGTGGAGCGCACAGGGCGCGGTCGGTGCTCAAGAACCAGGCAGCGTAGCGAAAATAAAACAAGGGGAAGGAAAAGTGAGACGCGCCAAAGCCGCGGGTCGCCGCCATTACCCTGCAGAATGCTAGGAGCAGCGTGGCAGCAAGGGGAAGCAGGAAAAGCGCGGGAGGCGCCATTTTATTCCATTGGGAAAGAAGGAAAAGCGCGGGAGGTGCTATTTTAATCCATTGGTGAAGAAGAAAAAGCGCGGGAGGCGCCATTTTAAATCACCCAAGATGCCGAAAAGTGGCAGTATCACTGCTTTCGACAACGAGGTAGAAGACTGGACCACGTATGTGGAAAGAATTGAAGTGTACTGCAAGGCAAATGAGGTGGCCGATGGAAAGAAGGCGTCGGTATTATTAAATTTGATGGGCGGGAGAACGTACGGCCTATTGCGGAATTTAATTACCCCAGCTAAACCAATGGAGAAAAGTTTTGAGGAGATTGTTAATATCTTACAGGAACACCTAAATCCTACACCGCTGCTGATAGCAGAAAGATTCAAGTTCCATAAAAGAAACCAGCACAAAGATGAGAACAATGCTGACTATCTTACGGAACTACGCAAGTTATCGAAGCACTGCCAGTTCGGAGCAGGACTGGCAGACACCTTACGGGATAAGTTTGTCTGCGGGCTCCAGAGTGAAGGAACCCAGAAACGACTACTTTCGGAAAAGGACCTGACGCTAAAACAGGCTTTCAGCGTGGCAGTATCCTACGAAGCAGCAGCACGGGGAGCTGCGGAAATACAACAGAAACCACAGGAATACAGCGCTAACGAAATGGCGTATGGAGCAGAAAAGTGCTATCGCTGCGGCAGAACAACCCATGATCAGAAGGACTGCTGGTTTAAGGACAAAGTATGCAGGCAATGTGGGAAAATGGGACACATAGCAAGAGTCTGAAGGTCGGGAAAGAAAACCAACACTCCAAGAACTACTAAGGAAAAGTACAAGAAAGTAAAGAAATTGACAGACAGTAGTTCGGAAGATCAGGAGAGTGATAAGGACTCCGGGAGCAGGAGACTAAGTTGTCTAGAATTACACAACGTGATCGCAAAGGAGGATCACCGAAACATTTTGGGTCACCCTCATGATAGCAGGGTCCCCAGTAAAGATGGAATTGGACACAGGATCAGCCCTAACTGTCATGAATCGATGAGACTATGAGCGGCTATTCTCACACATACCCTTGAAGGACACGTCCATTGTATTGAAGACATACACGGGGCAAAAAGTCTATCCCAGAGGAAAAATAAGGGTGCCAGTTGAATACAACGGCAAGGAAACACAGAAACTGTATCTATATATACTACCAGATGGAGGACCACCATTATTGGGACGTGAATGGATCCAAAAAATACAATTGGATTGGCATTCCATTCAGGCGCTAACTGTGACTGATAAAAAGGATGATGACGTCACACCTGAATTGCTGTCAAAAATTCTAACTGACGCGAAACAGGTGTTCCGACAAGGACTTGGGGCTCTAAAAGGAGTAACGGCAATGATAAAAATCGAAGATAACGCAAACCCAAAATTTTTTAAGGCCAGACCGGTACCTTACGCGATCCGCCCAGCCGTTGAAGCAGAGCTGGAGAGTCTGGAGCATTCGGGTGTGCTGTCCAAGGTGGACTGGAGCAAGTGGGCCACACCCATCGTTCCTGTAATGAAGAAATCATTGAGCAGCACGCCTGGGGAACCAAAGAAGGTTCGCATCCGTGGGGACTTCAAGGCAACTGTGAACCCAGTCCTGCACACTGTACAATATCCACTTCCATGGATAGAAGATATTTTTGCCTCACTATCTGGAGGGAAACGCTTTACAAAGATTGATCTGGCCCAAGCATATCTACAAATGGAGGTGGAAGAAGCATCTAGGAAATACCTCACGATAAACACTCACAAAGGCCTTTACCAGTACAATCGACTGGTATTCGGGGCAGCATCAGCCCCGGCTATTTGGCAGAGGGTGATGGAACAAGTCCTGCAAGGGATCCCGGGGACCCAGTGTTATTTGGACGACATCATGGTTACGGGCGAAAATGACAGTGAACACCTTGCCAACCTGGAGCAGGTGCTCACGAGATTACAGGAATATGGGCTACGAGCCAACCGCCCCAAATGTGAGTTCTTCAGGAGACAAATCTCATATTTTGGCCACATGATTGATGAGGAAAGGTTGCATAAGTCGCCGGACAAGATTGAGGCTGTAGTCAAGGCTCCAGCACCGGAAAATGTGTCACAACTGAGGTCGTTCCTCGGGTTGGTGAACTACTACCATAAGTTCTTGCCGAATTTATCTACAATTCTGCACCCACTGAATGCCCTGCTGCAAACTGGAGTAACATGGAAATGGAGTGATGAGTGTAAGCGTGCCTTTCAGAAATGTAAATGCCGAATCACTTCAAAAGAAGTATTGGCCCATTATAATCCAACACTACCGATTCGGTTAGCATGTGATGCGTCTCCCTACGGCATCGGAGTGGTGCTGTCACACAAATTCCTTGATGGTTCAGAGAGGCCAATAGCCTTTGCGTCGCGCTCGTTAACCTCAGCCGAGCGTAACTACGCCCAGATTGACAGGGAGGCCCTCAGCCTGGTGTGGGGGGTGAAGAAGTTCAATCACTATCTGCACGGGCAGAAATTCACCCTACTGACTGATCATCAGCCCCTGGTCTCCATTTTTAACCCAAAGAAGGGCGTTCCGGTGATGACGGCACAACGGCTGCAAAGATGGTCACTTTTTCTAGGGGCACATCAGTACGACATAGAGTACAAGGGTATGAAACAGCATGGAAATGCTGATGGGCTGTCGCACCTACCATTGCCTACGGTAGAGGAAGCACCTGCAGTGGACCCTGTTGAGATATTCCATGCGACCATAGTCGAATGTCTACCTGTTACAAACTCAAGTATAGAGAAGGAAACCCAAAATGACCCGACACTCTCTCGGGTCTATGATTTGATGGTGAACGGATGGCCAGCACATGGCGACTCACTGTTGCCAGCATTCTCACCATGGAGAGAACAGCTGTCAGTGTGCCGGGGGACCTTGATGTTTGGATCCCGAGTGGTAATTCCACCCAAGTTGAGAGATAGAGTGCTCAATGAGCTTCATGAGGGTCATCTGGGAGGGGTAAAAATGAAGAGCCTAGCCAGGGCGTTTATGTGGTGGCCGGGAATCGATAAAGTAATCGAGGATATGACCAAGAGATGCACAGGATGCCAGAAGGTCCAAAACGCACCACCACAGGCTCCGCTACATCCATGGGAGTGGCCCTCATCTCCATGGCAACGGGTACACATTGATTTTGCTGGTCCATTTATGGACTCAATGTTCCTAATCGCTGTGGACGCCCATTCGAAATGGCCAGAGGTCATCAAAATGTCCTCCACCACCACGGAGAAAACTATTGCAGTCCTACGGACCATCTTCGCCAGGAATGGCTTGCCAGAACAGATTTGCTCCGACAATGGGCCACAGTTTGTGTCCGAGGATTTCCGGAGGTTTCTGAGGAATAATGGGGTGAAACATTACACATCTGCCCCATATCATCCAGCCACAAATGGATTTGCTGAGAGGTTTGTTCAGACCTTTAAAAAGGCAATAAAGGCAATGTATAATGACGACATACCACTACAACACAAGGTGGATAATTTCTTGTTTGCTTACCAGAATGCGGCACATGCAGTCACCAACCAAGCTCCAGCCATAATGTTCTTCAACCGATGGCTAAGATGTCGCCTGGATTTGCTCAAACCAAACATAAGACGAGATGTTGAGGATAAGCAATTCCAGCACATAAATGAGAAGCCAACCAGGAGCTTCAAGATAGGGCAACCAGTCTTGGCTCACGACTACTGAACAGAAAAATGGCAGCCAGGAACGATATGCACACAGCAGGGACCACTAATGTACACAGTGGACGTTGGAGAGAGCATCGTGAGACGCCATGCTGACCAGATTCTAGAGTCACAGGAACAAGCCAAACCCATACCACGAGCAGGTGCACCTGGTAATCAACCCGAAGTACAGATTGCGTCTACCTCAGAAGCAGTGGTATTGGAAGCTGACGAACCAACCAATGGCAATGAGCCAGAATCAACTCCGCCGCAAGAACAGGATACTCGAGAAAGGCGCTATCCAGTCAGGATCAGGAAGCCTCCTCAAAGATTGAACTTATAAATGATTATTTCAGTTGATGTATATAGAGTCATAGAGTCATAGAGTAATACAGCACGGATAGAGGCCCTTCGGCCCATCGTGTCCGCGCCGGCCATCAAGCCCTGTCTAATCTAATCCCATATTCCAGCATTTGGCCCGTAGCCTTGTATGCTATGGCATTTCAAGTGCACATCCAAATGCTTCTTAAATGTTGTGAGGGTTTCTGCCTCCACAACCCTTTCAGGCAGAGAGTTCCAGACTCCAACCACCCTCTGGGTGAAAAAGTTCTTTCTCAAATCCCCTCTAAACCTCCCGCCCTTTACCTTGAATCTATGCCCCCTAGTGATTGACCCCTCTACTAAGGGAAAAAGCTCCTCAGCATCCATCCTATCTATGCCCCTCATAATTTTGTACACCTCAATCATGTCCCCCCTCAGCCTCCTCAGCTCCAAGGAAAACAAACGCAACCTGCCCAGTCTCTCTTCATAGCTGAAGCGCTCCAGCCCTGGTAACATCCTGGTGAACCTCCTCTGCACCCTCTCTAACGCGATCACATCCTTCCTGTAGTGTGGCGACCAGAACTGCACACAATATTCCAGCTGTGGCCTAACCAGTGTTTTATACAGCTCCATCATAACCTCCTTGCTCTTATATTCAATGCCTCGGCTAATGAAGGCAAGTATCCCATATGCCTTTTTTACCACCTTATCCACCTGTTCCGCCGCCTTCAGGGATCTGTGTACTTGCACACCCAGATCCCTCTGACCCTCCGTCTTGCCTAGGGTCTTACCATTCATTGTGTATTCCTTTGCCTTGTTAGTCCCCCCAAAGTGCATCACCTCGCACTTTTCCGGGTTAAATTCCATTTGCCACTGTTCCGCCCATCTGACCAACCCATCTATATCGTCCTGCAGACTGAGGCTACCCTCCTCGCTATTTACCACCCTACCAATTTTTGTATCATCCGCGAACTTACTGATCATACCCTTTACATTCATATCCAAGTCATTAATGTAGACCACAAACAGCAAGGGACCCAGCACCGATCCCTGTGGTACCCCACTGGCCACAGGCTTCCAGTCACAAAAACAACCTTCGACCATCACCCTCTGCCTTCTGCCACTAAGCCAGTTTTGTATCCAATGTGCCAAGGCACCCTGGATTCCATGGGCTCTTACCTTCTTGACCAGTCTCCTGTGCGGGACTTTATCGAAGGCCTTACTGAAATCCATGTATACCACATCCACTGCGTTACCCTCATCCACACACCTAGTCACCCCCTCAAAAAATTCAATCAAATTAGTCAGACATGATCTTCCCTTGACAAAGCCATGTTGACTATCCCTGATTAATCCTTGCCTCTCCAAGTGGAGACAAATTTTGTCCCTCAGGATTTTTTCCAATAATTTTCCTACCACTGATGTTAGGGTCACTGGCCTGTAGTTCCCCGGTTTTTCCCTACTACCCTTCTTGAATAATGGTACTACATTAGCGGTTCTCCAGTCCTCTGGCACAGCCCCTGTGGCCAGAGAGGTCCTGAATATATGTGTTAGAGCCCCCGCAATCTCCTCCTTTGCCTCACACAGCAGCCTGGGATACATTTCATCCGGGCCTGGGGATTTATCCATTTTTAGGCCAGCTAAAACCGCCAATACCTCCTCCCTCTCGATGTTAATATGTTCGAGCATATCACAGTCCCCCCGCCCTATTTCTATGTCTACATCGTCCTTCTCCATAGTGAAAACAGATGCAAAAAATTCATTTAGAACCCCTCCTACATCTTCCGGCTCCACACACAGATTGCCACTTTTGTCCCTAATGGGCCCTATTTTTTCCCTAGTTATCCTCTTACCCTTAATATACTTATAAAACATCTTCGGATTTTCCTTTATTTTGCTTGCCAGTGTTATTTCATGGCCCCTCCTTGATCTCCTAATTTCTTTTTTAAGTATCCCCCTGCACTTTTTGTACTCCTCTAGGGCTTCCTCCGTCTTTAGCCTTTTGTATCTACCAAAAGCCCTCCTTTTTTTCCTAATCCATTCTCGTATATCCCCTGACATCCAAGGTTCCCTGTGGTTTTTGGAACCACCCTTGAACTTTACGGGAACATGTTGCCATTGTATGATCTCAATCTCCCTTCTGAAAGCCTCCCATTGCTCCGATGCGGATTTTCCTACAAGTAGCTGATCCCAGTCCATTTTGGCCAGATCCTGCCTTATCCTATTAAAATCGGCCTTCCCCCAATTTAGAACCTTTATTTCCGGCCCATCCCTGTCCTTTTCCATGGCCACCTTAAATCTTACCATATTATGGTCACTATCACCAAAGTGCTCACCTACTAGCACTTTTTCCACTTGGCCGGCCACATTCCCTAGAATTAGGTCCAGTACCGCCCCCTCTCTTGTAGGACTTTCTACATGCTGGCTCAAAAAGCTCTCCTGGATGCACTTTAAGAATTCTACACCCTCTGAGCCTTTCACACTCTGACTATCCCAGTTAATATTGGGGAAGTTGAAATCCCCCATTATTATTACCCTATTATTTGCACATTTCTCTGAGATTTGCCTACATATCTGTTCCTCTATCTCCCCCTGACTGTTTGGAGGCCTATAGTACACTCCCAGCAAAGTGCTTGCCCCCTTTTTGTTTTTAAGCTCCACCCATATGGCCTCATTAGAGGACCCTGCTAATATATCATCCCTCCTTACTGCAGTAATTGACTCCTTAATTAATATTGCGACACCCCCTCCTCTTATACCTCCCCCTCTGTCTCTCCTGAAGATTCTGTACCCCGGAATATTGAGCTGCCAGTCTTGCCCTTCCCTCAACCATGTCTCCGTGATAGCAACAATATCATACTCCCATGTGTTTATCAACACCTTCAGTTCATCCACCTTATTCGCAAGACTCCTTGCATTAAAATAGATGCCATCCAGCCTTGCCCTTATATATTTGCCCTGTCTACCAAGCTGACTTGTTTTTTTCTCTATAATTGGCAGAGAAAATTGTAATTGTAATTAGTTATTATTTAGTTGGTAAATGAATGTTATGTACTGTTTATCTAAAAGGGGAGGAATTGTTGTGTATGTACCTTTAAGAGAAGAACTGATTCTATACTGCAGTACCGGCAGTGACCACCCCTGTATATAAAGCCATAGCCGGCTTCTATATTTCAGTCTTAAGTTTCCCACTGTTCAGTAAATACCTGTTATTATTGTTCTCCTGCAGTCCGTGTATTATTTATACTCAGACACTACAGAAACAACAGCCAGGATTCCTGCTCCGAGACTATGGAAATCATAGCACAGAACAGACTGCCTGAAGTGACCCAGAACAGAGGTGTCGACATTGGTCGAGGCCAGGTGAGATGCTCGGTGCCCCTCGCTCTTTAACACGTGAAGAATGGCAATTTGGGCAAAATAGTAAAATATTGTGGAACTGTACCAAGCACGGACCTTTCTCAGGTACAGTTCCACACACACTGACACTTACTGAGGAATATTATACAGGCACTGTCTCTCCCGGTTGTACAGTTAGTTCCACAGTCAATGACACTCACTGGGGTGCAGTTCCACACACACTGACTCTCACTGGGGTGCAGTTCCACACACACTGACACTCACTGGGGTACAGTTCCACAGACACTGACACTCACTGGGGTAAAGATCAACAGACACTGACTCTCACTGGGGTACAGTTCCACAGACACTGACTCTCACTGGGGTAAAGTTCCACAGACACTGACTCTCACTGGGGTACAGTTCCACAGACACTGACTCTCACTGGGGTACAGTTCCACAGACACTGACTCTCACTGGGGTAGAGTTCCACAGACACTGACTCTCACTGGGGTACAGTTCCACAGACACTGACTCTCACTGGGGTACAGTTCCACAGACACTGACACTCACTGGGGTACAGTTCCACAGACACTGACTCTCACTGGGGTACAGTTCCACAGACACTGACTCACACTGGGGTACAGTTCCACAGACACTGACTCTCACAGGGGTACAGTTCCACAGACACTGACTCACACTGGGGTACAGTTCCACAGACACTGACTCTCACTGGGGTAGAGTTCCACAGACACTGACTCTCAATGGATTACAGTTGCACAGACACAGACACCCACTGGGGTACAGTTCTACAGACACTGACTCTCACTGGGGCAAAGTTCCAATGACACTGACTCTTGTTGGGGTACAGTTCCACAGACACTGACTCTCACTGGGGTGCAGTTCCACAGACACTGTCATTCACTGGGGTACAATTCCACAGACACTGACTCCCGTTGGGGTACGGTTCCCCAGATACTGACTCCCGTTTGGGTCGAGTTCCACAGATACTGATTCACACTGGGGTACAGTTCCACAGGCACTTGCTCTCACTGGAGTACAGTTCCACAGGCACTGACTCATAGAAGATAGGAGCAGGAGTAGGCCATTCGGCCCCTCGAGTCTGCTCCGCCATTCAACAAGATCATGGCTGATCATCCAAATTCAGTACACTGTCCCTGCTTTCTCCCCATATCCGTTGATCCCTTTAGCCTTAAGAAATATATCCAACTCCTTCTTGAATATATTGAATGAATTGGCCTCCACTGCTGCTAGATCCGTGGTTCGATGGATAAATAATCACACGGATGCTGTACATTAACAAATAACAGGTCTTTACTGGAGGAGGGTAATCTCTAGACTGGGGGTACAGAGGCATGCGCAAAGCTTATAGAACGGTGAGGTCACTGCCGGTACTACAGTATACAGGAGCTGTAAAAGTAGTTCTGACTTAAAGGCACATACGCTACAATTCCTCCCCTTTTAGATCAATAATACCCCCTAATATTCAAAGAACAATTAACATTTTTACATGTACATTAAACAACAAAAGTCCATTTATAGATTCAGTCTTTGGGGCGGCTTCCTGACCCTTTCGGGATAGCACCTTTCCAGAGGTTCTTGTTCTTGCTGCAGAGGTGATTCTGACCCCTTTTCATCGGGTAGTTCATCGGGTTCCACTGCTACTGGGTCTGAAGTAGATGCTACCGGTATGTCGGGTTCATCCCCAGGTACTCGAGACATGGGGTTGACGCGTTCCTGTGATGCTAAGATCTGATCGACGTGGCGTCTCACAATGTTCTCCCCGACATCCACTGTGTACATTAATGGCCCCTGCCTTGTACATATCATTCCGGGTTGCCACTTCTCTGTTCGATAGTCACGGGCCAAGACTGGTTGCCCTACATTGAAGCTCCTTGTCGGCTTCTCATTGATGTGCTGGAATTGTTTGTCCTCAACATTTCTTCGCACATTTGGTTTGAGCAAGTCCAGACGAGATCTCAACCTTCGGTTAAAGAACATCATGGCCGGGGTCTGGTTGGTAACTGCATGTGTCGCGTTTCGGTAGGCTAATAAGAAATTGTCCATCTTATGCTGTAGTGGAATTTCATCGTTGCACATGGCCTTTATCGCCTTCTTAAAGGTTTGTACGAACCTCTCAGCCAATCCAGTGGCTGGATGATACGGGGCGGATGTGTAATGCCTTACCCCATTCCTTTTCATGAATTTTTGGAACTCGTCGGACACAAACTGTGGTCCATTATCAGAGCAAATCTGCTCTGGCAAACCGTTTCTGGCAAATATGATCCGTAGGACTGCAATCGTTTTCTCTGTAGTGGTTGAAGACATTTTTATCACCTCAGGCCACTTTGAATGAGCATCCTCTGCTATTAAAAACATTGAGTCCATGAATGGACCAGCAAAATCAATATGCACCCGTTGCCAAGGAGAGGAGGCCACTCCCATGGGTGTAGAGGGGCATGTGGTGGTGCATTTTGGGCCTTCTGGCATCCTAGGCAGCTCTTAGTTAGGTCTTCGATTTGTTGATCGATTCCCGGCCACCACACATAAGCCCTAGCAAGGCTTTTCATTTTCACTCCCCCCAGATGACCTTCATGTAGCTCATTTAGCACTCTCTCCCTTAACTTGGGTGGAATCACCACTCTGGATCCACACATCACTGTCCCCTGGCATACTGACAGCTGTTCTCTTCTGGATGAGAATGCTGGCAACAGTGAGTCGCCATGTGTTGGCCATCCCCTCACCGTCAATTCATATACCCGTGACAGCGTCGGATCATTGCGGGTCTCCTTCTCTATATCCGCGTTTGTTGCTGGCAATCGTTCAATTATCGACGAATAAAATATCTCGATGGGGTCCACTGCTGGTGCTTCCTCCACAGTAGGCAGTGGCAGGCGCGATAGCCCATCAGCGTTCCCATGCTGTTTCGTGCCTTTATATTCTATTTCATATTGATTCGCTCCTAGAAACAGGGACCATCTTTGTAACCGCTGTGCAGTCATCACTGGAACGCCCTTCTTAGGATTAAAGATGGAGACAAGTGGTTGGTGGTCAGTCAGCAAGGTGAACTTCTGCCAATGCAGATAGTGGTTGAATTTTTTTACTCCCCATACTAGCCTGAGGGCCTCCCCGTCAATCTGGGCGTAGTTGCGCTCGGCTGAGGTTAGTGACCGAGACGCAAAGGCTACTGGTCTCTCCAACCCGTCTGGAAATTTGTGCGACAGCACCGCTCCAATACCGTAGGGTGATGCATCACATGCCAAACGAATTGGTAGTGCTGGGTTGAAATGGGCCAACACCTCTTTTGATGTGATCAATTCTTTAAACTTCTGGAAAGCTCGTCTACGTTTGTCATCCCACTTCCATGGTACCCCTGTTTGTAGTAGGGTGTTCAGCGGGTGTAATACCGTAGACAAATTTGGTAAGAACTTGTGGTAATAGTTTACCAGCCCGAGGAACGACCTCAGTTGTGACACATTTTCCGGTGCTGGAGCCTTGACTACTGCCTCAATCTTGTCAGGGGACTTATGTAACCCCTCTTCATCGATGGCGTGGCCACAATACGAGATCTGTTTCTGGAAAAACTCACACTTGTTGTGATTAGCTCGTAGCCCATACTCCTTTAATCTGGTGAGTACCTTCTCCAAGTTGGCGAGGTGATCACCGTCATTTTCGCCCGTGACCAAGATGTCGTCCAAATAACACTGGGTCCCCGGAATCCCTTGCAGGACCTGATCTATCGCCCTTTGCCAGATAGCCGGAGCCGAGGCTACTCCAAACACCAGCCGGTTGTATTGATAGAGACCTTTATGAGTGTTGATCGTAAGGTAATGTTTCGAAGCTTCTTCTACCTCCATTTGCAAGTACGCCTGGGCTAGATCAATTTTGGTAAAGTGTTTACCTCCAGATAGCGAGGCGAAAATATCCTCAATTCGTGGAAGCGGATATTGCACCGTGTGAAGGACTGGGTTCACTGTCACCTTAAAATCCCCACAGATGCGGACCTTCTTTGGTTCCCCAGGCGTATTACTCAACGACCTCATCATTACAGGAATGATGGGTGTAGCCCACTCGCTCCAGTCCACTTTGGACAGTACTCCTGAACGTTCCAACCCTTCCAGCTCTGCTTCAACAGCTGGTCTGATCGCATAAGGCACTGGTCTGGCCTTCAGAAACTTTGGGCTTGCATTTTCCTCTATTTTAATCATTGCTGTTATTCCTTTTAGTGTTCCTAGTCCCTCCTGGAACACTTCTTTTGCGTCAGTTAGCATTTTTGACAGTCATCCAGGTGTGACGTCGTCATCCTTTTTGGCCTCAACCTTCAGTGCCTGTATGGAATGCCAATCTAATTGTATCTTCCGGATCCATTCACGTCCTAGCAGTGGTGGTCCTCCATTTGGCAATACATATATATCCATTTTAGGTATTTCCTGGCCTTTATATGTCACTTTCACCCTTATTTTCCCTTTGGGGTAGACTTTTTGCCCCGTATATGTCTTCAAGAAAATCTCTGTAGCTTTCAAGGGTATGTGTGAAAATAGCCGCTTGTAGTCTCTTTGATTTATGACTGTTAGAGCTGACCCTGTGTCCAATTCCATTTCCACTTGGACTCCGTCTATCTTGAGTGTAACGCAGATAGTCTGGTGATCCCCCATTTCGGTTACCTTATGTAGTTTCAGACAACCCAGCTCCTTCCTTCCGGAGTCTGTGTCACTTTTCTGTTCATCTGAACCACTGTCCATCACCTGGTGTACCTTTCTGTACTTCTCCTGTGGAGATTTCTTACTGTTGGTTTTCTTCCCAGACCTGCAGACTCTTGCTATGTGTCCTGCTTTCCCACACTGTCTGCACACTTTATCCTTGAACCAACAATCTTTCTGGTCATGTGTTGTTCTGCCGCAGCGATAGCACTTCCCTGTTCCATAGGACATTTCATTGGTGCCATATTCTTGCGGTCTCCGTTGTATCTCTGCAGCGCCCGTTGCGGCTGCTTCGCGTGATACTGCCATACTGAAAGCTTTGTCCAGCGTAAGGTCCTTTTCTGATGGAAGCCGTTTCTGGGTTCCTTCACTTTG
This sequence comes from Somniosus microcephalus, assembly GCF_052327205.1. Taxonomy (NCBI): domain Eukaryota; kingdom Metazoa; phylum Chordata; class Chondrichthyes; order Squaliformes; family Somniosidae; genus Somniosus; species Somniosus microcephalus. The sequence goes on along the minus strand of NC_141010.1, from coordinate 63,504,049 downwards.
CAGCCCACACACAAACTTGTCCCTTAATGTGTCTGCTAGTCCTGCTCCAAACTGGCCGTGTTTCGATAGCTTGCGCAGTTCCATTAGGTACTCAGCATTGCTTTCGTCTTTGTGTTGGTTCCTTTTATGGAACTTAAATCGTTCTGCTATCAGCAGCGGTGTGGGGTTTAAGTGGTCCTGTAGGATTTCTACTATGCTTTCAAAATTCTTGTTTACCAGCTTCTCTGGGGTTATTAGATTTCGCAGTAACCCATAAGTTTTGCACCCATGGAATTTAACAGAACCAGTGCTTTATTAGCATCTGGCACTTCATTCGCCCTGCAGTACACCTCAATACGTTCCACATATGTCGCCCAATCTTCGACTTCATTGTCGAATGTAGAGATACTGCCACTCTTCGGCATCCTTGGGTGTGCGTTAACTATCACCAATGGCGCCTCCCGCGCTTCTTCTTCTCCGCTGGCACAAAATGGCGTCTCCCGCCCTTCTTCTCCGCTGCGGCTTCTCAAAATGGCGTCTCCCGCGCTCTTCCTTCTTCTCCGCGGCTCAATGGCGTCTCCCGCGCTCTCCCTGCTTGTCCACGGCTCAATGGCATCTCCCCTTTCTTCGCCCCACGGACCCTGTTCAGCCCGTGAGCACTGGCTGTGCTCTGCGCGTTCTTCTTTTGATATTTTTCGACGCCACTCAGTCTAGAACCCGGCTGTTTCTTACCCTCTCTCTCTCCGGTTTGTTTTATTTTCCTCGACGCTGCTCGATGTTCAACCCCCGGCTGCGCCCTGCGCTCTTCACCCTCTGTTTTACCCCGTCGACGCTGCTCGGCTCTCTCTCCGCCGTCGGTCGGCTCCAGCCGCCGCTGCTCGGGAAGGGTCTGCGCTGGACCTGTCGTCGGTCTCTTACTGCTCGTTGTGGCTGGGGAACCAAGCCCGGCTCTCCACAGCCTCCCCTGCGAAGTTGGATCTCTGCCTGACTGCTGGGCGGTTGCTCGTGGTCGACGCCCGTGTTCCTGGCCTCGACTATTTTTTAATTTTTTTTATTTTGCAGGTAGATTCGAATCGACACTCGTCGCCACTGTTAGATCCATGGTTCAATGGATAAATAATCACACGGATGCTGTACATTAACAAATAACAGGTCTTTACTGGAGGAGGGTAATCTCTAGACTGGGGGTACAGAGGCATGCGCAAAGCTTATATACCGGTGTGGTCACTGCCGGTACTACAGTATACAGGAGCTGTAAAAGTAGTTCTGACTTAAAGGCACATACACTACAACTGCCATCTGTGATGGAGAATTCCATAGGTTCACCACTCTCTGGGTGAAGAAATTCCTCCTCATCTCTGTCCTAAATGGCTCACCCCTTATCCTTAGACTGTGACCCCTGGTTCTGGACTCCCCGAACATCGGGAACATCCTTTCTGCATCTAGTCTGTCTAGTCCTGTTAGAATTTTATAAGTTTCAATGAGATCCCCTCTCATTCTTCTAATCTCCAGCAAGTAAAAGCCCAATCGACCCAATCTCTACTCATACGTCATTCCTGCCATCCCAGGTATCAGTCTGGTGAATCTTCACTTGGGTACGGGTTCCACCGACACTGACTCTCACTGGGGTACAGTCCCACAGACACTGACTCATTGGGGTACAGTTCCACAGAGTGATTCTTACTGGGGTACAGATCCACAGGCACTGACTCTCACTGGGGTACAGATCTACAGGCACTGACTCTCACTGGGGTGCAGTTCCGCAGGCATTGACTCTCACTGGGGTACAGTTCCACTGACACTGACACTCACTGTGGTACAGTTCCACAGACACAGACTCTCAATGGGGTAGAGTTCCAAAGACACTGTCTCTCACTGGGGTGAAGTTCCACAGACACTTACTCTCACTGGGGTATAGTTCCACAGGCACTGACTCTAACTGGGGTGCAGTTCCACTGACACTGACTCTCACTTGGGTACAGTTCCACAGACACTGACTCTCACTGGGGCGCAGTTCCCAAAACACTGACTCTCACTTGGGTACAGTTCCAAAGGCACTGACACTAACTGGGGTACAGTTCCACAGACACAGACTCTCACTGGTGTACAGTTTCACAGACACTGATTCTCACTGGGGTACAGTTCCACAGACACTGACTCTCACTGGGGTACAGTTCCACAGGCACTGACTCTCACTGGGGTACAGTTCCACAGGCAGTGATTCTCAGTGGGGTACAGTTCCACAGACACAGACTCTCAATGGGGTAAAGATCAGCAGGCACTGACTCTCACTGGGGTGCAGTTCCACAGGCATGGACACTCACTGGGGTACAGTTCCACAGACACAGACTCTCACTGGGATACAGATCCACTGGCACTGACTCTCACTGGGGCTCAGTTTCACAGGCACAGACTCTCACTGCGGTACAGTTCCACAGACACTGACCCTCACTGGGGTACAGTTCCACAGACATAACTCTCACTGAGGTACAGTTCCACGGCCACTGACTGTCACTGGGGTATAGTTCCACAGGCACTGACTCTCACTGGGGGACAGTTCCACAGTCACTGACTCTCGTTGGGGTACTGTGCCACAGACACTGACTCTCACTGGGGTACAGTTCCACAGACAGTCACTCCCACTGGGATACAGTTCCACAGACACTGACTCTCACTGGGGTTCAGTTAGACAGGCATAGACTCTCGCTGGGGTACAGTTCCACGGACACTTACTCTCGCTGGGGTACAGATCCACAGGCACTGACTCATACTGGGGTACAGTTCCACAGACACTGACTCTCACTGGTGTACAGTGTATTGATTTCTATGTGGGTTCAATGACGACACATTGATGAAAGAGAATGGCCTAGAAATTCAGTTGGGCGCGCTAGCCGTTAGCGCCTTAGGAGGAGTAGATCTCGAGCGCTAGGCGCTTAGCGCCCGGGCGCAGCGCGATCTGCGCCTCGCCCCAACTTCAGTACACATTTAGCGCCGGCGCAAAGTCTTAGCGCGCGCCCTGCTGCGCGCGCAGATCATGACGTCATTTCCTAGTGCAACGCCCTTTGTGCGCCCCGAACCGGAACTTCACTCGCGCCGGCCCATTGTGCGCCGGGCGGCCCTAACGACTGTGAAGTGGAACGGTACACAGCCGAGGCGGGCCGCGGGGAGCGCTAATTAAAGGGCACTTACCCTGCACTATAAAGGCCAGCCATTTTGCAGCATTCACTCTTGTGCAACGGTTTTTTGGAGAGAGACCAAGGAGGAGAGCTTACTGGTTTGGACCAACACTAGGACAGGTATTTTTGGCTCAGGCCAGAGCTTAGCAATTATCTTTGCCTTCATTGAGAGCTCAGTGTTTGCCAGCATATAATGGGGGCTGCATTGGGTGCCAACGCTGACTTTCAGCCTTATGCCAGAAAGGCTTACAGACGCCGTGAGAGAGTGGCAGCCCTGGCTAGACGCAGAGGGGGCAACAGGCGTCGCCAACTGAGGCCTCACCCACCCAGGGTATACCGCCAGCAGTCCTCCTATCTGACCATGTCTGCCGCGATGTGTGTTAGGAGGCTGCGATTCAGAAGGAGGTGGTTGCAGACATCTGCCAGCTGCTTCACAGAGATCTGCAGCCACAGCTGATGCGCAGGACGTCTCTGTCGGTGGCAGTGAAGGTGACGGTGGCTCTCAACTTCTATGCCACCGGCTCCTTCCAATCCGCTGCTGGGGACATCGCTAACATCTCCCAGTTCGCCGTGCATTGCTGCATCCGCCAGGTGACCGAAGCCCTTTTCAGAAGGAGACATCAATTCATCTCCTTCCCCATGACCCTGGACAAGCAGCAGCAGCGTGCAGTGGGATTTGCAAGAATAGCGGGCTTCCCCATGGTGCAGGACGCCATTGACTGCACGCATGTGGCTTTGTGGGCACCTCTGGAGCATGCTGAGGATTACTGCAACGGGAAGGGCTACCATTCCCTCAACGTACAGCTGGTGTGTGACCACAGGCAGCGCATCCTAGCTGTCAATGCCCGCTTTCCAGGCAGCAGCCACGATGCCTTTATCCTGCGACAGACAACTGTGGCTGACATGTTCCAGGCACAGCCTCACCCAAGAGGATGGCTTATCGGAGACAAAGACTATCCTTTGTGTACCTGGCTCATGACCCCGCTCCGTGCGCCCACGACCCCTGCTGAAGAGGCATACAACGAGAGCCATCAAGCGACTAGGAACATCATAGAACAAACAATTGGCGTCCTCAAGCAACGGTTCCGCTGTCTCGATCACTCCGGGGGAGCCCTCCAGTATTCGCAGGAGCGAGTCTCCCAATTCGTCGTCGTTTGCTGCATGCTGCACAACCTGGCTATCCGCAGGACTCAGGCACTGCCACCTCACGTTGGACCACCACCTCAGGAGGAGGAGCAGGAGGAGCATGAGGAGGAGGAGGACGAGGAGTACCAGCCCAGGAGGGAGGCACAAGGTCCAAGGGCCGCCCGTCGGCGGCTTATTGAACGTCACTTCTAGGCCCCCTGTCAGGGAATGGCTTGTGCCAATGAAAGAACATGATTGCAGCCGCTCCGCAAGCCCTCAGCCGGTTAAGGCAACAAACACTTCAAAGATCAAACATGGACAATGTTAATAAATAAAATGCTTTATTGTACAAACTCGGGGCCCTTCCCACATGAAAACCAAAAACAGACGAAACCCCCAAAAAACGCTCAAACACATTACTCGCTCCCACAACCTGGAGAGGATTAACAAAACAGTGCAACTAAAATGGCCATCATCCTTGGCCTTCGTAAAAAACAAACATCACATCCTCGGCCTTCAAAAAACAAACATCCAATTCTCGGCCTTCAAAAAACAAACATCCAATTCTCGGCCTCAAAAAACAAACATCCAATTCTCGGCCTCAAAAAACAAACACAACTGGCCACACATTCGACTTTTTGGCCCGCTAGGGCGATGCCTTGGCCATCTTTGTGTGGCCCCTGCCCGCCCTTCTGCTCCTCCTCAAAGTAAGGCCATTGGCTGCTGCAAGGCTGGGGGCAGGCTCCTGAGGGGCACATGTCGTGACGGCAGATGCCCTTGGGGGTCGGCCTAGTCGAGGTCTGGCCGTCGAGCGGGCGGCTGTTGAATGCTGCAGCTGTGGCTGGCCAGCATCAGTCGCTGCAGCAGCTCCTGGCAGCTCCACTGGGGGAGTGGCAGTGGCGGCTGGAGGAATGGGGGCAAGCTGGCGGATGGCAGGCGCTCGCTGGTCGCCTGAGACACTGGCACTCGCCCGGGCCAGCACTGCAGCATGCGCACCAATCTGCCGAGGGACAGACCGCTGTGCTGCTGCAGCGCGCCGGGTGCCCTGGCGATGCCTGGCTGACACAGCGAGTGTGGCAGCAGTGAGTGCCCGTGTTGACCTGTTCAGTGACCTCATCAGAGCACCCAGTGACTGCACGGCACCACTGATCAGCTGCCCACTCGCTGCCTGAGCTGCCCCGAATGCTGCCCAACTCGCTGCCTGATCTGCCCCGAATGCCGCCCGACTCGCTGCCTGCTCTGCCCTGAATTCCGCCAAACTGATGGCCTGTGAGGCCCCGACGTCGGTCACACTCCGAGAGAGGGACTCGATGGCCTCAGGCAACTGTGCCACTACCCCCATGAGCTCCGTGTGCCGGCGGTCCGAGTCCACGGACAAGTCCTCGAGGCGTTCCATCTCCTCGGCGAAGACCATCTCCGGACTGGAGGCCGGATTCTCCCTCTGGGGAGAAGGCCGCCGAGCTGGCCGACCCTTCCTGCGTTGCTGGACGCTGCTGAGCCCAGCAATTGGACTCCCCTCCGACCCTTCCCCCCTCTGGGGAGAAGGCCGCTGAGCTTCCACCCCCCTCCCGCATTTCTGCAGGCCGCAGGTCCCATGAGCTCCCCTCCCCTCTGACACTTCTGCCACGCTCCCCTCCAGGGAAGACGTGTCCCCTACATTCGCATGGGTTGCCGCGGCTGAGGGTTCCCCTGATGGGCCGCCTTCCTCTTGCTCCTCCTCCTCCTCCTCTTCTGAGGGGCTGTCACTGGCAAGTTCAGGGACCTCCTCCTCACCATCTGAAAGCAGGAAGGCACAAGAGTAGCTTTAGAGTGAGGAGAGGGCGTCAGCGAGGGATGCATGAGTGGTGGCATTCAGCGCATTGGTCGGACAGTGGCAAAGGATGTAGATCTGATGCGCAAGTGGGACGAGAGAGGTGCAAAAGGTGATGTCCTTACCATTGGTGCCCAGAACAGGGTCGGCATCTCCACATGCAACGGGGCCAATCACCCGGCCACCCATGATGCGCTCCACGCGATGTTGCAGCTCGGTGAGCGGCTGGATCTGGGGTCGGCCTCCCCCGGTCGCAGTCCGGCTCTTCTTATTATTGGCCAGCTTGGCCTGCAAGAGAAAGGACGGCCTCTAAGTACAGTGTGCAGCCCTGATCTTGTGTGCACTGCCTCCCATGGTGGAATAGCCTGGCCAGTGTGTCGCCCTGATCTTGTGTGCACTGCCTCCCATGGTGGAATAGCCTGGCCAGTGTGTAGCCCTGATCTTGTGTGCACTGCCTCCCATGGTGGAATAGCTTGGCCAGTGTGTTAAGTGCAGAATGTGCAATTGATGTTCATGCCTGTCCCATAGCTGCTGCATGAGGGCTGGCCATTAGGGCTTTCAGGTCCCTTTGCCCATAATGTGAGGTGCACATGCAAGGATGAGGAGGACACTGGAAAGGGTACTCACCCTGACAATCCGAGTGAGGTCATTAAACTTTTTGCGGCATTGGACACCGCTCCTGGGGACCTCGCTGTTGGCTGACACCTTGCTGGCGACATGCCTCCAGGCTCTCTGGTAGACGCAGCCCGGCGCCTTCCTGCCATTGTCCGGGTACAAAATATGGCGCCTCTTCTCCACAGCACCAACCAGCACACTCAGATCAAGCTCTGAGAAGCGCTGCGCTTGTTCACGGGCCTTCTGCATGGCTTCAGGCGCTATTTGGGTCCAGCAGCAGTGTTCAGGCCTAGCTGGAGGGCTCCACTATCCAGGGCGTGGCAGCAGACCAAGTCGACCCTTCCCCCTTAAGAGCTGGCCGGCGCCAGGGTGTCTGCTGTCAATCACGAGATGGCCGCACCTGCACTGCGCCCGGCCTCGGCGCTCTTGCTCAGCACCTCCGGCTTAGCGCCTAAAGAGAGGCGTGCAGCGCCAGTTTTAGCGCTCGAGCAAACTCTTAGGGCGAAGCTAATGAATATTGGAGAAGTGGCCTCGATTTTGCGCCGGGCGCAAACTTTAGCGGCCGCCCGACTTTACCGCCCCAAAAGTGGCTACAATGAATTTCTAGGCCAATGTCTTTTAATCTAAAGTATGTTCAACTCAGTTAACATCATTACAGGAGACACCATCTTAGAGATCCATCTAAAACGAAACTAAAACTAAACTGCCTCTCTCACATGCCCTCTGCTGGTAAGGCATAAATAATCAAACAGGCAAATATGCTGGAAAGGCATCATAATCAAACAGGCAAATACCATCTCTATTTGCTGATATCATTACATCTCCCTTTCTTAAAACAAAAGTATTTTACTTTTATCTAACAACATGTTTTCTTTGTATTACTCTGCATTTTAACTGTAACACTTAATGAACTTACATTATCATTATCATTATCAAGGTTTTTTAACCTTGTTTTGTGTGTTCACATGAAATATGTAAATACCTAGAACTTGAAGAAAGAATAAGATAACATTACTTCCTTCTATAACAAGAGACCTTAAACTTGCTCAATGAGTCTCTCAGGAGGCTTCACGCGTCTTGAGCATTTTCCGATTGATTGTCCTTGAATCTGAGTTGTTGCCTCGAGCCCCAGAGCCCCGAGACCGGAGAAGCAGCGGACCTGCGCGGGAGCAGCCCGAGGCGGCGGAGGATAAAAGGAGCAGCCCGAGGCAGTGAGGGCCAGAGCCCCGAGACCGGAGAGGCAGCGGACCTGCGCGGGAGCAGCCCGAGGCGGCGGAGGATAAAAGGGGCAGCCCGAGGCAGTGAGGTCCAGAGCCCCGAGACCGGAGAAGCAGCGGACCTGCGCGGGAGCAGCCCGAGGCGGCGGAGGATAAAAGGAGCAGCCCGAGGCAGCGAGGCCCAGAGCCCCGAGACCGGAGAAGCAGTGGACCTGCGCGGGAGCAGCCCGAGGCAGCGGAGGATAAAAGGGAGCAGCCAGAGGCAGCGAGGCCCAGAGCCCCGAGACCGGAGAGGCAGCGGACCTGCGCGGGAGCAGCCCGAGGCGGCGGAGGATAAAAGGAGCAGCCCGAGGCAGCGAGGCCCAGAGCCCCGAGACCGGAGAGGCAGCGGACCTGCGCGGGAGCAGCCCGAGGCGGCGGAGGATAAAAGGAGCAGCCTGAGGCAGCGAGGCCCAGAGCCCCGAGACCGGAGAGGCAGCGGACCTGCGCGGGAGCAGCCCGAGGCGGCGGAGGATAAAAGGAGCAGCCCGAGGCATACCAATCCAGGTTCCGGGAGAGAGGTAAAAAGTAATCCAAGTGTGACGTCAGCAGGAAGCAGGTAAGTGATTGGTTGGTGAGTATTTCTCTCTTTTCAATACAAGCTTGAATTCTGTGGTGTTAAATTTCTAGGGTCACTGTGTTGTAGTGGGGACAGTTGGTAAATAAAGCGCCCTAGAGTATACCTGTAACTGGGGTGTTGAATAAATGTTTTAATTAATTAAAGGAGTAAGTCATGGCAGGATAGCTCAGACCCGTGTTCTGCTCCTTTAGCTCCATGTGGGAAGTCAGGGACGCTGCCAGTGTCCCTGATGACCATGTGTGCGGGAAATGCATCCAGCTACAGCTACTTGTAGACCGCATTGCGGCGCTCGAGCTGCGGGTGGATGAGTTTTGGAGCATGCGCGATGCTGAGAGGGTCGTGGATAGCACGTTTAGCAAGTTGTTCATGCCGCAGAGTAGGGCTGCACAGGCAGAAAGAAATTGGGTGACCATCAGGCGGAGCAACAGAGGCAGGCAGGAAGTGCAGGGAACCCCTGCGGACATCCCCCTTTCAAACAGGTATACCAAGTTGGATACTGTTGAGGGGGATGACTCACCAGGGGAAGGCAGCAGCAGCCAGCTTCCTGGAACCAGGGACGCTTCTGCTGCTCAGAAAAGGAGGAAAAAGAGTGGGAGAGCAATAGTGGTAGGGGATTCTATCGTAAGGGGAACAGATAGGCGTTTCTGTGGCCGCAAACATGACTCCAGGATGGTTTGTTGCCTCCCTGGGGCCAGGGTCATGGATGTCACTGAGCGGCTACAGGGCATTCTTAAGGGGGAGGTTGAGCAGGCAGAGGTCGTGGTCCACATTGGGACCAACGACATAGGTAGGAAGGGGTATGAGGTCCTGCATCAAGAATTTAGGGAGCTAGGTAACAGATTAAAGAGCAGGACCTCAAAGGTTGTAATCTCTGGATTACTCCCAGTGCCATGTGCTAGTGAGTATAGGAATAGGAGGATAGAGCAGATGAATGCGTGGCTAAAGAGTTGGTGCAGGAGGGAGGGTTTTACTTTCCTGGATCACTGGGCCTGCTTCTGGGAAAGGTGGGACTTGTACAAGTTGGACGGGTTGCACCTGAACCAGAGCGGGACAAATATCCTTGCGGGGAGGTTTGCTAGCACTGTTGGGGGGGGTTTAAACTAACTTGGCAGGGGGATGGGATACAGAGGGGAGCTGAAATAGGAGGTGATGTGCTGCCAATTATAGAGAAAAAAACAAGTCAGCTTGGTAGACAGGGCAAATATATAAGGACAAGGCTGGATGGCATCTATTTTAATGCAAGGAATCTTGCAAATAAGGTGGATGAACTGAAGGTGTTGATAAACACATGGGAGTATGATATTGTTGCTATCACGGAGACATGGTTGAGGGAGGGGCAAGACTGGCAGCTCAATATTCCGGGGTACAGAATCTTCAGGCGAGACAGAGGGGGAGGTATAAGAGGAGGGGGTGTCGCAATATTAATTAAGGAGTCAATTACTGCAGTAAGGAGGGATGATATATTAGCAGGTTCCTCTAATGAGGCCATATGGGTGGAGCTTAAAAACAAAAAGGGGGCAAGCACTTTGCTGGGAGTGTACTATAGGCCTCCAAACAGTCAGGGGGAGATAGAGGAACAGATATGTAGGCAAATCTCAGAGAAATGTGCAAATAATAGGGTAATAATAATGGGGGATTTCAACTTCCCCAATATTAACTGGGATAGTCAGAGTGTGAAAGGCTCAGAGGGTGTAGAATTCTTAAAGTGCATCCAGGAGAGCTTTTTGAGCCAGCATGTAGAAAGCCCTACAAGAGAGGGGGCGGTACTGGACCTAATTCTAGGGAATGTGGCCGGCCAAGTGGAAAAAGTGCTAGTCGGTGAGCACTTTGGTGACAGTGACCATAATATGGTGAGATTTAAGGTGGTCATGGAAAAGGACAGGGATGGGCCGGAAATAAAGATTCTAAATTGGGGGAAGGCCGATTTTAATAGGATAAGGCAGGATCTGGCCAAAATGGACTGGGATCAGCTACTTGTAGGAAATTCCGCATCGGAGCAATGGGAGGCTGTCAGAAGGGAGATTGAGATCATACAATGGCAACATGTTCCCGTAAAGGTCAAGGGTGGTTCCAAAAACCACAGGGAACCTTGGATGTCAGGGGATATACGAGAATGGATTAGGAAAAAAAGGAGGGCTTTTGGCAGATACAAAAGGCTAAAGACGGAGGAAGCCCTAGAGGAGTACAAAAAGTGCAGGGGGATACTTAAAAAAGAAATTAGGAGATCAAGGAGTGGCCATGAAATAACACTGGCGAGCAAAATAAAGGAAAATCCTAAGTTGTTTTATAAGTATATTAAGGGTAAGAGGATAACTAGGGAAAAAATAGGGCCCATTAGGGACAAAAGTGGCAATCTGTGTGTGGAGCCGGAAGATGTAGGAGGGGTTCTAAATGATTTTTTTGCATCTGTTTTCACTATGGAGAAGGACGATGTAGACATAGAAATAGGGCGGGGGGACTGTGATATGCTCGAACATATTAACATCAAGAGGGAGGAGGTATTGGCGGTTTTAGCAGGCCTAAAAATGGATAAATCCCCAGGCCTGGACGAAATGTATCCCAGGCTGCTGTGTGAGGCAAAGGAAGAGATTGCGGGGGCTCTAACATATATATTCAGGACCTCTCTGGCCACAGGGGATGTGCCAGAGGACTGGAGAACCGCTAATGTAGTACCATTATTCAAGAAGGGAAGTAGGGAAAAACCGGGGAACTACAGGCCAGTGAGCCTAACATCAGTGGTAGGAAAATTATTGGAAAAAATTCTGAGGGACAAAATGAGTCTCCACTTGGAGAGGCAAGGATTAATCGGGGATAGTCAACATGGCTTTGTCAAGGGAAGATCATGTCTGACTAATTTGATTGAATTTTTTGAGGGGGTGACTAGGTGTGTGGATGAGGGTAACGCAGTGGATGTGGTATACATGGATTTCAGTAAGGCCTTCGATAAAGTCCCGCACAGGAGACTGGTCAAGAAGGTAAGAGCCCATGGAATCCAGGGTGCCTTGGCACATTGGATACAAAACTGGCTTAGTGGCAGAAGGCAGAGGGTGATGGTCGAAGGTTGTTTTTGTGACTGGAAGCCTGTGGCCAGTGGGGTACCACAGGGATCAGTGCTGGGTCCCTTGCTGTTTGTGGTCTACATTAATGACTTGGATATGAATGTAAAAGGTATGATCAGTAAGTTCGCGGATGATACAAAAATTGGTAGGGTGGTAAATAGCGAGGAGGGTAGCCTCAGTCTGCAGGACGATATAGATGGGTTGGTCAGATGGGCGGAACAGTGGCAAATGGAATTTAACCCGGAAAAGTGCGAGGTGATGCACTTTGGGGGGACTAACAAGGCAAGGGAATACACAATGAATGGTAAGGCCCTAGGCAAGACGGAGGGTCAGAGGGATCTGGGTGTGCAAGTACACAGATCCCTGAAGGCAGCGGAACAGGTGGATAAGGTGGTAAAAAAGGCATATGGGATACTTGCCTTCATTAGCCGAGGCATAGAATATAAGAGCAAGGAGGTTATGATGGAGCTGTATAAAACACTGGTTAGGCCACAGCTGGAATACTGTGTGCAGTTCTGGTCGCCACACTACAGGAAGGATGTGAACGCTTTGGAGAGGGTGCAGAGGAGATTCACCAGGATGTTACCAGGGCTGGAGCGCTTCAGCTATGAAGAGAGACTGGGCAGATTGGGTTTGTTTTCCTTGGAGCAGAGGAGGCTGAGCGGGGACATGATTGAGGTGTACAAAATTATGAGGGGCATAGATAGGATGGATACTGAGGAGCTTTTTCCCTTAGTAGAAGGGTCAATAACTAGGGGGCATAGATTCAAGGTAAAGGGCGGGAGGTTTAGAGGGGATTTGAGAAAGAACTTTTTCACCCAGAGGGTGGTTGGAGTCTGGAACTCACTGCCTGAAAGGGTTGTGGAGGCAGAAACCCTCACAACATTTAAGAAGCATTTGGATGAGCACTTGAAATGCCATAGCATACAAGGCTACGGACCAAATGCTGGAATATGGGATTAGATTAGACAGGGCTTGAAGGCCGGCGCGGACACGATGGGCCGAAGGGCCTCTATCCGTGCTGTATAACTCTATGACTCTATGACTATGATGATTTCTCAGCTGTGTGATCAGGTTGTTCAACAGTATCAGTCTTTTGACCTGCTGTGTGATCAGGTTGTTCAACAGTATCAGTCTTTTGACTTGCTGTGGCTGGTCTCATGAGAAGATCTCGACGATTTCTTCGCAGAACAGCACCCTCATCTGTCTGAATGGTGTATGATCTTGGTTGAACTTCACTCAGGACAGTTCCCTTCTGAGTCCATATGTTTGTTTTGTCTTTGAACCTTACTTGGTCACCAGCGTGGAGTTCAGGTAGGTTTTGTGTTCCTCTGTCATAGTAGTACTTTTGCTTTTCTTTCTGTTGTTCTTTGAACTTCCTCACTTTCTCCCCCTCTTTTGTTTTCAGGAGGTTCTCCGGGATGGGTAGGTTTGACCTTAGCAGACGTCCCATAAGGAGTTGGGCTGGTGACATACCACACTCGAGCGGCGTTGTGTGGTATACAAGCATGCTCTGGTAGAAGTCAGTTCCACTGTCTTTTGCCTTGTACATCAGTCTTTTCACTGTCTGGACCGATTTTTCCACTAGTCCATTGGACTGTGTAAAGTGAGGACTTGACGTTGTGTGGACAAAGTCCCACTCTTTGGCAAAGTGTCGGAAACTTGCATTGTAAAACTGGGGTCCGTTGTCTGTGAAGACCTCACTTGCCACGCCATGTCTGGAGAATATGGCTTTCATACATGTTATCACAGCATCTGCAGTGGTGGTGGGCAGTCTACAAACCTCTGGATACAGGGAGTAATAGTCTGTGACAACAAGATAGTCCTTCCCTTGACATACGAATAGGTCAGCGCCTACCATCTGGTAAGGTCTGTCTGGCGCTGGGTGTGGCTTTAGTGGTTCTACCGGATTGCTTGCTCGATATTTCAGGCATATTGTGCAGTTTGACACCTCATTTGTCACATCTTGGTTGATTCGTGGCCAGTACATCACCTCTCGTGCTCTTTTCTTACACTTTTCGATTCCCAGATGTCCTCCATGGATCCTTTTTAGCATCTCTTTTCTCAGACTCTTTGGGATAACTATTTTACTTCCTTTGTAGATGATGTCTTCGACCACTGATAGTTCCGCCCTGCAGTTCCAGTACTCTGCCATGTCAGGTGAGCAGTCTTGCTTCATGTTGGGCCATCCATCCAAAATGCTTTTCCTCAGTCGTCTCATTGTTTCATCTTTGTTTGTCTCAGTCTTTATGAGCTCCATTTTTGCATCTGCTATGGGCAGTGCACTTGTGATCATGTCCACGTAGGCGTTCACTTTTTCATCTATTTTGGTGTTTGCGGGCTCTCTTAGGTCAACAGCTCTGGACAACGTGTCTGCTGTTACATCAGCTTACCCGGTGTGTACGCAACATTCAGTGTATAGCGTTGCAGCCTGATCATTATTCTTTGTATTCTAAGCGGACAGCTATTTAGTGGCTTTTGGAACAATGCAATCAAGGGCTTACGGTCAGTCTCTACACTGATTGCTTGTCCTGACACAAACTGGTGAAATCTTTCACAGGCGTATGTGATGCTGAGCAGCTCCTTTTCTATTTGAGCATATCGCGTCTCCGCGTCTGTCATTGAGCACGATGCATATGCAATAGGTTGCCAGTAGTCATATTTTTGCAGAAGAACGGCACCGAGCCCACTCTGTGATGCATCTGATGATATCTTGATGGGTCTCGCTGGGTCATAAAACCTCAGAACTGGTTCCTCTGTGAGCAGTTTCTTTAGATCGCTCCATGACTTCTCATGCTCATGATTCCATTCCCATTCTATGTTCTTTTCAGTTAGTCATCTCAGTGGCGCCATCTTTTCTGAGAGGTTGGATATGAATTTACCCATGTAGTTGATCATTCCATTAAACCTCTGCACGTCCTTTTTGCATTGTGGCTTTGGCATATTCTCAATGGCGGACACCTTTCTGGGATCTGGTCTGATGCCCTCACTGCTAAGGGTATCTCCCACGAATGTCAGTTCTGTCACCCCAAGCTGGCATTTCTCTCTATTCAGCTTCAGGTTTGTTTTCCTTGTTGCTTCCAGCACTTTTTTCAGTCTCTCGTCATGCTCAGTTCTCGTGGTTCCCCATACTATGATGTCATCCATTGATGTATCAACTCCCTCCAGGTGCTCATAGATCATATGGATAGTTTTGTGATAAACTTCAGGAGCTGAGGCAATGCCAAATGGTAACCTTAGGAATCTGTATCTGCCAAATGGACTGTTGAACGTGCACAGTCTTGAACTTGCCTCGTCCAGTTTTATCAGCCAAAATCCTGATGATGCATCTAACTTGCTGAAATACCTTGCATTTGCAAACTGTGACATGGTTTCCTCACGTGTAGGAAGCTTGAAGTGCTCTCTCTTTATTGCTCTGTTTAGATCTCTTGGATCCAGGCAAATTCTGAGCTTTCCATTCTTTTTGTCCACAACGACGAGGGAACTCACCCACTCAGTTGGCTCATCTATCTTCTGAATCACGTTCAGGCTTTCCATCCTGTCCAACTCTGCCTTCAGTTGCTTTTGAAAAGCAAACGGAACTTTTCTGCATGGATGTATGACCGTTGGCATACTTTTATCTACTCTGATCGTGTGTTCTCCTGGAAGGCAGCCTAGACCCTTAAATAGGTCGTTGTACTCTTTCATGAGTTCATCATAGACTGTCTCTCCTTCGCTTTCCACAACGAGGACTCTCTTTACCAGGTTCAGTCTCTCACAGGCTATTAAACCTAGTATGACTTGCACATCCGTTGGCACCACGATTAATGCTAGTGTGTGCTCTCTGTCCTTGTGTGTCACTTTGACAATGCATTTTCCATTCACTGGTATATCAGTACCTGAGTATCCTGTCACTTTCACTTTTATTCCATGTATCTTTGGTCTGGGTCTAATTTTCTTAAAATCAGTCTCTGATATCACATTAACTTATGCTCCAGTATCCAATTTAAATGGAATGTGTATGTCATTCACTTTTAGTGTCAACATCCAGTCTCTTTTTTCTTTTTTGTTTTCAGACACGACATCCACATAGAACTCCTCTATCTCGCTTTCATCTACTGCATGGACCTTGCTTTGTTGTGCTTGGTTCTTACAGCAACGGGCATAATGGTTGTTTTTGTTGCAACTATTGCATGTTTTACCATATGCTGGACACTTTCTTGGTGGATGCTGTGTACCGCATCGACTACATGACTTTCGATTGCCCCTTTCATTTTTGTTCGCTGGCCATGCCTCTTTTTTCACATTGGCGCTCTTTTTGTTCAACGGTTTGTGTCCGTTCTTTTTCACTGTATCCACGTTGCAGCTATTGTCACTGAACAGCTCCTTTGCCTGCAACTTCACAGTCTCTGTAGCCCTACACAGTGCTATGGCTTTTCCCAAGTCTAGATTTTGCTCTCTTAGCAGTCTTTCCCTTAGATCATTATTTGGAATACCACACACCAGTCTGTATTTTATCAGCGAGTCTGTCAGTCCCCCAAATTCACACGTTTTGCTTCTGTTTCTCAGTTCAGTCACATACCGATCAATAGTTTCTCCCGTTTTCTGTACACATGTGAAAAATCTGTGCCTCTCAAATGTCATGTTACGTTTAGGTATGCAGTAGGCCTCAAACTGTTCCATTATTTTATCCAGCTTCATTTTGTCTCCATCAGCAGTGAATGTGAAGTTATTATACACCTCCAGCGCTTCATCACCCACGACGTGTAAGAACACAGACGCTTTCATTTTATCACTTTTCTCGTCAGCTCCGATTGCTGCTAAATACAACTCCAAATGTTGTTATAACCTCCTCCAATTTTCAGCCACATTACCTGTCAACTGAAGCTTCGCCGGTGGGTGTAAACCTTCCATTTTTCACTTCGTTAGCTATTCTCCAAAGGTAAGTAACGATGTTCTCTTTTGGCTTGCTAATATGTGGAGAGCTGATTTCACTGGATAGCTTGCTTGCCACTATCTCGTCGAGTTGCTAACTTCAGATTTTTCCTCTTCATCTCTTTCAATCACTTCTGACACCATGTATTGATTTGTATGTGGGTTCAATGACGACACATTCATGAAAGAGAATGTCTTTTAATCTAAAGCTTGTTCATCTAAGTTAACATCATTACAGGAGACACCATCTTAGAGATCCATCTAAAACGAAACTAAAACTAAACTGCCTCTCTCACATGCCCTCTGCTGGTAAGGCATAAATAATCAAACAGGCAAATATGCTGGTAAGGCATCATAATCAAACAGGCAAATACCATCACTATTTGCTGATATCATTACATACAGTTCCACAGGCACTGATTCTCACTGGGATGCAGTTCCACAGGCACTGGCTCTCACTGGGGTACAGTTCCACGGACACTTACTCTAACTGGGGCAAAGCTCCACAGAGACTGACACTCATTGGGGTACACTTCCACAGGCACACATTTTCACTGGTGTGCAGTTCCACAGGCACAGATTCTCACTGGGGTACAGTTCCACAGGCACTGATTCTCACTGAGGTACAGTTCCACAGACACTGATTCCTTGGGGTACAGTTCCACAGACACTGATTCTCACTGGGATGCAGTTCCACAGGAACTGACACTCACTGGGGTACAGATCCACAGGCATTGACTCTCACTGGGGTGCAATTCCACAGACACTGACTCTCACTGGGGTAGAGTTCCACAGGCACCGACACTCACTGGAGTACAGATCCACAGACAGTGACTCTCACTGTGGTACAGTTCCACAGGCACTGACTATCACTGGGGTATAGTTCCACTGACACTGACGCTCACTGGTGTACAGTTCCACAGACACTGACTCTCACTGGGGTACAGTTCCACAGGCACTGACACTCACTGGGGTACAGATTTACAGACACTGACTCACACTGGTGTACAGTTCCACAGACACTGACTCTCACTGGGGTGCATTTCCACAGACATTGACTCTCACTGGGGTACAGTTCCACAGACACTGTCTCTCACTGGGGTGCATTTCCACAGACACTGACTCTCACTGGGGTGCATTTCCACAGACACTGACTCTCACTGGGGTACAGTTCCACAGACACTGTCTCTCACTGGGGTACAGTTCCACAGACACTGACTCTCACTGAGGTACAGATCCACAGGCACTGACTCTCACTCGGGTACTGTTCCACAGACAGTGACTCCCACTGGGGTTCAGTTCCACAGGCACGTACTCCCTTTGGGGTACTGTTCCACAGGCACGGATTCTCACTGGGGGACAGTTCCACCGACACTGACTCTCACTGGGGTACAGTGCCACAGACACTGACTCTCACTGGGGTACAGTTCCACAGACACTGACTCTCACTGGGGTAGAATTGCACAGACACTGAGTCTTACTCAGGTACAGTTCCACAGACACTGGCTCTCACTGGGGTACCGTTCCACAGACAGTGACTCTCACGAGGGTACAGTTCCACCGACAGAGGCTCTCACTGGCGTACAGTGCCACAGACACTGACTCTCACTGGGGTACGGGTTCCACTGACAGTGACTCTCTGGGGTACAGTTCCACAGACAGTGACTCTCACTGGGGTACAGTTCCACAGCCACTGACTCTCACTGGGGTACAGTTCCACAGACACTGACTCTCACTGGGGTAGAATTGCACAGACACTGAGTCTTACTCAGGTACAGTTCCACAGACACTGGCTCTCACTGGGGTACCGTTCCACAGACAGTGACTCTCACTAGGGTACAGTTCCACCGACAGAGGCTCTCACTGGCGTACAGTGCCACAGACACTGACTCTCACTGGGGTACGGGTTCCACCGACAGTGACTCTCTGGGGTACAGTTCCACAGACACTGACTCTCACTGGGATACAGTTCCACAGACACTGACTCATTGGGGTACAGTTCCACAGACACTGACTCATTGGGGTACAGTTCCACAGACACTGACTCTCACTGGGATACAGTTCCACAGACACTGACTCTCACTGGGGTACAGTTCCACAGACACTGACTCTCACTGGAGTACCTTTCCACAGACACTGACTCTCACTGGGGTGCAGTTCCACGGACATTTACTCTAACTGGGGCAAGGCTCCACAGAGACTGACACTCACTGGGGTACATTTCAACAGGCACGGATTCTCACTGGGTGATTGTTCCGCAGTCACTGACTCTCACTGGGGTACAGTGCCACAGACACTGACTCTCGGTGGGGTACCTTTCCACAGACACTGTCTCTCACTGGGATACAGTTCCACAGGCGCTGACTCTCACTGGGGTACAGGTCCACCGACACTGGCTGTCACTGGGGTACAGTTATACTGACACTGGCTCTCACTGGGGTACAGTTCCACAGACACTGACTCTCACTGGGGTAGAATTGCACAGACACTGAGTCTTGCTCGGGTACAGTTCCACAGACACTGGCTCTCACTGGGGTACCGTTCCACAGACAGTGACACTCACTAGGGTACAGTTCCACCGACACAGGCTCTCACTGTGGTACAGTGCCACAGACACTGACTCTCACTAGGGTACAGTTCCACAGGCACCGACTCTCACTGGGGTACAGGTTCCACCGACACTGGCTCTCATTCGGGTACAGTTACACAGACACTGGCTCTCACTGGGATACAGTTCCACAGATACTGACGCTCACTGGGGTACAGTTCAACAGGCACTGACCCTCACTGGGGTGCAGTTCCACGGACACTTACTCTAACTGGGGCAAAGCTCCACAGAGACTGACACTCACTGGGGTACATTTCAACAGGCACGGATTCTCACTGGGGGATAGTTCCGCAGACACTGACTCTCACTGGGGTGCAGTTCCAAAGACACTGTCTCTCACTGGGGTACAATTCCACAGGCACTGACTCTCACTGGGGTTCAGTTCCACTGACACTGACTCTCACTGGGGTACAGATGCTCAGGCACTGACTCTCACTGGGGTAGAGTTCAACAGACACTGACTCTCACTGGGGTACAGATGCACAGGCATTGACTCTCACTGGGGTACAGCTCCACAGACACTGACTCTCACTGGGTTACAGTTCCACAGACACTGACTCTCACTGGGGTACAGATGCACAGGCACTGACTCTCACTGGGGTGCATTTCCACAGACATTGACTCTCACTGGGGTACAGTTCCACAGACACTGTCTCTCACTGGGGTGCATTTCCACAGAAACTGACTCTCACTGGGGTGCATTTCCACAGACACTGACTCTCACTGGGGTACAGTTCCACAGACACTGTCTCTCACTGGGGTACAGTTCCACAGACACTGTCTCTCACTGGGGTGCATTTCCACAGACACTGACTCTCACTGGGGTACAGTTACACAGACACTGTCTCTCACTGGGGTACAGTTCCACAGACACTGACTCTCACTGGGGTGCATTTCCACAGACACTGACTCTCACTGGGGTACAGTTCCACAGACACTGACTCTCACTGGGGTACAGTTCCACAGGCACTGACTCTCACTCGGGTACTGTTCCACAGACAGTGACTCCCACTGGGGTTCAGTTCCACAGGCACGTACTCCCTTTGGGGTACTGTTCCACAGGCAGTGACTCTCACTGGGGTTCAGTCACTCAGACACTGACTCTCACTGGGATTCAGTTACGCAGGCATAGACGCTCACTGGGGTACAGTTCCACGGACACTTACGCTAACTGGGGCAAAGCTCCACAGAGACTGACACTCACTTGGGTACACTTCCACAGGCACGGATTCTCACTGGGGGACAGTTCCACCGACACTGACTCTCACTGGGGTACAGTGCCACAGACACTGACTCTCACTGTGGTACAGTTCCACAGACACTGACTCTCACTGGGGTAGAATTGCACAGACACTGAGTCTTACTCAGGTACAGTTCCACAGACACTGGCTCTCACTGGGGTACAGTTCCACCGACAGAGGCTCTCACTGGCGTACAGTGCCACAGACACTGACTCTCACTGGGGTACGGGTTCCACTGACAGTGACTCTCTGGGGTACAGTTCCACAGACACTGACTCTCACTGGGATACAGTTCCACAGACACTGACTCATTGGGGTACAGTTCCACAGACACTGACTCATTGGGGTATAGTTCCACAGACACTGATTCTCACTGGGGTACAGTTCCACAGACAGTGACTCTCACTGGGGTACAGTTCCACAGACACTGACTCTCACTGGGGTACAGTTCCACAGAGACTGACTCTCACTGGGGTACCTTTCCACAGACACTGACTCTCACTGGGGTGCAGTTCCACGGACATTTACTCTAACTGGGGCAAAGCTCCACAGAGACTGACACTCACTGGGGTACATTTCAACAGGCACAGATTCTCACTGTGTGATTGTTCCGCAGTCACTGACTCTCACTGGGGTACAGTGCCACAGACACTGACTCTCGGTGGGGTACGTTTCCACAGACACTGGCTCTCACTGGGGTACAATGCCACAGACACTGTCTCTCACTGGGATACAGTTCCACAGGCGCTGACTCTCACTGGGGTACAGGTCCGCCGACACTGGCGATCACTGGGGTACAGTTATACTGACACTGGCTCTCACTGGGGTACAGTTCCACAGACACTGACTCTCACTGGGGTAGAATTGCACAGACACTGAGTCTTGCTCGGGTACAGTTCCACAGACACTGGCTCTCACTGGGGTACCGTTCCACAGACAGTGACCCTCACTAGGGTACAGTTCCACCGACACAGGCTCTCACTGTGGTACAGTGCCACAGACACTGATTCTCACTCGGGTACAGTTCCACAGACAGTGACTCTCACTGGGGTACAGTTCCACAGGCACTGACTATCACTGGGGTACAGTTCCACAGACACTTACTCCCTTTGGGGTACAGTTCCACAGACACTGACTCTCACTGGGGTACTGTTCCACAGGCAGTGACTCTCACTGGGGTTCAGTTACACTGCCATAGACGCTAACTGGGGTACAGTATCACGGACACTTACGCTAACTGGGGCAAAGCTCCACAGAGACTGACACTCACTGGGGTACACTACCACAGGCACGGATTCTCACTGGGGGCCAGTTCCACAGTCACCGACTCTTGCTGGGGTACATTGCCACAGACAGTGACTCTCACTGGGGTACAGATCCACAGGCACTGACTCTCACTGGGGTACAGTGCCACAGACACTAACTCTCACTGGGGTAAAATTTCACTGACACTGACTCTCACCAGGGTACGGATTCCACCGACATTGACTTTCACTGGGGTACAGTTCCACAGACACTGACTCTCACTGGGGTAAAATTCCACAGGCACTGACTCTCACTGGGGTACATTTTCACAGACAGTGGCTCTCACTGGGATACAGTTCCACAGATACTGACTCTCACTGGTGTACAGTTCCACAGACACTGACTCTCACTGGGGTACAGTTCCACAGGCACTGACTCACACTGGGGTACAGTTCCACAGACACTGACTCACACTGGGGTACAGTTCCACAGGCACAGGGTCTCACTGGTTTACACTTCCACAGGCACTGGCTCTCACTGGGGTACAGATCTACGGGTACTGACTTTAACTGGGGCACAGTTCCACAGGCACAGACTCTCACTGGTGTACAGTTCCAGACACTGATTCTCACTGCGGTACAGTTCCACTGACACTGACTCTCAGTGGGGTACAATTCCACAGACAATGACTCTCACTCGGGTACAGCTTCACAGTCACTGTCTCTCACTGGGGTACAGTTCCACAGGCACTGACTCTCACTGGTTTACAGTTCCACAGGCACTGACTCTCACTGGGGTACAGTTCCACAGGCACTGACTCTCACTGGGGTACAGATCTACGGGCACTGACTTTAACTGGGGCACAGTTCCACAGACACTGACTCTCACTGGGGTACAGTTCCACAGACACTGACTCTCACTGGGGTACAGTTCCACAGGCACTGACTCTCACTGGGGTACAGTTCCACAGGCACTGACTCTCACTGGGGTACAGTTCCACAGGCACTGACTCTCACTGGGGTACAGTTCCACAGACACTGTCTCTCACTGGGGTACAGCTCCACAGACACTGACTTTCACTGGGGTACAGATCCACAGACACTGACTCTCACTGGGGTACAGTTCCACAGACACTGACTCTCACTGGGGTACAGTTCCACAGACACTGACTCTCACTGGGGTACAGTTCCACAGACACTGACTCTCACTCGGGTATAGTTCCACAGACACTGACTCTCACTGGGGTACAGTTCCACAGACACTGACTCTCACTGGGGTACAGTTCCACAGACACTGACTCTCACTGGGGTACAGTTCCACAGACACTGACTCTCACTGGGGTACAGTTCCACAGACACTGACTCTCACTCGGGTATAGTTCCACAGACACTGACTCTCACTGGGGTACAGTTCCACAGGCACTGACTCTCACTGGGGTACAGTTCCATAGGCACTGACTCTCACTGCGGTACAGTTCCACAGACACTGACTGTCACTGGGGTACAGTTCCACAGACACTGACTCTCACTGCGGTACAGTTCCACAGACAGTGACTCTCACTTGGGTACAGTTCCACAGGCACTGACTCTCACTGGGGTACAGTTCCACAGACACTGACTCTCACTGGGGTGCAGTTCCACAGACACTGACTCTCACTGGGGTACAGTTCCACAGGCACTGACTCTCACTGGGGTACAGCTCCACAGACACTGACTCTCACTGGGGTACAGTTCCAAAGACACTGACTCTCACTGGGGTACAGTTCCACAGACACTGACTCTCACTGGGGTACAGCTCCACAGGCACTGACTCTCACTGGGGTACAGCTCCACAGACACTGACTCTCACTGGGGTAGAGTTCCACAGACACTGACTCTCACTGGGGTACAGTTCCACAGGCACTGACTCTTACTGGGGTACAGTTCCACAGACACTGACTCTCACTGGGGTACAGTTCCACAGACACTGACTCTCACTGTGGTACAGTTCCACAGACACTGACTCTCTCTGGGGTACAGTTCCACAGGCACTGACTCTCACTGGGGTACAGCTCCACAGACACTGACTCTCACTGGGGTACAGCTCCACAGGCACTGACTCTCACTGGGGTACAGTTCCACAGACACTGACTCTCGCTGGGGTACAGCTCCACAGACACTGACTCTCACTGGGGGACAGTTCCACAGACACTGACTCTCACTGGGGTACAGTTCCACAGACACTGACTCTCACTGGGGTACAGTTCCACAGGCACTGACTCTCACTGGGGTACAGTTCCACAGGCACTGACTCTCACTGGGGTACAGTTCCACAGACACTGACTCTCACTGGGGTACAGTTCCACAGGCACTGACTCTCACTGGAGGACAGTTCCACAGACACTGACTCTCACTGGGGTACAGTTCCACAGACACTGACTCTCACTGGGGGACAGTTCCACAGACACTGACTCTCACTGGGGTACAGTTCCACAGACACTGACTCTCACTGGGGTACAGTTCCACAGGCACTGACTCTCACTGGGGTACAGTTCCACAGGCACTGACTCTCACTGGGGTACAGTTCCACAGACACTGACTCTCACTGGGGTACAGTTCCACAGACACTGACTCTCACTGGGGTACAGTTCCACAGACACTGACTCTCACTGGGGTACAGTTCCACAGGCACTGACTCTCACTGGGGTACAGTTCCACAGGCACTGACTCTCACTGGGGTACAGTTCCACAGACACTGACTCTCACTGGGGTACAGCTCCACAGACACTGACTCTCACTGGGGTAGAGTTCCACAGACACTGACTCTCACTGGGGTACAGTTCCACAGACACTGACTCACACTGGGGTACAGTTCCACAGGCACAGGGTCTCACTGGTTTACACTTCCACAGGCACTGGCTCTCACTGGGGTACAGATCTACGGGTACTGACTTTAACTGGGGCACAGTTCCACAGGCACAGACTCTCACTGGTGTACAGTTCCAGACACTGATTCTCACTGCGGTACAGTTCCACTGACACTGACTCTCAGTGGGGTACAATTCCACAGACAATGACTCTCACTCGGGTACAGCTTCACAGTCACTGTCTCTCACTGGGGTACAGTTCCACAGGCACTGACTCTCACTGGTTTACAGTTCCACAGGCACTGACTCTCACTGGGGTACAGTTCCACAGGCACTGACTCTCACTGGGGTACAGATCTACGGGCACTGACTTTAACTGGGGCACAGTTCCACAGACACTGACTCTCACTGGGGTACATTTCCACAGACACTGACTCTCACTGGGGTACAGTTCCACAGGCACTGACTCTCACTGGGGTACAGTTCCACAGGCACTGACTCTCACTGGGGTACAGTTCCACAGGCACTGACTCTCACTGGGGTACAGTTCCACAGACACTGTCTCTCACTGGGGTACAGCTCCACAGACACTGACTTTCACTGGGGTACAGATCCACAGACACTGACTCTCACTGGGGTACAGTTCCACAGACACTGACTCTCACTGGGGTACAGTTCCACAGACACTGACTCTCACTGGGGTACAGTTCCACAGACACTGACTCTCACTCGGGTATAGTTCCACAGACACTGACTCTCACTGGGGTACAGTTCCACAGACACTGACTCTCACTGGGGTACAGTTCCACAGACACTGACTCTCACTGGGGTACAGTTCCACAGACACTGACTCTCACTGGGGTACAGTTCCACAGACACTGACTCTCACTCGGGTATAGTTCCACAGACACTGACTCTCACTGGGGTACAGTTCCACAGACACTGACTCTCACTGGGGTACAGTTCCACAGACACTGACTCTCACTGGGGTACAGTTCCACAGACACTGACTCTCACTGGGGTACAGTTCCACAGACACTGACTCTCACTCGGGTATAGTTCCACAGACACTGACTCTCACTGGGGTACAGTTCCACAGGCACTGACTCTCACTGGGGTACAGTTCCATAGGCACTGACTCTCACTGCGGTACAGTTCCACAGACACTGACTGTCACTGGGGTACAGTTCCACAGACACTGACTCTCACTGCGGTACAGTTCCACAGACAGTGACTCTCACTTGGGTACAGTTCCACAGGCACTGACTCTCACTGGGGTACAGTTCCACAGACACTGACTCTCACTGGGGTGCAGTTCCACAGACACTGACTCTCACTGGGGTACAGTTCCACAGGCACTGACTCTCACTGGGGTACAGCTCCACAGACACTGACTCTCACTGGGGTACAGTTCCAAAGACACTGACTCTCACTGGGGTACAGTTCCACAGACACTGACTCTCACTGGGGTACAGCTCCACAGGCACTGACTCTCACTGGGGTACAGCTCCACAGACACTGACTCTCACTGGGGTAGAGTTCCACAGACACTGACTCTCACTGGGGTACAGTTCCACAGGCACTGACTCTTACTGGGGTACAGTTCCACAGACACTGACTCTCACTGGGGTACAGTTCCACAGACACTGACTCTCACTGTGGTACAGTTCCACAGACACTGACTCTCTCTGGGGTACAGTTCCACAGGCACTGACTCTCACTGGGGTACAGCTCCACAGACACTGACTCTCACTGGGGTACAGCTCCACAGGCACTGACTCTCACTGGGGTACAGTTCCACAGACACTGACTCTCGCTGGGGTACAGCTCCACAGACACTGACTCTCACTGGGGGACAGTTCCACAGACACTGACTCTCACTGGGGTACAGTTCCACAGACACTGACTCTCACTGGGGTACAGTTCCACAGGCACTGACTCTCACTGGGGTACAGTTCCACAGGCACTGACTCTCACTGGGGTACAGTTCCACAGACACTGACTCTCACTGGGGTACAGTTCCACAGGCACTGACTCTCACTGGAGGACAGTTCCACAGACACTGACTCTCACTGGGGTACAGTTCCACAGACACTGACTCTCACTGGGGGACAGTTCCACAGACACTGACTCTCACTGGGGTACAGTTCCACAGACACTGACTCTCACTGGGGTACAGTTCCACAGGCACTGACTCTCACTGGGGTACAGTTCCACAGGCACTGACTCTCACTGGGGTACAGTTCCACAGACACTGACTCTCACTGGGGTACAGTTCCACAGACACTGACTCTCACTGGGGTACAGTTCCACAGACACTGACTCTCACTGGGGTACAGTTCCACAGGCACTGACTCTCACTGGGGTACAGTTCCACAGGCACTGACTCTCACTGGGGTACAGTTCCACAGACACTGACTCTCACTGGGGTACAGCTCCACAGACACTGACTCTCACTGGGGTAGAGTTCCACAGACACTGACTCTCACTGGGGTACAGTTCCACAGACACTGACTCACACTGGGGTACAGTTCCACAGGCACAGGGTCTCACTGGTTTACACTTCCACAGGCACTGGCTCTCACTGGGGTACAGATCTACGGGTACTGACTTTAACTGGGGCACAGTTCCACAGGCACAGACTCTCACTGGTGTACAGTTCCAGACACTGATTCTCACTGCGGTACAGTTCCACTGACACTGACTCTCAGTGGGGTACAATTCCACAGACAATGACTCTCACTCGGGTACAGCTTCACAGTCACTGTCTCTCACTGGGGTACAGTTCCACAGGCACTGACTCTCACTGGTTTACAGTTCCACAGGCACTGACTCTCACTGGGGTACAGTTCCACAGGCACTGACTCTCACTGGGGTACAGATCTACGGGCACTGACTTTAACTGGGGCACAGTTCCACAGACACTGACTCTCACTGGGGTACATTTCCACAGACACTGACTCTCACTGGGGTACAGTTCCACAGGCACTGACTCTCACTGGGGTACAGTTCCACAGGCACTGACTCTCACTGGGGTACAGTTCCACAGGCACTGACTCTCACTGGGGTACAGTTCCACAGACACTGTCTCTCACTGGGGTACAGCTCCACAGACACTGACTTTCACTGGGGTACAGATCCACAGACACTGACTCTCACTGGGGTACAGTTCCACAGACACTGACTCTCACTGGGGTACAGTTCCACAGACACTGACTCTCACTGGGGTACAGTTCCACAGACACTGACTCTCACTCGGGTATAGTTCCACAGACACTGACTCTCACTGGGGTACAGTTCCACAGACACTGACTCTCACTGGGGTACAGTTCCACAGACACTGACTCTCACTGGGGTACAGTTCCACAGACACTGACTCTCACTGGGGTACAGTTCCACAGACACTGACTCTCACTCGGGTATAGTTCCACAGACACTGACTCTCACTGGGGTACAGTTCCACAGGCACTGACTCTCACTGGGGTACAGTTCCATAGGCACTGACTCTCACTGCGGTACAGTTCCACAGACACTGACTGTCACTGGGGTACAGTTCCACAGACACTGACTCTCACTGCGGTACAGTTCCACAGACAGTGACTCTCACTTGGGTACAGTTCCACAGGCACTGACTCTCACTGGGGTACAGTTCCACAGACACTGACTCTCACTGGGGTGCAGTTCCACAGACACTGACTCTCACTGGGGTACAGTTCCACAGGCACTGACTCTCACTGGGGTACAGCTCCACAGACACTGACTCTCACTGGGGTACAGTTCCAAAGACACTGACTCTCACTGGGGTACAGTTCCACAGACACTGACTCTCACTGGGGTACAGCTCCACAGGCACTGACTCTCACTGGGGTACAGCTCCACAGACACTGACTCTCACTGGGGTAGAGTTCCACAGACACTGACTCTCACTGGGGTACAGTTCCACAGGCACTGACTCTCACTGGGGTACAGTTCCACAGACACTGACTCTCACTGGGGTACAGTTCCACAGACACTGACTCTCACTGTGGTACAGTTCCACAGACACTGACTCTCTCTGGGGTACAGTTCCACAGGCACTGACTCTCACTGGGGTACAGCTCCACAGACACTGACTCTCACTGGGGTACAGCTCCACAGGCACTGACTCTCACTGGGGTACAGTTCCACAGACACTGACTCTCACTGGGGTACAGCTCCACAGACACTGACTCTCACTGGGGGACAGTTCCACAGACACTGACTCTCACTGGGGTACAGTTCCACAGACACTGACTCTCACTGGGGTACAGTTCCACAGGCACTGACTCTCACTGGGGTACAGTTCCACAGGCACTGACTCTCACTGGGGTACAGTTCCACAGACACTGACTCTCACTGGGGTACAGTTCCACAGGCACTGACTCTCACTGGAGGACAGTTCCACAGACACTGACTCTCACTGGGGTACAGTTCCACAGACACTGACTCTAACTGGGGGACAGTTCCACAGACACTGACTCTCACTGGGGTACAGTTCCACAGACACTGACTCTCACTGGGGTACAGTTCCACAGGCACTGACTCTCACTGGGGTACAGTTCCACAGACACTGACTCTCACTGGGGTACAGTTCCACAGGCACTGACTCTCACTGGGGGACAGTTCCACAGACACTGACTCTCACTGGGGTACAGTTCCACAGACACTGACTCTCACTGGGGTACAGTTCCACAGACACTGACTCTCACTGGGGTACAGTTCCACAGACACTGACTCTTACTGGGGTACAGTTCCACAGGCACTGACTCTCACTGGGGTACAATGAGTGCTGCTCCCCTCTGATACCTCAGCCACGTGGTATTCTCCCTCTATGAACCCCTGCCAGCCCAGAGACTCCGAGGTCACTTTTAGTGCCCTGCCAGGTGCCAGTTTACTGATTGCAGAGGGAGGCTGGCGGAGCTCTTTAAATCCCACTCTCTGGCGGATAGCCCTTTTTTGCATTGGTGTGAAGTTCTCCGTCTCATATGCTGCCAACGCATAGCCTCTTCCCAAACAATCGATGTTTCAGTGTCCAGCCAGCTACAAACTAGAGGCAGTTTTATGTCAAGGACTGGCACACACTTGGACTGTCCGGGTCATTTTACGTAGGATTCAGACAGAGAAGCCTTTCATTCCATGTCTGGGCTGATGCTGGCCACTGTAACGGTGCTGACCCACTGTACTACCCAGCTCTGCATTCCTTTTCTTTTCAAAAATTGAAGAGAAGATGTGTCATGTCCTGTTCACTCTGCACGATAAGGCTCAGCTTCAGACAAGAAGCGGAATCATTGTGGGAAACGAGTTTTCAGGAGGAGCAGCAGAGCAGGCCGTGGCTGTCAGTCTGTGAGACGCCTGCAGCCCAGGGGGTGTGTTCAGTGCAGAACCATGCCAAGCATTAGATAAGTGTCTATTATGGGCAGGGTTAGATTCGACGGAAATGGGCAGGAGCTGCAGTCGGGTTAGATTACAGGAACAGAGCTGACCCGAGTCTGACACGCTGCTCTAATTAATGCAGCAAGGGGAGCGACACGATTAGCCTCCCAAATAAAAATAGAGAAATAAAATACATAAATTTTGCTGTTCATTGGCTCAGACTGCCTGCAGCTCACACTGTGCCTTCAGAGTGGCAACAGGTCCGACCTCCTCGTCCGTGCTGACCCTGACAATCGTTCAGCTGGATGGTTCTGGAAGCTGTTGATAAATGAGCTCGAGGAGGGAGGGTGGTGCTATTGGTTCATGTAACATGCTGAGCACAGTGAGACTGGAGGACCCTTCACACTGAGTCCTACCGCAGATGGGAAGCACACCTCTCCTTCAGACAGCGACACACTAATGACAAACAACCACAGGCATTCAAATTACTGACGCTCCAAACCCACGATGTATTATGTTCAGGGGCCGAACATTCACAGGACACGACCCGGGCATTTAAGCCGGAATCGCATCCACCAGGGCCCTGCTGGAGTTTGCTGGGTTAGTGCGAGGGTCCCTCGCTAGATGGGGCCCACGGGTCACTGTAACATTGCAGGAGATAGTGGCCCCCCACCCTTGGTATCCCGCGTGGTGCCCTCCTCAGTCCTGAAATTACTTAAATGGAAAGAACATAATTGACAAACATTCACCGACTCCCACAGCTACCTGGACTACACTTCCTCCCACCCCACCTCCTGTAAGGACTCGATTCCATTCTCCCAGTTTCTCGGTCTCCGCCGCATCTACTCTGACGATGCCACCTTCCACACCAGTGCTTCCGACATGTCTTCCTTTTTCCTCAACCGAGGATTCCCCTCGACAGTGTCTGTTCTATCTCCCGCACTTCTGCCCTCACACCTGCCCCTCCCTCCCAGAATCACGATAGGGTTCCCCTTGTCGTCACCTTTCATCCCACCAGCCTCCACATTCAACGGATCATCCTCCGCCATTTCCGCCACCTCCAGCGTGATCCCACCACCAAACGCATCTTCCCCTCACCTCCCCTTTCAGCATTCCGTAGGGACCGCTCCCTCCGAGGCACCCTGGTCCACTCCTCTACCAACCCCAGCACCCCTTCCCCTTCGCCCGGCACCTTCCCGTGCAAGCGCAGGAGATGCAACACATGCCCTTTTACCTCCTCCCTTTCCACTGTCCAGGGCCCCAAACACCCCTTCCAGGTGAAACAGCGATTTACTTGTACTTCTTGCAATCTAGTATACTGTATTCGCTGCTCACTATGTGGTCCCCTCTACACTGGGGAGACCAAACGCAGATTGGGTGACCGCTTTGCGGAACACCTCCATTCAGTCTGTAAGGGGGACCCCGAGCTTCCGGTCGCCTGTCACTTTAATTCTCCGCCCCATTCCCACTGAGACCTCACCGTCCTCGGCCTCTTGCATTGTTCCACGGAAGCTCAGCGTAAGCTCGAGGAACAGCACCTCATCTTTCAATTCGGCACTTTACAGCCCTCTGGACTCAACATCGAGTTCAACAATTTCAGATCATAACCTCGGCCCCTATCACATTTTCCCTTTCTTTTTTTTTAATCCACACTTTCGTCTGGGCTTTCTTCTTCCCTCCCACACGGCAGCTGTCCTTCATTCTGCCAGCGCCATTCACACTTCATCTAGAGCCATCCTTTATTCCCTGAATATCTTAGTGTCTCTCAATATCTCTTAAACTCTCCTGCTTCCTATCCTATCACTGACCTTCCCTTTTGTTCTTTCATCCCCTCCCCCTTTTCCCAGCCCCCACTTGCTTTAAAATCTGTCCCTTTTCCTGCTTTTTTTCCAGTTCTGACGAAGGGTCTTTGACCTGAAACATTAACTCCGTTTCTCTCTCCACGGATGCTGCTCTCACCTGCTGAGTATTTCCAGCGTTTTCTGTTGTTATTAAGAATATAATGGGCCAGCATTTGCTGTCAAAATGACTGTTTTATGCAGAAATGCCTCAGCAACTTCAGGCGAGGGGCAAATGCGCGGAAATCCAAAAGTTGCTGTCTAAGATGCGCCTCTCCGCCATTAGCTTTGCAAAGACAGCATCTCGTTGTCTGGCTCGCCATTGGAATGCATTGAGTGGTGTGAAGTTGCTGTATTTATGCGGTAGATACACGGGAACGGTAGCATAGTAATAATGTCACTGGGCTAGTTAATCCCGAGGCCTGAACTAATGATCCAGAAACGTGAGTTCAATTCCCACCACAGCAATTGGGGAATTTAAATTGTAAATTAAATAAATCTGGAATAAAAAGCCAGTGCCAGTAATGGTAACCATGAAACTACCGGGTTATCGTAAAAACCCATCGTGTTCACTAATGTCCGTTAATGGCCCATATGTGACTCTTAACTGCCCTCTGAAATGGCCTAGCAAGCCATTCAGTCGTAACAAACTCCATAACATAACTTACTGAAACACAATAATAAGAATGAAACTGGATGGACCTCCTGGCATCGACCTCGGCACCGGCTATGGACACGGCACACCCAGCCCAGTCGACCCTGCAAAGTCCTCCTCACCAACATCTGGGGAGTGGTGCCAAAATTGGGAGAGCTGTCCCATTTAACAATTGATCCAGCATCAACTGCTGTTTGCGGAAGAGAGTTCTAAACTTCTACCACCCTTTGGCCTAGAAATTCGGTGGCGCCCCCTCGCCTGGGCGCCGGAAGTTCCGCCCCGGAAGGAGCCGATTGCGCCAGCGCGATATTCAGTTTCAGCGCCCCGAACGGAAGCGGGGTGCTGCTCGAGGCGCCCTGCGTCCCTCTTGGGGTGCTGAAACTGAATATCGCAGTGCAACATGCCGCAGCGCCACATGCTGCGGCACGGTGCGCTGCGGTACTGCAGGCCTTCCTCCCCTTCTTAAAGGGGAGGGGCCCGCGGCCCGGCACCGAGGAGAGGTGCCGGGCTCTTGAGACACAGCTGGCACTGCCCGGGGTGGGGTGCTCAGGAGGCCGGGGACGGCGGCGCGAGGAGGTGCTGGCAGGCGGCCAGCAAAAAAAATGGCCGCCCCGCACCTCCCCTTTAATTAGCACCACTACCGCCGCAGGTTGGCCCCCCTGAACCGGTCGCAGATTGCGACCGGCGTTACAGAGGGGGGCGCGACCCACTATCGTGATCATGGCGGTAGCGGGGCGCTGCGCACACCGATGACGTCATCGGTGACGGCGCAGCGCTACAGGCTAGCGCCGCCATTAGCACCCCGCTAAATTTTGCGGGAGGCGTGGCCAGTGGCGCTAAAGCTACTAAGTGCCCTCTTTGGGCGCTAACTGCTGGCGCAGCCCACCGAATTTCTAGGCCAATCACAGAATCACAGAATCACAGAAACCCCACAGTGCAGATAGAGGCCATTTCGGCCCATCGAGCCTGCACCGACACATATCCCACCCGATCCCCCTACACCAACACATATCCCACCCTATCCCCGTAACCCCACGTATTTAATCCCCCTAACACTAAGGGTCAATTTTATCATAGCCAATCATCCTAACCCGCACATCTTTGTGCAGAAGTGTTTCCTAACTTCACTCATGAAAGGCCTGGCTCTAACCTTTAGTGCCGAGTGGATGATCCATATCGACCTGAGGTCCCCACCATCACAGAAGCCAGTCTTCAGCCAATTCGATTCACTCCACGTGATATCAGAAAACAGCTGAGCACACTGGATACAGCAAAGACTATGGGCCCCGACAACACCCCGGCTATACTGTTGAAGACTTGTGCTCCAGAACTAGCCGCGCCTCTAGCCAAGCTGTTCCAGCACAGCTACAACATTAGCATCTATCTGACAATGTGGAAAACTGTCCAGGTGTGTCCTGTCCACAAAAAGCAGGACAAACCAATCCGGCCAATTACCGCCCCGTCAGTCTACTCTCAATCATCAGCAAAGTGATGGAAGGTGTCGTCTACAGTGCTATCAAGCAACACTTACTCACCAATAACCTGCTCACTGATGCTCAGTTTGGGTTCTGCCAAGACCACCCGGCTCCCAACCTCATTACAGCCTTGGTCCAAACATGGACAAAGGAGCTGAATTCCAGAGGTGAGGTGAGAGTGACAGCCCTTAACATCAAGGCAGCATTTGACCGGGTGTGGCATCAAGGAGCCCTAGTAAAACTGAAGTCAATGGGAATCAGGGTTGAAAACTCTTCACTGGCTGGAGTCATACCTAGCACAAAGGAAGATGGTTGTGGAAGGTCTATCATCACAGCCCCAGGACATCGCTGCAGGAGTTCCTCAGGGCAGTGTCCTAGGCTCAGCATCTTCAGCTGCTTCATCATTGACCTTCCCTCCAATATAAGGTCAGAAATGGGGATGTTCGCTGATGACTGCACAGTGTTCAGTGCCATTCACAACTCAGATAATGAAGCAGTCCATGCCCGCATGCAACAAGCCTTGGTCTGACAAGTGGCAGGTAACATTCGCACTACAAAAGTGCCAGGCAATGACTATCTCCAACAAGCAAGTGTCTAAACACCTCCCCTTGCCATTCAACAGCATTACAATCGCCGAATCCCCTACCATCAACATCCTGGGGGTCACCATTGACCAGAAACTTAACAGCCACATAAATACTGTGGTAACAAGAGCAGGTCAGCGGCTAGGTATTCTGCGGCGAGTGTTTCACCTCCTGACTCCCCAAAGCCTTTCCACCATCTTCAAGGCACAAGTAAGGAGTGTGAAACAGAGAAACATAGAAACATAGAAGATAGGAGCAGGAGTAGGCCATTCGGCCCCTCGAGCCTGCTCCGCCATTCAATGAGATCATGGCTGATCATCCAAATTCAGTACCCTGTCCCTGCCTTCTCCCCATATCCCTTGATCCCTTTAGCCTTAAGAAATATATCCAACTCCTTCTTGAATATATTTAATGAACTGGCCTCCACCGCCCTCTGTGGCAGAGAATTCCACAGGTTCACCACTCTCTGGGTGAAGAAATTCCTCCTCATCTCAGTCCTAAATGGCTTACCCCTTATCCTTAGACTATGACCCCTGGTTCTGGACTCCCCGGCCATCGGGAATATCCTTCCTGCATCTAGTCTGTCCAGGCCTGACAGAATTTTATAGGTTTCGATGAGATCCCCTCTCAATCTTCTAAACTCCTGTGAGTATAAGCTCAATCGACACAATCTCTCCTCATATGTCATTCCTGCCATCCCAGGTATCAGCCTGGTGAATGTTCACTGCACTCCCTCCATGGCAAGAACGTCCTTCCTCAGATAAGGCGACCAAAATGGCACACAATACTCAAGGTGTGGTCTCACCAAGGCCCTGTACAACTGCAGCAAGGCATCCTTGTTCCTGTACTCGAACCCTCTTGCTACGAAGGCCAACATACCATTTGCCTTCTTAACCGCCTGCTGCACCTGCATGCTTACCTTCAGTGACTGGTGCACAAGGACACCCAGGTCTCTTTGCACTTCCCCTTCTCCCAATCTATTGCCATTCAAATAATAATCTGCCTTCCTGTTTTTGCCACCAAAGTGGATAACCTCACATTTATCCACATTATAGTGCATTTGCCATGTTTCTGCCCAATCACTCAACCTGTCCAAATGTGATGGAATACTCTCCACTTGCCTGGATGAGTGCAGCTCCAACAACACTCAAGAAGCTCGACACCATCCAGGACAAAGCAGCCCACTTGATTGGCACCCCATCCACCACCTTAAACATTCAGTCCCTCCACCACTGGCGCACCGTGGCTGCAGTGTGTACCATCTACAAGATGCACTGCAGCAACTCTCCAAGGCTTCTTCGCCAGCACCTCCCAAACCCGCGACCTCTTCCACCTAGAAGGACAAGGGCAGCAGATGCATGGGAACACCACCACCTCCAAGTTCCCCTGCAAGTCACACACCATCCAGACTTGGAAATATATCGGCCGTTCCTTCATCGTCGCTGGGTCAGAATCCTGGAACTCCTTCCCCAACAGCACTGTGGGAGCACCTTCACCACACGGACTGCAGTGGTTCAGGAAGGCGGTTCACCACCACCTTCTCAAGGGCAACTAGGGATGGGCAATAAATGCTGGCCTTGCCAGCGACGCCCACATCCCATAAAAACGAATTTAAAAAAACTAAACTTGCCACAGAAAGTACCCTTTTAACGACGTGTTAATTACTGCCAGTGAAACCTCTCTGGCACTGAAAATGAACTATTACAAGTATGGAGTCTTATTCCTTCTGATTTTAATTGTTGGAGATTTTAAAAATGTAAAATTTTAAATTTGATATTTTTTTATTTTTCCTTTCTGCCTCTTTTACTCTCTCTCTTAATCCAATCTTACTTTCCCTCTCTTTCTGTACCGGATTTGGCATTTAAGTCACCCACTCTAATTCTCAGTCCTTGCGCTGTTATTTTCACAATCCTTTAATGTGATTGGTTCAGGCGATGCACAGTTTCTTGCCCTGATCACTCAGGCCCCAGCTGCCCTCTTTCCCTCCGCTGCGACGTTATCAACTCGCTCTTTTTTGGAGAGCTGGGACACTTCATTATAATATTTAAAACAGGCTGTCGCAGTGCAATTGGGAGCCTGATTTAATTTTAAACATTGCTGGCCAGGTTTCCCAAAGCTCAGGAAACCCAGTAGTGAAACGGAGATGGGAGCAGCCCGATCAAGCAGTAAATGCTTTTTAGAGCACTGCTTGTGCTCCAGGAGAAGCAGGGGTGTTCTCCCGGCTGCTCAAGCAAACCTTCTGCCGATCGTGGCCTCTCCTTGCTGCCGCAATCTGCCGACATCCTTCCCTCCGACCCCCGATCTTTCTCTCACTCGCTCACTCCCGATTACCGATCACCCACCCCACTCCCTCTGACCCCCGATCTTTCTCTCACTCGCTCACTCCCGATTACCGAGCACCCACCCCACTCCCTCCGACCCCCGATCTTTCTCTCACTCGCTCACTCCCGATTACCGATCACCCACCCCACTCCCTCTGACCCCCGATCTTTCTCTCACTCGCTCACTCCCGATTACCGATCACCCACCCCCCTCCCTCTGACCCCCGATCTTTCTCTCACTCCCTCACTCCCGATTACCGATCACCCACCCACTCCCTCCGACCCCCGATCTTTCTCTCACTCGCTCACTCCCGATTACCGAGCACCCACCCCACTCCCTCCGACCCCCGATCTTTCTCTCACTCCCTCACTCCCGATTACCGATCACCCACCCCCCTCCCTCTGACCCCCGATCTTTCTCTCACTCCCTCACTCCCGATTACCGATCACCCACCCCACTCCCTCCGACCCCCGATCTTTCTCTCACTCGCTCACTCCCGATTACCGAGCACCCACCCCACTCCCTCCGACCCCCGATCTTTCTCTCACTCGCTCACTCCCGATTACCGAGCACCCACCCCACTCCCTCTGACCCCCGATCTTTCTCTCACTCGCTCACTCCCGATTACCGATCACCCACCCCCCTCCCTCTGACCCCCGATCTTTCTCTCACTCCCTCACTCCCGATTACCGATCACCCACCCACTCCCTCTGACCCCCGATCTTTCTCTCACTCGCTCACTCCCGATTACCGATCACCCACCCCCTCCCTCTGACCCCCGATCTTTCTCTCACTCGCTCACTCCCGATTACCGATCACCCACCCACTCCCTCTGACCCCCGATCTTTCTCTCACTCGCTCACTCCCGATTACCGAGCACCCACCCCCTCCCTCTGACCCCCGATCTTTCTCTCACTCGCTCACTCCCGATTACCGATCACCCACCCCCTCCCTCTGACCCCCGATCTTTCTCTCACTCGCTCACTCCCGATTACCGAGCACCCACCCCACTCCCTCTGACCCCCGATCTTTCCAGATGGCTGGGGACCATCCCCGATGGTCCCCATCTGTGGCCTTCTGCCGCTGGCTGGCCCACCCCGCAGCCAACCATCCTACCAATCTGGTCAGCTGCTGGGCAGGAAACAGAAGAAGAACTTTATATTGAAGTCCTGATGTTAAAATCAGCCGGCCCTCCGCCTCACCGGGATTTCTGGGTTTCCTCCCTGCAACCGCATTGCCCTGCTCCCTCCCAGCCTCCCCAAAAATATCCGGGCCATTATTTCATTGAGCGAGTGGTCAAGCTTTGAAACAGTCTCCTTAGGGGGATGAGGGAGGAAGATAGGAACATAGGAAAAGAAGAGGCCATTCAGCCCCTGGGCCTGCTTCGCCATTCAATGAGATCATGGCTGATCTTACCTCAACTCTCTTTACCCGGCGTTGTTCCATATCTCTTGATTCCTTTACCTAACATGAACCTATCGATCTCAGTCTTGAAAGTTCCAATTGTCCCCCAGCATTTGGGGACGAGAGATATAAAATTCTGACAGGACTGGACAGACTAGATGCAGGAAGGATGTTCCCGATGGCTGGGGAGTCCAGAGCCAGGGGTCATAGTCTAAGGATAAGGGGTAGGACATTTAGGACTGAGATGAGGAGGAATTTCTTCACCCAGAGAGTGGTGAACCTGTGGAATTCTCTACCACAGAAGGCAATAGAGGCCAATTCATCAAATATATTCAAGAAGGAGTTGGATATATTTCTTAAGGCTAAAGGGATCAAGGGGTATGGGGAGAAAGCAGGGACATGGCACTGAACTTGGATGATCAGCCATGATCGCATTGAATGGCGGAGCAGGCTCGAGGGGCCGAATGGCCTACTCCTGCACGGTGGCATAGTGGTTAGCACTGTTGCCTCACAGCGCCAGGGACCCGGGTTCGAATCCGGCCTCGGGCGACTGTCTGTGTGGAGTTTGCACATTCTCCCCGTGTTTGCGTGGGTTTCCTCCGGGTGCTCCGGTTTCCTCCCACAGTCCAAAGATGTGCGGGTTAGGTTGATTGGCTATGATAAATTGACCCTTCGTGTTAGGGGGATTAAATACGTGGGGTTACAAGGATAGGGTGGGATATGTGTTGGTGTAGGGGTTACGGGGATCGGGTGGAATATGTGTCGGTGCAGGCTCGATGGGCCGAAATGGCCTCTATCTGCACTGTGGGGTTTCTGTGATTCTGTGATTCTGTGATCTTCTATGTTTCTATGTTTCCAGATTTCTACTACCCTTTGATTGAAGAAGTGCTTCCTGATTTCACTCCTGAACAGCATTGCTCTAATTTTAAGATTATGTCCCCTTGTTCTTGATTCCCCCACCGGAGGAAATAGTTTCTCCATATCTACCCTAGCGAATCCTTTTAAAATTTAAACACCTCGATCAGATCAGCCCCCAATCTTCTACACTTAAGGGAATTCAACGCAAGTTTATGCAACCTGCCCTCACAATTTAACCCTCTAATCCCCAGTAACATTCCGGAGAATCTGTGCTTCACCCAGATGGGGTCTGGCTAAGGCTCTAGGGGGGAAAAATTGGGCGGTACCCATTTTGGGGCGCTAACATCACTGGGGTGCTAATTTTAGTGCCCAAAAAAAGTTAGCGCCCCTCCGCCGTAAATTCAGTCGTAGTGCCCCAAGCAGGACGTGTGCGGTGACCTCCCTCCCCTGGTTAAAGGGGAGGGGCCTAGCGCTGCACACACCGGGGCCCTGCTGGACCACCGGGGAGAGGGGTGCTGGGAAAACAGCCCGGCACTCAAGAGGAGAGTCGGGCTGAGTGGTCGCGGCTGGCACCACGCATAAAAAAGGGGAAGGGGACAGGTGCTGGCAGTCGGCAAAAAAATAAAGGCCGCCCAACACCTGCACTTTAAGTAGTGCCGCCGCCGTTGCAAAAACGCCCCCTGATCCTGTCGGACATAACGTGCGGCAGTAGATCAGGGGGCGCAAGGGAAGTTTGCGGCCAGGGCGCAAACGGGTCACTGCGCACGGCGATGACCATGCAGTATAATGTGGATAAATGTGAGGTTATCCACTTTGGTGGCAAAAACAGGTAGGCAGATTATTACCTGAACGGTAATAGATTGGGAGAAGGGGAAGTGCAACGAGACCTGGGTGTCCTTGTGCACCAGTCGCTGAAGGTAAGCATGCAGGTGCAGCAGGAGGTTAAGAAGGCAAATGGTATGTTGGCCTTCGTAGCGAGAGGGTTTGAGTACAGGAACAAGGATGTCTTGCTGCAGTTGTACAGGGCCTTGGTGAGACCACACTTGAGTATTGTGCGCAGTTTTGGTCACCTTATCTGAGGAAGGATGTTTTTGCCATGGAGGGAGTGCAGTGAAGATTCACCAGACTGATACCTGGGATGGCAGGAATGACGTATGAGGAGAGATTGGGTCGATTGGGCTTATAGTCGCTGGAGTTTAGAAGAATGAGAGGGGACCTCATTGAAACTTATAAAATTCTAACAGGACTAGACAGGCTAGATGCAGGAAGGATGTTCCTGATGGCGGGGGAGTCTAGAACCAGGGGTCACAGACTAAAGATAAGGGGTAAGCCATTTAGGACAGGGATGAGGAGGAATTTCTTCACCCAGAGAGTCGTGAACCTGTGGAATTCTCTACCACAAAAGGCAGCTGAGGCCAATTCATTAAATATATTCAAGAAGGAGTTAGATATATTTCTTAAGTCTAAAGGGATCAAGGGATGTGGGGAGAAAGCAGGGACAGGGTACTGAATTTGGATGATCAGCCATGATCTCATTAAATGGCAGAGCAGGCTCGAGGGGCAGAATGGCCTATTCCTGCTTCTATGTTTCGGAGTGTACGGGGAGGAGTGTACGGGGAGGAGTGTATGGAGAGGAGTGTATGGAGAGGAGTGTACGGAGTAGAGAAAGAGTAAGGCCCATTAGGGACCAAAGTGGCAAGCTGTGTGCAGAGCCGGAAGATGTAGATGAGGTTTTAATTGAACATTTTGCATCTGTGTTCACTATGGAGAAGGACGATGTAGGCATGTAAAATCAGGCAGGGGGATTCTGATATACTTGAACAAATTAGTATCGAGAGGGAGGAGGTACTAGCGGTTTTAGCGGGCTTAAAAGTGGATAAATCCCCAGGCCCAGACGCGATGTATCCCAGGCTGCTGTGTGAGGCAAGGCAGGAGATTGCAGGGGCTCTGACACAAATTTTCAGAACCTCTCTGGCCACAGAGGAGGTGACAGAGGACTGGAGAACAGGTAACGTAGTACCAGTATTCAAGAAGGGTAGTAGGGATAAACCAGGGAATTACAGGCCAGTGAGCCTAACATCAGTGGTAGGGAAATTATTGGAAAAAATTCTGAGGGACATAATTAGTCTCCACTTAGAAAGGCAAGGATTAATCAAGGATAGTCAGCATGGCTTTGTCAGGGGGAGATCATGTCTAACCAATTTGATTGAATTTTGAGGGGGTGACCACATGTGTGAAATAGGGTAGCGCAGTTGATGTAGTCTACATGCACTTCAGTAAGGCTTTTGACAAAGTCCCACATGGGAGACTGGTCAAGAAGGTAAAAGCCCATGGGATCCAGGGCAATTTGGCACATTGGATCCAAAATTGGCTTAGTGGCAGGAGGCAGAGGGTGATGGTCGAAGGTTGTTTTTGTGACTGGAAGCCTGTGTCCAGTGGTGTACTGCAGGGATCGGTGCTGGGTCCTTTGCGGTTTGTAGTGTACATTAATGATTTAGATATGAATATAGGAGGTATGATCAGTAAGTTCACAGATGACACGAAAATTTGTGGAGTGGTAAATAGCGAGGAGGGAAGCCTCAGGCTACAGGATGATAGACGGGTTGGTTAGATGGGCAGAACAGTGGCAAATGGAATTTAACCCTGAAAAGTGTGAGGTGATGCATTTTGGGAGGACTAACAGGGCAAGGGAATACACAATAATAATGGGGGATTTCAACTTCCCCAATATTAACTGGGATAGTCAGAGTGTGAAAGGCTCAGAGGGTGTAGAATTCTTAAAGTGCATCCAGGAGAGCTTTTTGAGCCAGCATGTAGAAAGTCCTACAAGAGAGGGGGCGGTACTGGACCTAATTCTAGGGAATGTGGCCGGCCAAGTGGAAAA
Source organism: Somniosus microcephalus (assembly GCF_052327205.1). Taxonomy (NCBI): domain Eukaryota; kingdom Metazoa; phylum Chordata; class Chondrichthyes; order Squaliformes; family Somniosidae; genus Somniosus; species Somniosus microcephalus. The sequence goes on along the minus strand of NC_141010.1, from coordinate 63,462,185 downwards.
AGTGCTAGTAGGTGAGCACTTTGGTGACAGTGACCATAATATGGTGAGATTTAAGGTGGTCATGGAAAAGGACAGGGATGGGCCGGAAATAAAGGTTCTAAATTGGGGGAAGGCCGATTTTAATAGGATAAGGCAGGATCTGGCCAAAATGGACTGGGATCAGCTACTTGTAGGAAAATCCACATCGGAGCAATGGGAGGCTTTGAGAAGGGAGATTGAGATCATACAATGGCAACATGTTCCCGTAAAGGTCAAGGGTGGTTCCAAAAACCACAGGGAACCTTGGATGTCAGGGGATATACGAGAATGGATTAGGAAAAAAAGGAGGGCTTTTGGCAGATACAAAAGGCTAAAGACGGAGGAAGCCCTAGAGGAGTACAAAAAGTGCAGGGGGATACTTAAAAAAGAAATTAGGAGATCAAGGAGGGGCCATGAAATAACACTGGCGAGCAAAATAAAGGAAAATCCTAAGATGTTTTATAAGTATATTAAGGGTAAGAGGATAACTAGGGAAAAAATAGGGCCCATTAGGGACAAAAGTGGCAATCTGTGTGTGGAGCCGGAAGATGTAGGAGGGGTTCTAAATGAATTTTTTGCATCTGTTTTCACTATGGAGAAGGACGATGTAAACATAGAAATAGGGCGGGGGGACTGTGATATGCTCGAACATATTAACATCGAGAGGGAGGAGGTATTGGCGGTTTTAGCAGGCCTAAAAATGGATAAATCCCCAGGCCCGGACGAAATGTATCCCAGGCTGCTGTGTGAGGCAAAGGAAGAGATTGCGGGGGCTCTAACACATATATTCAGGACCTCCCTGGCCACAGGGGATGTGCCAGAGGACTGGAGAACCGCTAATGTAGTACCATTATTCAAGAAGGGAAGTAGGGAAAAACCGGGGAACTACAGGCCAGTGAGCCTAACATCAGTGGTAGGAAAATTATTGGAAAAAATTCTGAGGGACAAAATTAGTCTCCACTTGGAGAGGCAAGGATTAATCAGGGATAGTCAACATGGCTTTGTCAAGGGAAGATCATGTCTGACTAATTTGATTGAATTTTTTGAGGGGGTGACTAGGTGTGTGGATGAGGGTAACGCAGTGGATGTGGTATACATGGATTTCAGTAAGGCCTTCGATAAAGTCCCGCACAGGAGACTGGTCAAGAAGGTAAGAGCCCATGGAATCCAGGGTGCCTTGGCACATTGGATACAAAACTGGCTTAGTGGCAGAAGGCAGAGGGTGATGGTCGAAGGTTGTTTTTGTGACTGGAAGCCTGTGGCCAGTGGGGTACCACAGGGATCGGTGCTGGGTCCCTTGCTGTTTGTGGTCTACATTAATGACTTGGATATGAATGTAAAAGGTATGATCAGTAAGTTCGCGGATGATACAAAAATTGGTAGGGTGGTAAATAGCGAGGAGGGTAGCCTCAGTCTGCAGGACGATATAGATGGGTTGGTCAGATGGGCGGAACAGTGGCAAATGGAATTTAACCCGGAAAAGTGCGAGGTGATGCACTTTGGGGGGACTAACAAGGCAAGGGAATACACTATGAATGGTAAGACCCTAGGCAAGGCGGAGGGTCAGAGGGATCTGGGTGTGCAAGTACACAGATCCCTGAAGGCGGCGGAACAGGTGGATAAGGTGGTAAAAAAGGCATATGGGATACTTGCCTTCATTAGCCGAGGCATAGAATATAAGAGCAAGGAGGTTATGATGGAGCTGTATAAAACACTGGTTAGGCCACAGCTGGAATACTGTGTGCAGTTCTGGTCGCCACACTACAGGAAGGATGTGAACGCTTTGGAGAGGGTGCAGAGGAGATTCACCAGGATGTTACCAGGGCTGGAGCGCTTCAGCTATGAAGAGAGACTGGGCAGATTGGGTTTGTTTTCCTTGGAGCAGAGGAGGCTGAGGGGGGACATGGTTGAGGTGTACAAAATTATGAGGGGCATAGATAGGATGGATACTGAGGAGCTTTTTCCCTTAGTAGAAGGGTCAATAACTAGGGGGCATAGATTCAAGGTAAAGGGCGGGAGGTTTAGAGGGGATTTGAGAAAGAACTTTTTCACCCAGAGGGTGGTTGGAGTCTGGAACTCACTGCCTGAAAGGGTTGTGGAGGCAGGAACCCTCACAACATTTAAGAAGCATTTGGATGAGCACTTGAAATGCCATAGCATACAAGGCTACGGACCAAATGCTGGAATATGGGATTAGATTAGACAGGGCTTGATGGCCTCCACGGACACGATGGGCCGAAGGGCCTCTATCTGTGCTGTATAACTCTATGACTCTATGACTCTATGACAATGAATGGTAGGACCCTAGGAAGGACAGAGGATCAGTGGGACCTTGGTGTGCATGCACATAGATCCCTGAAGGCAGCAGGGCAGGTAGATAAGGTGGTTAAAAAGGCATGTGGGACACTTGCCTTCATTAGCTGAGACATAGAATATAAGAGCAGGGAGGTTATGATGGAGCTGTACAAAACGCTAGTTATGCCACAGCTGGAATACTGTGTGCAGTTCTGGTCGCCACACTATAGGAAGGATGTGATTGCATTGGAGAGGGTGCAGAGGAGATTCACCAGGATGTTGCCTGGGCTGGAGCGTTTCAGCTATGAAGAGAGATTGGACAGGCTTGGGTTGTTTTCCTTAGAGCAGAGAAGGCTGAGGGGGGACCTGATTGAGGTGTACAAAATTATGAGGGGCATAGATAGGGTAGATAGAAAGGAACCTTTTCCCTTAGTAGAGGGGTCAAAAGCCAGGGGGCATAGTTTCAAGGTAAGGGGCAGGAGGTTTAGAGGGGATTTGAGGAAAACCTTTTTCACCCAGAGGGTGGTTGGAATCTGGAACTCACTGCCTGAAAGGGAGGTAGAGGCAGGAACCCTCACAACATTCAAGAAGCATTTAGATGAGCACTTGAAACGCCATAGCATACAAGGCTACGGACCAAGTGCTGGAAAATGGGATTAGAATAGATAGAGCTTGATGGCCAGCATGGATACGATGGGCCGAAGGGCCTCTTTCTGTGCTGTATAACTCTATGACTCTATGAGTGGAATACGGAGCGATGGTTTATATCAGCTCTCTACCACACTCTTCCACAATGGAGGATTGAAATATAACAAAGATCTTTGAACATGAAGGGTTATTTTACTCTTTTGAATAAAGAAGTTACAAGGTTAAATCCGACCCAACTCCTCGCATTAGAACTTAAACCTTTTGCATTTATTTAACAAGATAGCTCCTACCTTGCAACAGGGACCACGCAATATTCTTACCGCCAAACCTTCTCAAATGGATTCCGAGTCAACGTGTGACAGATAAAGACTAAGAAACAGCCAGGAAGCCTGCTCACTCACTGGGTCCAAACCAATGGAAAACACAGCCAGTTATCTCCCCCGGCCTGCTGTACTGAGTCACATGTCCTGCTTATCACAGACCACCAGCACATCCCACCTCAGGATACGAGTGACAATGCTATCCTACAGTGTAAACTGCAAAAGGCTCAGCTCGCCTGTAGACTTTGTCAGCAGGACAAAGACTATTTCAGAGAGAATTTTTTGTGGGGACTCGCACCCTCCTCATTATGCCTGCTGCGTAGTTTGAAGGAATAGGGGAAGATTAGCAATGAGAGCTCACGGAATTGGAGGTGGCCTTTTGACTTGCGTTCATAGGATTACACAGGATTACATAGGATTAGATAGAATATACGGCACAGAAACAGGCCCTTCGGCCCAACCAGTCCGTGCCGGTGTTTATGCTCCACTCGAGTCTCCTCCCGTCTTTCCTCATCTAAATCTATCAGCATAACCCTCTATTCCGCTTTCGACATATGCTTATCTAACCGCCCCTTAAATGCATCTATACTATTCGCTTCAACCACTCCCTGTGGTAGCGAGTTCCACATTCTCACCACTCTTTGGGTAAAGAAGTTTCTTCTGAATTCCCTATTGGATTTCTTGGTGACTATCTTATATTGATGGCCTCCAGTTATGCTCTTCCCCACAAGTGGAAACATTCTCTCTGTATCCACCCTTTCAAAATTTTTCATAATTTTAAAGACCTCTATTAGGTCACCCCTCAGCCTTCTTTATTCAAGAGAAAAAAAGAGACCCAGCCTGTTCATCCTTTCCTGATATGTATACCCTCGTATTCCTGGTATCATCCTTGTAAATCTTCTCTGCACCCTCTCCAGTGCCTCTATATCCTTTTTATAATATGGCGACCAGAACTGTACGCAGTACTCCAAGTGTGGTCTAACCGAGGTTCGATACAGGTTAACAGGTTAACAGCACAACTTCCCTACTTTTCAATTCTATCCCTCTAGAAATAAACCCAAGTGCTTCGTTTGCTTTCTTTATGGCCTTGCTAACCTGCGTCACAACTTTTAGTGATTTGTGTATTTGTATTCCTTTGTTCCTCTACCCCACCTAGACTTGCACCCTCCAAGTGATAAGTGACCTCCCTCTTCTTCCCTATTCTTCCTACCAAAATGTAATACCTTGTGGCGGTTCCCCCGGGTGTCCCTTACTATGTATATATATACATAATTCCCAGAGCGGGCCTGCGTGGGAACACTGAGCATCAGCGGCAGTTTAAAACCGTTGGCAGTGAGTCAGGAGCAGCCCGACCAGAGCGGGCCTGCGTGGGAACACTGAGCATCGGCGGCAGTTTAAAACCGTTGGCAGTGAGTCAGGAGCAGCCCGACCAGAGCGGGCCTGCGTGGGAACACTGAGCATCGGCGGCAGTTTAAAACCGGCGGCAGTGAGTGAGGAGCGGCCAATTCAACAGCAGGGGAGAGAGGTAAAAAGTAATCAATGTGTGACGTCACCAGGAAGCAGGTAAGTGATTGGTTGGTGAGTATTTCTCTCTTTTTTTAAACTTTAACTCTGGTTTATAGTTTCTAAGGTCTCTCTAGTGTAGCAGGGACTGTTGGTAAACCAGTTAACTGTAGTGTAATTAGTGGGATTGATTGATTTAATTTAAATTCAATTAATTAAAGGGTAAGTCATGGCAGGACAGCCAGGCCCCGTGATCTGCTCCTCCTGCGATATGTGGGAACTCAGGGACACTTACTGTGTCCCTGACAACTACATGTGCAGGAATTGCAACCAGCTGCAGCTACTGACAGACCGCATTGCGGCGCTGGAGCTGCGATTGGATGCATGCTGGAGCGTTCGCGATGCTCAGGACATCGTGAATTGCACATTTACAGAGTTGGACACACCGCAGGAGAGGTTGGACAGGAAGAAAGGGAACAGGTGACCAACAGGCAGAGTACTAGGCGCAGGCAGGTAGTGCAGGGGTCCCCTGTGGCCATCCCCCTCTCCAACAGATACACCACTTTGAGTACTGTTGGGGGGGATGGCTTATCAGAGGAAGGCAGCAGCAGCCAACTTCCTGGCACCAGGGGTGGCTCTGCTGCACAGAATGGGAGGAAAAAGAGGGGTAGAGCTATAGTAATAGGGGATTCAATTGTAAGGGGAATAGATAGGCATTTCTGCGGCCGCAAACGAGACTCCAGGATGGTGTGTTGCCTCCCTGGTGCAAGGGTCAAGGATGTCTCAGAGCGGCTGCAGAACATCTTGGAAGGGAAGGGTGAACAGCCAGTTGTCGTGGTGCATATAGGCACCAACGGTATAGGTAAAAAGCGGGATGAGGCCCTAAAAGTGGAATATAGGGAGTTAGGAGGTAAATTAAAAAACAGGACCTCAAAGGTAGTAATCTCAGGATTGCTACCAGTGCCACGTGCTAGTCACAGTAGAAATAGAAGGATACTTCAGATGAATACGTGGCTAGAGGAATGGTGCCAGGGGGAGGGATTCAAGTTCCTGGGACATTGGAACCGGTTCTGGGGGAGGTGGGACCAGTTCAAACCGGACGGTTTGCACCTGGGCAGGGCTGGAATCAATGTCCTCGGGGGAGTGTTTGCTAGTGCTGTGGGGGAGGGTTTAAACTAAAATGGCAGGGGGTTGGGAACCTGAGCAGGGAGACAGAGGAAAGGGAAACAAGAATAAAAGCAAAAGATAGGAAGGAGAAAAACAAAAGTGGCAGTCAGAGAAATCAACGGTTTAAATCAAACATGGCCACAGTAAATAATAATTCTAATAGGTCTAAGAGCGTTAAAAAAACAAGCCTGAAGGCTTTGTGTCTTAATGCGAGGAGCATTTGTAATAAGGTGGATGAATTGGCTGCGCAAATAGAAGTAAACAAATACGATTTGGTTGGGATTATGGAAACGTGGCTCAAGGAAGGCCAGGACTGGGAACTCAACATCCAGGGGTATTCGATATTCAGGAAAGATAGGCAAAAAGGAAAGGGAGTTGGGGTAGCATTACTGGTTAAAGAAGGGATTAACACAATTGTAATGAAGGATATTAGCTCTGATGAGGTGGAATCTGTATGGGTAGAATTGAGAAATACTAAGGGGAAAAAAACGTTAGTGGGAGTGGTTTGTAGACCTCCAAACAGTAAGGCGGAGGTTGGGGATGGCATTAAAAGAGAAATTAAAGAAGCGTGCAATAAGGGCACGGCAGTCATCATGGGTGACTTTAATCTACATATAGATTGGGCCAACCAAATGAGTAACAATACTGTGGAGGAGGAATTCCTGGAGTGTTTACGGGATGGTTTCCTGGACCAATATGTCGAGGAACCAACCAGAGATCAGGCCATCTTAGACTGGGTATTATGTAACGAGAAAGGATTAATTAGCAAACTTGTTGTACGAGGCCCCTTGGGTCGGAGCGATCATAATATGATCGAATTCTTCATTAAGATGGAGAATGAAGTAGTTGACTCGGAGACTAGGGTCCTCAATTTAAATAAAGGAAACTACGATGGTCTGAGGAGCGAGTTGGGTAGGATTGATTGGGGAATGGCACTCAAAGGGTTGACGGTGGATAGGCAATGGCAAACATTCAAAGACCGAATGGATGAACTACAGAATTTGTTCATCCCAGTTTGGCATAAAAATAAAACAAAAAAGGTGACCCAACCGTGGCTAACAAGGGAAATTAGGGATAGCATAAGGTCCAAGGAGAGGGCATATAAATTGGCCAGAAAAAGCAATAATCCTGAGGATTGGGAGCAGTTTAGGATTCAACAAAGGAGGACAAAGGGATTAATTAAGAAAGGGAAAATAGAATATGAGAGTAAGCTTGCAGGGAACATAAAAACTGACTGTAAAAGCTTTTATAGATATGTGAAGAGAAAAAGATTGGTGAAGTCAAGCGTAGGTCCCTTGCAGTCAGAATCGGGGGAATTTATAATGGGGAACAAAGAAATGGCTGACCAACTAAATACATATTTTGGTTCTGTCTTCACAAAGGAGGACACAAACAACCTCCCAGAGATGCCGGGGAACATAGGGTCTGATGAAAGGGTGGAACTGAAAGAAATCAGTATTTGTAGGGAAATGGTGTTAGGAAAATTGATGGGACTGAAGGCCAATAAATCCCCAGGGCCTAATAATCTACATCCCAGGGTACTTAAGGAAGTGGCCCTAGAAATAGTAGATGCATTGCTGGTCATCTTCCAGAACTCGATAGACTCTGGAACGGTACCCATGGATTGGCGGGTAGCTAATGTTACCCCACTATTCAAAAAAGGTGGTAGAGAAAAGGCGGGGAATTATAGACCGGTAAGCTTGACATCGGTAGTGGGGAAAATGCTAGAGTCCATCATAAAAGATGTAATAGCAGAGCACTTGGAAAGCAGTGACTGGATCGGACAAAGTCAACATGGATTTACGAAAGGTAAATCATGCTTGACTAATCTACTGGAATTTTTTGAGGATGTAACTGGTAAAATAGATAAGGGAGAACCAGTGGATGTGGTGTATTTGGACTTTCAGAAGGCTTTCGATAAGGTCCCGCATAAGAGATTAGCGTGCAAAATTAAGGCACATGGGATTGAGGGCAAGGCATTGACTTGGATAGAGAACTGGTTGGCGGACAGAAAGCAAAGAGTTGGAATAAATGGGTCGTTTTCCGAGTGGCAGGCAGTGACTAGTGGGGTACCGCAAGGATCGGTCCTAGGACCCCAGCTGTTCACAATATATATTAATGATCTGGACGAGGGAATTGGATGTAATATCTCCAAATTTGCAGATGACACAAAGCTGGGTGGGAGGGTATGCTGTGAGGAGGATGTCGTGAAACTCCAGCAGGATTTGGACAGGTTGGGTGATTGGGCAGAAACATGGCAAATGCACTATAATGTGGATAAATGTGAGGTTATCCACTTTGGTGGCAAAAGCAGGAAGGCAGATTATTATTTGAATGGCAATAGATTGGGAGAAGGGGAAGTGCAAAGAGACCTGGGTGTTCTTGTGCACCAGTCGCTGAAGGTAAGCATGCAGGTGCAGCAGGCGGTTAAGAAGGAAAATGGTATGTTGGCCTTCGTAGCAAGAGGGTTCGAGTACAAGAACAAGGATGTCTTGCTGCAGTTGTACAGGGCCTTGGTGAGACCACACCTTGAGTATTGTGCACAGTTTTGGTCGCCTTACCTGAGGAAGGACGTTCTTGCCATGGAAGGAGTGCAGCGAAGATTCACCAGGCTGATACCTGGGATGGCAGGAATGACGTATGAGGAGAGATTGTGTCGCTTGGGCTTATACTCACAGAAGTTTAGAAGATTGAGAGGGGATCTCATCGAAACCTATAAAATTCTGTCAGGCCTGGACAGACTAGATGCAGGAAGGATGTTTCTGATGGCCGGGGAGTCCAGAACCAGGGGTCATAGTCTAAGGATAAGGGGTAAGCCATTTAGGACTGAAATGAGGAGGAATTTCTTCACCTAGAGAGTGGTGAACCTGTGGAATTCTCTGCCACAGAGGGCGGTGGAGGCCAGTTCATTAAGTATATTCAAGAAAGAGTTGGATATATTTCTTAAGGCTAAAGGGATCAAGGGATATGGGGAGAAGGCAGGGACAGGGTACTGAATTTGGATGATCAGCCATGATCTCATTGAATGGCGGAGCAGGCTCGAAGGGCCGAATGGCCTACTCCTGCTCCTATCTTCTATGTTTCTATGTTTCTAGGATCAGCCATGAACATATTGAATGGTAGAACAGGCTTGAAGGGCCAAATGGTCTACTCCTGCTCCTATTTTGTACATTTTTTTGTATGTATACCCAACAACCCTCACTTTAACACTCCGATACACCCCACACTAATACTCCGATTTACCCCACACCCTCACTATAACACTCTGATACAACCCACAGCCCCTCCCTGTAAAACTCTGATAAACCCCACACCCCTCACTAACACTCCCTGGTATATCCTAAAACCCTCACTGTAACACTGATATACCCCACTCCCTTCTCTGTAACACTCTCTAATATACCCCACGCCCTTCAATGTAAAGACACTGATATACCTTACACCGCTCACTGTAACACATTGATATACCCCACTACCTTCACTGTAACGCCCTGATATTTCCCATTCCTTTCTCTGCAACACTCTGATATACCCCACACACTTCAATGTTAAGACAGTTATATACGCCACACCCCTCACTATAACAATCCCTCATATCCCACACCCCTCAAAGTAAAACTCATATACCCCACAATTCTCACCGTAACACTCTCGAATATATCCCACACCCCTCGCGGCAACACTGATACAACCCACACCCCTCACTGCAACACTGACATACCCCACACCCCTCACCTGTAACACTGATATACCCCACACCCCTCACCTGTAACACGGATATACCCCACACCCCTCACCTGTAACACTGATATACCCCACACCCCTCACCTGTAACACTCTGATATAACACACACTTCTCACTGTGACACTGATATATCCCACACCCATCACTAACACTCTAATACAACACACACTGTAGGATTCACAAAATTCCCACATTTCCCAAGTTATTAATTAAGGGACCCTGAAGGACAGGCTTTTGGACTTTATGGCAAAGACTACAAGGTTAAAGCAGGACCCTGCAAACAGCATGTCAAGTTCAAAACTCAAAACATGACATGCCCGGGCCTGTGGAAGACAACTTTGGGTTTGTGATTTCAAACCAGACAGCTAAAGGAGACAGAACACGCATTCTTCCCTTTAAAACAAATCAACTCAGGAAGAGGCTTAATCTTGCACAAACTTAAAGCCATCAAGACTATGCATATATAATCGCTTACAGTTCAAACTAGCTACCAAGCCAGGAAGACACCGATTTACTTTATGCATAAACAAAACACCAAGACATTAAAAACCATTTAGCAATGAGACAACCGCCCAAAAGCCAGTTAAGGTGAATGACTATAATCACCTTAATGAGCCCGCCAAAAATCAGACGAAGAACTAGCTCTGATTTGGCGTGCAAGCAGGCAGGCAGAAAGAAAGCAGACTCGCAAGCAGGCACACGCTCAGGTGCAGGGTTACTCGAAACCCAAAGAAGCAGATGGAACATCACGGCGAGGAGGCACGGTGGGGCAGGCTCGACCAAAGACGACTAGGCTGCAACTGCAGCCTTACACGAAGACCAACCACGAGCACCGCGGTAACAAAGGGCCGGGTAAACCATTCCTTCAGATCATTACCACTGCACAGGTAATGATCTAGGCCACCGCGACTGAGCCGACACCAAAGACCGCCAGCCGAACCTCAACTGCAACAAAAAAACTCGACGACCAGACCACACCAGAAGAACAAAACCTGAAGTTTTCCACTCTACAAGATAAAGTACCCAACAGAAACTTTACTTCCTATCTCTAACGGAGAAAAGAAGGTACTCACCCAGACAAATCCACAACCGCGCCCTTACCGCATCTGCAGACTCCACCCAACTGAAGAATCTTCGCAGATTCTAAGACTGGGACCACGTGGCGACGGCAGGCCCCAAAGGACACAAAGAGCGAAACCCAAAAACGCAACCGGCTTAATTGACAGGATTTGAACTGTCAAGAAACCCCTATTGGTGAGCATAATCCCTGGCTCTTGTAGTGCAATTTAGTTAGGTATTGGGGGTGGGACAAGGGTAGGGGGATTATTAATGTGATTTTCCCTCATTGTGCCGTGTGTTCCCCATTCTTAATTAAGTGTACTTTTGTATGCCTGTAATCACTCCAGTAATTTAAGTGTGTAAATTTTAAGTGTGACTCTAAATAAAATACAGTTTTCTTGCACCAAACCAGTTGTCTACTCCAATCCTGTATCACCGCCTGTACCCAAGTCCGGTGTCTAGAACCCAGGGGTGTGGGATCGATTTGAACCGCTCAAAACCAGTCAGGGGCAAAGCTGACTGCACACACCACCCCCTACAACACCCCTCACTGTAACACTCTGATTTACCCCACCTCTCACTGTAACTCGCTCTGATTTACCCCACCCCCCTCAATGTAACACTCTCTGAAATACCCCACACTCCTCAATGTAACATGCTGATATACCCCACACCCCTCACGGTAACACTGATATACACACAGAATCACACAGAATCCCCACAGTGCAGATAGAGGCCATTTCGGCCCATCGAGCCTGCACCGACACATATCCCACCCAATCCCCGTAACCCTACGTATTTAATCCCCTAACACTAAGGGTCAATTTATCATAGCCAAATCAACCTAACCCGCACATCTGTGGCTATTATAACCCACACCTGTTACTGTAACACTCTGATATAACACACATTCCTCAATGTAACACTGATAAACCCCACACCCCTCACTAACACTCTGATATACCCCACAACCCTTCCTGTACACTGATATACACCACACCCCTCACTGTAACAGTGTGATATACCCCACATCCCTCACTGTTACACTCCCTGATATACCCAACACCCCACACTATAACAATCTATGATATACCCCACAACCCTCACTATAACACTCTCTGATGTAACCACTTCGCACACAGTAACACGCTGATATACACCACACTCCTCACTAACATTTTCTGATATACCCCACACCTCTCACTGTAAAAATCTGATTTACCCCAGACCCCTCACTGTAACACTGATTTACCCCACCCCTCACTATAACACACTCTGATTTACCCCACCTCTAACTCGCTCTGATTTACCTCACCCCCCTCGATGTAACACTCTCTGAAATACCCCACACCCCTCACTGTAACTCGATGATATACCCTATTCCTTACTCTAACACTCTGATGTACCCCATACACTTCAATGTTAAGATGGTGATATACACCACACCCCTCACTATAACAATCTCTCATATATCCCACACCCCTCACTGTAAAGCTTTCATAAACCCCTCAATTCCCACTGTAAAACTCTGAAATACCCCACACCCCTCACTGTAACACTGATATAACCCACATTCCTCAATGTAACACACTGATATACCCCACACCCTTCACTGTAACAGTGTGATATACCCCACAACCCTTCCTGTACACTCCCTGATATACCCAACACTATAACAATCTTTGATATACCCCACAACCCTCACTATAACACTCTGATGTAACCACTTCCCTCACAGTAACACGCTGATATACCTCACACCTCTCACTGTAACACTCGCTGATGTACCACACACCCGTCGATGTAACACTGATATACCCCACACCCCTCACTGTAACACTCTGATATACCCTATTCCTTTCTCTGTAACACTCCCTGATGTACCCCACACACTTCAATGTTAAGACGGTTATATACCCCACACCCCTAACTGTAACACTGATATACCACAAACCCCTTACTGTAACACTGATATACCCCACATGCTACAATGTAAAGATGCTGATATACCGCACACCCCTCACTATTACACTCTGATATAACACACACTTCTCACTGTAACACTCTTTAATATGCCCCAAATCCCTGACTGTAACACTGATATACCCCACATCCCTCACTAACACTGATAAACCTCACACACACTCTCACTAACACTGATATACCCCACACCCTCACTGTAACATTCTCATATACCCCACACCCAAACTTGTAATACTCGCATATACCCCACACCCCTCACTGTAACTGATATTCCCCCACCCTTACTGTAACACTGATATACCGCACCCCCTCACTGTAACACTGATATACCCCACACTCCTCACTGTAACATTGATATACTGCACACCCCTCACTGTAAGACTCTGATATACCCCCACCCTCACTAATACTCTGAAATACCCCACACCCTCACTAACAGTCTGATATACCCCAAACCCCTGACAGTAACACTCTGATATACCCCACACTCCTCACTAACACTGATATACACCACACCCCTCACTGTAACACTGATATACCCCACACTCCTCACTGTAGCACTCTGATATACCCCACACCCTCATTGTAACACTCCGATATACCCCACACCCTCTCTGTAACACTGATATACCCCACACCCTCATTGTAACACTCCGATATACCCCACACCCTCTCTGTAACACTGATATACCCCACACCCTCTCTGTAACACTGATATACCCCACACCCTCTCTGTAACACTGATATACCCCACACCCTCTCTGTAACACTGATATACCCCACACCCTCTCTGTAACACTGATATACCCCACACCCTCTCTGTAACACTGATATACCCCACACCCTCTCTGTAACACTGATATACCCCACACCCCTCGCTGTAACACTGATATACCCCACACCCTCTCTGTAACACTGATATACCCCACACCCTCTCTGTAACACTGATATACCCCACACCCTCTCTGTAACACTGATATACCCCACACCCTCTCTGTAACACTGATATACCCCACACCCTCTCTGTAACACTGATATACCCCACACCCCTCGCTGTAACACTCTGGTACACGCTACAACCTCACTTTATGAAGCTACTGGTCTTTCTGCTTTTTTAATGCCTACTCACTGTTGATTAAAAATATGCATTTGGCTAAATAAATTATTTACCGTACAAAACAGGAGTAAAATCCAACAATCGGGTTGACATTCTGACCCGATTAGTTAACACAGCACACTCAGGAAGGTTTGCTCTGGTCTATTTAAGGTCACTAGTCACATGTTTATTATAGACCTTCGGACAGAGTTACAGCTATTTCCAGCACCTTGGAGAAATAATCAGAGCTGTAAGCACTGCAGTCCCAGCCTACAGGCACAGTCCCGGCCTATAGGCACAGCCCCGGCCTACAGGCACAGCCCCGGCCTGCAGGCACAGCCCCGGCCTGCAGGCACAGCCGGAGCTGAGTGGCGGACCTGTGAGAGGCACAGAGTCGGCGAGAGGAACTCAACACAGGAGTGACGTCAGAATTCAGAAATGACGTTGGCATAAGGGAGCTGATTGGTGAGTAGCTGGTGGGTATTTTCAGTTAAGCTTTTTGTTAAGTTTTAAGTGTGTTTCACTAAGTAGTTCATAGCCTACTAATGGAGGGCTGATTGGTGAGTAGCTGGTGAGTGTTTTGTTAAATTTTTAAGTTTATTTCTGTCAAGGTAGTTCATAGTATATTAGATAGAGGCATGGCAGGGCAGCTCAGTCCCGTGGAATGCACATCCTGTGCCATGTGGGAAGTCCTGGATGCTTCTCGTGGCCTGAACGACCACATGTGCGGGAAGTGTTGCCAGCTACAGCAGCTCGAGCACCGGGTTTTGGAGCTTGAGCGGCGGCTGCAGTCACTGCAGTGCATCCGCGAGGCTGAGAGCTACATGGATAGCACGTTTCAGGAAGTGGTCACCCCGCAGCTTAAGAGTGTGGAGGCAGAGAGGGAATGGGTGACTGCCAGACAGAAGAGGAGGACCAGGCAGGTAGTGCGAGAGTCCCCCGAGAGCATCTCGCTCGCTAATCAGTATTCAGTTCTGGATACTGGTGAGGGCGATGGTCCCTCTGGGGAGTGCAGTCACAGCCAAGTCCATGGCACCATGGGTGGCTCAGCTGCAAAGGTGGGGAGGAAGAAGAGTGGAAGAGCGATAGTGGAAGGAGATTCGAATGTTAGGGGAATAGACAGGCGTTTCTGCAGCCGCAAACGTGACTCCAGGATGGTATGTTGCCTTCCTGGTTCCAGGATCAAGGATGTCACTGAACAGCTGGTTCCAGGGTCAAGGATGTCACTGAACAGCTGGTTCCAGGGTCAAGGATGTCACCGAACATTCTGAGGGGGAAGGTGAACAGCCAGAGGTTGTGGTCCACATCGGTACCAATGACATAGGTAGAAAGAGGGAGGAGGTCCTGCAGGCAGATTTCAGGGAGCTAGGAAAGAGATTAAAAAGCAGGACCTCAAAGGTAGTAATCTCCAGATTACTCCCAGTGCCACGTGCTAGTGATTACAGAAATAGGAGGATAGAGCAGATGAATGCATGGCTGGAGATGGTGCAGGAGAGAGGGCTTTAGATTCCTGAGGCATTGGGACCATTTCTGGGGGAGGTGGGACCTGTACAAGCCCTCAACAGGACCGGAACCAATATCCTCGTGGCGGGGTTTGCTATTGCTGTTGGGGAGGGTTTAAATTAGCTTGTCAGAGGGATGGGAACCTGAGAGTGGATTCAGAAGGGAGAGAAGCAAAGCTGGAAATGGAAGGCAGAAAATTAGAAGAGAGTTTGGAAGGCAGAGGAAACAAAGGCTAGAAAATAGACAACAAGGGAGTTTGGCAGTGCTTAATGGTATATACTTCAACGCAAGGAGTCTGGGGAATAAAGCAGATGAGCTGAGGGCACAGATAGACACGTGAGAGTATGACATTATAGCTATTACTGAGACATGGCTGAAAGAAGGGCAGGAATGGCAGCTCAACATTCCTAGTTGCAGGGTTTTCAGACGAGATAGAGAAGGGGATAAAAAGGAGGGGGGTCAAAATACTGATTAAAGAAACAATTACAGCTGTGAGGAGGGAGGGAGGATATCTTAGAAGGATCATCAAATGAGGCCATATGGGTTGAACTGAAAAACAAAAAAGGGGCGATCACACTGCTGGGAGTGGACTATAGACCTCCGAACAGTCAGTGGGAGATAGAAGAGCAAATATGGAGGCAAATTTCTGAGACGTGCAAAAACTTCCCTAATATTAACTGGGATAAAATTAGTGTGAAGGGTATAGAGGGAGCAGAATTCTTAAAAGGCATTCAGGAGAACTTTTTTAGCCAGTATGTAGCAAGCCCAACAAGAGAGGGGGCGGTTCTGGACCTAGTTTTAGGGAATGAAGCTGGGCAGGTGGAAAGGGTATCAGTGGGAGAGCATATTGGTGGTAGTGATCATAATTCAGTTAAATTTGGGGTAGTTATGGAAAAGGACAAGGATAGACCAGGAATAAAACTTCTCAATTGGGGAAAAGCTAATTTTACTAAGCTGCGACGTGATTTAGCCAAAGTGGACTGGAGACAGAAACTTGAAGGTAAATCAGTGTCAGAGCAGTGGGAGGCATTCAAGGAGGAGATAGTGAGAGTTCAGAGCAAGTATGTTCCCTTAAAGAAAAAGGGTGGGACTAACAAATCTAGAGCTCCCTGTCAAGAGGCATACAGGGTAGGATAAAGAAAAAAAGGAAAGCTTGTGACAGATACCGAGGACTCAATACTGCAGAAAGCCAAGAGGAGTATAGAAAGTGCAGGGGTGAAATTAAAAAGGAAATTAGGAAAGCAAAGAGAGGGCATGAAAAAATATTGGCAAGTAAAATCAAGGAAAACCCAAAGGTGTTTTATAAATACATTAAGAGCAAGAGGATAGCTAAAGAAAGAGTAAGGCCTATTAGGGACCATAAAGGTAACCTGTGTGTGGAAGCGGAAGACATGGGTATGGTTCTTAATGAATACTTTGCATCTGTTTTCACAAAAGAGAGGGACGATGCAGACATTGCAATCAGGGAGGAGGAGTGTGAAATATTAGCTGAAATAAACATAGTGAAAGAGGAAGTATTAAGGGGTTTAACATCTTTGAAAGTGGATAAATCCCCAAGCCCGGATGAAATGTATCCCAGGCTGTTGGGAGAAGTAAGAGAAGAAATAGCAGAGGCTCTGACCATCATTTTCCAATCCTCTCTGGCTACAGGGGTGGTGCCAGAGGACTGGAGGACTGCTAACGTGGTACCGTTGTTTAAAAAGGGAGAAAGGGATAGACCGAGTAATTACAGGCCAGTCAGCCTAACCTCGGTGGTGGGAAAATTATTGGAAAAAATTCTGAGGGGCAGGATAAATCTTCATTTAAAAAGATATGGATTAATCAGGGACAGTCAGCATGGATTTGTTAAGGAAAGGTCGTGTCTGACTAACTTGATTGCATTTTTTGAGGAGGTAACAAGGAGGGTCGATGAGGGTAGTGCGATTGATGTAGTCTATATGGATTTTAGCAAGGCTTTTGATGAGGTCCCACATGGCAGACTAGTCATGAAAGTAAAAGCCCATGGGATCCAGGGCAAAGTGGCAAGTTGGATCCAAAATTGGCTCAGAGGCAGGAAACAAAAGATAATGGTTGAAGGGTGTTTTTGTGACTGGAAGGCGGTTTCCAGTGGGGTTCCACAGGGCTCAGTACTGGGCCCTTTGCTTTTTGTGGTATATATCAATGATTTGGTCTTGAATGTAGGAAGTATGATTAAGAAGTTTGCAGATGATACAAAAATTGGCCGTGTGGTTTGTAATGTATATACCTTTAAGGGGGGAACTATCTTTTACAGCTCATGTATACTGCAGTACCGGCAGTGACCACACCTGTATATAGCACTGAGTAGTAATCTGTACAGATCAGTTCCAGTGTGAGCCACGTTGAGTAAACACCTGTTGTACCGTTCTCCTGCAGTCTATGTCTTATTATACACAGACACAACATTGGCAACAAGGCAAGTTCGAACCTACCTGCAACTCTGCATCACCTCCCGGGGATTCGTTCCTGGAGATCAGTGGATTGGAGGTCAAGGCCAGAGACTAGGGCGTCGACCACGGGCAACCGCCCAGTCATCCAGCAGAGACTCAAGAATTGCGGGGGAGGCTGTCGAGAGCCAGGCTTGGCTTTCCAGTCGAGGTGGTCCAGCAAAATGGGCTGGCAACAGGTAGTGCGCAGACTCTTCCCGGACAGCGGCGGGCTAGAGCCATACCGAGCGGCACAGCAAAGGGCCGAGCAGCGTCGACGGGGGAGAGAGAGAGAGGGCAGAGCACACAGGGCACAGCCGGTGTTCAGGGGCTGAGCAGTGTCGAAGAGAGGGAGAGAGAGACGCGCAGAAACCCGCGAGGCGCCGCCATTGCCACGAGGACCGCCGAGAGCGGCGTTGGCAGCAGCGCAGGAGAAGTGCGCAAAACCTACAGGGCGCCGCCATTGCCACGAGAACCGCCGGGAGCAGCGTTGGCAGCAGCGGGGGAGGAAGGAAAGCGCGGGAGGCGCCATTTTAAGCCATTGGGAGACGCCATTTTAAACCACAACCAAAATGCCAAAGAGTGGCAGTATCACCGCATTTGACAATGAAGTCGAAGATTGGACTACATATGTCGAACGAATAGAGGTATACTGCAAGGCAAATGAGGTGTCAGAGGATAAGAAAGCGTCGGTATTGTTAAATTTAATGGGTGCAAAGATGTATGGTTTATTACGAAATCTAGTAACCCCAACGAAGCCAATGGAAAAGAGTATTGAAGACATAGTAACGATACTACAGAAACATTTAAACCCCACACTGCTGCTGATAGCAGAAAGATTCAAGTTTCACAAACGGAACCAGCATAAGAATGAAAGCAATGCTGATTATTTAACAGAACTGCGCAAACTATCGAAACACTGCCAGTTTGGAGCGGGACTGGCAGACACCTTAAAGGACAAGTTTGTGTGTGGGCTTCAAAGTGAAGGAACCCAGAAACGGCTTTTATCTGAAAAGGACCTTACGCTGGAAAAGGCTTTCAGCATTGCGGTATCATATGAAGCAGCAGCATAGGGCGCTGCAGAGATACAACAGAGACCGCAAGAATATGGCACAAACGAAATGTCATATGGAACAGAGAAGTGCTATCGCTGCGGCAGAACAGCACACGACCAGAATGATTGCTGGTTCAAAGACAAAGTGTGCAGACAGTGTGGAAAAGTAGGACACATAGCATGAGTCTGCAGGTCGGGAAAGAAAACCAGCAATAAGAAACCGACCAAAGGAAAGTACAAGAAGGTACATAAGATGACGGAGAATAGATCAGACGAACAAAAGAGTGATAACGACTCTGAAAGCAGGGAACTGAGTTGTCTGAAACTATATAATGTGATCACAACGGAGGATCACCGAACCATTTAGGTCACTCTCAAGATAGCAGGAGTCCAGGTAAAGATGGAATTGGACACAGGATCAGCCCTAATAGTCATAAACCGATGGGACTACTAGCGGCTATTCTCACACATAACCTTGAGAGACACAAAAATTATTTTGAAGACGTACACGGGGCAAAAAGTCTACCCCAAAGGAAAAATAAGGGTGACCGTTATATATAACGGTAAGGAAACACCAAAACTAGACCTGTATGTATTGCAAGATGGAGGACCACTATTACTGGGACGTGAAGGGATCCGGAAAATATAACTGGATTGGCATTCCATACAGGCACTGACTGTGGTTGACAAAAAGGATGATGACGTCACACCTGGGCGACTGTCAAAGATCCTAACTGACGCGAAAGAAGTGTTCCAGCAAGGACTCGGAACACTAAAAGGCATGACAGCGACGATTAAAATTGAAGAAAACGCAAGCTCAAAATTTTTTAAGGCCAGACCGGTACCTTATGCGATCCGCCCAGCCGTCGAAGCAGAGCTGGAGAGTCTGGAACGTTCAGGTGTACTGTCCAAGGTAGACTGGAGCGAGTGGGCTACACCCATTGTCCCTGTGATGAAAAAGTCGTTGAGCAGCACGCCTGGGGAACCAAGGAAGGTTCGCATCTGTGGGGACTTTAAGGTGACAGTGAACCCGGTCCTTCACACCGTACAATATCCACTTCCGCGGATTGAAGATATTTTCGCCTCGCTATCTGGAGGGAAACCAAGATGGTATGTTGCCTCCCTGGTGCAAGGGTCAAGGATGTCTCGGAGCGGGTGCAGAGCATTCTGAAGGGGGAGGGGGATCAGCCAGTTGTCGTGGTACATGTAGGTACCAACGATGTAGGTAAAAAGAGGGAGGAGGTCCTACAAGCTGAATTTAGGGAGTTAGGAGCTAAATTGAAAAGTAGGACCTCAAAGGTAGTAATCTCTGGATTGCTACCAGTGCCACGAGCTAATAAGTTTAGAGAGAGTAAGATAGATAAGCTAAATACGTGGCTTGAGCAGTGGTGCAAGGGAGAGGGATTTAAATTCTTGAGGCATTGGAACCAGTTCTTGGGGAGGAGTGACCTGTACCAAGGGGACGGTCTACACCTGAACTGTGAGGGAGCCGATGTCCTCGGGGTAATATTTTCTAGGGCGGTTCGGGAGGATTTAAACTAATTTGGCAGGGGGATGGGAACCTAGGTAGTGGAAAAGAGGGAAGTCATATGAAGTTAGAAATAGATGGTAGAAAGGTGAGAAGCAATAAGCAAAGGAGAGAAACACAAAGGGCCAAACTAATTCATAATGAGAGTGTGAAAAAAGCAAGCCTGAAGGCTTTGTATCTTAATGCTAGAAGCATTAGGAACAAGGTGGATGAATTAGTTGTGGAAATAGAGGTAAACAAGTATGATTTGATTGGGATTACAGAAACGTGGCTGCAGGGTGGGCAAGGCTGGGAACTTAACATCCAGGGATATACAATATTTAGGAAGGATCGGCAAAAAGGTAGGGGAGGTGGGGTAGCATTGCTGGTAAAGGAGGGGATTAATGCAATGGAAAGGAAGGATATTAACTCGGATGAAACGGAATCTGTATGGGTAGAAATGAGAAATAGCAAGGGGAGGAAAACGTTAGTGGGTGTGATATATAGGCCTCCAAATAGTAATATGGAGGTGAGGGAAGGCATAAAAAGGGAAATTAGAGAAGCGTGCGATAAGAGCACAGCTGTCATCATGGGTGACTTTAATTTACATATTGATTGGACTACCCAAATTAGTAAAAATTCTGAGGAGGAGGAATTCCTGGAATGTTTTCGGGAGGGTTATCTGGACCAATATGTCGAGGAGCCGACTCGAGATCAGGCCATTTTAGACTGGGTATTGTGCAATGAGAAGGGACTTATCAGCAATCTTCTTGTACGAGGCCCCTTGGGTCAGAGCGATCATAATATGATCGAGCTCTCAGTCGAGATGGAGAGTGAGGAAATTGAATCAGAGACTAAGGTCCAGAACTTAAATAAAGGGAATTACGAGGGTATGAGACGGGAATTGGGTAAGATTGATTGGGTGGTGTTTCTGGGGGGATTGACAGTGGATAGACAATGGCAAGCATTCAAAGATAGAATGGAAGAATTCCAGAACATGTTTATACCGGTTTGGCATAAAAATAAACCTAAAAAGGTGGCTCAACCGTGGATAACGAGGGAAATTAGGGACAGCATAAAATCAAAAAAAAGGGCATATCAACTGGCAAAAAAAAGCACCAGACCGGAAGATTGGGGGCAGTACAGGATACAGCAAAAGAGGACAAAGGGATTAATCAGGAAGGGGAAAATAGAATACGAAAGTAAACTTGCAGCAAACATAAAGACAGACTGCAAAAGCTTTTATCGGTATATCAGGAGGAAAAGACTGGTAAAATCCCAAGTCGGTCCCTTGCAGTCCGATTCGGGAGAATATATAATGGAGAATAAGGAAATGGCAGACCAATTAAACTCATACTTTGGTTCTGTATTCACAAAGGAGGACACAAATAACCTCCCAGGAATATCGGCAAACATAGGGACTAATGAGAGGGAGGAGCTGACAGAAATTAGTATCTCTAGGGATATGGTGTTGGGTAAGTTGAGGGGACTGAAGGCCGACAAATCCCCGGGGCCTGATAAACTACATCCTAGGGTACTTAAGGAGGTGGCCCTGGAGATAGCAGATGCTCTAAGGATCATCTTCCGGAACTCCATTGACTCGGGAACAGTACCCGTGGATTGGAGGGTAGCTAATGTTACCCCAATATTTAAAAAGGGGGTAGAGAGAAAGCAGGGAATTATAGACCAGTAAGCCTTACATCGGTTGTGGGCAAAATGCTAGAGTCCATTATTAAGGATAAAATAGCGGAGCACTTGACAAATGGGGAAAGGATCGGACAGAGTCAACATGGATTTACAAAGGGTAAATCGTGTTTGACTAATCTGCTGGAATTTTTTGAGGAAGTAACTGGTAAAATAGATGGGGGAGAGCCAGTGGATGTGGTGTACCTTGACTTCCAGAAAGCCTTCGATAAGGTTCCACACAAAAGATTATCATGCAAAATTAAGGCTCATGGGATTGGGGGCAAAGTATTAACGTGGATAGAGAACTGGCTGGCGGATAGAAAACAGAGAGTTGGAATAAACGGCTCGTTTTCGGAGTGGCAGGCAGTGACCAGCGGGGTGCCGCAAGGATCTGTCCTGGGACCCCAGCTGTTCACAATATATATAAATGATCTGGATCAGGGAATTGGATGCAATATTTCCAAATTCGCTGACGACACTAAACTAGGAGGAGGGGTGGGCTCTGATGAGGATGTCAGGAGGCTACAGTGCGATTTGGACAGGTTGGGGGAATGGGCGGATACGTGGCAGATGCACTATAATGTGGATAAATGCGAGGTTATCCACTTTGGGGGTAAAAACAGGAGGGTAGATTATTATCTAAATGGCAATAGATTGGGAGATGGGGAAGTGCAGAGGGACCTGGGTGTTCTTGTGCACCAGTCACTGAAGGAGAGCATGCAGGTGCAACAGGCGATTAAGAAGGCAAATGGTATGTTGGCCTTCATATCAAGGGGGTTCGAGTATAGGAATAGGGATACCTTACTACAGCTGTACAAGGTGCTGGTGAGACCGCATCTGGAGTATTGTGTACAGTTTTGGTCGCCCCATCTGCGGAAGGATGTTCTTGCCATGGAAAGAGTGCAGCGGCGATTCACCAGGCTGATACCTGGAATGGCGGGAATGACCTACGAGGAGAGATTGAATAGTTTGGGCTTGTACTCACTGGAGTTTAGAAGATTGAGAGGGGATCTCATCGAAACATATAAAATTATGGCAGGCCTGGACAGGCTGAATTCAGAGAGAATGTTTCCAATGGCAGGGGAGCACAGAACCAGGGGCCACAGTCTAAAAATAGCGGGCAAATCATTTAAAACAGAGATGAGGAAGAATTTCTTCACTCAAAGAGTGGTGAGCCTGTGGAATTCCCTGCCACAGAGGGCTGTGAAGGCTAATTCAATAAATATTTTCAAGAGAGAATTGGATATATTTCTGAAGGCTAAGGGGATTAAGGGTTACGGAGAAAAGGCGGGGACGGGGTACTGAACTGGTAAGATCAGCTAAGATCTCAGACGAAGATCAGCCATGATCTCATTGAATGGCGGAGCAGGCTCGAAGGGCCGAATGGCCTACTCCTGTTCCTATCTCTATGTTTCTATGAAACGCTTCACTAAGATTGATCTGGCCCAGGCGTATCTGCAAATGGAGGTAGAAGAAGCATCAAAAAAATACCTCACAATCAACACCCATAAAGGTCTCTACCAATACAACTGGCTGGTATTCGGGGTAGCATCAGCTCCGGCTATTTGGCAGAGGGCAATGGAACAAGTCTTGCAAGGGATCGCAGGGACCCAGTATTATTTGGACGACATCCTGGTCATGGGCAAAAATGACAGTGATCACCTTGCCAACCTGGAGCAGGTGCTCACTAGATTGCAGGAATATGGGCTCCGAGCTAACCGCCCCAAATGCGAGTTTTTTAGAAAACAGATCTCGTATTGTGGCTACGTTATCGATAAAGAGGGGTTACATAAGTCCCCAGAGAAGATTGAGGCAGTAGTCAAGGCTCCAGCACCGGAAAATGTGTCACAACTGAGGTTGTTCCTCGGGCTGGTAAACTACTACCATAAGTTCTTGCCAAATTTGTCTGCAATACTACACCCACTGAACACCCTACTGCAAACTGGGGTGCCATGGAAGTGGAGTGACGAATGTAGACGAGCTTTCCAGAAGAGCAAAACACTAATCACATCGAAAGAGGTATTGGCCCATTACAACCCAGCATTACCAATTTGGTTGGCATGTGATGCGTCACCCTACGGCATTGGAGCAGTGCTGTAACACAAATTCTCGGACGGCTCAGAGAGGACTATAGCCTTTGTGTCACGATCACTAACCTCAGCCGAGCGTAACTGCGCCCAGATTGACAGGGAGGCCCTCAGCCTAGTGTGGGGAGTGAAAAAGTTCAATCACTATCTGCACGGGCAGAAATTCACCTTGCTGACTGATCACCAGCCTCTTGTCTCCATTTTTAATCCGAAGAAGGGCGTTCCGGTGATGACTGCGCAACGACTACAAAGATGGTCACTTTTTCTAGGGGCGCACCACTATGAGATTGAATATCAGGGCACGAAACAGCATGGAAATGCTGATGGGCTATCACGCCTGCCACTGCCTACTGCAGAGGAAGCACCAGCAGTGGATCCTGTCGAAATATTCCATTCGACTGTAGTTGAATACCTACCGGTAACTAACGCTTGTATCGAAAAGGAAATCCGAAATGACCCGACACTGTCTCGGGTATATGATTTGACGGTGAAGGGATGGCCAGCACATGGCGACTCACTGTTGCCAGCATTCTCGACAAGGAGAGAACAGCTGTCAGTGTGCCAGGGGACCTTGATGTGTGGATCCCGAGTGGTAATTCCACCCAAGTTAAGGGATAGAGTGCTCAATGAGCTTCATGAGGGTCATCTGGGAGGGGTAAAAATGAAAAGCCTAGCCAGGGCTTATGTGTGGTGGCCGGGAATCGATGTGATTGCACTAGGGAGGGTACAGAGGCGATTTACAAGGATGTTGCCAGGAGTAGAGAATCTTAGCTATGAGGAAAGATTGGACAGGCTGAGTTTGTTTTCTTTGGAACAGAAGAGGCTGAGGGGAGACTTGATTGAGGTGTATAAAATTATGAGGGGCCTAGATAGAGTGGATAGGAAGGACCTATTTCCCTTAGCAGAGAGGTCAATAACCAGAGGGATAGAGTTAAAGTAATTGGCCGGAGATTTAGAAGGGATTTGAGGAGAAGTCTTTTCACCCAGAGGGTGGTGGGGGTCTGGAACTCACTGCCTGAAAGGGTGGTAGAGGCAGGGACCCTCATTACAAACCCTAACCACATTTAAAAAGTACTTGGATGTGCACTTGAAGTGCCGTAACCTACAGGGCTATGGACCAAGTGCTGGAAAGTGGGATTAGGCTGGATAGCTCATTGTCAGCTGACACGGACAAGATGGGCTGAATGGCCTCCATCTGTGCTGTAAATTTCTATGATTCTATGATGCTATGACACAGTCTGCCCTACAGAGACAGTCAGGACTACGGACACAGTCAGGCCCACGGACACAGTCAGGCCGATGGACACAGTCCCCGGCCTGTCCTACAGACACAGTCCCGTCTACAGACACAGTCCCGTCTACAGACACAGTCCCCGGCCTCTCCTACAGATACAGTCCCCGGCCTCTCCTACAGATACAGTCCCCGGCCTCTCCCACAGGCACAGTCCCCGGCCTCTCCCACAGGCACAGTCCCCGGCCTCTCCCACAGGCACAGCCCCAGGCCTCTCCCACAGGCACAGTCCCCAGCCTCTCCCACAGACACAGTCCCCAGCCTCTCCCACAGGCACAGCCCCCGGCCTTCCCTACAGACACAGTCCCCGGCCCCTCCTACAGACACAGTCCCCGGCCTCTCCCACAGGCACAGCCCCCGGCCTTCCCTACAGACACAGTCCCCGGCCTTCCCTACAGACACAGTCCCCGGCCCCTCCTACAGACACAGTCCCCAGCCTCTCCCACAGGCACAGTCCCCGGCCTTCCCTACAGACACAGTCCCCGGCCCCTCCTACAGACACAGTCCCCGGCCTCTCCCACAGGCACAGTCCCCGGCCTCTCCTACAGATACAGTCCCCGGCCTCTCCCACAGACACAGTCCCCGGCCTCTCCCACAGGCACAGTCCCCGGCCTCTCCCATAGGCACAGTCCCCGGCCTCTCCCACAGGCACAGTCCCCGGCCTCTCCCACAGGCACAGTCCCCGGCCTCTCCCACAGTCACAGTCCCCGGCCTCTCCCACAGGCACAGTCCCCGGCCTCTCCCACAGGCACAGTCCCCGGCCTCTCCCACAGGCACAGTCCCCGGCCTCTCCCACAGACACAGTCCCCGGCCTCTCCCACAGGCACAGTCCCCGGCCTCTCCCACAGGCACAGTCCCCGGCCTCTCCCACAGACACAGTCCCCGGCCTCTCCCACAGGCACAGTCCCCGGCCTCTCCCACAGGCACAGTCCCCAGCCTCTCCCACAGGCACAGCCCCCGGCCTTCCCTACAGACACAGTCCCCGGCCCCTCCTACAGACACAGTCCCCGGCCTCTCCCACAGGCACAGCCCCCGGCCTCTCCCACAGGCACAGTCCCCGGCCTCTCCCACAGGCACAGTCCCCGGCCTCTCCCACAGGCACAGTCCCCAGCCTCTCCCACAGGCACAGCCCCCGGCCTTCCCTACAGACACAGTCCCCGGCCCCTCCTACAGACACAGTCCCCGGCCTCTCCCACAGGCACAGTCCCCGGCCTCTCCCACAGTCACAGTCCCCGGCCTCTCCCACAGGCACAGCCCCCAGCCTCTCCTACAGACACAGTCCCCGGCCCCTCCTACAGATACAGTCCCCAGCCTCTCCCACAGGCACAGTCCCCGACCTCTCCCACAGTCACAGTCCCCGGCCTCTCCCACAGACACAGTCCCCGGCCTCTCCCACAGGCACAGCCCCCGGCCTTCCCTACAGACACAGTCCCCGGCCCCTCCTACAGACACAGTCCCCGGCCTCACCTACAGACACAGTCCCCGGCCTCACCTACAGACACAGTCCCCGGCTTCTCCCACAGGCACAGTCCCCGGCTTCTCCCACAGGCACAGTCCCCGGCCTCTCCCACAGATTCACTGATTGGTTTTAAACCACTGTTGCCATCATTGAGCCAGCAGGCTACTGGACAGGTCTGGTTGATGACTGGATCAGATGGAGCTCTGATTCTTCCCATGTTTATTGTCATGGGGGAAAAATGTGGTTGATTTGCACCTCCCGATAGCTCCTAAGAGGGCACTAACGGGCCGTAAAACAACTGGCGCCTGGGCGTGGCGCCACCAAGGCCTCCCGCAAAATTCAGCAGGAGGTTAGCAGCAGCAGTAATCGTTAGCGCCCTGCGGCGCTGCACTGACGCCGGTGACATCATCGCCATGCGCAGCGCCCCGCTCGCGCCCCGGCCGCAATCTTCGGCAGCGTTCCCTGACTTACCGCTGGACGCCATGTCAGACAGGGTCAGCAGGGCCTACCTGCGGCTGGGCGGCGCAAATTAAAGGGGAGGTGCCGGGCGGCCATTTTTGTTGCTGGCTATCTGCCAGCACCTGACCCCGTCCCGGCCTTCTGTGCAGCCCCCCCCGCGGCGTGCCGGCTGTGCTTCGTGAGCCCGGCACTTCTCTTGAGTGCCGGCCTCTTTTGCCGGCACTCCAATCCCTGGTGGCCCAGCTAGGCCCCGGGTCACACTGCGCTAGGCCCCTGCCGGCACTCCAATCCCTGGTGGCCCAGCTGGGCCCCGGGTCACACTGCGCTAGGCCCCTCCCATTTAAGAAGGGGAGGAAGGCCTGCAGTACCGCGGCACGATGTGCCGCAGTGCTCTGCGGCACGTAGCGCCATGATATTCACTTGCAGTGCCCCAACAGGGATGTGGGGCACTTCCAGTAGCGCCCCACCTCCCTCTTGGGGCGCTACCAGTGAATTTCAGGCGCGGGGGTGTAGGGTTCTCAAAATTCCCACATTCCCCAAAAGTTATGCATAAAGGGACCCTGTATGGACAAGTTATTAAAAAGGGTACCCAAAATGGCTTCTGAGACCTCGTGACCAAGGCTGGCAGGATTTTAAAAGCAAGGCCCTGCAGAAGGCAGGCCCATTCAAGTCCTGAAACGAAACCTAACATGCATGGATCTGTGAAAGACTTTACCATTTTCTAAAGCCAGACAGCTAGGTAAACACAATATGCATTCTTCACTTTGGAACAGATCAAGTCAGGATGGCCCTAATCTTGAGGCCATCAACTTCTCGC
The DNA here is from genome assembly GCF_052327205.1 of Somniosus microcephalus. Taxonomy (NCBI): domain Eukaryota; kingdom Metazoa; phylum Chordata; class Chondrichthyes; order Squaliformes; family Somniosidae; genus Somniosus; species Somniosus microcephalus. Next base: position 63,434,044 of record NC_141010.1, on the reverse strand, counting down.
ATAAATAATCGGTAACAGCTCACAGGTAGCTGCCAAGTCAGGAAAGACGATTAAATTTCATAAATAACAAACAGCCAGGATATCGAAGCCATTAAACAAGGAGACAACCGCCCCAGAAGTCGTTAAAATAAATGATCATTTTAGACGAGTCCGCCAAAAGTTAGACGAAGAACTGACCTGATTTGGCACGCAGATAAGGGGTGAAGAACAGAGTATAATTGTAGGCCCACCGGTAGTGCTCGCTCTCTTGCTCGGCTTCTTGCTCGCTCTCTTGCCTCTTGCCTCTCGCTCTCTTGCTCACTCCCGACACCGAGGATGCCCATTACAACACCGGGGGCCAAACGCGGGAGGAGAACGGAACCCGATTCGAACACACACAGGACACACAGGGCCACAACCGGGCAGACGAGACGAACGGTAAAACCGATAGGCAGAGAAGGGCAGCAAGAAGAAGTGTTGGGGGACAAACGGCCGAGTTATAAGCTGGTGTTTGATGCATGGATAGTGAAATCAAGACAAACGGCCTAGTTATAAGCTGGCGTTTGATGCATGGATAGTGAAATCAAGACAAACGGCCTAGTTATAAGCTGGCGTTTGATGCATGGATAGTGAAATCAAGACAAACGGCCTAGTTATAAGCTGGCGTTTGATGCATGGATAGTGAAATCAAGACAAACGGCCTAGTTATAAGCTGGCGTTTGATGCATGGATAGTGAAATCAAGACAAACGGCCTAGTTATAAGCTGGCGTTTGATGCATGGATAGTGAAATCAAGACAAACGGCCTAGTTATAAGCTGGCGTTTGAAGCTTGGGTAGTAAAATCATATTAACAGTAAAAACCGCCAACCGAGCCCCAACCGCAACAAAACCGTTGGCGACCAAACCGCCACCAGAAGAACAACCATTTCCTGCAAGGTGAAGTACCCCACAAAAGACTTTAATCTGACGAAGGAAACTCCATCGCCGCACCCTGTGACCACATGACGACGGCAGGCCCCAAAAGACAACAAGAGCGAACCCCAAAACCACAACCAGCTTAATCGACAGGTTTTGAACCGTAAGAGAAACCCCATTGGTGAGCATGAATTCCTGGCCCCTCGTAGCTTAACCTAGTTAGGTATTGGGGGTGGGATAAGGATAAGGGGATTTTAATGTATTTGTTTCCCTCGATGTGCTGTGTGTTCCCCATTCCCAATAAGTGTAATTTTATATGCCTGTAATTATTCCAGTGATTCTCAGTGTTGTGTTTTATTGTGCCTTTTATAAAAATTGCAGTTTTCTTGCACCAAACCACTTGTCTACTCTATTTTCTGTATCGCCGCCTGTACCTAGAACCCAGGGGTGTGGGAGCGATTCGAACCGCTCAGAGACAGTCAGGGGCAGAGCTGACTGGGCACACGCCACCCCCTACAGAAATGGCAACCGCGGCAGGACTCCGGCAACAGGGGTGCGATACAGTAGACAATGGTTCGGAAGAGCAAACCATGATGGAGGAAAGGATTTCTGATTATGTATTTAGTAAGGTGAATATCACGAAGAAGGGGATCACCAATCTCTTAAAGGCTGGGCGTCCGGTAGATGCCGCAGCTAAGTGGACAGAAGGGAAGGAGCACAAGAAATCCCTAGAGAAGGCAGTCTGGCTGATGTGCTTCAAGAAGCAGGTCCAGCTTTTGGACAGGCTCGTTGCAGCACAGGCAGCCGAGATAAGGGAGTCAGCCCTGGACGTTCAGGACAAGGCTCTAGCAGGGGAGAAGTTACTGGTAGCATTGCAGGCCCTGAATCAGGAAAGGGTACATTTAATGGGAGAACATAAGGCCAGGTTGGAATACCTACAGTGCCAGGTCACCGAAGCCAAGGGCAGTGAGTTGAGGTTGCGGGAAAAGAACGCCCGCCTAGCGAGACAAGTAAGAGAGCAGGAGGAGAAAGTAAAAGTAGTAAAGGCAGCTTACAAGTTAGCGAGCGAACAGGGGTTTGAAGATGCAGATCATGGCCCCTGCAAGGAACAGATAGAGAATCTGAGCCTGGCCCTAAGGAAGGCAAAGGACATGGTGTGCCTCATAAGCCCGAAGGCAGGCCAGCAGTCTCTGCCGGATATAATTAGAGCTAAGGCCTGCGATAAAGGCATCCCAAATCAGCTCGTCTGTGTATACCGTGGCTTTCACGTCTTTGCATTTGCAGTCTTTGCCAAGCACTTTTAGGGTGACTAGAAAGTCCTCTAGCGACTCTCCGGGTCGCTGTGTGCAGGTAGCAAGCAGGTGCCTGGCGTACACTTCGTTGGTAGGCCGCTGATAGTGGGCCTTTAGGATGTTGCAGGCATCCAGGTAGCTGGCGGCGTCTTGTATGAGTGGAAAAACCCGGTGGCTTACCCGATTCTGTAGGATCCCGAGTTTCACATCTCCGGTGGCTGTAGAGGCTGTGACAGCTTCGGAGTTGGCCATAAAGAATTCCAAGCACTGGAACCAGTGTCCAAACCGTGCCGATGCATCCGAAGCATGCGGGTCCAAATCCAAGCGTTCCGGTTTCAAAAGTTGATCCATCGTTAAAAGTTTGCTAATACAATTGACGTGCCTCAATAACTTCAAGACTCGAAGTTAGCAGAATAAAACAAGGCTTTTATTAGCAAAGAAAAGATGCCGGTGGCTGCACCTAGCTTCACCTGGCGTGCTGCTGTTCTACTGCAGGACAAGCCTGGACTTGTCTTAAGTAGGGCCAGGTATGGGCGGAGCCGACACACAAAGGGGGCGGTGCCCTATACACAATACAAGGTACAAACACCGGAGCAGGCAATACAATATATACAGTTAACTACAGAGTCTGATGAATGACATATTTCATCACAAGGGAATGAGGGGAGAACGGTTCAGACATCATTGGTAGTGCCAAGGGACGACCCGGAGGAGGAACAGGAGGTCCCACGACCACCACCCGTAGCGCCAGGTTTTAGCGAGGTCTGGCAGCAAGGGGGGGGTGAAGTCAGGGGTAGAAGCGGAGTTGGAACAACCCCCGCAAGAGAGGCTGGAGCCAGGGCCGATGTGCCCAGCCTGGCATCGGAGGTTCGGCCCACCTGTTAATGGCGAGGACGAGGGACTCCTCCAAAACCAGTTCGTATTACCCTACGGCACCCAACAGCTTAGGGCTATGGTGAGCCATATCCCAAAACTAACCGAGAAAGGGGACCCCTTGGTCCACTTCAGGGAAGTGGAACAGGCAGCCAGCGTCAATGAGTGCAATGATGCTGAGCAGGCCAAAATGCTGCTGTTCTCTTTGGAGAGTAAGCTCCTTCAGTCCCTCTCTGACGAGTGTAAGAGGGGGCAGTGCGGGTATGAAGAGCTCAGGGATGAAGTTCTGGAGGCCATGGGGATGAATGAGGGAAGTCCTTTCGCCCATGTGGAAAGGACAGTGCAGCTCGCAGGGGAAACCCCGCAGGTTTTCGCGGACAGGTTATGGCCGGTTTATACGAGCGCCTGTCCTGGGGCACCTAACCAGGCATTCCTGAACCGGGATCAGCTGGCCCACTGGCTCCGTTGCCTGGTGGCAAACAGCTTGCCACAGGTCCGGGCCAAGGCGGGAGTCTGGTTCGACCCCAAGAATCCCCAGACCACCGAACTTACGGTGATCAGACAGTTGACCCTAGCCTATAAGAACGGTAGGGGAACCGATGCACACCCACCTAAGGGGAAGGTGCATGAGGTAAAACCCAGACAGGGTAGGAAGGAGTGGCATCAGGAAGGGAATAACCCTTCTAGCACTAAGCTTAACGGTTACGGGTGTGGGAAGGATGGTCACTGGAGAAAGGAGTGCAAAAACCCTTGGAAAGATAGCAAAGGAAAGAATTCCACAGCCCCAGCCCAAAAGGCAGCGACAGGAATCCCTCCCGCCGCGGTCGAGTCATTTTTGGACACCATGAGGTCCTTATTGACTGGCCAGGGGAGAGTAGCCGCCGCTACCAGTGCTCTGACCCCATCAGCCCCATCCAACCCACAGCCCTGACTAGAGCCAGCGCAGCCTGTTTACCTGTGTTCCCTTCGGTACGATGAATGGAAGAGACCCCTCGTGGAGATGGAGGTAGGAAAAGTGAATGGTAACCTATCTGTTGGATACAGGGGCATGATGCACCGTGGTCCATTCAGCTAACCCCACCACCTCACCTCTATCTAACGGGGTCCCATACAGTCTGGCGGGATTCACAGGCAGAGAACAGGCCAGCTCGTTTTCCATCCCGCTCTCCATTCGTTTAGGAACACTCCGCTCTAAGTGGACCTGTATCCTAATGAAGTGGGAAGCGGAGGGTGGAAAAGGGATCCAACTTTATTGTAGGCCACGAGATCCTGGTGGATTTAAGAAACCATTGCCTATGGGGGTCAAGTACAGGAAAGGACGGCGAGATAGCAGTCATCCCCGGGAAAGAAGGGAAGGGGACCCTGTGCACCATGAAGCCCAAGAAGGGTTATAACCTCGAGCTCATGGTCAGTAATACCCCAAGGGAGTTCCAGGCATTTGTGCAAGCCCACCTAGCCACATTTGCCACACACAAACACGACTGCGGGAGGGTCAACGGGTTTGAGGTCAGCGTAGACGGGGACCCCATGGCCCGACCACAGAAACAGTATAACTTCACCAGGGAAGCGGAGCCAGACATGGAAGCAGCCATGTCCTCCTTAGTACAGCAGGGAGTCCTGAGACCGATAGCCACCCATGTAAACTCTCCACTGTGGCCGGTTAGAAAGCTGGAAAATTCCTGGAGGGCCACGGTGGACTATCGGGTGCTCAACAGTAACATCCCAGCCTGTGCACCCACGGTAGCAGCAGTTGCCGACCTGATAGGAAGTATCCCAGCATCCGCGACCACTTTCACGGTGCTGGATATTTCCAACGGGTTTTGGCCCATCCCTTTAAGGAGGGAGGATCAGTACAAGTTTGCCTTTACTTTTAAAGGGCAACAGTACACTTGGAACTGTTTGCCTCAGGGCTTCCACAACAGCCCCAGCATTTTCCATCAGTGCATGGCAAACAGTTTAAAGGAGTTCAGCCAGCCCAGGCAGTTGGTACAATATGTGGATGACCTGCTCCTGTTCACCGATTCGAGAGAGGAGCATGGCCCACTACTGGCCAAACTGCTGGAGCTGCTCAGGCAAAAGGGTTTTAAAGTAAACCCAAAGAAAGCGCAGATCGGCCAGCAGGAGGTGAAATTCCTGGGCCTGACCGTACGCGCTGGGGAAAGGGCCATAGATAAGGCTAGGAGGGAAGCGATACAGGAGTTACCAGTCCCCAACACAGTCACGGGTGTGAGGTCATTTCTAGGGCTAACCAGGTACTGCAGAGACTTTATTGAGGACTATGCAGCCACAGCAGCCCCTCTGCTCCGACTCCTACACAAGGGAGTGGAGTGGGCCTGGGATGAGGGTTGCCAGGCAGCATTTGCCTGGCTCAAGAAAGACCTGCAGACCGCACCGGCTCTAGGGGCCATAGATGGGGGAAAAGAGTTTTTCCTGGAGGTAGCAGCCAGCGGGGACAGCCTGAGTGCTGTGCTGCTCCAAGAGCGGCATGGCAGGCTGAGGCTGGTGGTCTACTCCTCCAGGATACTCACGGATGTGGAGAAGAGCTACTCCAATTGTGACAGGCACCTCTTGGCCACACATTGGGCTGTGAAAAGATCACTGATCTTCACAGGCACCTCTCCCATCACCCTCCTCACCCATCACACACCCACCCAGATGCTCTTGGATGGGAGGATCAAGGATGGGACAGTGAGCAGTGCCCGCATTGTTCGCTGGACCCTGCTCCTCTCACAGATGGACCTAAAGGTGAAGGGTCTCTGCGAACCAAAGCTCGCAGCCAACCTGGTATATCCTGGAACACGGTGTTCCATAGAAGGGGTTTGGGAAGTGGACATAGGTTTACGGGCCGGGATACATCCCACGGGCCGCGAGATCTATGTGGACGGCTCCAGCACGGTATCTGCTGGCGAGCGACTCACGGGGTGTGGAGTTTATGACCCAGCGGCAAACATTGCCCTGGCAATTAAGCTCCCCAGCACCATGAGCGCCCAGCAGGCTGAACTGTCCGCGGTAGTGTACGTCGTTACACACCCCGAAATCTTCCCCACCCCGTACACGATTTGCTCGGACAGCATGTTCACGTGCAATTCGTGTACGGAGTACCTGGCCATCTGGTCCCGCTGCAGATACACCTCTGCCGATGGGTGACCCCTCACAGTAAAACCCCTGCTGGAGAAAATCTTAGCAGCAGTGGGGGAGGAAGGGGCGGTCTTCATTCACAAGGTGAAAGCCCATTCCTCCACAGAACCCCGTAGTCAGGGCAACCAGCAGGCTGACATGCTGGCTAAGGAGGGTGCCCGCACAGGCACTTTCTGGGACCCATATGGGTCCAGACCCATGGCAACAGTCAGAGGTAGGAATGGGGCACAAGGGAGTGCAGGGGTAGCTTTAGCCCCGGACCTTAAGACACTCCAAACCCAAGACCCCGTCCTCAAGGCAGTCCTCAATGCAGTGACTGAGGGAAAAAGGGTAGAGGGCCCTTACGGCACAGCAACACTCTCCTTGAAAGAAAGCATGCTGTTTAGGGGAGAACAATGGGTGGTACCACAGCAGCACCGAGGGAATTCCTTCAACTGGCCCATGAGGTTCCAGGAGCGAGGCATCCCGGGCCTGAGACCACCTGGCAGCGGGTGGAACAGGCAGGATGGTGGCCAGGACTCAGGGAAGATGTCCGTGAGTTCTGCACCGGCTGTCTGGCGTGCGCTGCTAACAACCCTGACCCCCACAAAAGGAAGGTACCTATGGGACACATCAGGAGGGTAGAGGGACCATGGCAGTCGATACAGGTCGACTACATCGAGCCCCTGCCCACCGCCAAGGGCGGCTATAAGTACTGCCTAGTCCTGGTAGATGTGTTCACGAAATGGGTAGAAGCCTTCCCCTGCAGAACAGCCACAGCTCTGGGTACAGCCAGGATCCTGGTCCGGGAAGTGTTCTCGCGATGGGGGCTACTGCAGTATGTGGAGTCTGACCAAGGGAGTCACTTTACTGGGCAGGTAATGCAGAATACCCTTATGCTGCTCGGCAACGAGGGGATGTGGCACGTTGCACACAACCCACAGTCCTCAGGGATTGTGGAGAGGATGAACAGGACCTTGAAGGAAAGGTTGAGGAAAGAGACGGTGGACTCACCTAGAAAATGGGCAGAGGTCCTACCGTTGGTCCTGATGGGGATCCGAGCCAGCCAGTCAAAAAGCACAGGGTACTCCCCGCACGAGCTGATGACTGGCAGAGTTATGCGGACCCCCATCCATGTACTAGCCCCGGTGCTCACAGAAGGTCAGCTCAGGGAGGTAAACCGGGACAGGTTCGCCCGAAACCTCTTCGAGCACCTTAAGCAGGTACACGGGCAGTCGGCTGAGAACATGGGAAAGCAGCATCGGAGTAACCGATTGCTGTTAGAACCCCGAAAACACCATGAGTGGGAAATAGGGGATCAGGTTATGGTGAGGAATTTTGCTCGGTTAGGATGTCTAGAACCGCTATACTTGGGGTCCTACAGCATTGTAGACAAGGCAAGCCCCATGGTATACGCCATTAAGATGCCTCGGCGCACCAAATGGTTCCATATTAATCAGTGTAAACTGTTTAAGCCCGAGAAGAGAGAACAGCCAGTTGGGGCAAGGTCTGAGGATAGAAATCCTCAACCTGCAGCGGGAGCAAGTTCACAGACTGCACAGGCAGGCGCTGTGGCCTGCTTAAGGAGAGGGGCCATCCCGCCCACCACTTGGGACACTCCCCCACTCTTCTGGGATTTAGATGAGGTGGGACCTGAGGGCGAAGACCCCCAGCCTGCAGCACCAGGCTGCGAAGAGTCACCTGCCCCTAGCCCAGGTTCAGGGGAGGTAAAGCCTGAGGATGAAGATCCCCAGCCAGCGGCAGTGATAAGCCCACAGACCGCACCGGAGGGGGCAGTGGTTCGGGTTAAAGGCCCACCAGCCAAGAAAACCCCACCCGCCAAGATCCTTAGAAGGTCCCACGGATGCCCCAACCAAGGAAACCGTGGTCACCAGCTCCCCATTTTAAAGGGACGGCCTCCAGAGTCAGGGGTAACTCTAAGGACAGAGGTCCCCAGCTAGCAGCCACAGGCTGCGAGGGACCGAAAGTACAGGACAGTGCGGCCACACCAAAGGGAGCGGTGTGCCGCAGCCGCAACAGGAATTAGGCTGGCCGCCCGGAGACAAATGGCGGATGTACATAGTTATACGTAATTTTTTTAGTTACTGTTAAGTTTGGGTGTTTAGTTTAAGTTTAAATAAGGTGGTTGGTAGTTTTAAATAGTAGTAGCATTTTTAAGAGTGTTTGTATTGAGTCGAGGTCGCAAAACTCGACTATGCCTCACCCAAGCCAGAGAATCTCCTTGGGACCCGGCTATATGCTCTTGTGTCTCTTTGCAGGAAAGGATTTCAGGATGAAGGGGGGCGTACTCCTACTCGCCCTGATAGAAATGAGCATTGGAAAGTGAGGTGACGTGGAGGACTCCCACATCTATGGGTGCCCGGGAGAGAAAACACCAGCTGTGACTGCTGGGAGCAGCGAATAAGGCGCGGAGGAGCCCGCCATCTATTCCCACAAGGGAAGATGGCCTGGGTGGTTGGGATCCAACACCACCCGGTACTCCAGCGAGACCTGGTTCACCTACGGGGAGGCCTCCCTCCCCTGCCCCAGCGTACAGGTTGTGGCCTCACGGGTCAGGGTCACTGAGGGGAAATGCGTGTGCCTGACTTGCAGAGGACAGATTCCCCTGGGAAGGTGGTGGTGGCTCAGAAAGCTGAGCAGAGACATAAGAACATAAGAAATAGGAGCAGGAGTAGGCCATACGGCCCCTCGGGCCTGCTCCGCCATTCAATAGGATCATGGCTGATCTGAATCCAGACTCACATCCACTTCCCTGCCCTCTCCCCGTAACCCCTAATTCCCTTATCTGCTAGGAAAATGTCTATCTCCATTTTAAATTTATTTAATGTTGCAGCTTCCACAGCTCTCTGGGGTAGCAAATTCCATAGATTTACTACCCTCTGAGTGAAGAAGTTTCTCCTCATCTCAGTTTTGAAAGGGCAGCCCCTTATTCTAAGATTATGCCCCCTAGTTCTAGTCTCACCCATCAGTGGAAACATCCTCACCGCATCCACCCGATCAAGCCCCCTCACAATCTTATATGTTTCGATAAGATCGCCTCTCATTCTTCTGAACTCCAATGAGTAGAGTCCCAACCTACTCAACCTTTCCTCATACGTCAACCCCCTCATCTCTGGAATCAACCGAGTGAACCTTCTCTGAACCGCCTCGAGAGCAAGTATATCTTTTCTTAAATATGGAAACCAAAACTGCATGCAGTATTCCAGGTGTGGCCTCACCAATACCCTGTATAACTGCAGCAAGACTTCCCTGTTTTTATACTCCATCCCCCTTGCAATAAAAGCCAAGATTCCATTGGCCTTCCTGATCACCTGCTGCACCTGCATACTAACTTTTTGTGTTTCATGCACCAGGACCCCCAGATCCCTTTGTACTGTAGCACTTTGCAGTTTCTCTCCATTTAGATAATAAATTGCTCATTGATTTTTCTGCCAAAGTGCATAACCTCACACTTTCCAACATTATATTGCATCTGCCAAATCTCTGCCCACTCACTTAGCCTGTCTACGTCCTTTTGCAGGTTTTTTATGTCCTCCTCACTCACTGCTTTCCCTCCCATCTTTGTATCGTCAGCAAACTTGGATATGTTGCACTCGGTCCCTTCCTCCAAATCGTTAATATAGATTGTAAAGAGTTGGGGTCCCAGCACTGACCCCTGCGGAACACCACTAGTTACTGATTGCCAACCCGACAACGAACCATTTATCCCAACTCTTTGTTTTCTGTTAGATAGCCAATCTTCCACCCATGCCAGTATATTACCCCCAATCCTGTGATTTTTTATCTTGATCAGTAATCTTTTGTGTGGAACCTTGTCAAATGCCTTTTGGAAGTCCAAATACACTACATCCACTGGTTCCCCTTTATCCACCCTGTATGTTACATCCTCAAAGAATTCGAGCAAATTTGTCAAACATGACTTCCCCTTCGTAAAACCATGCTGACTCTGTCCTATTAAATTATGTTTATCCAAATGCTCTGTTACTGTTTCCTTAATAATGGACTCCAACATTTTGCCAACCACAGATGTTAGGCTAACTGGTCTATAGTTTCCAGCTTTTTGTCTACTTCCCTTCTTAAATAAGGGTGTTACATTAGCAGTTTTCCAATCTGCCGGGGCCTTTCCTGAGTCCAGGGAGTTCTGGAAAATGATCACCAATGCATCCACAATCCCTACCGCCACTTCTCTCAAGACCCTAGGATGTAGGCCATCAGGTCCGTGGGATTTATCCACCTTAAGTCCCATTATTTTACTGAGTACCATCTCCTTAGTGATTTTAATCATCTTTAGCTCCTCCCCCCCCCCCCCCCCACATTGCCCCCTGTTTGTCCAGTGTTAGGATATTTTTAGTGTCCTCTACTGTAAAGACTGATACAAAATATTTGTTCAGCGCCTTTGCCATCTCCATGTTTCCCACCACTAGTTTCCCGGTCCCATCCTCTAAGGGACCAACTTTAGCCACCCTTTTACTTTTTATATAGCTGTAGAAACTCTTGCTATCTGTTTTTATATTTTTTGCTAGTTTACTTTCATAATCTATCTTCCCTTTCTTTATTAATCTTTTAGTTATTGTTTGCTGGCTTTTAAATGCTTCCCAATCTTCTATCCTCCCACTAGATTTGGCTACTTTATATGCCCTTGTTTTCAGTCGAATACTATCCTTTATTACTTTACTAAGCCACGGATGGCTGTCTTTTCTTTTACTCCCCTTTTTCCTCAGTGGAATATATTTATCTTGAAAGATGTGAAATATCTCCTTGAATGTAGACCACTGCTCTTGTACCGTCTTACAGTTTAATCTGTTTTCCCAGTCCACTTTAGTCAATTCTACTCTCATACCTTCATAGTCTCCTTTATTTAAGCTTAGTACGCTGGTTTGAGATCCAACTCTCTCACCCTCAAACTGAATTTGGAATTCAACCATATTATGGTCACTCATTCCAAGGGGATCCTTTACTAGGACATTTTTTATTAATCCTGCCTCATTACACAGGACCAGATCTAAGATTGCCTGCCCCCTGGTTGGTTCAGTTACATACTGCTCAAGGAACCCGTCCCTAATACACTCTATGAACTCTTCCTCAATGCTGCCATGCCCAATTTGATTAGTCCAGTCAATATGAAAGTTAAAATCCCCCATGATTATAGCTGTTCCCTTATTACAAGCCCCAACTATTTCCTGATTTATACTCCGACCAACAGAGTTGCAACTGTTAGGAGGCCTATTGACTACGCCCACTAGTGACTTTTTCCCCTTATTATTCCTTATCTCCACCCAAACTGTTTCACTATGCTGATCCTTTGACCCAATATCATTTCTGACTATTGCAGTGATTCCATCCTTGATTAACATAGCAACCCCACCTCCCTTTCCTCCCTGTCTGTCCTTCCTAATTGTCAAATACCCTTGTATGTTTAGTTCCCAGTCATGATTGTCTTGCAGCCATGTTTCCGTAATGGCCACCAGATCATACCCATGTGTAGTTATTTGCACCGTCAACTCGTCAATTTTGTTACGAATGCTGCGTGCATTCAGATAAAGAACTTTCAAATATATTTTCTGACAATTTATTCCTGCTTTTACCCCTTTTACTACTTTACCTTTATCATTATACATTCTGTCCCTTCCTGACACGCTCTGGTTTTTAATTACCCCACTGCTACCTTGCTCTATTGCCTTCTCCGCTGTCATTTTTATTTTTCGCTCTCTTAAAACCTCCCCCCCACTAATTAGTTTAAAGCCCTCTCTACAGCCCTAGTTATTCGATTCGCCAGGACTCTAGTCCCAGCACTGGCCAAGTGAAGTCCGTCCCAATGGAACAGCTCTCTACCATCCCAGTACTGATGCCAGTGTCCCAGGAAGCAAAACCCATTTCTCCCACACCAGTCGTTGAGCCACGCATTTAACTCTCTAATTTTATTTACCCTAGCCAAATTTGCACGTGGCTCAGGTACTAATCCAGAGATTATTACACTTGTAGTTCTGCTTTTTAATTTGGCCCCTAGCTGCTCAAACTCCCTCAGCAGAACCTCCTTCCTTGTTCTATCTATGTCGTTGGTACCAACATGGACCACGACAACTGGATCCTCCCCCTCCCACTCCAAGTTTCTCTCCAGCCCAGAGGAGATGTCCTTAACCCTGGCACCGGGCAGGCAACACAGCCTTTGGGACTCTCGCTCTCAGCTGCAGAGAACTCTATCTATCCCCCTAACGATACTATCCCCTACCACTACATCATTTCTTTTAACTCCCCCCACTTGAATGGCCCCCCGCTCCACGGTGCTGTGGCCAGGTTGCTCATCCTCCCCGCAGTCCCTGTTCCCATCCTCACAGGGGGTAAGAGCCTCAAACCTGTTGGACAAGAGCAAGGGCTGCGGCTCCTCCAACACTACCTCCTGGATCCCCGTACCTGCCTCACTTCTAGTCACACCATCCTGACCCTGGCCACGGACTACATCTAAATTAATTAATCTAATTGGTGTGACTACCTCCTGATACACAGAGTCCAGGTAACTCTCCCCCTCCCTGATGTGTCTTAGTGTTTGAAGCTCGGACTCCAGCTCTTCAACACGGAGCCGGAATTCCTCGAGCAGCCAACACTTACTGCAAATGTGATCACCATGAGCATCAATGGTGTCCACCAGCTCCCACATATTGCAGCAGCAACACATCACCTGATCTCCCATTCTATGTAATTAATTAAATTTATTAATATTATTTTTAAATACCCTCTGCCCCGATTCTAGATGGTGAATATCGCACCTTAGAAACTATAAACCACAGAGTTTAAGCTTAAAAAAGAGAGAAATACTTACCAACCAATCACTTACCCGCTTTCTGGTGACGTCACACTTGGATTACTTTTTACCTCTCTCCTTCCCTCCGAGTTCCAAGTTCGGAGACTGGTAAACCTACCTGGTCTCTGGGGCCTTTTATAGCCCCGCTCTGCCGCTCGAGTTTCCCGCCGACGCTGTGAGGCCTTACCTGGGGAACCGTATGGCTGACTGGGAACGAATAGGGAACGACACCCACTGGACGGTCACAGGGACCTGAGGGGGGGTCGAGAGTGTGTTGGGATAAGTGGTGGGAGTCGGAACAGGGAATTTATGTCTGTATGTGGGGGTCACAAAGGGCCTGCCCCACAGGCATATCCATCATCTTCTCCGCATCATGGCAGAATAAGGGGAAGGGGGTGGAATGGGATTCCCACCTGCACACTTGCATAGTCCCACGTTACCCAGCCCCAGTCAAAGCCACTGAGCTAGTGGCACGCACCCGGAAGCCCCTGCCCACGACTCAGGCAGCAAGGACACACAGAGGGGTGCCCTGCCACCACCAAGGGACCAGGGAATGGGCTGGTACTAGTACCGATGGAACAGGAGCTATACCAGGGGGTACACTACGTGGTAGCTTTCGTGATCCTGAATCTTACCGAGGTTCACTTACCTGAGTGGTGCCCCAAAGAGACAGAACAGCTATACCAGGCCCTGTTAAAAGAAATGTTTAGGAAATTCTACGAGTTTGATTTTGCCAATGTAGACAACACCGAACTGTACACCACACACACTGAGTACTTTGGTAACGCAGGGAGACAAAGAAGGGGAGCCTGGAATGATGTTTTTACAGCATTTAACACAGGGTCCTCTGTCATCAACAGTCTGAATGACATAGAATTGCAGACACAGATAAACGGTCTAAAAACACAATTGAGGAAGATCTTGATTGACGAAAACAAGGTAGTAGGCTCAGTTACATGAGGACCAGGCCATGACGGTCCATTTAAAAGAAGTAATAGCTGAGCTGGAAAGGCACCCCAAGACTGTGAATGCCCTCATCCGAGAGGACAGAAATGCTTCTGACCAGGCTGCACAGAACGAGGTGTGCGTGCTGTATGGGGCATGGTTGCTGGTCGAGGGCCGCAGTAATCTGGAGGATTTAAAACAGGGTTTAGTCCCCTTCTGGATCAGCAACAAGCACCTCACAGCCCTCCACCCATTTGAGAATGCATTAAGCCCGTGTCAACTCCGGCTAGCTTCTGAGGCCTACCCTGTCCCAGTAGATTGTGGACGTTCCAACCACACTATCATGGGGATAGTAGTGAGGATGCCGGTCATGGGTGGGACAGCCCGACCCACGCCGGTATACAGGGTAGAGAACATTGGAGTCATTCAAGGGGGTGCACACATCCGTTTCACAGTGGTCCCACCTAATGTCATAAAGTGGGAGCACGCTATGACAGGTACTGACCTCTCGGGGTGCTGGAGCCGGGGAGCGCACATAATACTGTGCCCCCAGCACTTGAACGCCTATTCAAAACCACAGTGCGGGTTTAAAGCTGTTGGCGCAAAACCTATAAATTGTACCATGGAGGTAATGGCACAAGACCATGTTGCCACACAGGTAGCATATATAGGAGTGTCACCACAGGGGCGCCCCACTACCAGCATGAACAGCATAGCTGGTGTCCAGTAAGTGACAGCAGTTTTTATTTAAACTCGAGGCAGAAGTGCAAGTGGCCCAGGAACGGATTGTCCCCATTCCTGAACCCTCCACTGTTCACCTCACTGTAAAAGAGAATTTCACCAACCTGCAAAAGTATGTAGCGCATTTCGGCTATGAAATTCCCCCTCTCCCAGAACATCTTACCAAAATACTCAAAGCAGTAATAGTTTCACAGAAACATTTCTACACTCTGGAGCAGAAAACAGAAGAGATAGGAGCCAAGATACTGGACATTGTGGTTCCACCCTGGTGGGACATTTTTGAAAATAGAGGTCCCTTCGTGGATTAGACTGGCTTCCCACATCCTCGTGGTTTGCCAGCTGGGAATAGTATAGTACCTAGTGTGCACTCAGTGCAAGGGAAAAGGCCAAATACTAGAATTCCAAAACCAAAGGACCTGGAAAGAACGTTATATCAAGGTGGAGGGAGATACACATGTTTGAATTTTTTTGTATTTCTGAATAAAGATTGTTGTTTTTTTGTGTTTTTGTTGTTTTTGATAAAGATTTTTGACGTGTTGTTTTAATAAAGATGTATGTGTACCAAGTGGTGCAGGGGTGTTGAACCTCCTCCATGCTTGGATGTATGTAAACGACTGTAATTATTCTATGTATGCTTATGTACAGTACATTTTACAGAATGGGAAATGCATGTGTCGTGGGCTCATAGATAGGTAATCACAGGGGAAGACTGACGATGGAGGGTCGGGAATTTTGCACAGCTTGAAAGGATGATACTTAAAGTGAGTTTCGTATCAACAGGGGGGAGTGTAGGGTTCTCAAAATTCCCACATTCCCCAAAAGTTATGCATTAATGGACCCTGTATGGACAAGTTATTAAAAAGGGTACCCAAAATGGCTTCTGAGACCTCGTGACCAAGGCTTGCAGGATTTTAAAAGCAAGGCCCTGCAGAAGGCAGGCCCATTCAAATCCTGAAATGAAACCTAACATGCATGGATCTGTGAAAGACTTTGCCATTTTCTAAAGCCAGACAGCTAGGTAAACACAATATGCATTCTTCACCTTGGAACAGATCAAGTCAGGATGGCCCTAATCTTGAGGCCATCAACTTCTCGCATAAATAATCGGTAACAGCTCACAGGTAGCTGCCAAGCCAGGAAAGACGATTAAATTTCATAAATAACAAACAGCCAGGATATCAAAGCCATTCAACAAGGAGACAACCACCCCAGAAGTCGTTAAAGTAAATGACTGTAATCATTTTAGATGAGCCCGCCAAAAGTTAGACAAAGAACTGACCTGATTTGGCGCGCAGATAAGGGGTGAAGAACCGGGTATAATTGTAGGCCCACCGGTCGCGCTCGCTCTCTTGCTCGGCCTCTTGCTCACTCTCTTGCCTCTTGCCTCTCGCTCTCTTGCTCACTCCCGACACTGGGGACGCCCATTACAACACCGGGGGCCAAACGCGGGAGGAGAACGGAACTTAATTCAAACATGCACAGGACACGCGGGACCGCAACTGGGCAGACGAGACGAACGGTGAAACTGATAGGCAGAGAAGGGCAGCAAGAAGACGCGTTGGGGGACAAACAGCCTAGTTATAAGCTGGCGTTTGAAGCTTGGGTAGTAAAATCATATTAACGGTAAAAACCACCAACCAAGCCCCAACCGCAACAAAACCATCGGCGACCAAACCGCCACCAGAAGAACAATCATTTCCTGCAAGGTGAAGTACCCCACAAAAGACTTTAATCTGATGAAGGAAAAGGAGGGGTACTTCGCACAGACAACTCCATCGCCGCGCCCTGTGACCACGTGACGATGGCAGGCCCCAAAAGACAACAAGAGTGAACCCCAAAACCACAACCGGCTTAACCGACAGGTTTCGAACCGTAAGAGAAACCCCATTGGTGAGCATGAATTCCTGGCCCCTCGTAGCTTAACCTAGTTAGGTATTGGGGGTGGGATAAGGATAAGGGGATTTTAATGTATTTGTTTCCCTCGATGTGCCGTGTGTTCCCCATTCCCAAATAAGTGTAATTTTATATGCCTGTAATTATTCCAATGATTCTCAGTATTGTGTTTTATTGTGCCTTTAATAAAAATTGCAGTTTTCTTGCACCAAACCACTTGTCTACTCTATTTTATGTATCGCCGCCTGTACCTAGAACCCAGGGGTGTGGGAGCGATTCGAACTGCTCAGAGACAGTCAGGGGCAGAGCTGACTGGGCACACGCCACCCCCTACAGGGGTGCCCCGGCAAAGTTATTGCCCCAAAGGGGGCGCGACCCAATTTTTCCCCGATAGAGTCATAATGGCACAGAAGGAGGCCATTGGGCCCATTGAGTCCGTGCCGGCTCTCTGTAGAGCAATCCAGTCAGTCCCATTCCCCCGCTCTATCCCCGTAGCCCTGCAAGTTTATTTCCCTCAAGTGCCTATCCAGTCTCCCCTTGAAAATATTGAGTGTCTCCGCTTCCACCACTTCCGTCGGCAGCGAATTCTAGGTCATCACTTGCTGTGTAAAAAAGTTTTTCTTCACATCCCCCATCCCCATCTTTGGCCCAAAACCTTAAATCTGTGTCCCCTAATCCTTGTACCATCAACTAGTGGGTACAGCCTTTCACCGTCTAGCCTATCTAAACCCGTCATAATCTTGTACACCTCATTCAAATCACCCCGCAACCTCCTTTGCTCTAATGAAAACAAATCCAGCTTCTCCAACCTGTCCTTGTAGCTAAGATCCCCCATCCCCGGAACCATTCTGGTAAATCTCCTCTGCACCCTCTCAAGGGCCTTCACATCCTTCCTAAAGTGTGGTGACTGGAACTGAACGCAATACTCCAATTGTGGCCTAACCAGCGCTTTATAAAGTTCAGCATAAAGTCTCTACTTTTGTACTCAATACCTCTATTTATGAAGCCCAAGATCCCATATGCTTTGCTAACCACTCTCTCAATATATCCTGCCACCTTCAGGGACCTATGCACATTAACTCCCAAGTCCCTCTGTCCCTGCACACTCTTTAAAACTCTGCCATTAAGTGTATATTGCCTCTCCTTGTTCCTTCTGCTAAAATGCATCACCTCACACTTCTCTGTATTAAATTCCATCTGCCACTTGTCATTCATTCTGCTAGCCTTTCTATGTCCTGTTGCAGTCGATTGACATCATCCTCACTGTTTGCCGCACCCCCAAGTTTGGTGTCATCGGCAAATTTAGAAATTCTACTTCGTATTCCAATATCCCGGTCATTTATAAATATCAAAAAAGCAGTGGCCCCGCACTGACCCTTGGGGAACACCACTGTCTACCATCCACCAGTCTGAAAAACAGCCATTTACCACAACTTGCTGTTTTCTGTCCTTAAGCCAATTTCTTATCCAAGCTGCCACTGACCAACCTATTCCATGCGCCTCAATTTTGTTATCCAGCCTTCTATGTGGTACTTTGTCAAACGCCTTCCTAAAGTCCATGTAGACAACATCCATTGCATTCCCGCCATCAATCCACTGTTGCTTCATCAAAAAATTCAATTAGATTAGTCAAACACGATCTGCCTTTTACAAATCCGTGTGGGCTCTCCTTAATTAGCTTAAACCTCTCCAAATACCCGTTCATTTTTTCCTTGATTATTGTTTCTATAACTTTACCCACCACTGATGTTAAATGGTCGTTACTAGGATTGTCCTTACACCCTTTCTTGAACAATGGCGTCACATTTGCCACTTTCCACACATACACTGATGACACCCAGCTCTACCTCACCACCACCTCTCGACCCCTACATTGTCAGACTGCTTGACCGACATCCAGTTCTGAATGAGCAGAAATTTTCTCCAATTAAATATTGGGAAGACCGAAGCCATTGTTTGCGGTCCCTGCCACAAACTCCGTTCCCTAGACACCGACTCCATCCCTCTCCCTAACATCTGTCTGAGGCTGAACCACACTGTTCGCAACCTTGGTGTCATATTTGACCCTGAAATGAGCTTCCGACCACATATCCACAGCATAACTAAGGCCGCCTACTTCCACCTCTAACATCACCCGTCTCCGCTCTTGCCTCATCCATGGCTTTGTTCCCTCTAGACTTGACTATTCCAACACATTCCTGGCTGGCCTCCCACATTCTACCTTACGTAAACTTGGTCATTCAAAACTCGGCTGTCCGTGTCCTAACTCACACCAAGTCCCGTTTGCCCATCTCCCCTATGCTCGCTGACCTACATTGGCTTCAGGTCAAGCAGAGCCTCAATTTTAAAATTCTCATCCTTGTTTTCAAATCTCTCCATGGCCTCGCCCCTCCCTATCTCTGTAATCTCCTTCAGCCCCACAATCCCTTGACATATCTGCGCTCCTCTAATTCTGCCCTCTTGAGCATCCCTGATTATAATCGCTCAACCATTGATGGCCGTGCCTTCTGTTGCCTAGGCCCAACCCTTTGATTTCCCTGCCTAAACTTCTCTGCCTCACTACCTCTTTCCTTCTTTAAGACACTCCTTAAAACCTTTTGGCCATCTGCCCTAATTTCTCCTTATGTGGCTTGGTGTCAAATTTTTTTGTCTTATAATACTCCTGTGAAGCTTCTTGGGACATTTTACTACATTAAAGGTGCTATATAAATATAAGTTGTTGTTGTTTTGTATGTAACTTGAGTTCTTTGTGTCCAGTCGCGTGTGTGTTTTGGCTGCCACTCCGGACCCGGACCCGATCCCATCGCTTCAATTTCCACTTTTTCTCTCTTTTTTATTTTTTCTTTACCCCTCCTAGAGCCCTCTCTCCTATCGTCTTGCCTCCTTTCACTTCTCTCCTCTCGGGTACTCTGCTCCCCAAAAACCTACCTAACCCTTCAGCGCTCCTCGACCTCCTACTCTTGTGCTACCGTCCCTCTTAGATAAGCCTACAGCTTCCCTCTGTGCCTCTCTTGGCATCCTCCAAAGGGCCCATTGAGCAGCAACCCCAACTGCCTCATCCTACTCGTTCGCCGACCTTCCCACCCAGCTGGGGGCTAATCTTGCCGACCTCCTTCCCCTCCCCCTCCCAGGACTGACCCTTTGGACTCTGCCAGTGGATCAGCTATCACCGCCCCTCTCCACATCGCCCTCTAGAATGTCCGTTCACTTGTGAACAAAGCCCTTGCCATCCATGAGCTTACTGTAGATGATTGCACCAACATCATGGCCTTGACGGAAACCTGGTGGAGGGGTGATGACACCTTCCCCCTTAATAAAGCTGTCATTACCTGTGAGTTTATCATGCATATCCCTTAGTGTCCTATCCTTATACTGATTTTTCTTTTGTTATTTATGTGTCTGTAGAATGCTTTACTATTTCTTTTTACGTTTCTTGATAATTTAATTTTGCAATTTCTCTTTCCCTTCCCAATTGTTTTTGGGCTTCTTTCCTAACCTTTTCGTATTCCCTTTTATCATCCTCTCCTTTGTTGTCTGTGTACTGAGTGTATGCCTTTTTCTTCAGTTTCAATTTTGCCCTTATTTCTTTATTCATCCATGGGGTGTCATTACTGGCTATTTTGTTCTTGCATTTTTAGTGATATATGTTACTCCTGGACTCTCTTGATTACCGTTTCAAAGGTTTCCTGCTGCTGTTCAATTTAGAGTCTTTGGGCTAGAAATTCATTACAGCCCAGGAATGGGTGGTGTCATTAGAAAAGTTGGGGGGAGAAATTTGGTATCGCCCCGTTTGGGGTGCAATTATCGGCCGGGCACAAAGTTTAGCGCCTGGCGCTAATTATCGACTCTGACTGCAATCTTGGCTTCTGTCGCCCCTGGAGGTGATTGGAGCACTAAATCAGGCGCTACACACCTCTCTTAAGGCGCTAATGCCGAGGACCGAGGCGCTACCTCAGAGCACTGGCGAAGCTCAGATGATGTCAGTCAGCGATGGAACACAGACACACTGGCGCCAGCCAGTTCTTGAAGGGGAGGGTCGATCTTGCTCTCCATCCACACCCTGCTCATTGCAGCCTTGAATCTCAGCCTGGAGAGACCTGTACATCAAATCTGCTGGAAAGAACAATGGAGAGGCCCAGGGAAAGAGCTCAGAGTGCAGCCCCCATAGTCTCTTCTAAATCGATGCAAGGAAGGTCAAATCAAAATGAACCTGCAAAGTGCTGCTCAGTACCCAAAACTCCAAATTTTTCCCCCCATAGAATCAGAATGGTTACAGCACAGAAGGAGGCCGTCAAGCCCGTGCAGGAATTTTATTTTTGTCAGTAACTTTTGCCAGTTTATTTTCCCTAGTTCCATTCTCACCACAGTAAAATCAGCTTTTATCCAATTTATTACTTTGGTCTTTTTCTTACTTATGTTCTTGTCAATCTTTATCTTAAACCTTAGTATGTTGTGATCGCTATTTCCTAAATGTTCACCTACACTTGCTTCTCTTATCTGTTCTGGTTCATTTCCCATTATTGGATCCAGCAGTACTCCTCTCGTTAGACTTTTTACACATTGGGTAAGAAAGTAGTCCTGAACAGTGTGAAAACTCTATTTCCTGAACCCCTTTCGCTACCTCTTCTTGCCAGTTTATTTGGGGGTAGTTAAAATGTCCCATGATTATTATTCTATGTCCTTTACTCATTTCACATATTTGCTTACATATTTCTTCCTTTCCACTATTAGGTGGTCTGTAGTATACCCCTATTAGTGTGATCATTCCCATTTTATCAATTATTTCAATCCATATAGATTTTGTTTTTAACCTGGTTAGTTATGTCCCTTTTTCTACTGCCATTTGTTGGCCCAGAAATTCAGGTCGGGGGCTTCCCGCGGGTGCAAGCCTCCGACCTGCACTTACCTAGCGCGCCGGCCGTTGAGCTGTGGGCCCCCGTGGAATTGCGATCCTGGGCCTCCTCCAACTGCCGGCGCACAGTGCTTGTGTATCCCAGGGGCGCATTTAGTTCAATGCATCCCCTGGGATCACGTGGGCCATGGAGAGCCAATGGTAGCAGGGAATGCTTGATTCATAAGTTTGACAGGAAGGGCTGTCAAACCTATAAATACTATAAGCCCCAAAACATCACTAAAACTTCAAATAATTTTTTTTTTTATTACATTTTTAAAATGACTAAATTACATGAAATAACTATTTTAAACAATAATTAAAATTTTTGAAAAAATTACATTTTCTAACGGGCTAAAAATAAACTTACCTTTCTTTAAATTATCTGTAAAATAATAAACCTGTGGAAAAAATGTTATAATTTTAATTAATTCACCACTTACCTTGTAAAAAGCAGGCCTTGTGACTGCTTTTTACATGTCTAACTTCTGGAGACTTACCTTCCCGGAAACCTGGAAAAAAAACGTAAGTTCAATGCGCACGCGCTGCCTCTCCCGCGCACGCCTTCCACCTCTTAACCCCTTCTTTCAGGGGAACGGAAGTTCCGGTTTCCCACACATGCGCAGTGCATTCAGGAAACCGGCACTTTCGTTGGGCCTATGCGTGAGTACCCCGTGCGTACTCACCTGTGGAGACCCGAATTTCTGGGCCGTTATCTCTAATTAGTACAGATAACCCCCCTTCCTTCCCTTTCCTTTCTGATTATGTTACAACCTGCAATATTTAGTTGTCAGTCCAGTTCTTTATGTAAAAAGACTTGCATTTATATCGTGTTTCATGACCTCAGGATATCCCAAAGCGCTTTACAGCCAATTAAGTACTTTCAAAGTGTAGTCACTGTTGTAATGTAGGAAACGCGGCAACCAATTTGTGCACAGCAAGCTCACAGAAACAGCAATGTGATAATGGCCAGAAAATCTGTTTTAATGATGTTGATTTGCAGCCATGCTTCAATTATTCCCACAAGTCCTCGGAGTCCACATCACGGAAGACCTCTCCTGGTCCCTCAATACCTCCTCTCTGGTGAAGAAGGCCCAGCAGCGCCTATATTTCCTAAGGAGGCTGAAGGGATGTAACCTGTCACCCCTGATCCTCTCTAACTTTTACCGCTGCACAATAGAGAGCATCCTGATGAACTGTATCACAGTATGGTATGGCAGCTGTAGCTACTATGACCGGAAAGCCCTGCAGCGGGTAGTCAAAACTGCCCAACGCATTACCGGCACCCGGCTACCGACCATAGAGCACATATACCAGAAACGCTGTTTACGGAGGTCACAGACCATCATCAAAGACCCTACCCACCCCAGCCACAGTCTGTTCACCCTCCTGCCATCTGGGTGACGCTACAGATGCATTCGCACCTGAACGACCAGATTTAAGAACAGCTTCTTTCCCAGGGCTGTCATCCTACTGAACTCCACAAATAAACTCTAAAGCCTGCACATCTGCCAATGCACTTTATTATGGTTATGTTTATGTTAATGTATTACAAGCCAAATGAATGTTGAATGTTTAAATGTCTTAATCTAAATGTACACTCTCGGGAGCCGCAAGCCTACATTTCGTTGTACTGCACTTGTGCACTAACAATGACAATAAAAGTTGATTATGATTATGATTATGATCTGGTTCCTCACTGCAGATTATTGCCTCTGGTTCCCCTGTTTGATTTGGGATGCTGCGTACATTGCTGTACAGGCAGTTGAATCCATCTGTTAGTTGTTTAGTTCAGTTTAGTTGTGCCTTTTACTTTATTTTTAATAATCCTTTTATACTTCTGTTTTATAAGTGTATTTGTTCCCTGGCCATTTATGTTACCCTTGCTCCTTACCTTGGTCTGACCTTTACTCTCATCTCCTATTTTTTATCTTCAGACTTATGTAATTTTCACCAAACCCCTCCACCCGTTTAAAGTCCAATCGACAGCCCTATTTATCCTGTCTGCTAGAACACTGGTCCCGCTCCGGTTCCAGTGGAGCCAGTCCCAGCGGTACAGCTCCTTCCTGTCCCAGTACTGGTGCCAGTGTCCCATGAAATGGAACCTCTCCTTCCCACACCAGATTGCAGCCACACATTCACCTTCTTAAAGTTAAAAACTGAAAATGCTGGAAATGTGCACCAGGTCTGGCAGCATCTGTGGAGACAGAATCAGCGGTAATATTTCAGGTCATTGACCTTAGATCACAACTGGAAAAAGTTAGAGATGTAACAGGTTTTAAGCAGGTGCAGAGACAAGGAAAGGTGGGGAGGAAAGAATAAAAGGGAAGGCCTGTGATGGGGGAGGCAGGAGAGATTAAATGACAAAAAGGATGATGGTGCGAGGCAAAAGGGGTGGTAATGGGACAAGTAAAGGAACAAAAGATCACCTCTTGATCTGCCTATCCCTATACCAATAAGCATGTAGCTCGGGTAGTAATCCCAAGATTACCACCCATGAGGTCCTGTTTTTTAATTTGGTTCCTAACTTCTGATATTCCCTCAGCAGGGTCTCCTCCCTTTTCATCCCCATGTCATTGGTCCCAGCACTGACCACGACAACTGGATCTTCCCACTCCCTTTCCAAATTCCTCTCCAGTTGCTCCAAGATATCCATTACCTTTGCACCAGGTAGGCAACACCTTTCTGGACTCTTGGTTGTGACTGCAGAGGATGCTATCTAACACCCGAATTATTGAATCCCCTATGACTATAGCCTTTCTGATCTGCTCTTCCCCGCTTTGGACTGGCTCCTGCTCCAAGGTGCTATGATTACCATTCTGGCTGTCCAGACTGCATCCATATCCTCACAGGTAGCAAGTACATTTTACTTGTTGGACAGGACCAGTGTCTGTGGGACCTCCATATCTACATCCCCTGGGTTCCCTCTACCATGCTGACTAACAGTCACACTCTCCCCTTCCGGAGGATGGGGAGGATGGGGAATTGGGGCGATGCACGATCACTCACAAACCAACAATCTCTACCAAACACGATTCATACCTCACAATCATAGCTTCACCTCACCTTTACACAGATACAACAGCTGCAAGGCTCATATCGACATCTCACAGCTTGCTCACACTGTCAGCTATTCAACCATGACAGGCACATCACCCAAACACATTGCACCACACTCCGAGTCATACAGCACAGAAAGAGGCCCTTCGGCCCATTGTGTCCACACCGGCCATCAAGCCCTGTCTATTCTAATCCCATTTTCCAGCACTTGGTCCGTAGCCTTGTATGCTATGGCATTTCAAGTGCTCATCTAAATGCTTCTTGAATGTTGTGAGGGTTCCTGCCTCTACCACCCTTTCAGGCAGTGAGTTCCAGATTCCAACCATCCTCTGGGTGAAAAAGGTTTTCCTCAAATCCCCTCTAAACCTTCTGCCCCTTACCTTGAAACTATGCCCCCTGGTTATTGACCCCTCTACTAAGGGGAAAAGTTCCTTTCTATCTACCCTATCTATGCCCCTCATAATTTTGTACACCTCAATCAGGTCCCCCCTCAGCCTTCTCTGCTCTAAGGAAAACAACCCCAGCCTGTCCAGTCTCTCTTCATAGCTGAAGCGCACAAGCCCAGGTAACATCCTGGTGAATCTCCTTTGCACCCTCTCCAATGCAATCACATCCTTCCTATAGTGTGGCGACCAGAACTGCACACAGTATTCCAGCTGTGGCCTAACTAGCATTTTGTACAGCTCCATTATAACCTCCCTGCTCTTATATTCTAAGCCTCGGCTAATGAAGGCAAGTATCCCATATGCCTTTTTAACCACCTTATCTACCTGTCCTGCTGCCTTCAGGGGTCTATGTACATGCACACCAAGGTCCCTCTGATCCTCTGTCCTTCCTCGGGTCCTACCATTCATTGTGTATTCCCTTGCCCTGTTAGTCCTCCAAAAATGCATCACCTCACACTTTTCAGGGTTAAATTCCATTTGCCACTGTTCTGCCCATCTGACCAACCCGTCTATATCGTCCTGTAGCCTGAGGCTTCCCTCCTCACTATTTACTGTTGTGTATGTAACCTGTTCCACCTTAAGAGAGCTTAAGCCTGTTCCACCTTAAGAGATGTACTATTTTCTCAGGCTGCTGTAGACGTAATACCGGGGGTGAACACACCGGTATATAAGCACTGTGCAGTAATCTTGTATTCAGTGTAGTCCCTACCTCCAACCAGTAAAGACCTGTTTTATTGTTACTGATTAAGTCTGAGTATTAATTACTTGAACAACTCACAGACTTAACACTGGCGACGAGTCAGGTTCTTACCCTGCGGCAGTTATTCCACGGCGGCTTCGTCCACAGACAGGACGTTGAAGAGAGGTTTCAAATCTCACCACCCCACTGGAAGCGACAGGCATTAGGACCCTGAAGCCTCCATCAGCGACTGAAAACTGGAGGACAGAAGACATCCTGCAGCTTCTTTTTCAACCTCGGTGGTGGGTAAGCCAAGCAGCGTTGGCTGCAAAGACAGGGCTGGGGGAAGTCGGAGGTAGAAGGGCCATCGATCGCAATCCCTGATAAGGGCCGCACTCGGGACTGAAGGGAGACGGCGTCGGGGGACGGGTGAAGACCGCCAAGCGCGGGAAAACCGCCATTTTGTGGGCGGAGGATGACGGCAAGAGCGGGAAGCCGCCATCTTGGATAGCAGTAAAAAAAAAAAATCTGAGAAATTGCAAATCTGATAAAGTACTACAATGCCTAAACACGGGAATATTAGCAACTTTGATAGTGACATCGAAGATTGGGCCATATATGTTGAACGAGTTAAAAATTATTGTAAGGCCAATAAAATTCGTGAGGCTGATAAAGCACTAACATTATTAAATTTAATGGGTGCGAAGACATACGGGCAATTGAAACACCTGTTATCACCAGATGAACCGGCGGATAAGACGTTCGATGAGATTGTTACTGTCCTGAAAGATCATCTAAACCCCACGCCGCTGATGCTAGCGGAACGATTTAAATTTTACGACAGAAGGCAGCTACAGCATGAAAGCAATGCTGAATATTTGCTGGAATTGCGTAAATTAGCGAAATATTGCCAGTTTGGAACGGGACTGACAGATGCACTACGAGACAAATTTGTGTGTGGTTTATTTAAACAGGATACACAAAAGCGACTGCTCGAGGAGAATGAGCTGACGCTTGAGAAGGCGGTCACTATGGCAGCAGCACACGAAGCCGCAGCGAGAGGCACGGCAGTAATGCAGCTACGGTCACTGGAGCTCAGTGCACACAAATTGGGTCTGAGTTCTGGCAAATGTTATCGTTGTGGAAAGACAACGCATGATCAGAACCAGTGTTGGTTTAAAAACCAAGAATGTAGAACTTGTGGTAGGCTTGGACATATAGCTAGAGTATGCAGGTCAGGGAAGAAGACCAGCAACAAGAAGTCACCGCAAGGAAAATACGCAAAAGTACACAAGGTGGCCGAACAGGAGTCCGATTCAGACGCTAGCAGTAATGAACTGGCTGGCTTAAGCAGTATTGAACTGGCTAGCTTAAGGGTACTCAACGTTGGTAAGGGTGCAGACCTCCAGACAATTTGGGTTACTCTTCAGATAGAAGGAGTCCAAGTAAAAATGGAATTGGACACTGGATCGGCATTGTCGGTCATGAATAAGAAAGATTACAGAAGGTTATTCCAACATATTCCCCTACAGGATACGGAGATTATATTGACAACCTACACGGGGCAGAGAGTGTACCCCATCAGGACAATAAAGGTTGCAGTGGCCAATAAGGGCGAAGGAAGTCAAATAATGGACTTATATGTGCTACCGGAGGGAGGTCCACCACTACTAGGCCGGGAGTGGTTTAGAAACATAAATATGGACTGGCATTCGCTAAAAGCCATAAAGAGCGAGAACTCGGTGCAGATAATCAGCCCAGACTCTAGAACTGATGATGGTAAGACCAACCCATGTGCAAAAGACAAAGTTTCAGCACAGAATTCCACTGAGCAACAACAACATAGTTTAACAGAGAATTCTGAGTCTGTCAAGTCTACTGATATGCACATTTTTGAGGGACACTGGGCTCGAACTCAACTCCATTTCAAACTACAACAGCAATTAGAACAAATGTTTCGCCGTTTTGAGCAAGAGATGAATGAAATAAAAAAGTTCTTTGTTACAGAGTGGGAGAATCTGGAAAGGCAACAGAAGCAACTGATGGAGAAAATGGAGCAGGAGCACGCCAACCATCTGCGCGAGGAGGCCGAACGAATCAAAGCTGATTCAGGTTCTGAAGGTGCGTGCCATAATCTGGTGTCAGAAGAGTTAACGGTCAGCCAACTCCTTCATGTGCTGAGGGACAAGACTCTGAAATGGGAAAAACTTGAACACGAGCTGCGATCTTCAAAGGAAAAGGGTTCAGAGCTCTCAAAAGTCATTAAGATGGCTGATGTGACGACACAGACTGAAACGACTGCAACAGAGCAGCCATTGGATGCCAAAAGTACGCTGACTCACGTCAATGTAGAACAACAGACCGCTGAAACAGCTGCTCCGGTAGAGGGATTGCATAGTCCGATCAATCAATCTCCAAAGGAAGTTGAAGTATTAAAATCACAAATGAGGTCACTAGTAAACGACTTGCTGAAAGCCCAGAAAAAGCTGGATGCAGAGGTACACATGAAGAAGTCTCTTCAGGAAAGATGTCTGGATTTGGAACAAGAGCTGGCTAACGTCCAGCTGGGTATGGAGGAAATAGACGACCCTCTCACTGGTCTAGCTCAGGACGACACCGAATATTACCATGACCTGGTGGACGACACCGAATATTACGATGTCCTGTCCTGCCCAGCTTGTAACTTCGACTCCCAAAGTGCAGAAATCATGGAGGAGCACCAAAAGTCTACGGAACATCGGGAGAAGCTGGCTCTACGACGGAAACAGGAGGAAGAGAAGGAGGAACTGCGCATGCAGCTGGCAGCTGTGGCAGCTGACAATGGAGCCCAGAGAGTCTCCAAGAAGCAGAAAAGGAAAAGTAAAAACAGAAGATGACCCATCTGAACCATTATCACCTCGACCAGATCACACACGTGGTCCCTCCGAACGGAGCCAAATCAGTTCGGAAGTTCAAGCTGTTAAATCCATGAAAGGACTATTGAATGAGTAACGTGAACCAACTACACCACAGAGATTGAATCTGTGAACTGTTTTCCGCAGAGACTGAATCTGTGATATGTTACGTTAAACATGAAGTTATATATGTGTTCTGCCCTCGCAACGCGATTCTATGCAGAGCTAGACAGATAGCGAACAACTCGATATCTTCCAATAAAATCACAAGGCTTGACTTTTCTTGTAACGCTTTACTGAACGATTCTAATTGTAAAACTGAAATACAACACAGAAATGGAAGCACACATTAGTATACAAGCGCATAACTGATATGTATACACAGATTTAGGTACGCCTGAGCAACACAGTACATTTAGTAAACTGGGAGGCATTCTCTTTAAATTAGCCCTGTACATAGTGTATGAAAATACAGCTACTAGTTAATCAGCTAGACAGAGAAAAGTTACAACTAAACATTTTCTACAACATACAGTGCACATTAATCATCCATAGCATTCTAAAATACTTACAGACAAACAATTTCCAAGACTCAAGCATGGGGACAATACAACTGCTCGGAGCCTGTGCTGCCATAGGAGCACCGTGGTGTAGGTCTGTGTCCCAGCGAGGACTCCACGAGGACTACGTAGCAGTCCTGTGGGGAGCGTGATGACCTCATCACGCTCGGTAGCGTTGTCCGCACTTGGGGCGTCACGTGATGCGCGTGGTCGCGTTTCTGGCCTTGTGGAGGCCGAAGTCGGGAGCGGGAGCTGGAGGCCAGGCTGAGCCAATGCTTGCCGCGGGAGCGGAAGATCGCGTCGCTCCCGGCGGCTGGTAGATGCGGCCGAAGACGCTAGGCCGGGCTGTGCCGGCAGCCTTTTTGGAAGGCCGAGTCGGGCCGGCAGCCGCCTCACGCACGTCACGTCGTACGTGCCGTGACGTCAGCACGCTACGTTGTACGTGACGTGACGTCAGCACGCTAAGGCGCGTCTTAAAGGGGCAATGGCCCTAAAAGGTAAGTTAAAGGGGCAACGGCCCCAACAGGTAGGTTATACATATATAAGTAAGTTAAATACATACAGTGAGGTTAAGTTAGAGGGAGAGGCAGCACACTCCCCGCTTGGTACAATTCCATTGTACCACTACAGATACAAAATAAACCTGAAGAAAACGTCCTTTGGCTGCAACATACTCAGAGTCCGTTCTCTAGGTTACTTCAGAAAGGAGGATCTCTGAGACTGGCCTCAGAAACACTTTGATAGGCCCCTCCTTGACAATCTTCACCTCCACCTTGCGGACCCTCTTGTCCCTGGTCGGCAGAGTTTTGACAACCAGGCCCACTGGCCATTCATTTCTGCGTGCTTGGCTGTCTTTCAGCAAGACAACGTCTCTCACTTTGACGTTTGGCTTGTCTTCTGTCCATTTCCTACGGCTCTGTAGGGTGGACAAATACTCTCCTCTTTGCTTGGGGAATGTCTGTCCCTCTTCAAGACATTTGAATTCCTCCTTGAAGACATCATGCTGGACAGAGCGAATGATCACACCTTTGGCTTGTGAAGGCTCACTTGTGCTGGATACTTCTTTAGAACATTTCCATCCTTTGCATTCTATGTTGTCCGAATTCCCCTTGAAGGATGCTGCTACATGAATGAGTCGGGCTGTGGTTCGGCAGAGTGTTCTCCAGCTTGAGAATCGCTCGAAGCTTTGTGAGCCCAACTGAGATTCTGAGGCTTTGGTGACCAGGGTCATAACTTCAGGCCGAATCTCAGTATCAGCTTCAGGCTCCACAAGGGTGAAGGGATTGGACTCAGGAGTCTCCTCTGTGTTGACATTAGACAGGAAAGAGGGGCCCGAGAACCAACTGCTTTGCTGTAGGTGTGCTGCTGGTATAGACCTGGTAGCATGGTCTGCAGGGTTCAGGTCCGTGGGGACATAGCACCACTGGTCAGGGTGAGTGGATCGTCTGATACGAGTCACCCAGTTGGAAACATACACGTAAAACCTTCTTGTGGAGTTGTGGATGTAACCAAGTACAATCTTGCTGTCCGTGAAGAACTTGACAGCGCCCACATCGATGTCAATCTCGTCTCTGATCAACTCGTACAGTTGAACAGCCAACACAGCTGCACAAAGCTCGAGACGTGGAATGATGTCAGCTGCTCTCAAGTAGGCCACAGCTCCTATTGCTACTGTGGAAGCGTCTGAGGAGATGCACAGCTCTCTTCTCTGTGTTGAAGACAGCGAGCCTGGAATGTAGCACCTCTTTATGTGCAGGTCTTCGAGAGCCTTCAAGGACTCCTTCCCTAGGTTCCATTTTGCTTCTTTTTCTGGGAGGAGTGGAGCATCCCACTCACTCTGATCCGATGAGAGTTCCCGTACTAATGCTTTTCCTTGCATTGTTATGGGAGCTACGAACCCCAAAGGGTCGTACAAACTGTTGACTGTGGACAGGACGCCTCTCCGTGTGAATGGCCTTTCTTCGCGGGACACCAGGAACGTGACGCTGTCTGTTTCCAGGTTCCAGGAGAGCCCCAGGCTCCGTTGAAGGGGGGGAGGATCCACTCCAAGGTGCAAATCCTTCAGATCCTTGGCACGGTCCTCTGCAGGGAAGGCTTCCATCACCTGTCCACTGTTCGATGCTACCTTGTGTAGTCTCAGGTTGGGCTCTTTCCATGACCAACAACTTTCAGGACGGCCATCTAACTCCAGAAGGCCCGAACTCAACAACTCTCGGCGGATAAGGCACCCAGCGAGGTCCTGTGTACCCTGTGGCTCGGGTGAGGACTGCTTGGCTGGATTGGCCGAGTGCTGTGGAGGTCTCTGTAGGTAAGTCTTGCTTGTTTCTTCTCCTTTAAGCTCAGTGTCTCCAAAAACAGGCTGTTTGCTACTGTGTTGAGTAGCTGGTTCTGCGTCGAGATAGTTGGATGTTTCCTTGGAGAACAATTTGGAGTGTTGTTGGACACACTCACTTGTACGTTGCACTGGACTGAGGGGCTGTCCCAGAACATATGTTTCCTGGCTGGGCTCCCCGCCTTCGTTCTCCTCACCTTCTTCATAAGCTGCGGCTTTAGCTTTAGCGGCAGCTCTCTGGCTTTGGAGAATGTGGAGACTGGCAGCGAGGTCAGCTCTCTGCTTCATAACCCTAGCTTCTTTTTCAGCAAGGGCCAATTGAGCCTGGGCAGCTTTTGCCTTGGCACGTGCTTTGGCGGCTGCAGAAGCTGTCGATGACGACGGTCTGCTGGACTGCCGAGATGATCTAGTGGATACTTTAGAGGACTGTGCTGTCTGCTTCATCACACTAGCGTCGAGGTCAGCTCTCAGCTTCATCACACTAGCGTCGAGGTCGGCTCTCTGCTTCATAAGGTCAGCTTTCTGCTTCATCATACTAGCTTCGAGGTCAGCTCTCTGCTTCATCACACTAGCGTCGAGGTCGGCTCTCTGCTTCATAAGGTCAGCTTCTTTTTCAGCGAAGGACAATTGAGCCTGGGCAGCTTTTGCCTTGACACGTGCTTTGGCGGCTGCAGAAGCTGTCGATGACGACGGTCTGCTGGACCGCCGAGATGACCTAGGGGATACTTTAGAGGGCTGTGACTTGGCATCGTTTGCTAGGAGAGGCTCATGCTTCTCGCTTGACTGGTCGACGTCCTCTAGGGTATATTGTTTTCCTGAGCGTAGACTCATGGTAGCTGAGTGGTATCTTCCTGCGCTTGAGCCCGCTGTGCTGTTGTCTTTTTACTGTTCTGCCCTCGCAACACGATTCTATGCAGAGCTAGACAGATAGCGAACAACTCGATATCTTCCAATAAAATCACAAGGCTTGACTTTTCTTGTAACGCTTTACTGAACGATTCTAATTGTAAAACTGAAATACAACACAGAAATGGAAGCACACATTAGTATACAAGCGCATAACTGATATGTATACACAGATTTAGGTACGCCTGAGCAACACAGTACATTTAGTAAACTGGGAGGCATTCTCTTTAAATTAGCCCTGTACATAGTGTATGAAAATACAGCTACTAGTTAATCAGCTAGACAGAGAAAAGTTACAACTAAACATTTTCTACAACATACAGTGCACATTAATCATCCATAGCATTCTAAAATACTTACAGACAAACAATTTCCAAGACTCAAGCATGGGGACAATACAACTGCTCGGAGCCTGTGCTGCCGTAGGAGCACCGTGGTGTAGGTCTGTGTCCCAGCGAGGACTCCACGAGGACTACGTAGCAGTCCTGTGGGGAGCGTGATGACCTCATCACGCTCGGTAGCGTTGTCCGCGCTTGGGGCGTCACGTGATGCGCGTGGTCGCGTTTCTGGCCTTGTGGAGGCCGAAGTCGGGAGCGGGAGCTGGAGGCCAGGCTGAGCCGATGCTTGCCGCGGGAGCGGAAGATCGCGTCGCTCCCGGCGGCTGGTAGATGCGGCCGAAGACGCTAGGCCGGGCTGTGCCGGCAGTCTTTTTGGAAGGCCGAGTCGGGCCGGCAGCCGCCTCACGCACGTCACGTCGTACGTGCCGTGACGTCAGCACGCTACGTTGTACGTGACGTGACGTCAGCACGCTAAGGCGCGTCTTAAAGGGGCAATGGCCCTAAAAGGTAAGTTAAAGGGGCAACGGCCCCAACAGGTAGGTTATACATATATAAGTAAGTTAAATACATACAGTGAGGTTAAGTTAGAGGGAGAGGCAGCACAATATGTATATATGTTATTACGTTATGTTAAATGGGGGGGATGACTATAAAGCTAAGAAGGGAGGAGTGTTGTGTATGTAACCTGTTCCACCTTAAGAGAGCTTAAGCCTGTTCCACCTTAAGAGATGTACTACTTTCTCAGGCTGCTGTAGACGTAATACCGGGGGTGAACACACCGGTATATAAGCACTGGGCAGTAATCTTGTATTCAGTGTAGTCCCTACCTCCAACCAGTAAAGACCTGTTTTATTGTTACTGATTAAGTCTGAGTATTAATTACTTGAACAACTCACAGACTTAACATTTACTACCCCACCAATTTTCGTGTCATCTGCGAACTTACTGATCATACCTCCTACATTCATATCTAAATCATTAATGTACACTACAAACAGCAAAGGACCCAGCACCGATCTCTGCGGTACACCACTGAACACAGGCTTCCAGCCACAAAAACAGCCTTCGACCATCACCCTCTGCCTCCTGCCACTAAGCCAATTTTGGATCCAATGTGCCAAGTTGCCCTGGATCCCATGGGCTCGTACCTTCTTGACCAGTCTCCCATGTGGGACTTTGTCAAAAGCCTTACTGAAGTCCATGTAGAACACATCAACTGCACTACCCTCATCCACACACCCTGTCACCCCCTCGAAAAATTTAATCAAATTGGTCAGACATGGTCTCCCCCTGACAAAGCTATGCTGACTATCCTTGATTATCCTTGCCTCTCCAAGTGGAGACTAATGCTGTCCCTCAGAATTTTTTCCAATAATTTCACTACCACCAATGTCAGGCTCACCGGCCTGTAATTCCCTGGCCTATCCCTACTACCCTTCTTGAATAATGGTACTATGTTAGCTGTTCTCCAGTCCTCCGGCACCTCCCCTGTGGCCAGAGAGGTTCTGAAAATTTGTGTCAGAACCCCGGCAATCTCCTGCCTTGCCTCACACAGCAGCCTGGGATACATCTCGTCTGGGCCTGGGAATTTATCCGCTTTTAAGCCCGCTAAAACCGCGAGTGTAGTGTATGTGCTTTAAGCCAGAACTACCTTTTACAGCTCCTGTATACTGTAGTACCGGCAGTAACCACACTGGTATATAAGCTGTGCGCATGCCTCTGTACTCCAGTCTAGAGATGACCCTTGTTGTGTATGTACCTTTAAGGGAATAACTGGTCTCAGACTGCAGTACCGGCAGTGACCACCCCTGTATAAAAGGCCCTAGCAGGCTTCTGTAGTTTTCAGTTTCCAGGTTGTCTCCATTCAGTAAAGACTTGTTATAATCAACTCCTGCAATCCGTGTCTCAATTATACACGACATAATACTGGCGACGAGTAAGAAACAAACTTACCTGCAACTCGGTAGCACCTCAGACGACGTTATTGAAGGTCAAAGCCAGAAGAAAGAAAAAAAAATTTAAAAAATAATCCAAAGAAACTTGAGAAACAGGCGTCGACCGTGGGCAACTGCCCTCCAAATCATCGAATTGAAAAGTGCAGGAGAGACTGTCGAGGGCCTGGCTTGATTCTCCAGTCTGTGGTTTCCCAGCTAATCGGGCTGGTGGCAGGTAGTGCACTGATCCTTCCTGGGCTGCGGCGGGCTAGAGCTCGATCGGGTGGCTCTGCAACAGGGCCGGGCAGCGAGTCGGGAAGCAAAGAGAGAGAGAGAGGGTGGAGCACACAGGGCGCGGCCGGTGCTTCGAAGCCGGGCAGAGTTCGGACCTAAGAAGAGGGAGGGAAGTGTCCCAGAGGGTCCGCTCCATGATGGGAACGGTTCTTCAATTAACGGAGCAAATATTGAAGCGCGATAGAAAAATAAAAATACCGCGGAGAGCGGCGTTGGCAGCAGCGATCGGGGAGGCGCGAAGACCATAGGCGTCGCCATTACAGGATAGTAAAATAAATATAATCGCCAGCAACAGCATTGGCAGCTGCGGCAGCGGCGGGAAAGCGCGGGAGGTGCCTTCTTAACTCGGCGGGGAAGAAGAAAAAGCGCGGGAGGCGCCATTTTGATCCATCGGGAACGAAGGCAAAGCGCGGGAGGCGCCATCTTAGATTTTCAAGATGCCAAAGACTGGCGATATCACTGCCTTCGATAATGCAATAGAAGACTGGACCACGTATGTGGAAAGAGTCGAGGTATATTGTGAGGCAAACGAAATAGCCGATGAGAAAAAGGCATCGGTATTGCTAAATTTAATGGGCGCAAGAACGTACGGCCTATCGCGGGACCTGATTACTCCAGCCAAACCGAAGGCGAAGAGTTTTAACGAAATTGTTGCTATCCTACAGGAACACCTAAATCCTACACCGCTGCTGATAGCAGAAAGATTTAAATTCCACAGGAGAAATCAGCATAAAAATGAGAGCAATGCTGATTACCTTACAGAACTACGCAAGCTATCAAAGCACTGCCAGTTCAGAGCAGGACTGGCAGATACCTTGCGGGACAAATTTGTCTGTGGACTCCTGAGTGAAGGAACCCAGAAGAGGTTACTCTCAGAGAAAGAGCTGACGCTAGATAAGGCTTTCAGCGTGGCAGTATCGTACGAAGCAGCAGCAAGGGGAGCTGCGGAAATACAACAAAAGCCACAGGAATACGGCACCCACGAAATGACACGGGGATTTGCAAAATGTTATCGCTGCGGCAGAACAAACCATGACCAGAAGGACTGCTGGTCCAAGGACAAAATATGCAGGCAATGCGGAAAGATGGGACACATTGCACGAGTTTGCAGGTCTGGGAAGAAGACCAATGACAACAAAAAGGCTACTAAGGAACCGTACAGGAAAGTACAAAAGATGACGGACAGTAGTTCCGAAGACCAGATGAGCGATAGTGAATCCGGGAACAAGAGACTAAGCTGTCTCAAACTTCACAACGTAATCGCAAAAGAGGATCACCGAACCATTTGGGTCACCCTCACGATAGCAGGGTCCCAAGTCAAAATGGAATTGGATACAGGATCAGCTCTAACCATCATGAATCGATGAGACTACGCGCGGCTATTCTCACACATACCCTTGAGTGAGACATCCATTGTCTTGAGGACGTATACGGGGCAAAAAGTATACCCCAGAGGAAAAATAAGGGTGCCTGTCGAATACAACGGCAAGAAAATACGGAAATTGTATCTCTACATTCTGCAAGATGGTGGACCACCGTTATTGGGACGTGAATGGATGAGAAAGATAAGTTTAGACTGGCACTCCATTCAGGCACTGACGGTGGCTGGTAAAAAGGATGACGACGTCACTCCTGGACGATTGTCAACAATCTTAGCTGACGCCAAAGAGGTATTTCAACAAGAACTGGGCACTCTTAAAGGCGTAACCGCCTCGATAAAAATAGAGGAGAATGCAATTCCCAAGTTTTTTAAAGCAAGACCGGTATCATATGCAATTCGCCCAGCTGTCGAGGCAGAGCTGGAGAATCTGGAGAATGCAGGCGTGTTATCTAAGGTAGACTGGAGCGAGTGGGTGACACCCATCGTTCCTGACATGAAGAAAACGTTAAACAATAAGTCTGAGGAGCCAAGGAAGGTTCGCATCTGTGGGGACTTCAAGGTGACGGTGAACCCAGTCCTTCACACAGTACAATACCCTCTTCCAAAGAAAGAAGATATCTTCGCCTCACTATCTGGAGGGAAGCGTTTTACAAAAATTGACCTAGCACAAGCATATTTGCAGATGGAGGTTGAAGAATCCTCTAGGAAGTATCTCACGATAAACACTCACAAAGGTCTTTACCAGTATAATCGACTGGTATTCGGAGTAGCATCAGCTCCGGCGATATGGCAAAGAGCGATGGAACAAGTCCTGCAAGGGATTCCGGGTACTCAGTGTTACTTGGAAGACATCCTAGGGACAGGTGAAGATGACAGTGAACACCTTGCCAAGCTAGAGCAGGTGCTCACTAGACTACGTGAACATGGGCTACGAGCCAATCGCCCCAAGTGCGAATTTTTTAAGAAACAGATATCGTATTGTGGCCACGTGATTGATGAAGAGGGGTTGCATAAGTCCCCTGACAAAATTGAAGCGGTAGTTAAGGCTCCAGCGCCTGAAAATGTGTCGCAACTGAGGTCATTCCTTGGATTGGTGAATTACTACCATAAGTTTTTGCCGAATTTGTCCACAATTCTGCATCCACTGAACGCCCTACTATGAACGGGAGTAGCATGGAAATGAAGCGATGAATGTAAGCTGGCCTTTCAGAAGAGTAAGGACCTAATCACTTCAAGAGAAGTATTGGCTCACTACAACCCATCACTACCGATAAGACTGGCGTGTGATGCGTCTCCCTACGGCATTGGGGCGGTACTGTCACATAAATTCCTTGATGGTTCAGAGAGGCCGATAGCTTTTGCGTCACGCTCGTTAACTTCAGCCGAGTGTAACTACGCCCAGATTGACAGAGAGGCCCTCAGCCTGGTGTGGGGGGTGAAGAAGTTCAATCACTACCTGCACGGTCAGAAATTTACTCTACTAACTGATCATCAACCTCTCATCTCCATTTTCAACCCTCAGAAGGGCGTACCGATAATGACGGCACAACGGCTACAGAGGTGGTCCCTTTTCGTAGGGGCACACCAATATGACATCGAGTACAAGGGAACTAAACAGCATGGGAATGCTGATGGATTGTCGCGCCTACCGTTGCCGACTGTGGAAGAAGAACTGGCAGTGGATCCAGTGGAGTTATTCCACTCGACTATAGTCGAATGTCTCCCTGTGATGAGTGCAAACATAGAAAAGGAAACACGAAATGACCCGACACTCTCCTGGGTCTATGATTTAACGGTGAAGGGATGGCCAGCACATGGCGAACCACTGCTGCCAGCAGTCTCGCCGAGAAGAGAACAGCTGTCAGTGTGCAGATGAACCTTGATGTGTGGATCCAGAGTAGTAATTCCACCCAAATTGAAGGATAGAGTGCTCAATGAGCTTCATGAGGGTCATCTGGGATGGGTAAAAATGAAGAACTTAGCCAGAGCGTTTGTGTGGTGGTCGGGAATTGATAGAGAAATCGAAGAGATGACCAAGAGCTGTACAGGATGCCAGAAGGTCCAAAACACCCCACCACAAGCCCCTCTACATCCATGGGAGTGGCCCTCATCTCCATGGCAAAGGGTGCACATTGATTTTGCTGGTCCCTTTATGGACTCGATGTTTTTAATTGCGGTGGATGCATATTCAAAGTGGCCAGAGGTAATAAAAATGTCCTCAACCACCACAGAAAAAACTATCACAGTCTTACGAACCATATTCACCAGGAATGGGCTGCCTGAACAGATTTGCTCTGACAATGGACCACAGTTTGTGTCTGAAGAGTTCCGGAGGCTCTTAAAGAACAATGGTGTTAAGCATTACACATCCGCCCCATATCATCCAGCCACTAATGGATTGGCCGAGAGGTTTGTTCAAACATTCAAGAAGGCTATCAAGGCAATGTGTAATGAAGATATACCCCTACAACACAAGGTGGATAACTTCTTGTTTGCCTACCGGAATGCGACACATGCGGTTACCAACCAAACTCCAGCCATGATGTTCTTCAATCGAAGACTACGATGCCGCTTGGATTTGCTTAAGCCAAACGTCAGAAGAGATGTGGAGAACAGGCAGTTTCAGAATATGAATGAAAGGCCGACCAGGAGTTTTAAGATAGGTCAACCAGTTTTGGCCCGGGACTACCGCACAGAGAAATGGCAGCCAGGAACGATCTGTACATGGCAAGGACCTCTAATGTAAACCGTGGACGTTGGAGAGAGCATTGTAAGACGCAATGCTGACCAGATTCTAGAGTCACTGGAAAACGTCAACTCCACACCACGATCTGATACACCTGGCGATGAAACCGAAGTACCAATTGCATCTACCGCAGAATCGGTGATATTGGAAGCAGACGAACCAAACAACGACATTGATCCCGACTCAACCTTGCCAGAAGAACCTGATATCCCAAAGAGGCGTTATCCAGACAGAATCAGGAAGCCTCCTCAAAGACTGAACTTATAATTGCTTAACTTCAACCAATGTATCTAGCAACCGTAATTGTAATTGTAATTAGTTATTATTTAGTTGTTAAATGAATGTTATGTACTGTTTATCTAAAAGGGGAGGGAGAGGGTCAGAGAGAGGGAGAGGGAGAGGGAGAGGGACAGGGAGAGGGAGAGGGAGAGGGTCAGGGAGAGGGAGAGGGAAAGTGTCAGGGAGAGGGAGAGGGAGCAGGTCAGGGAGAGGGAGAGGGAAAGGGACAGGGAGAGGGTCAGGGAGAGGGAGAGGGTCAGGGAGAGGGAGAGGGTCAGGGAGAGGGAGAGGGAGAGGGAGAGTGTCAGGGAGAGGGAGAGGCAGAGGGAGAGGGTCAAGGAGAGGGAGAGGGAGAGGGTCAGGGAGAGGGAGAGGGAGAGGATTAGGGAGAGGGAGAGGGAGGGAGTCAGGGAGAGGAGGAGGGAGAGGGAGAGGGAGATGGTCAGGGAGAGGGAGAGGGAGAGTGTCAGGGAGAGGGAGAGGGCGAGGGAGACAGAGAGGGAGAGCGAGAGGGAGAGGGAGAGGGGGAGGGTCAGGGAGAGGGAGAAGGAGGGTGTCAGGGAGAGGGAGAGGGTCAGGGAGAGGGAGAGGGAGAGGGACAGGGTGAGAGAGAGAGGGAGAGGGAGAGGGACAGGGACAGGGACAGGGACAGGGACAGGGACAGGGAGAGGGAGAGGGAGAGGGATAGGGAGAGGGTGAGGGAGAGGGAGAGTGTCAGGGAGATGGAGAGGTTCAGGGAGAGGGAGAGGGACAGGGAGAGGGAGAGAGAGAGGGAGAGTGTCAGGGAGAGGGAGAGGGACAGGGACAGGGAGAGGGAGAGGGAGAGTGTCAGGGAGAGGGAGAGGTTCAGGGAGAGGGAGAGTGTCAGGGAGAGGGAGAGGTTCAGGGAGAGGGAGAGGGACAGGGAGAGGGAGAGGGAGAGGGAGAGTGTCAGGGAGAGGGAGAGGGACAGGAACAGGGAGAGGGAGAGGGAGAGTGTCAGGGAGAGGGAGAGGGTCAGGAAGAGGGAGAGGGAGAGGGAGAAGGAGAGGGAGAGGGTGAGGGTGAGGGAGAGGGAGAGCGACAGGGAGAGGGAGAGGGAGAGTGTCAGGGAGAGGGAGAGGGTCAGGGAGAGGGAGAGCGGCAGGGAGAGGGAGAGGGAGAGGGAGAGTGTCAGGGAGAGGGAGAGGGTCAGGGAGAGGGAGAGGGAGAGGGTGAAGGAGAGGGTGAGGGAGAGTGTCAGGGAGAGGGACAGGGAGAGGCAGTGGGTCAGGGAGAGGGAGAGGGAGAGGGAGAGGGTCAGGGAGAGGGAGAGGGAGAGGGAGAGGGACAGGGAGAGGGAGAGGGAGAGGGAGAGGGACAGGGAGAGGGAGAGGGAGAGGGTCAGGGAGAGGCAGTGGGTCAGGGAGAGGGAGAGGGAGAGGGAGAGAGCCAGGGAGAGGGAGAGGGAGAGGGAGAGGGTCAGGGAGAGAGACAGGGAGAGTGTCAGAGAGAGGGAGAGAGTCAGGGAGAGAGTCAGGGAGAGGGAGAGGGTCAGGGAGAGGGACAGGGAGAGGGTCGGGAGAGGGAGAGGGTCAGGGAGAGGGACAGGGAGAGGGTCAGGGAGACGGTCAGGGAGAGAGAGAGGGTCAGGGAGAGGGTCAGGGAGACGGTCAGGGAGAGGGAGAGGGTCAGGGAGAGGGACAGGGAGAGGGTGAGGGTCAGGGAGAGGGAGTGGGAGATGGTCAGTAGTTAGAAAGGGAAGAAAACAGGCTACGGCAGGTTCAGAACTGGTTGGAGTTGGGCAGAATTTAGGTCGGGGTGGGAACGGGTGGGTCGGGAAGAGGTTGGGTTGGGGTGGGAAGGGGTGGGTCGGGCAGAGGTTGGGTTGGGGTGGGAAGGGGTGGGTCGGACAGAGGTTGGGTTGGGGTGGGAAGGGGTGGGTCGGGCAGAGGTTGGGTTGGGGTGGGAACGGGTGGGTCGGGAAGAGGTTGGGCAGGGGTGGGAAGGGGTGGGTCGGGCAGAGGTTGGGTTGGGGTGGGAAGGGGTGGGTCGGGAAGAGGTTGGGTTGGGGTGGGAAGGGGTGGGTCGGGCAGAGGTTGGGCAGGGGTGGGAAGGGGTGGGTCGGGCAGAGGTTGGGTTGGGGTGGGAAGGGGTGGGTCGGGCAGAGGTTGGACAGGGGTGGGAAGGGGTGGGTCGGGCAGAGGTTGGGTTGGGGTGGGAAGGGGTGGGTCGGGAAGAGGTTGGGTTGGGGTGGGAAGGGGTGGGTCGGGCAGAGGTTGGGCAGGGGTGGGAAGGGGTGGGTCGGCAGAGGTTGGGTTGGGGTGGGAAGGGGTGGGTCGGGCAGAGGTTGGGCAGGGGTGGGAAGGGGTGGGTCGGGCAGAGGTTGGGTTGGGGTGGGAAGGTGTGGGTCGGGCAGATGTTAGGTTGGGGTGGGAAGGGTTGGGTCGGGCAGAGGTTGGGCAGGGGTGGGAAGGGGTGGGTCGGGCAGAGGTTGGGTTGGGGTGGGAAGGGGTGGGTCGGGAAGAGGTTGGGTTGGGGTGGGAAGGGGTGGGTCGGGCAGAGGTTGGGCAGGGGTGGGAAGGGGTGGGTCGGGAAGAGGTTGGGTTGGGGTGGGAAGGGGTGGGTCGGGCAGAGGTTGGGTTGGGGTGGGAAGGGGTGGGTCGGGCAGAGGTTGGTTTGGGGTGCAAATGGGTGGGTCGGGCAGAGGTTGGGCAGGGGTGGGAAGGGGTGGGTCGGGCAGAGGTTGGGCTGGGGTGGGAAGGGGTGGGTCGGGCGGAGGTTGGTTTGGGGTGGGAAGGGGTGGGTCGGGCAGAGGTTGGGCTGGGGAGGAAAGGGGTGGGTCGGGCAGAGGTTGGGCTGGGGTGGGAAGGGGTGGGTCGGGAAGAGGTTGGGTCGGGGTGGAAATGGGTGGGTCGGGCAGAGGTTGGTTTGGGGTGGGAAGGGATGGGTCAGGCAGATGTTGGGTTGGGGTGGAGTGGGGTGGGTCGGGCAGAGGTTGGGCAGGGGTGGGAAGGGGTGGGTCGGGCAGAGGTTGGGCTGGGGTGGGAAGGGGTGGGTCGGGCAGATGTTGGGTTGGGGTGGGAAGGTGTGGGTCGGGCAGAGGTTGGGTTAGGGTGGGAAGGGGTGGGTCGGGCAGAGGTTGGGTGGGGGTGGGAAGGTGTGGGTCGGGCAGATGTTGGGTTGGGGTGGGAAGGGGTGGGTCGGGCAGAGGTTGGGCTGGGGTGGGAAGGGGTGGGTCGGGCAGAGGTTGGGTTGGGGTGGGAAGGGGTGGGTCGGGCAGTGGTTGGGCAGGGGTGGGAAGGGGTGGGTCGGGCAGAGGTTGGGCTGGGGTGGGAAGGGGTGGGTCGGGCAGAGGTTGGGCAGGGGTGGGAAGGGGTGAGTCGGGCAGAGGTTGGGCAGGGGTGGGAAGGGGTGGGTCGGGCAGATGTTGGGCTGGGGTGGGAAGGGGTGGGTCGGGCAGAGGTTGGGTTGGGGTGGGAAGGGGTGGGTCGGGAAGAGGTTGGGTTGGGGTGGGAAGGGGTGGGTCGGGCAGAGGTTGGGCAGGGGTGGGAAGGGGTGGGTCGGGCAGAGGTTGGGTTGGGGTGGGAAGGGGTGGGTCGGGCAGAGGTTGGGCAGGGGTGGGAAGGGGTGGGTCGGGCAGAGGTTGGGTTGGGGTTGGAAGGGGTGGGTCGGGAAGAGGTTGGGTTGGGGTGGGAAGGGGTGGGTCGGGCAGAGGTTGGGCAGGGGTGGGAAGGGGTGGGTCGGGAAGAGGTTGGGTTGGGGTGGGAAGGGGTGCGTCGGGCAGAGGTTGGGTTGGGGTGGGAAGGGGTGGGTCGGGCAGAGGTTGGTTTGGGGTGGAAATGGGTGGGTCGGGCAGAGGTTGGGCAGGGGTGGGAAGGGGTGGGTCGGGCAGAGGTTGGGCTGGGGTGGGAAGGGGTGGGTCGGGCGGAGGTTGGTTTGGGGTGGGAAGGGGTGGGTCGGGCAGAGGTTGGGCCGGGGAGGAAAGGGGTGGGTCGGGCAGAGGTTGGGCTGGGGTGGGTCGGGAAGAGGTTGGGTCGGGGTGGAAATGGGTGGGTCGGGCAGAGGTTGGTTTGGGGTGGGAAGGGGTGGGTCAGGCAGATGTTGGGTTGGGGTGGAGTGGGGTGGGTCGGGCAGAGGTTGGGCAGGGGTGGGAAGGGGTGGGTCGGGCAGAGGTTGGGCTGGGGTGGGAAGGGGTGGGTCGGGCAGATGTTGGGTTGGGGTGGGAAGGTGTGGGTCGGGCAGAGGTTGGGTTAGGGTGGGAAGGGGTGGGTCGGGCAGAGGTTGGGTTGGCGTGGGAAGGTGTGGGTCGGGCAGATGTTGGGTTGGGGTGGGAAGGGGTGGGTCGGGCAGAGGTTGGGCTGGGGTGGGAAGGGGTGGGTCGGGCAGAGGTTGGGTTGGGGTTGGAAGGGGTGGGTCGGGCAGAGGTTTGGCTGGGGTGGGAAGGGGTGGGTCGGGCAGTGGTTGGGCAGGGGTGGGAAGGGGTGGGTCGGGCAGAGGTTGGGCTGGGGTGGGAAGGGGTGTGTCGGGCAGAGGTTGGGCAGGGGTGGGAAGGGGTGAGTCGGGCAGAGGTTGGGCAGGGGTGGGAAGGGGTGGGTCGGGCAGATGTTGGGCTGGGGTGGGAAGGGGTGGGTCTGGCAGAGGTTGGGTTGGGGTGGGAAGGGGTGGGTCGGGAAGAGGTTGGGTTGGGGTGGGAAGGGGTGGGTCGGGCAGAGGTTGGGCAGGGGTGGGAAGGGGTGGGTCGGGCAGAGGTTGGGTTGGGGTGGGAAGGGGTGGGTCGGGCAGAGGTTGGGCAGGGGTGGGAAGGGGTGGGTCGGGCAGAGGTTGGGTTGGGGTGGGAAGGTGTGGGTCGGGCAGATGTTGGGATGGGGTGGGAAGGGGTGGGTCGGGCAGAGGTTGGGCAGGGGTGGGAAGGGGTGGGTCGGGCAGAGGTTGGGTTGGGGTTGGAAGGGGTGGGTCGGGAAGAGGTTGGGTTGGGGTGGGAAGGGGTGGGTCGGGCAGAGGTTGGGCAGGGGTGGGAAGGGGTGGGTCGGGAAGAGGTTGGGTTGGGGTGGGAAGGGGTGGGTCGGGCAGAGGTTGGGTTGGGGTGGGAAGGGGTGGGTCGGGCAGAGGTTGGTTTGGGGTGGAAATGAGTGGGTCGGGCAGAGGTTGGGCAGGGGTGGGAAGGGGTGGGTCGGGCAGAGGTTGGGCTGGGGTGGGAAGGGGTGGGTCGGGCGGAGGTTGGTTTGGGGTGGGAAGGGGTGGGTTGGGCAGAGGTTGGGCAGGGGTGGGAAGGGGTGGGTCGGGCAGAGGTTGGGCTGGGGTGGGAAGGGGTGGGTCAGGAAGAGGTTGGGTCAGGGTGGAAATGGGTGGGTCGGGCAGAGGTTGGTTTGGGGTGGGAAGGGGTGGGTCGGGCAGATGTTGGGTTGGGGTGGAGTGGGGTGGGTCGGGCAGAGGTTGGGCAGGGGTGGGAAGGGGTGGGTCGGGCAGAGGTTGGGCTGGGGTGGGAAGGGGTGGGTCGGGCAGAGGTTGGGTTGGGGTGGGAAGCGGTGGGTCGGGCAGAGGTTGGGTTGGGGTGGGAAGGTGTGGGTCGGGC
Source organism: Somniosus microcephalus (assembly GCF_052327205.1). Lineage (NCBI taxonomy): Eukaryota > Metazoa > Chordata > Chondrichthyes > Squaliformes > Somniosidae > Somniosus > Somniosus microcephalus. The sequence goes on along the minus strand of NC_141010.1, from coordinate 63,389,195 downwards.
AGATGTTGGGTTGGGGTGGGAAGAGGTGGGTCGGGTAGAGGTTGGGCAGGGGTGGGAAGGGGTGGGTCGGGCAGATGTTGGGTTGGGGTGGGAAGGGGTGGGTCGGGAAGAGGTTGGGTTGGGGTGGGAAGGGGTGGGTCGGGCAGAGGTTGGGCAGGGGTGGGAAGGGGTGGGTCGGGCAGAGGTTGGGTTGGGGTGGGAAGGGGTGTGTCGGGCCGAGGTTGGGCAGGGGTGGGAAGGGGTGGGTCGGGCAGAGGTTGGGTTGGGGTGGGAAGGTGTGGGTCGGGCAGATGTTGGGATGGGGTGGGAAGGGGTGGGTCGGGCAGAGGTTGGGCAGGGGTGGGAAGGGGTGGGTCGGGCAGAGGTTGGGTTGGGGTTGGAAGGGGTGGGTCGGGAAGAGGTTGGGTTGGGGTGGGAAGGGGTGGGTCGGGCAGAGGTTGGGCAGGGGTGGGAAGGGGTGGGTCGGGAAGAGGTTGGGTTGGGGTGGGAAGGGGTGGGTCGGGCAGAGGTTGGGTTGGGGTGGGAAGGGGTGGGTCGGGCAGAGGTTGGTTTGGGGTGGAAATGAGTGGGTCGGGCAGGGGTTGGGCAGGGGTGGGAAGGGGTGGGTCGGGCAGAGGTTGGGCTGGGGTGGGAAGGGGTGGGTCGGGCGGAGGTTGGTTTGGGGTGGGAAGGGGTTGGTCGGGCAGAGGTTGGGCAGGGGTGGGAAGGGGTGGGTCGGGCAGAGGTTGGGCTGGGGTGGGAAGGGGTGGGTCAGGAAGAGGTTGGGTCAGGGTGGAAATGGGTGGGTCGGGCAGAGGTTGGTTTGGGGTGGTAAGGGGTGGGTCGGGCAGATGTTGGGTTGGGGTGGAGTGGGGTGGGTCGGGCAGAGGTTGGGCAGGGGTGGGAAGGGGTCGGTCGGGCAGAGGTTGGGCTGGGGTGGGAAGGGGTGGGTCGGGCAGAGGTTGGGTTGGGGTGGGAAGCGGTGGGTCGGGCAGAGGTTGGGTTGGGGTGGGAAGGTGTGGGTCGGGCAGATGTTGGGTTGGGGTGGGAAGAGGTGGGTCGGGTAGAGGTTGGGCAGGGGTGGGAAGGGGTGGGTCGGGCAGATGTTGGGTTGGGGTGGGAAGGGGTGGGTCGGGCAGAGGTTGGGTTGGGGTGGGAAGGGGTGGGCCGGGCAGAGGTTGGGTTGGGGTGTGAAGGTGTGGGTCGGGCAGATGTTGGGTTGGGGTGGGAAGGGGTGGGTCGGGCAGAGGTTGGGTTGGGGTTGGAAGGGGCGGGTCGGGCAGAGGTTTGGCTGGGGTGGGAAGGGGTGGGTCAGGCAGAGGTTGGGCAGGGGTGGGAAGGGGTGGGTCGGGCAGAGGTTGGGCTGGGGTGGGAAGGGGTGGGTCGGGCAGAGGTTGGGCAGGGGTGGGAAGGGGTGGGTCGGGCAGAGGTTGGGCAGGGGTGGGAAGGGGTGGGTCGGGCAGAGGTTGGGCTGGGGTGGGAAGGGCTGGGTCGGGCAGAGGTTGGGTCGGGGTGGGAAGGGGTGGGTCGGGAAGAGGTTGGGCTGGGGTGGGCAGTGGTGGGTCGGGAAGAGATTGGGCAGGGGTGGGAAGGGGTGGGTCAGGCAGAGGTTGGGTCGGGGTGGAAATGGGTGGGTCGGGCAGAGGTTGGGCGGGGTGGGAAGGGGTGGGTCGGCAGAGGTTGGGTCGAGGTGGGAAGGGGTGGGTCGGGCAGATGTTGGGCAGGGGTGGGAAGTGGGTGGGTTGGGCAGAGGTTGGGTCGCGGTGGAAAGGGGTGGGTCGGGCAGAGGTTGGGTCGGGTGGAAATGGGTGGGTCGGGCAGAGGTTGGGTCGAGGTGGAAAGGGGTGGGTCGGGCAGAGGTTGGGTCGCGGTAGAAATGGGTGGGTCGGGCAGAGGTTGGGTCGAGGTGGAAAGGGGTGGGTTGGGCAGAGGTTGGGTCGGGGTGGGAAGGGGTGGGTCGGGCAGAGGTTGGGTCGAGGTGGGAAGGGGTGGGTCGGGCAGAGGTTGGGCAGGGGTGGGAATGGGTGGTTTGGGAAGAGGTTGGGTCGGGGTGGAAAGGGGGTGGGTCGGGCAGAGTTTGGGTCGGGTGGGAAGGGGTGGGTCAGGCAGAGGTAGGGTTGGGGTGGAAATGGGTGGGTCGGGCATAGGTTGGGCAGGGGTGGGAAGGGGTGGTTTGGGAAGAGGTTGGGTCGGGGTGGAAAGGGGGTGGGTCGGGCAGAGGTTGGGTCGGGTGGGAATGGGTGGGTCGGGCAGAGTTTGGGTCAGGGTGGAAATGGGTGGGTCGGGAAGAGGTTGGGCAGGGGTGGGAAGGGGTGGGTCGGGCAGAGGTTGGGTCGGGGTGGAAATGGGTGGGTCGGGTAGAGGTTGGGCGGGGTGGGAAGGGGTGGGTCGGGCAGAGGTTGGGTCGAGGTGGGAAGGGGTGGGTCGGGCAGAGGTTGGGCGGGGTGGGAAGGGGTGGGTCGGGCAGAGGTTGGGTCGAGGTGGGAAGGGGTGGGTTGGGCAGAGGTTGGGCAGGGTTGGGAAGGGGTGGTTTGGGAAGAGGTTGGGTCGGGGTGGAAAGTGGGTGGGTCGGGCAGAGGTTGGGTCGCGGTGGAAAGGGGTGGGTCGGGCAGAGGTTGGGTCGGGTGGAAATGGGTGGGTCGGGCAGAGGTTGGGTCGAGGTGGAAAGGGGTGGGTCGGGCAGAGGTTGGGTCGCAGTGGAAATGGGTGGGTCGGGCAGAGGTTGGGTCGAGGTGGAAAGGGGTGGGTCGGGCAGAGTTTGGGTCGGGTGGGAAGGGGTGGGTCGGGCAGAGCTTGGGTTGGGGTGGGAAGGGGTGGGTCGGGCAGTGGTTGGGTCGCGGTGGGAAGGGGTGGGCCGGGCAGAGGTTGGGTTGGGGTGGGAAGGGGTGGGTCGGGCAGAGGTTGGGTCGCGGTGGGAAGGAGTGGGTCGGGCAGAGGTTGGTTTGGCGGGCTGGCGTTTACATTGGGTCACTAAACTAGTTGATAAGTTGCCTGTTGGATTCAGTTTGAGTTCCATGTTGCCAGGTGTATACTGGTTTGATTTGGACTCTCGTGGATAAAAGTTGGGTTGCTTTGTAAAGGAAATTGCCATATTCCAAGAGATACACCATCCTATGAATGGAATTTTGACTTTATTAAAACATGAAAACTGGGTTAAAAATCTAAAAGCCTCAATGACACAGGCTGCAAACACAGGCTTCTGAGATAAAATGAAGTGTTAACACTAAAGTTGTAAAACACCATACAAGCTTTTGAAATGGGAATTGGGAATTGATTGTTAATACTAAGACAATGGCCCTGTTGAAACAGCAGGCTGGAGGTTCCTCTATGTCTGAACATTGGAACCAACACAATAGCAATGCCCAAGTAAAGTGTTAAAAACTAACACTTCAAACAGGAACACAGAATATTAAAAAACCATGTACCTTCGTAAAAGTATCATCAAATGAGAAACAGGAAACACAATTATATACGCAACCAATTGAAGTAGCTAAGAAATGCATGGAACACCCTGGTTGAAGTGGTTTTGATTTACATATTGTAAAAGGTACACAACAGAACACTTTGAAAATATGACTTCAATAGATGCACCAAACAATCACATTGTGTTTGTGTTGAACTTGGAACATATAGGAGTCACAACGTCTGATTATAACCAGTTAAGGTGATATTAAGAATTGAATTGAAGAATAACATCAAAGAGATAAATCTGTAATAACCATTATAAATGCTTAAGTTTTTGAAACACCTATACAGCAGACAGGATTCTAAAAGTTAACAGCTAAATTGACAGTAAGATTAGAAAGAATTCAATAGAGAATGATTAGAGATAATTAGCTTACATCAGCAGAAAACTTCAAAGGATAAACCACCAAAAAAAGGTATAAAAATAGAGCTTTTCAGATAGAAAGTCAGTAGTCGCTGAAAAGGGCAAGCGATTCTCCACTTCAGAGGCATGCTCTGTAAGTTTTTAACCCATTGAGTCTCGGGGATCAAAAAGGTACTTGTGATAAAAATGCTAACTTCCGGGAAGTTATGTCATCACTTCCTGTGAACTATGAACTGTGAACTATGAACTGTGTACATACCTCACTTCCTGTCATATGTCACTTCCTGTTGGACTGGTATAAATACTGGTCTGTTCAGTATTGTAAGAGGCTTCTACCAGAGGCATGGTAAAGACCTCTCTTGTATATAGTGTGTTTATAAGTTACTTAAAGCTTACTTTAAAGTTACTTGATGGTAAGTCTCCTTTTTCTTACATCAATTTAAGTAACTTAGTATTTACACTGACAAATACTAGACCTTCAGACAAACTCGGAAGTTAAGGATCCAGGGAACCACCCATCATGGAGAAAATCCTTAGACCTATTCGTCTGGACTTGGACCCGAATACACCAGCAGCTGGCAGGGTATGGAAGCATTGGTATCGTACTTTTGAGAATTTTCTGGATGAATGTAAAGTGGATGCTCCTGCTAAATTGAAGATACTTGTCAATTATGTGACCCCAAAAGTGTTCGAATATGTTGATGACTGGGATAATTACGAAGAGGTGATTCGGGCACTTAAGAAACTGTATGCGAAGACCCCAAATGAGGTCTATGCTAGACATCTACTGGCCACAGCCCGACAAGGGCCAGGGGAATCAATTGACGAATTCCTGCAAGAACTTCGCAGGCTCAGCGTAGATTGTAACTTTCAGGCAGCCTCAGCTGAGCTGTACCGCCAAGAAATGATTCGTGATGCTTTCATCTGCGGGATTGCCTCTCCATTTATACGCCAGCGTCTACTAGAAAGTAAAACACTTGAGCTACAAAAAGCTTTTGACCTAGCTTGTTCATTGGATTTGGCAAAGAGAAATGCAGACCTCTATCAGCTGCCCAGATCTCGATCTGCTGCTGTAGCTGCAACCAGAGAATTCAAGCGGTCTCAGGTGAACCCTATCATGGGGGAATCTAATTCTGATAATTCTGATGAAGAAGAGGAGGACGACCCCACTTTAGCAGCCTCTTGGCAATCTAGGAAGGAATGCTTCTTTTGTGGAGATGCTTTTCACCCTAGGAAAACCTGCCCTGCTCGCAATGCAATCTGCAGTTATTGCGGGAAAAAAGGACACTTTGCTAAAGTTTGCCTATCAAGGGCCTCTACGAGGGCCAATCCAGCTAAGACCTACCGAACTGCCCCAATTAGGGCCTATCAAGATGCTCCAGCTAGGACCTATCAAGCTTCCTCTCGAGCTCTCTCCCGAAGAAGCACACCGAGAGTTTTAGCCACTCTCTGTGCAACGACACCAATTACAGCTGCTTGCCCACAGAACCTGTCTCAGGCAGCCACAAAAATTTCAATTAAAGGGCATACCTTAGATGCCTTAATTGACTCAGGAAGTACTGATAGTTTCATTAAGGAACAGATTGTTGCGAAATTGAAACTACATGTCTTCCCATCGGACCAGGCAATTGCGATGGCCCAGTCATCACTTAATACCAGAATCTCCGGCTTTTGTGTTGTTGATATGACACTTCATGGTCGTATGTATCCCTCCACCTGACTTTCGGTGCTCAAAGACTTATGTAGTGATCTCCTCTTAGGGCTGGACTTCCAAAAACAGCATAAGAAACTCACCATTGAGTTTGGTGGATCCAAACCCGGACTTACTATTTCTAATATACCGTCTAAATTACCATTTTGTGCATTATCAGCAGCTTCACTTGATGAACCCTCATTATTTGCCAGTATTCCGCCTCAATGCCAACCGATAATAACGAAATCGCGGCGCTTTAATCAGGAAGACCAATCTTTTATTGCGGCTGAAATCTCTCGACTTCTAGCAGAGGATATCATTGAACCATGTTCGTTGCCCTGGCGGGCTCAAGTCGTCATTGTCAAGAACCCTCTAAAACCTCACAAACAGCGACTATGCATCGATTATTCGCAAACCATCAATCAATATACCGACTTGGACGCCTACCCATTGCCACGCATTGATGATATGGTTAATAAACTGGCCGAATACAAAGTGTTCTCAACTTACGATTTAAAAAGTGCCTATCATCAGTTACCCTTGAAGGTCTCAGATAAGCAGTACACAGCCTTTGAGGCTAATGGACGGCTGTACCAATTTCGTCGCCTCCCATTCGGGGTTACTAATGGAGTGGCTGCCTTTCAACGGGCAATGGATGGCCTGGTTAAGCAGGAAAACCTAAGGGACACTTTTCCCTATCTTGATAACATTACCATTGCAGGTCACGATCAACAGGAACACGACTCCAACCTCCAAAGATTTCGGGATGCCCTCCATCGCCGTAATTTGACCCTGAATGAATCCAAATCTGTTGAGTCGCAACCGACCATCAACATCCTTGGCTACTGCGTAGGCAATGGTATCATTAAGCCAGACCCAGAAAGACTTCGCCCGCTCCAAGAGCTCCCGTCACCTAAGAATCCGGCTTCTTTACGTCGGGCTCTCGGTCTGTTTGCATACTACGCTAAATGGATTCCTCATTTTTCGGACAAAATCCAACCCTTGCTGCATGCTAGATCATTTCCACTGGGAACAGCGGCTGTTGCAGCCTTTAACCTTCTCAAAAAACAGTTGGAGAAAGCGGCTCTTCACTCCATCGATGAGAATCTCCCTTTCGTGGTTGAATGTGATGCCTCGGAGGTGGCGATCTCGGCTACTCTGAATCAGGAAGGTCGTCCTGTAGCATTTATGTCCAGGACCTTACAAGGTGCCGAGCTACATTATCCTCCGGTTGAGAAAGAAGCCACAGCCATCATAGAGGCAGTACGGAAGTGGAACCATTTTCTAGCTCGCCAGCACTTTACATTGATCACGGACCAACGATCAGTCGCCTTCATGCTCGATAATCGAAAGCGAACCAAAATTAAGAATAATAAAATACAACTTTGGAGGATGGAACTGGCCTCTTTTGGTTATACCATTCTCTATCGGCCTGGCAAGGAGAATGTGGCCCCGGACACCCTCACACGGGCATTCTGCTCCACTATGTCATCCTCCACTCTCATGGATGTCCACAATGGTTTGTGTCATCCTGGCGTTACGCGCATGCTACATTTCGTACGATCACGGAATCTCCCTTTTTCCACTGGAGATGTAAAGAAAATATGCTCAGAATGCCGGCTTTGTGCGGAATTAAAACCTCAGTTCTTCCGCCCCTCAGCTGGTATACTCATACATGCAACCCAACCGATGCAACGACTTAGCATCGATTTTAAGGGCCCAGTGCCCTCTTCAACTCGGAACACATATTTGCTCACCATGATCGACGAATATTCACGTTTTCCGTTTGCCTTCCCCTGCTCCAATATGCTGGCGTCCACAGTAATCTGCTGCCTTGAGCAGGTATTTTCTCTCTGTGGCATGCCGGCTTATATTCACTCAGATCGGGGTCCATCCTTTATGTCAAGGGAACTCAAGGACTACCTCTCAGAACGGGGAATTGCTACAAGCAAAACAACACCATACCATCCCATCGGAAATGGGCAGGTAGAGAGGTATAACGGTATCATCTGGAATTCCGTACGTCTCGCTTTAAGATCTCGGGGCCTACCAGACCAGCAATGGGAAACAGTGCTTCCGGATGCATTGCACTCTATACGGTCCCTGCTTTCTACAGCCACAAATACTACACCTCATGAGCGGTTCTTTGGATTCCAGCGTCGCTCATCTCATGGGACATCACTCCCGTCATGGCTAACTACTCCTGGACCTGTATTACTCCGAAGATACGTTCGGACGTCTAAAAATGACCCTCTCGTAGACGAGGTTGAACTAACCGATGCCAACCCCACCTATGCAAACATACGATATTCCGACGGCCGAGAATCTACCGTATCATTACGGGATCTGGCTCCCTGCCCACCAGGACCTAGTGGGACATCGGGTGATGGCATTTCACCAGGAAACTCTTGGGACCTATCGGGTACCCCTCTCCAGGATCCTGATCGGACACCAACTAGCTTGGTGCCGGTAGAACCCCGTGCTCAAGGTTGCGACCCTCCCAGTACCGCGCATGAAAGTACTGATCCGCCACAGACCAGCTCTGCACCTCCCTCTGAACAGAGGCAGTCCGACTTTGAACCTATTGGGGCTCGTACTCGAAGCCATGATCTCCCCGACCCTTCACAGGGCAATCCAGGCCACACAGACTCTGACCAATGGCCAACCGCATGTAAGCGGACCAGCGACCCTCTACGACGGGAATCCAAACGGGTGCGACTCTTCCTTGTTCGGCGGCTGCGGACCAAAAGGTAGACCACAGCCTTCTAATCCTGCAGGAGGGAAGAATGTGATAAAAATGCTAACTTCCGGGAAGTTATGTCATCACTTCCTGTGAACTATGAACTGTGAACTATGAACTGTGTACATACCTCACTTCCTGTCATATGTCACTTCCTGTTGGACTGGTATAAATACTGGTCTGTTCAGTATTGTAAGAGGCTTCTACCAGAGGCATGGTAAAGACCTCTCTTGTATATAGTGTGTTTATAAGTTACTTAAAGCTTACTTTAAAGTTACTTGATGGTAAGTCTCCTTTTTCTTACATCAGTACTCTTATTTGATTTTGGTGGATATTCTGGATTAAGAATAATAGAAATGTAAAAATGTACGAAGTTGAGATTTGAGAATAAGGATCTCTGAGAATAAGAAATGTTAGCTATTTGTATTTTGAACTGTTAAAGTTGCGATTGACTAAACAACTGTTAACTGTATGTTGGCTCTTAAATAAATCTATATATTTTTAGAATTGTCTCAAATAGTATTTCTGTATTAAACTCGCGAACTCAATCTCTGTACACTCTTTGGTGAGGAGTTGCAGATTCTGGGGTGGTTTTCCGGACCCTCATAATATCCGGAAAGTTACAGTCTAGTTAAACTTATTAAAAGTGCTATCTGGAGGACGGTAACATCTTTATATCGTTCCTTTCCTTTAGGGAGAGATAGCTTGGACATCTAGACCCAATTAAGTGTCTTATAGAATTCAGCTATCTCTAACTTTAGTTGAAGGTGAATGTCTGGGGAATACGCCTGATCTGGGGTAGCCAGAAAAGGGCTAGGACTTGTAATTATCCCTTCAGCTTTGCACCTCCCATTAGTGCCCTAAGAGGGCACTAACGGGGCACAAAGCAACTAACGCCTGGGCGCGGCGCCGCCTACGCCTTCCGGGAAATTCAGCGGGAGGTTAGCAGCGCTCACGAGGTTAGCACCCCGTCCACGATCTTCGGAAGCGCCCCCTGACTTACCGCCAGACGCTATGTCTGACGGGGTCAGGGGTGCCTACCTGCGGCCGGGGAGGCGCTATTTAAAGGTGAGGTGCGGGGCGGTCATTTTTGTTGCTGGCCGCCTGGCAGCACTTGCCTGCGCTCCCGTCCCCAGCCTCCTCTGAAGCCCCCGCCCACGGAGTGCCGGCTGCGCTCCAAGAGTCCGGCACTTCTCTTGAGTGTTGGGCTATTTTGCCGGCACTCCCGATCCCCGGGGGCCCAGCTGGGCCCCAGGTCATGCTGCACAAGGCCCCGGGTTGCGCTGCGCAAGGCCCCTCCCCTTTAAGAAGGGGAGGAAGGCCTGCAATACCGTAGCACTATGGCACATAGCGCCATGATGTTACCTCGCAGCGCCCCAAGAGGGATGCGGGACACTTCCAGTAGTGCCCCGCTTCCCTCCTGGGGCTCTACTACTCAATTTCCCTCGCAGGGGTGCTGCTTTTAGCGCCCAGGCAAAGTTAGCGCCCCAGCGCGACCCGGGGCCCAGCTGGGCCCCAGGGGATCGGGAGTGCCGGCAAAAGAGCCCGACACTCATGGGGCGCTATTCAAATTTTAGCCCTAGGGGACTGGTTTCCCGATGTGTGCTCCTGCGGGGAGCCTTGCCAGGCGAGAGCTCACACCAGGCGGGACCCATTTGTGTTGAGCATGCCCACCAATTCCCATTACATCCTCCTGCTAGGTGCGACCCCTCACCAGTAACGGCATTGGGAGAACGGTGTGGGATTTTCCAGAATCAGCACCCATCTTAAGATTTGGTAATAAAGGCTTTCTGAACAGAAAACCAATCAGCAAAACATTGCCAATTCATCTCCATGGAAACGGGCTCACATTCTGATCTGTATCCATGGAAACGGGATCCAACAGGGATGTGTTCAACATTGTCGCCAAGATACAAATCAGTCAATAAAGAAACGCACTCAACATAAGCTGTGAGCAGTGCGGGAAGCATCAGGATCAGGATCAGGATCAGGATCAGGATCAGGATCAGGTTCAGGCCAAGCTGACTGCTGCCTCAGTCAAATATGGCAAAAGAACCAGGGCAGAGATGAGGAGACATTTTTTACGCAGCGAGTTGTTGTGATCTGGAATGCACTGCCTGAAAGGGCGGTGGAAGCAGAGTCAATAGTAACTCACAAAATGGAATTGGATAAATACTTGAAGGGGAAAAAATTACAGGGCTATGGGGTGGGGGACTAATTGGAGAACTTTTCAAAGAGCTGGCACAGCCACGATGGGCCGAATGGCCTCCTTCTGTGCTGTATCATTCTATATTATCGTTAACATTGAGTATGAATATAAGACATAATAAGAAATAACTGATAAAAGTACAACAGGAGTGATAAAAACAACAAGTGTGATCAGTTAAAGAGTGTGAGGAAAACATCATCTGGGCAAAAGGCAGGGTAGGATCTGTTGCCACAATGCTGTACCTGCCCTGGGAGTGTTAGATGGGACAGTGTAGAGGGAGCTTTACTCTGTATCTAACCCGTGCTGTACCTGCCCTGGGAGTGTTTGATGGGTCAGTGTATGTAGTGATCAATAGCATGTCATTCTATAGTGGACACTAGGTGGAGCCATAGAGCTGTATATAGCTGTATGTATAAGACTACACTACCCAGCTATATATTATATTAAGACTACATTACCCATGAGGCTAGGCTACCCACAAGGCGGCAGTCAAGATGGAAGCCTCTACAAGATGCTGTACAAGTCCACATGTGCTCAATAAAGTAACTAGCAAAAGCTAGCTGTGTTCATAATAAGAATGTCTATATATTAATGAACATAACATGGTACCAGGGTGGTGAAGATCTGCTGAAAATTGTGAAAAGCGACATGGAGAATTTGAAGACACCAGAGCGTTTGAAACTCACAGAAAAAATCGACTACAATTGGCAGACTTTTAAACAGCAATTCGAACTCTACATTGCAGCCATCGGATTCGGTATGAAGCCAGACACAAGGAAGATAGCGTTGCTGCTTACGGTTGCAGGCCCACAGGTGATAGAGGTATTTAATACATTTGTATTTAATCCAGCGGAGAACAGAGACAAATTAGACGATGTGCTACAGAAATTTGATGCACATTGTTCTCCCAAAAAGAATGAGACGTATGAAAGATACATCTTCCGTTCTCGGACACAGCAACAAAATGAGACTTTTGATAGCTTTATAACTGATCTGAAACTGAAAGCACAGACATGTAATTTCTCTGAGCTCAAAGCATCCATGATTCGTGACCAGATTGTGTTTGGTATTCATGATAAAAATGTCAGGGAACGTCTGTTGAGAGAAACCGAACTAAATTTGGAAAATGCGGTGAAAATATGCCAAGCCAGCGAGCTAGCTCGAAAGCACGCGCAGATTTTCAGTGAAATCAATAATGATGCGATTGTAATGAGTGATAATGCTGCTGTCGGTGCTGTGTCCTATAAGGGGAAGAAACATGGGCAGAACAGAAATGAAAAGCAATCGGAGGATGACATTTTTAATTGTAAACGCTGTGGTTACAAACACCAGTTAAGACAATGCCCAGCGTTTGGAAAAATGTGCACAAAGTGTAATGGAAAGAATCAAACAATGCTTTTCAAAAGTACAAACTAAGAAAGGGCAACGAGTTAATATAATTGAGGACACTGATTTAAGTGAGACATATTTTGTAGGAATGTTGTCATGTGACAATATCTAAAAGGATACAGAAAATGTGCAGCCCTCAGAAATGGACAATGTTGAACATAAAGTTAATGCAGTAAAAGAGGGCAAATGGATGATCCCACTGCAGGTAAATGGAGCATTAGTTACATTGAAACTAGACACTGGGGCAAAAGCAAACTTAATCAGTATGAGTGACATTAACAATATGAAAGAAAAGCCCAAAATACAGAAAAAGTCAGTACTACTGAAGGACTATAATGGACAGAAAATAGATAGCTTAGGTGTATGCAGACTTAAAGTGACAGTCAAAGACAAAGTGCATCATCTCATGTTTTCTGTTGTGGCTGAAAGGCTTGATTCACTACTGGGTGACAAAGCTTGTGAGGACTTAGAACTGGTCAAAAGAGTCTACCGTATAAACTGTGCCATAAGCAGACCAGATGACTTGGTGGATTATGTAGTGAATAATTTCCAGGATGTGTTCAAAGGATTTGGAGTTCTACCATTCACTTACAAGATCCAGCTAAAGCAGGATGCTCAGCCAGTGGTACATGCTCCACGAAGAGTTCCAGCACCCCTGCGTGACCGGCTCAAGAATGAACTGGACAGAATGACCACACTAGGAGTCATCAGGAAAGTCAAAGAGCCAACAGACTGGGTTAACTCCATGGTATGTGTAAAGAAAAAGAACAATGATCTAAGAATATGCATGGATCCAAAGGACTTAAATGCAAACATAAAACGTGAACACTACCAGATTCCCAAGCAAGAAGAAATCACCAGTTAAATGTCAGGTGCCAGATACTTTACAAAGTTCGATGCCTCACAAGGATTTTGGCAACTAAAACTGGATGAAGAGAGCACCAAATACTGTACCTTCAACACACCATTTGGCAGGTATTGTTTCCTCAGAATGCCTTTCGGGATAACATCTGCATCTGAAATCTTTCATAGAGCGATGGAACACATAATTGAAGGTCTGGAAGGAGTTCGGGTCTATGTTGATGACATCATCATTTGGGGCTCCACACTGACAGAACAGCAAAGTGAGGAACTGAGACAGAGACTTCAACTGTTAAAGCTGAAACAGAAATCATACTATGACAAGTCATCCAAAACTCTAAAACCATTGACAAAGGATGATGTTGTCAGGATTGAGGATCCAGATGCATGGAACAGGAAAGCTACAGTTCTTGAGGAAGTAGGACCAAGGTCATACACTGTTAGAACTGAGGAAGGACAGATTCTCAGGAGGAACCGCCGTTCCCTCCTAAAAACACAAGAGACTATTCAAGACCAGATTGATGACAATGCCGCAACTGCATCTTGTCATTCACCGCCAGAGCAATCTCATGAAGACACATCAGACTTACCCGTGTTGAGAAGATCCACACGTGAAGTAAAAGAGCCTGATAGACTTAATCTTTGAGTACAATGTAAAGCTTTGAAAATGTGTTGACTGTTTTGAAAATGTGTATGTTTATAGAGCACTAACAAAAGTGTTACTGATATTATCTTTATTGTTTTCTTGAAAGTTGATTGATATTGATTTTGTTAAACCTCAAAGAAAGGGGGATGTAGTGATCAATAGCGTGTCATTCTATAGTGGACACTAGGTGGAGCTGTAGAGCTGTATATAGCTGTATGTATAAGACTACACTACCCAGCTATATATTATATTAAGACTACATTACCCATGAGGCTAGGCTACCCACAAGGCGGCAGTCAAGATGGAAGCCTCTACAAGATGCTGTACAAGTCCACATGTGCTCAATAAAGTAACTAGCAAAAGCTAGCTGTGTTCATAATAAGAATGTCTATTTATTAATGAACATAACACTGTAGAGGGAGCTTTACTCTGTTTCTAACCCGTGCTGTACCTGCCCTGGGAGTGTTTGATGGGACAGTGTAGAGGGAGCTTTACTCTGTATCTAACCCGTGCTGTACCTGTCCTGGGAGTGTTTGATGGGACAGTGTAGAGGGAGCTTTACTCTGTATCTAACCCGTGCTGTACCTGCCCTGGGAGTGTTTGATGGGACAGTGTAGAGGGAGCTTTACTCTGTATCTAACCCGTGCTGTATCTGCCCTGGGAGTGTATGATGGGCCAGTGTAGAGGGAGCTTTACTCTGTATCTAACCCGTGCTGTACCTGCCCTGGGAGTGTTTGATGGGACAGTGTAGAGGGAGCTTTACTCTGTATCTAACCCATGCTGTACCTGCCTTGGGAGTGTTTGATGGGGCAGTGTAGAGGGAGCTTTACTCTGTATCTAACCCATGCTGTACCTGTCCTGGGAGTGTATGATGGGACAGTGTAGAGGGAGTTTTACTCTGTATCTAACCCGTGCTGTACCTGCCCTGGGAGTGTTTGATGGGACAGTGTAGAAGGAGCTTTACTCTGTATCTAACCCGTGCTGTACCTGCCCTGGGAGTATTTGATGGGACAGTGTAGAGGGAGCTTTACTTTGCATCTAACCCGTGCTGTACCTGTTCTGGGAGTGTTTGATGGGACAGTGTAGAGGGAGCTTTACTCTGTATCTAACCCATGCTGTACCTGCCCTGGGAGTGTTTGATGGGACAGTGCAGAGGGAACTTTACTCTGTATCCAGACCACCCTGGACTGTCTGTGTTCACACTGGCCCTATCACAAACAACCTTCACTTCAATCAGCAGAATAATGGGGCAGATATTCCGGCCAGCGGTGTACCAATGGAGTACGTCACTGGCATCTGACTGATATAGGAACTTACCTGATGGGGACCCTCATTCGTGAGCCTGCTCTCTGAAGCTGCATACTCGAGGGCTGCATAATGGCCCACGGAAGCCAGGGGCACAGCGTGTGAGGAAGTTTACCTGGGGTCACGTGGGCCTGGTGCTCCAATCAGTATATCGAAGGGAAAGTGTCTGCCTCCAATACTGGTAACGTTCTTTATATTGCATTTCACCCGATGTTATATTTTTACAGAATTATGTGCAATTGGCTGTATTTTCAGAATATCTATAAGGACTAGGAGAATAAATATTTCCAAAATGACCCGCTCTCTCGCTCACACACACAGACCCACCTAAAAAAATTATTTGGGAATGAATTCTTAAATATAATTTAGGAATTAGAGTTCTGATAAATTGTTCAAACTCTGTGAAATTTCATATAAAATACATCTATAAGAAGCGGCAATATCTGACAGTATTAACATGGACAGGTGATACAAAAATAAATACACAAAGCCTAAACTAAGATCTTAAAAATCTTTACATTAATCATTGGAGGTGTTTGGAACAGTTTACAATTCATTCTGTCTCTATCTAAGCCCGTGACACTGATGGAAACAGACCCTGTTCCTGTTTGCATCAAGCGTAAAATTTTCGTACGTAAATGCTGGGCAGTTTTTTAAAATTCGTTCATGGGGTGTGGGCGTCACTGGCAAGGCCAGCATTTATTGCCCATCCCTAGTTGCCCTGGAGAAGGTGGTGGTGAGCCGACTTCTTGAACTGCTGCAGTCCGTGTGGTGAAGGTGCTCCCACAGTGCTGTTAGGGAGGGAGTTCCAGGATTTTGACCCAGCGACGATGAAGGAACGGCCGATATATTTCCAAGTCAGGATGGTGTGTGACTTGGAGGGGAACTTGGAGGTGGTGGTGTTCCCATGCGCCTGCTGTCCTTGTCCTTCTAGGTGGTAGAGGTTGCAGGTTTGGGAGGTGCTGCCGAAGAAGCCTTGGTGAGTTGCTGCAGTGCATCTTGTAGATGGTACACACTGCAGCCACGGTTCACTGGTGGTGGAGGGAGTGAATGTTTAAGGTGCCAATCAAGTGGGCTGCTTTGTCTTGATGGTGTCGAGCTTCTTGAGTGCTGTTGGAACTGCACTCACCCAGGCAAGTGGAGAGTGTTCCATCACACTCCTGACTTATGCCATGTAGATGGTGGAAACACCTTGGGGAGTCAGGAGGTGAGTCACTTGCCACAGAATACCTAGCCTCTGACCTGCTCTTGTTGCCACAGTATTTATGTGGTTGGTCCAGTTATGTTTCTGGTCAATGGTGACCCCAGGATATTGTTCGTGGGGGATGGTAATCCCTTTGAATGTCAAGGAGGGTGGCGGTGGTTAGACACCCGCTTGTTGGAGATAGTCATTGCCTGGCATTTGTGTGGTGCGAATGTTACCTGCCATTTATCAGCCCAAACCTGAATGTCGTCCAGGTCTTGCTGCAAGTGGGCATGGAATGCTTCATTTTCTAAGGAGTTGCGAATGGCACTGAACACTGTGCAATCATCAGCGAACATCCCCACTTCTGACCTTGTGATGGAGGGAAGGTCATTGATGAAGCAGCTGAAGATGGTTGGGCCTAGGACACACCCCTGAGGAACTCCTGCAGCGATGTCCTGGGGCTGTGATGATTGACCTTCAACCACCACAACCATCTTCCTTGGTGCTAGGTATGACTCCACCCAGTGGAGAGTTTTCCCCCGATTCCCATTGACTTCAGTTTTACTAGGGCTCCTTGATGCCACACCCAGTCAAATGCTGCCTTGATGTCAAGGGCAGTCACTCTCACCTCACCTCTGGAATTCAGCTCTTTTGTCCATGTTTGGACCAAGGCTGTAATGAGGTCTGGAGCCAAGTGGTCCTGGTGGAACCCAAACTGAGCATCGGTGAGCAGGTTATTGGTGTGTAAGTGCCACTTGATAGCACTGTCGACGACACCTTCCATCACTTTGCTGATGATTGAGAGTCGACTGATGGGGCGGAAATTGGCCGGATTGGATTTGTCCTGCTTTTTGTGGACAGGACATACCTGGGCAGTTTTCCACATTGTCGGATAGATGCCAGTGTTGTAGCTGTACTAGAACAGCTTGGCTAGAGGTGCGGCTAGTTCTGGAGCACAAGTCTTCAGCACGACAGCCGGGATATTGTCAGGGCCCATAGCCTTTGCTGTATCCAGTGCGCTCAGTCTTTTCTTGATATCACATGAAGTGAATTGAATTGGCTGAAGACTGGCTTCTGTGATGGTGGGGACCTCAGGAGGAGGCCGATATGGATCATCCACTCGGCACTTCTGGCTGAAGATGGTTGCCAACGCTTCAGCCTTGTCTTTTGCACTCGAATGCTGGACTCCACCATCATTGAGGATGGGGATATTCATGGAGCCTCCTCCTCCCATTAGTTGTTTAATGGTCCACCACCATTCACGACTGGATGTGGCAGGACTGCAGAGATTTGATCTGATCTGTTGATTGTGGGATCACATAGCTCTGATAATAGCATGCTGCTTCCACTTTTTAGCATGCATGTGTTGCAGCTTCCCCAGGTTGGCACCACATTTTTAGGTGCGCCTGGTGCTGCTCCTGGCATGCTCTTCTACACTCCTTATTGAACCAGGGTTGGTCCTCTGGCTTGATGGTAATGGTAGAGTGAGGGATATGCCGGGCCATGAGGTTACAGATTGTGGTGGAATACAATTCTGCTGCTGCTGATGGCCCACAGCGCCTCATGGATGCGCAGTTTTGAGCTGCTAGATCTGTTCTGAATCTATCTCAATTAGCACGGTGGTAGTGCCACACAACACGATGGAGGGTGTCCTCAGTGTGAAGATGGGACTTCGTCTCCACAATGACTGGTGGTCACGCCTACCAATGCTGTCATGGACAGATGCATCTGCAACTGGTAGATTGGAGGGTGAGGTCAAGTAGGTTTTTCCCTTGTGTTGGTTCTCTCGCCACCTGTTGCAGGCCCAGACTGGCAGGTTTGTCCTTCAGGACTTGCCCGCTCGGTCGGTAGTGGTGCTACCGAGTCACTCTTGGTGATGGACATTGAAGTCCCCCACCCAGAGTACATTCTGTGCCCTTGCTACTCTCAGTGCTTCTTCCAAGTGGTGTTCAACATGGAGGAGTACTGATTCATCAGCTGAGGGAGGGCGGTAGGTGGTAATCAGCAGGAGGTTTCCTTGCCCATGCTTGACCTGAAGCCATGAGACTTCATGGGGTCCGGAGTCAATGAAGAGGACTCCCAGGGCCACTCCTTCCCGATGGTATACCACTGTGCCGCCACCCCTGGTGGGTCTGTCCTGCCGGTGAGACAGGACATACCCAGGGATGGTGATGGAGGAGTTTGGGACATTGGCTGAAAGGTATGATTCTGTGAGTATGACTATGTCAGGCTGATGCTTGACTAGTCTGTGGGACAGCTCTCCCAATTCTGGCTCAAGTCCCCAGATGTTGGTGAGGAGGACTTTGCAGAGTCAACTGGGCTGGGTGTGCCATTGTCGTGTCCGTAGCCGGTGCCTAGGCCGATGCCGGGTGGTCCGCATGGCTTTATTCTTATTCTTATTGTTTCTGGTAGCGGTTTTGTACAAGTGATTAGCTCGGCCATGTCAGTGGGCAGTTAAGAGTCAACCACATTGCTGTGGGTCTGGAGTCACATCTAGGCCAGACCGGGTAAGGACAGCAGATTTCCTTCCCTAAAGGACATTAGTGAACCAGATGGGGTTTTACAACAACCAATAGTTTCATGGTCACCATTACCGATACTAGCTTTTTATTCCAGATTTATTTAATTAACTGAATTTAAATTCCCCAGCTGCCGTGGTGGGCAATTAGCCCAACTTTGCACCAGCAATTGGGATTTCCAAGGCAGAACGGATGATCTGTGAAGTCGTAAGCGCATGTGGAAATCCCAAACTTGCGGTCCATTTCAAAGGTGGTATGATGGCATACTCTGAGAGTACGCTATCATACCAACTGTAAATTCTGGCCCAATAAGTATAAAATAGAAATATATCAATGTGAAACTCATCAGTCAGCTGGGTGTGTGGAGAGAATCACCTCCTTCAAAGGGAAAAGCAGAGGTGTGGCGTGTAGAAGGTCCTGAGGGGTATCCAGTGTTACACGGTCAGACTGCCAGTGGCTGCCAGTCTCTGTATCGTTACAATTAGACAAACAAAACATGTTTTTAAATTCAATCCATACATGTTGTAAAACTGCTGTTTCAATAGCTCCTAAAAGACAATCTGCTGATATGATATCATCGTGTCCCGAGAGAGGTGAGGTAGAGGAATGGGACAGTCACTGGTGGTGGAAGCTGCCAGGATGGGATTGACGGGCTGCTTCCTTCACACAGCAGCTCTCACCACAGCAAGCCGTCTTCACAGATAACAAGACAAACAGAACATGCTTGAAAGATACAGCACGCCAGTCAGCGTCTGAAAGAGAAAAGGCTGATTGCTGCCTGAGGGTGGGGGGCCTGTGTCAGTTGTGTTTTGTTGTGGCTTTGTATCGTGCTGGGGGGGCAGCTTTAGCACAGAGCTCTCAGAGTCCCTGTTTAAAAGACACTGGCAATAAGTGCCTTGAAGGATTCGAAAATTTCATTCATCTCTGCCCCCGCCCCGAAGATTTATTTGGTTTTTAAAAGAAACCCTGGTCAGACTGAGTTTTAAAATCCAGGGCACAACAAAATGGCTGCGGTCAGACCTTGTGACCGAAAGCCTGTCAGTTTCAATTCGGACCCTGGCAAGCTAACAACTTGTGCATTTCAATGTCTGCAGCAAGGAGATCACGAAACCAGACAAGACTTTTGCATATGCATTGGGGACAAACCCAATTACAATCAGACCTACGCATAAAAGGCCATCAAGGTGTTTGCTCAAACAATCAAAATAATCAGCGGGGCCACCGAGACGGGGCTGGCCCCCATCAAAGAACCTGTTGGACAAACGAGAGCAGTTGCAGAACCGGCAGGAACCGATTATCGGCCATCCAAGTCGATGGGCCAAGATCGATACCTTTTGTTTTAAACGAGCTCACCCAAATCATACAAAGGACTGAACTGATTTGCCGAGCAGATAAGGGCTACCGAGAGGAGTGTAAATATAGCCCCACAGGAAGCCATGCTGTCTCTCTCTCTCGCCTCGCCTCCTGCGCCCTGCCTCGCCATCAACCAAGGAAGAAGACCATCGAAGGAGAGCCCGTCCAGAGAGGTAGGATACCCTGTCAGAGACCTTTTAATTACTGGGGTATCTCTACCTGAACGGTGAAGTCTGTGCAACAGCGGGACCACGTGACATCGGCAGGCAACAGGGCAAAGGGGCAAGGCTTTTCTTTCAACATCTCAGAGCATTATACTTCTGACCCATCGCAAGATAATCTAGCTAGGTGTAGAGGGTGGGAGTTAAGGGGATTGCTGAATTGTCATTTTAGCCATTTTCCCTCGATGTGCCGTTTCTCCTCCCCTGTAAAGTGTAAGTGTACTGCATTCATATCATCCTTTTGTATAGTATTGTTATCTTATTTTCTCTGATAATAAATTTTGGTTTTCTTTGTACCAAACCATTGGTCTGTTCATTTGTCTATATCGCTATCTGCCAATAAGCCCGGGGATCAGAACTAAAAGGTGAGCGATCCGAACCGCTCAGAGAGAAGACAGCCGGAGACATAAACGACTGGCCAAAGCAAGTAGCAAAAACCCCCTTACAGCCTGTGCTGGCGAGGTTAGACCTTTGTGAAGAAAACAGATTTTGCTAAGCTGCCACCATCAGGATATTATTATAAGTCAGTTTGACCCCCACACACGCAACTCCAGGACCAACCCCCACACACACACATTGGGTCTCAATCTCACTGAAATGTCAAAGTGGCAGATGGAGACGGGGTGGGTAGATCTGCTGTCAGAATCTGTTACTGATCAATTCAGACTGCTGACACACAGCCTCCGCTCCCTGGGAAACTGTGCCCATTCCCGGAATTGTGAAATCTGATCTCTCACTGAGTTTGGAATCACACAGTCCCCAGGCAATTCATTATTTTGTATGTTTGATTCTAAGTGCTGAGGGGGATAGGGTGCAGGAGGGGTGTCACTTTATAGTCAGTCCAAAAAAAGACAGAGTGCTGTATAGGGGCAGGGAACAGGGGTGGGTTAGAGGGGTGGGTTAGAGGGGTGGGTGGAGGGGTGGGTTAGAGGGGTGGGTTAGAGGGGTGGGTGGAAGGGTGGGTTAGAGGGGTCGGTGGAGGGGTGGGTTAGAGGGGTGGGTTAGAGGGGTGGGTGGAGGGGTGGGTTAGAGGGGTGGGTGGAGGGGTGGGTTAGAGGGGTGGGTTAGAGGGGTGGGTTAGAGGGGTGGGTGGAGGGGTGGGTTAGAGGGGTGGGTTAGAGGGGTGGGTAGAGGGGTGAGTTAGAGGGATGGGTAGAGGGGTGAGGGGTGGGTTAGAGGGGTGGGTTAGAGGGGTGGGTGGAGGGGTGGGTGGAGGGGTGGGTTAGAGGGGTGGGTTAGAGGGGTGGGTTAGAGGGGTGGGTTAGAGGGGTGGGTTAGAGGGGTGGGTTAGGGGGTGGGTGGAGGG
This sequence comes from Somniosus microcephalus, assembly GCF_052327205.1. Classification (NCBI taxonomy): domain Eukaryota; kingdom Metazoa; phylum Chordata; class Chondrichthyes; order Squaliformes; family Somniosidae; genus Somniosus; species Somniosus microcephalus. The sequence continues at coordinate 63,367,959 of NC_141010.1, read as the reverse complement.
GTGGGTTAGAGGGGTGGGTGGAGGGGTGGGTTAGAGGGGTGGGTAGAGGGGTGGGTTAGAGGGGTGGGTTAGAGGGGTGGGTTAGAGGGGTGGGTGGAGGGGTGGGTTAGAGGGGTGGGTTAGAGGGGTGGGTTAGAGGGGCGGGTGGAGGGGTGGGTGGAGGGGTGGGTTAGAGGGGTGGGTTAGAGGCGTGGGTTAGAGGGGTGGGTTAGAGGGGTGGGTGGAGGGGTGGGTTAGAGGGGTGGGTAGAGGGGTGGATTAGAGGGGTGGGTTAGAGGGGTGGGTGGAGGGGTGGGTTAGAGGGGTGGGTTAGAGGGGTGGGTTAGATGGGTGGGTTAGAGGGGTGGGTAAGAGGGGTGGGTTAGAGGGGTGGGTTAGAGGGGTGGGTGGAGGGGTGGGTTAGAGGGGTGGGTTAGAGGGGTGGGTGGAGGGGTGGGTTAGAGGGGTGGGTAGAGGGGTGGGTTAGAGGGGTGGGTTAGAGGGGTGGGTGGAGGGGTGGGTAAGAGGGGTGGGTTAGAGGGGTGGGTTAGAGGGGTGGGTGGAGGGGTGGGTAAGAGGGGTGGGTTAGAGGGGTGGGTTAGAGGGGTGGGTGGAGCGGTGGGTTAGAGGGGTGGGTAGAGGGGTGAGGGGTGGGTTAGAGGGGTGGGTTAGAGGGGTGGGTGGAGGGGTGGGTTAGAGGGGTGGGTTAGAGGGGTGGGTTAGAGGGGTGGGTGGAGGGGTGGGTTAGAGGGGTGGGTTAGAGGGGTGGGTTAGAGGGGTGGGTTAGAGGGGTGGGTTAGAGGGGTGGGTAGAGGGCTGGGTTAGAGGGGTGGGTTAGAGGGGTGGGTTAGAGGGGTGGGTTAGAGGGGTGGGTTAGAGGGGTGGGTGGAGGGATGGGTTAGAGGGGTGGGTTAGAGGGGTGGGTTAGAGGGGTGGGTTAGAGGGGTGGGTGGAGGGGTGGGTTAGAGGGGTGGGTGGAGGGGTGGGTTAGAGGGGTGGGTGGAGGGGTGGGTTAGAGGGGTGGGTAGAGGGGTGAGGGGTGGGTTAGAGGGGTGGGTTAGAGGGGTGGGTGGAGGGGTGGGTTAGAGGGGTGGGTTAGAGGGGTGGGTTAGAGGGGTGGGTAGAGGGCTGGGTTAGAGGGGTGGGTTAGAGGGGTGGGTTAGAGGGGTGGGTTAGAGGGGTGGGTTAGAGGGGTGGGTGGAGGGGTGGGTTAGAGGGGTGGGTTAGAGGGGTGGGTGGAGGGGTGGGTTAGAGGGGTGGGTTAGAGGGGTGGGTGGCGGGGTGGGTGGAGGGGTGGGTTAGAGGGGTGGGTTAGAGGGGTGGGTGGAGGGGTGGGTTAGAGGGGTGGGTTAGAGGGGTGGGTGGAGGGGTGGGTTAGAGGGGTGGGTTAGAGGGGTGGGTTAGAGGGGTGGGTAGACAGGTGGGTTAGAGGGGTGGGTGGAGGGGTGGGTTAGAGGGGTGGGTTAGAGGGGTGGGTTAGAGGGGTGGGTGGAGGGGTGGGTTAGAGGGGTGAGTTACAGGGGTGGGTTAGAGGGGTGGGTTGGAGGGGTGGGTTGGAGTGGTGGGTTAGATGGGTGGGTTCGAGGGGTGGGTTAGAGGGGTGGGTTAGAGGGGTGAGTTAGAGGAGTGGGTTAGAGGGGTGGGTTAGAGGGGTGGGTTAGAGGAGTGCGTTAGAGGGGTGGGTTAGAGGGGTGGGTTAGCGGGGTGGGTGGAGGGGTGGGTTAGAGGGGTGGGTGGAGTGGTGGGTTAGAGGGGTGGGTTAGAGGGGTGGGTTAGAGGGGTGGGTGGAGGGGTGGGTTAGAGGGGTGAGTTACAGGGGTGGGTTAGAGGGGTGGGTTAGAGGGGTGGGTTAGAGGGGTGAGTTAGAGGAGTGGGTTAGAGGGGTGGGTTAGAGGGGTGGGTTAGAGGAGTGCGTTAGAGGGGTGGGTTAGAGGGGTGGGTTAGAGGGGTGGGTGGAGGGGTGGGTTAGAGGGGTGGGTGGAGGGGGTGGGTTAGAGGGGTGGGTGGAGGGGTGGGTTAGAGGGGTGGGTTAGAGGGGTGGGTAGAGGGGGGAGTTAGAGGGGTGGGTAGAGGGGTGAGGGGTGGGTTAGAGGGGTGGGTTAGAGGGGTGGGTGGAGGGGTGGGTGGAGGGGTGGGTTAGAGGGATGGGTTAGAGGGGTGGGTTAGAGGGGTGTGTTAGAGGGGTGGGTGGAGGGTTGGGCTAGAGGGGTGGGTTAGAGGGGTGGGTTAGAGGGGTGGGTTAGAGGGGTGGGTTAGAGGGGTAGGTTAGAGGGATGGGTGGAGGGGTGGGTTAGAGGGGTGGGTTAGAGGGGTGGGTGGAGGGGCGGGTGGAGGGGTGGGTTAGAGGGGTGGGTGGAGGGGTGGGTTAGAGGGGTGGGTTAGAGGGGTGGGTGGAGGGGCGGGTTAGAGGGGTGGGTTAGAGGGGTGGGTGGAGGGGTGGGTTAGAGGGGTGGGTTAGAGGGGTGGGTGGAGGGGTGGGTTAGAGGGGTGGGTTAGAGGGGTGGGTTAGAGGGGTGGGTAGAGGGGTGAGGGGTGGGTTAGAGGGGTGGGTTAGAGGGGTGGGTGGAGGGGTGGGTTAGAGGGGTGGGTTAGAGGGGTGGGTAGAGGGGTGAGTTACAGGGGTGGATTAGAGGGGTGGGTTAGAGGGGTGGGTTAGAGTCTGAGAGAGGGGAGACGGAGTGAATACACACGCTGAAGATGGGCTGCTGAGATTTTAGTGTTTTTAGTGTCTAAAGTGGGGAAAAAAAGTTTCATTTCATTTCAATTTTTAAAAGGATTTAAAATTAAATTTAGTTCTAGTTAAGTTAGTTTAGTTTAGTTTAGTTTAAGTTTAGATTAGTCTAGACAAAGTAGAGAAGGAAAAGACCGCCAGAAAGACTACCAAAGAAAAAAAAACCCAGAGGAAAATAGAGGGGAAAAAAAGCCAAAGCAAAAAAAAAAAAAGAAACAAGAGAAGAACTACACAAACCAGTGAACGGCAGCCACACGGGGCTTCAGCAGCGGCGGTTGAGTCGGCGGCATCGGGACCGAGTTCGAGGAGGCGAGGTGACTCGGGCCGCAGCCCAGCGGTCCAGCAACCGGCACAGCCGAGGGGACTCGGGCCGCATCCCAGAAATCGGAACGCAGCCCGGCAACGGGCACAGCGGAGAGGAGTCGGGCCGCATCCCAGAAATCGGCACAGCCGAGGAGATCCGGAACGCAGCCCGGCAATCGGCACAGCGGAGAGGACTCGGGCCGCATCCCAGAAATCGGCACAGCCGAGGAGATTCGGAACGCAGCCCGGAAATCCAGCAACCGGCACAGCCGAGGGGACTCGGGCCGCAGCCCAACAATCCAGCACGGGAAAGGCCCGAGGAGCCAGGCCAGCAGGCACAGAGACCTCTGAGGAGAAGGAGAGCAACCAGAAGGCTCGCAACCAAGACCGTGAGTACAGGGCCCAGGGAGGGAGGCCCAGGGAAAGGCCCGAGGAGCCAGGCCGAAACAGAGGCCCAGAGACCTCTGAGGGGGAGGGGAACAGCCCGAAGGCACCGGGAAACAGCGGCTCACAAACTCAGACCTGAGAAGGGTGAACCCAGGAGCCGAGGCCCAGGGACCACGGGGTCGGAGAGGGGGACCGGGAAAGTTCGCGAACAGGGAGAGGGTAACACCAAACCCGGGGCCCCAGAAAAGCTTATTCTAAGATCAACAATACTTTACCAAAAATGAGCGAATCAGAAGATCCACAACAGCCCCGCTTCCAGATTCCCCCCAACACCACAAAAAAAGCTATAAAAACGATCAAGCATGCTCAGATGAGAGAAAAACCAGAAACTCTCTTTACTGACTGTTACAACAATGGGACAAAAAGTAACCTCATATTCTACTCAGATCAGCCAGCGGCTTGGATCAGAGCAATAAAATCACACTATACCAGTGTTAAGCTAAAAAATACCGCAAATGGGTCCATAATGAAAATTAACACACCAGGAGACAGTTCAATCACGACTGTCAACGCGTACAATACCGGAACAATATTAGTGCAAGGCAACCTCGACAAATTTGCAACGGCCTTCAGGACACTGAAAAGATCAACTACGAGGGGAATGAACAGCCCCAGAGTGGCCCGCACTCCCCCCAACATTGACAACTTACCAGGAGAAAATCTGCATGGTCAAGGGATGAACGAGCCACACAGTTCAAACCAGACACTAACCCCGGGGAACCACAGCCACACGATACAACTGACAAACCCCAGCATAACTACCACAGAGGAAGCCACACATAGTCCCCTACCATTCCCAGCCCACCAAGAGAAGAGCAGCATAGCCAGGAAGTGAGTGAGCCTTCCAGGGCCGACCAGCTTAGCCAGGAAGTGAGTGAGCCTTCCAGGGCCGACCAGACACATAACCCGGGATCACACAGCCAGATACAACCAAAAGATAAATTTAATCAATTAGAGATAGAGATGGTTAAACTTAGAGAGGAGGTCCTCAAATTGAATGACAAACAAAAGCAGGAGAGGGAGAGACACAAGAGAGAGCTGAATAGACTTGATAACCAGGTGAAACTACTTAAGAATCAGGTGAAAGAGCTGCAGGAAAAAGAAGAGAGCCATAGTGTTAAATCTGTGAGTTGTTCAAGTAATTAATACTCAGACTTAATCAGTAACAATAAAACAGGTCTTTACTGGTTGGAGGTAGGGACTATACGTAGGTCTTTACTTCATGCCCACAGGCGGGAACTGAGGGGAGATCAGTACCCACAGTACTATTTATACCCCTATGGCCAGGAGTGGTTACGCCCAACAAGTAGTGCAGTCCTGTCCATAGGTTCAAAGTAGCACACATATTACATACACAACATTCCTCCCTTCCTAGCTTTACAGTCATCTCCCCATTTAACATAACGTAATAACATATATACATATATAGCTTCAGGTTTACATAACAGAATAACATAGATACATAGATAACTTCATGTCAAAACAGATCACAGATTCAGTCTCTGCGGAAAACAGTTCACAGATTCAATCTCTGTGGTGGAGTCGGTTCACGTTGCTGGAGTGACTCATTCAATAGTCCTTCCATGGATTTAACAGTTTGAACTTCCGAACTGAATTGGCTCCGTTCGGAGGGACCACGTGTGTGATCTGGTAGAGGTGATAATGGTTCAGATGGGTCATCTTCTGTTTTTACTTTTCCTTTTCTGCTTCTTGGAGACTCTCTGGGCTCCATTGTCAGCTGCCACAGCTGCCAGCTGCATGCGCAGTTCCTCCTTCTCTTCCTCCTGTTTCCGTCGTAGAGCCAGCTTCTCCCGATGTTCCGTAGACTTTTGGTGCTCCTCCATGATTTCTGCACTTTGGGAGTCGAAGTTACAAGCTGGGCAGGACAGGACATCGTAATATTCGGTGTCGTCCACCAGGTCATAGTAATATTCGGTGTCGTCCTGAGCTAGACCAGTGAGAGGGTCGTCTATTTCCTCCATACCCAGCTGGACGTTAGCCAGCTCTTGTTCCAAATCCAGACATCTTTCCTGAAGAGACTTCTTCATGTGTACCTCTGCATCCAGCTTTTTCTGGGCTTTCAGCAAGTCATTTACTAGTGACCTCATTTGTGATTTTAATACTTCAACTTCCTTTGGAGATTGATTGATCGGACTATGCAATCCCTCTACCGGAGCAGCTGTTTCAGCGGTCTGTTGTTCTACGTTGACGTGAGTCAGCGTACTTTTGGCATCCAAGGGCTGCTCTGTTGCAGTCATCTCAGTCTGTGTTGGCACCTCAGCTCTTCCAATAACCTTTGAGAGCTCCGAACCCCTTTCGTTTGAATATTGAAGTTCGTGTTCAAGTTTTTCCCATTTCAGAGTCCTGTCCTTCAGCATATGCAGGAGTTGGCTGACCGTTAACTCCTCTGACATCAGACGTTTTGTGTGCTCCTGTTCCATTTTCTCCATCAGCTGCTTCTGTTGTCTTTCCAGATTCTCCAACTCTATATCAAAGAACTCTTTCGTTGCATTCAACTCTTGCTCACAACGGCGAAGCATTTGTTCTAATTGCTGTTGTAGTTTGAAATGGAGTTGAGTTCGAGCCCGGTGTCCCTCAGAAATGGGCACATCAGTAGACTTGCCAGACTCAGAATCCACAGTTAAACTATGTTGTTGTTGCTCAGTGGAATTCTGTGCTGAAACTTTGTCTTTTGCACCTGAGTTGGGCTTACCATCATCCGTTCCAGAGTCTGGGCCGACTATCTTCACCGAGTTCTCACTCGTTATTGTTTGTAGGAAATGCCAGTCCATATTCATTTTCCTAATCCACTCCCGTCCTAGTAGTGGAGGACCTCCTTCAGATATCACATATAAGTCCATTATTTGACTGTCTTCGCCCTTGTGGACCACTGCAACCTCTATTTTCCCGATGGGGTACACTCTTTGCCCCGTGTATGTTTCCAATATAATCCCCGTATCCTGTAGGGGAATATGTTGGAATAACTTTCCGTAATCTTTCTTATTTATGACCGTCAATGCCGATCCAGTGTCCAATTCCAGTTTTACTTGGACTCCTTCTATCTGAAGAGTGACCCAAATTGTCTGGAGGTCTGCACCCTTACCAGCGTTGAGTACTCTTAAGCTAGCCAGTTCATTACTGCTAGCGTCTGAATCGGACTCCTGTTCGGTCACCTTGTGTACCTTTGCGTATTTTCCTTGCGGTGACTTCTTGTTGCTGGTCTTCTTCGCTGACCTGCATACTCTAGCTATATGTCCAAGCCTACCACAAGTTCTACATTCTTGGTTTTTAAACCAACACTGGTTCTGATCATGCGTTGTCTTTCCACAACGATAACATTTGCCAGAACTCACACCCAATTTGTGTGCACTGAGCTCCGGTGACCGTAGCTGCATTACTGCCGTGCCTCTCGCTGCGGCTTCGTGTGCTGCTGCCATAGTGACCGCCTTCTCAAGCGTCAGCTCATTCTCCTCGAGCAGTCGCTTTTGTGTATCCTGTTTAAATAAACCACACACAAATTTGTCTCGAAGTGCCTCTGTCAGTCCCGTTCCAAACTGGCAATATTTCGCTAATTTACGCAATTCCAGCAAATAATCAGCATTGCTTTCATGCTGTAGCTGCCTTCTGTCATAAAATTTAAATCGTTCCGCTAGCATCAGCGGCGTGGGGTTTAGATGATCTTTCAGGACAGTAACAATCTCATCGAACGTCTTATCCGCCGATTCATCTGGTGATAACAGGTGTTTCAATTGCCCGTATGTCTTCGCACCCATTAAATTTAATAATGTTAGAGCTTTATCTTGGTCACGAATTTTATTGGCCTTACAATAATTTTTTACTCTTTCAACATATATGGCCCAATCTTCGAGGTCACTATCAAAGGTGCTAATATTCCCGTGTTTAGGCATTGTAGATTTGCAATTTCTCAGATTTTTTTTTTTTTTTTTACTGCTATCCAAGATGGCGGCTTCCCGCCCTTGCCGTCGTCCTCCGCCCACAAAATGGCGGTTTTCCCGCGCTTGGCGGTCTTCACCCGTCCCCCAACGTCGTCTCCCTTCAGCCCCCGAGTGCGGCCCTTATCTTCGCCGCGATCGCCCGAGTGCGGCCCTTATCAGCGGATGCGATCGCTGGATCGCGAAGCGGCTCTCGGCTCTTATCAGGAGATGCGATCGCTCCGTTGAAACGCCTCCCGCTCGAAGCGGCTCTCGCGCCCTATTCCTCCAGCTCCCCCAGCCCCGTTCGTGCGGCCAACGCGGTCGACTGCCTGTCGCGTCGCTGCCCGGCTCAGACAACGGCTTACCCACCACCAAGCTGGAGAAGAAGCTGACGGTCGCTGATGGAGGCTCCGAGGTCAGGATGTCTTCCAGTGGGGTGGAGAGGGTGGGAACCTCTCTGCAACGTCCTGGCTGTGGACGAAGCTGCCGTGGAGTGATGGCCGCAGGGTCCGAATCAGACTCATCGCCAGTGTTAAATCTGTGAGTTGTTCAAGTAATTAATACTCAGACTTAATCAGTAACAATAAAACAGGTCTTTACTGGTTGGAGGTAGGGACTATACGTAGGTCTTTACTTCATGCCCACAGGCGGGAACTGAGGGGAGATCAGTACCCACAGTACTATTTATACCCCTATGGCCAGGAGTGGTACTGCGTATCACTACGCCCAACAAGTAGTGCAGTCCTGTCCATAGGTTCAAAGTAGCACACATATTACATACATAACACATAGAGGAGAGAAAACACCATTAGACCAGCAACCAGAGACTAGAGATAAGACAAGACAGAGCCAGACGGAACGGCTGCACTCCCACACGGAACAAAAGCAACAGACACACAATACAAGGGGTGCCACACAGACCGACCAGCATACTGATTCGCAATCTTCCCCCACCACCGTGGAACCACAAGCGAGCCGCTCACAAGAGGTACGCACACACCAGACACCCCAGCCCAGCACACACACCATGAGTCCAGGCGAAAGCCACCAGACAGTAAACACAAACAAGGCTGACGTCGTAATACTCATAGACTCAAATGGGAAATTTCTATGGGAGAAAAAGCTCTTCCCTAGAAGTAAAGTAGAAAGGATTTGGTGCCCAACAACAGACAGAGCCATGGGATGGCTGACCAAAGCCAGATTAGGCTCCCCCCAACACATAATAATACACACGGGCACAAATGACCTAAAGGCCAAACAGAAAGAGGTAGCAACATCGCTCAGAGCAATGATTAGGAAGGCAAGCAGTACATTTCCAAACACTAGAATCACTGTTTCCACAATATTGCCGAGAACAGACTTCAACAACAACACAATTCATGAGATAAATGCCAGCATAGCAACAGAATGCGAATCAAACCACAACGTACACCTGGCCCAACACCCCACCCTCGATGAAGAATGTCTTTACGACCACGTCCACATCCAAAGGCAAAAAATATCGATCTTTGCTAAAGCCCTGAAGGACGTCGCTTTTAACCGGGTCCATACCCAGACTCCAAGAGGACCCCCCCCGACCACCAGAGATCAGCGGGGTACATATCAGGAACACTACAAAGACCACCACCACACCAACCGAGACCGGAGAGGATCCCCATGCAAAACAACATTATCAGACCTGCACCACTCCTGTCCCACAGGGGAATAGGACCGCTACCAGCCAGACAGAGGGAGAGATGCACAGGACGTACGCAATACCTCAGACAGAAACAATCCATTAAGAGACAATAAGCAGATGTGCAGCAGCATCTACTTCCGCCTTATGGATCAAGGACTAATTAATAGAAAGAACTGTAACCAAATTGTATTAACTTTTGTAGACAACTGGGGTGATCTTTTTTTTCCCCACACTTAGACACGACAAACACGTACCACTCTTTAACCTATCATAGAAAAAGATCAAACTTAACATGAAATCCTTATATATTTCGACCTGGAATATCCAAGGTCTACGCTCTTCAGTGCGAGAAGTGAAGAGTAGGACCCCAGAGTTCATAGAGGAATCTAAAGATCTAGATATTATCATTTTACAGGAAACTTGGTATAAAGGAAAAGGACACACCGGCTGTCCCCAAGGGTACACTGAGCTAGTGGTCCCCTCCAATAAATTACCAAGTGTAACCCAAGGCAGAGACTCCGGAGGCATACTGATCTGGTTTAAAACAGAACTTAAGAATTACATCAAATTTATAAAAAAGGGCGAAAACCATATGTGGCTCAAACTTGAGAGGGAGATTATCTCAAACACCCAAGATGTTTACATTTGCGCACTTTATATCCCTCCAATTGATTCCCCGTACTACAAAGAGGACACCTTCTCCAACATGGAGGGGGAAATTATCCAATACCAGGCCCAGGGGAACGTGTTGATCTGTGGGGACCTCAATTCAAGAACGGGCGAAGAACCAGACTTCACCAATAATCAGGGAAACAATTACGTATTCGGGAATAACCACTTTGACATCCCTTCCCTTCCATACAGGCATAACTGCGACAAGCAGTCAAATACCAACGGTAAACAGCTACTACAGCTCTGTCGAAACCTGGGTCTGTACATTGTCAATGGTAGGTTCATAGGAGACCTCCTAGGAAGATCGACCTACTGCTCACCTCTTGGCTGCAGCACAGTAGACTATATGATTACAGACTTGGACCCATCCTCTTTCAGAGCATTCACAGACAAACCACAAACAACACTGTCAGATCACAGCCAAATTACTATGTTTCTCAAAAAGACAGAAACAAACAACATAGAAACACAACCCAGTAAACTGTACAACACCAAAAAATCGTACAGATGGGCCACAAATGACACGGAAAAATACCAGAAAACAATTAGCAATGCATCAACTCAAGCTCTCTTAGACACCTTTCTGGATAACATATACACTCACAATAAAGAAGGCGTAAACCGGGCAGTTAGTAAACTAAACAATATTTTTGATAATTTGGCAACAAATGCAAACTTGAAAGCTCGCAAGAACAAACCCAAAACAAAAAACTATGAAGAATGGTTTGACCATGATTGCCATAACATGAGGAAAAAACTTAGAAAACTATCAAACCAAAAACACAGACATCCAGAAAACGAGGAATTACGCCTTACTTATTGTCAGACGCTAACACAATACAGAAACACACTCAGGACCAAAAAAGAGCAATTTATTAAGAATACACTCAGCTCCATGGAGGAATCCATTGAGTCAAATTTTTTCTGGGACAACTTGAAAACACTACACAAAAAACAACACGACGATTTGTCCATTCAAAATGGGGACACATGGGTAAACCACTTTGAAAAATTATACCAGAAAAACACACTAAGACCAGAGCAACACCAAATACGCAAAAAACTGGAAAAGCTTGAAATGGCCATAAAAGATAACCAAACCCCCCAAGCCATAATAACAGAAAAAGAACTTCTTGAAAAACTCAAGGACCTGCGACCAGGAAAAGCTTGCGGGACAGACGGCATACTAAACGAGATGATTAAACACGCAGACGACAAACTGAAACTGGCTATCCTAAAACTCTTCAACTTGGTTCTGAGTGTCGGTTATTTCCCTGACATCTGGAACAAAGGACTCATAACACCCATATACAAAAGTGGGGACAAAATCGACCCAAACAACTATCGAGGCATCTGTGTAAACAGTAACCTGGGGAAGGTATTCTGTAGCATCATAAACAAAAGACTTATAAACTTCCTTGAAGAGCACAATGTCTTGAGTAAAAGCCAAATTGGATTCCTGCCAAACTATAGAACATCCGATCATATCTTCACCCTACAGACCCTAATTGACAAACACGTTCACCATAACAAAAGCAAAATCTACGCATGCTTTGTAGATTTCCAGAAGGCTTTCGACTCCATCTGGCATGACGGTTTATTCCTGAAACTTATCGAAAGCGGGGTAGGAGGGAAAACATATGATGTAATTAAATCAATGTATACAAACAATAAATGTGCAGTTAACATTGGAGACAAACAAACAAAATACTTCCCACAGGGGCGGGGGGTGATGCAGGGCTCGCCAATCTCACCGACACTCTTTAATATTTACATTAATGGATTGGCAAAACTACTTGAACAATCTACAGCACCTGGCCTCACCCTATATGAATCCTCCTCTATGCTGACGGCCTGGTTCTGCTGTCACCAACTAAGGAGGGTCTACAGCAGAACCTGGACCTGCTGGAGTCGTACTGCCAGACTTGGGCCCTGACAATAAATCCCCAAAAAACCAAAGTCCTTGTGTTCCAGCAAAGATCCAAACAACATGGACCCACAATAAATTTCACAGTAGGAACAACCAAAATTGAACAAACCACTCACTACACATACTTGGGCTTAAAAATCAGTTCTACGGGAAACTTCAAACTGGCTGTGAATGAACTGAAAGAGAAAGCAAGAAGGGCTTTCTATGCCATCAAAAAATCAATCCAAATAGAAATCCCAATTAGCATTTGGCTCAAAATTTTCAAATCAGTAATTGAACCAATTGCACTCTATGGCAGTGAGATCTGGGGACCACTAACACAACAAGATTTTGCAAAATGGGACAAACACCCAATTGAGATCCTACATGCGGAATTCTGTAAAAGTATCCTCCGGACTCAAAGGAAAACAGTAAACAACGCATGCAGGGCGGAACTAGGCCAATACCCATTAATAATCACTATCCAAAAAAGAGCCACCAAACTTTGGAATCACCTACAAATGAGCAACCCCCAATGCTATCACTACGACGCCCTGAAATGCCAAGAGCTGACCATAAAGAAGAATACCCTCAGTCAACTAGTCCTGGGACTCAATAAAGTAACTAATAACAATACTAACAATAACCAGTCCCAGGACAGTGACAGGGTAACACAAAGAATTCGACCCAACACAATCGTCGCTAAGCAAAAGGAAAAATATCTGTCATATTGGGCAGAAACAACAAAAACCCAAAGCAAACTCAATTGCTACTTGGCCCTAAACAGACAATACAACATAGCTGATTACCTGACCATGGTAAAGGATAACAAACTGAGAAGAACCTTGACAAGGTACAGACTTAGCGAACATAGCCTAGCGATCGAAAAAGGCAGACACAGGCAGACCAGGCTGCCAAGAGAAGACAGGATATGCTCTCACTGCAGTCAGGGAGTAGTGGAGACAGAGATGCACTTCCTCACAGCCTGTGGAAAATATCAGGGCATCAGAGAGAATTTCTACCAAAAATTCTCACAAATATGCCCTGAATTCAGAAATCTGACTGACAACCAAAAACTCCCATTCCTACTGGGGGAGGAGAGAAGCTGTGTAACACTGGCGGCACACTATGTTACAGCTTGCCATGAACAGAGGGACAACCAGTAAACTAAGACAAGAGTATATATAAACAAGGCGAATGTATATTTATAAACTCAGGGATATACCTGTTTATACACTGTATGAATGGAACCGCGTTTATGTGTTCAACCATAAATGTATTTTGATGCTTTGGCAACATAAGATGTACCTTATCATGCCAATAAAGCGATTTGTATTGTATTGTATTGTATAGAGGGGTAGGTTAGAGGGGTGGGTTAGAGGGGTGGGTTAGAGGGGTAGGTTACAGGTGTGGGTTAGAGGGGTGGGTTAGAGGGGTGGATTAGAGGGGTGGGTAGAGGGGTGGGTTAGAGGGGTAGGTTAGAGGGGTGGGTTAGAGGGGTGGGTTAGAGGGGTGGGTAGAGGGGTGGGTTAGAGGGGTGGGTTAGAGGGGTGGGTTAGAGGTGTGGGTAGAGGGGTGGGTTAGAGGGGTGGGTAGAGGGGTTAGTTAGAGGGCTGGGTAGAGGGGTGAGTTAGAGGGGTGGGTTAGAGGGGTGGGTTAGAGGGGTGGGTGGAGGAGTGGTTTAGAGGGATGGGTTAGAGGGGTGGGTAGAGGGGTGGGTTAGAGGGGTGGGTAGAGGGGTGGGTTAGAGGGGTGGGTTAGAGGGGTGGGTTAGAGGTGTGGGTAGAGGGGTGGGTTAGAGGGGTGGGTAGAGGGGTTGGTTAGAGGGCTGGGTAGAGGGGTGAGTTAGAGGGGTGGGTTAGAGGGGTGGGTTAGAGGGGTGGGTGGAGGAGTGGTTTAGAGGGATGGGTTAGAGGGGTGGGTAGAGGGGTGGGTTAGAGGGGTGGGTAGAGAGGTGCGTTGGAGGGGTGGGTAGAGGGGTGCATTGGAGGGGTGGGTAGAGGGGTGCATTGGAGGGGTGAGGCACAGCAATGGGGCAGAGGAATGGGGCAGAGGAGTAGAGTATAGGAACAGAAGTGGGCCATTCAGCCCCTCGAGCCTGTTCCGCCATTCATTTAGATCATGGCTGATCTGTATCTCAACTCCATCTAACCACTTTAGTTCTAAATCCTTAATACGCTTGTCTAACAAAAATCGCTCAATCTCAGTTTTGAAATTTTCAATTGACCCCCAGCCTCAACAGCCATTTTTGGAGGGAGAGAGTTCCAGATTTCCACTACCCTTTGTGTGAAGAAATGCTTCCTGATGTCATCCCTGAATGGCTGAGCACTAAGTTTAATGTTATGCCTCCTTGTAATTGGGTGAGTGAGGGGAGTGAGTGAGGGGAGTGAGTGAGTGGAGTGAGTGAGTGGAGTGAGTGAGTGGAGTGAGTGAGTGGAGTGAGTGAGGGGAGTGAGTGAGTGAGTGAGTGAGGGGAGTGAGTGAGGGGAGTGAGTGAGGGGAGTGAGGGGAGTGAGTGAGTGAGGGGAGTGAGTGAGCGGAGTGAGTGAGGGGAGTGAGGGGAGTGAGTTAGTGGAGTGAGTGAGGGAGTGATTGAGTGGAGTGAGGGAGGGGAGTGAGTGAGGGGAGTGAGTGAGTGGAGTGAGTGAGGGGAGTGAGTGAGTGGAGTGAGTGAGGGGAGTGAGTGAGGGGAGTGAGTGAGTGGAGTGAGTGAGTGGAGTGAGTGAGTGGAGTGAGTGAGGGGAGTGAGTGAGGGGAGTGAGGGGAGTGAGTGAGTGGAGTGAGTGAGTGGAGTGAGTGAGTGGAGTGAGTGAGTGGAGTGAGTGAGGGGAGTGAGTGAGGGGAGTGAGTGAGGGGAGTGAGGGGAGTGAGTGAATGGAGTGAGTGAGGGGAGTGAGTGAGGGGAGTGAGTGAGGGGAGTGAGTGAGGGGAGTGAGTGAGTGGAGTGAGTGAGGGGAGTGAGTGAGTGGAGTGAGTGAGTGGAGTGAGTGAGGGGAGTGAGTGAGTGGAGTGAGTGAGGGGAGTGAGGGGAGTGAGTGAGTGGAGTGAGTGAGGGGAGTGAGTGAGTGGAGTGAGTGAGGGGAGTGAGTGAGTGGAGTGAGTGAGGGGAGTGAGTGAGTGGAGTGAGTGAGTGGAGTGAGTGAGTGAGTGGAGTGAGTGAGGGGAGTGAGTGAGGGGAGTGAGTGAGTGGAGTGAGTGAGTGGAGTGAGTGAGGGGAGTGAGTGAGTGGAGTGAGTGAGTGGAGTGATTGAGGGGAGTGAGTGAGGGGAGTGAGTGAGTGGAGTGAGTGAGTGGAGTGAGTGAGGGGAGTGAGTGAGTGGAGTGAGTGAGTGGAGTGATTGAGGGGAGTGAGTGAGGGGAGTGAGTGAGTGGAGTGAGTGAGTGGAGTGAGTGAGTGGAGTGAGTGAGGGGAGTGAGTGAGTGGAGTGAGTGAGGGGAGTGAGTGAGGGGAGTGAGTGAGTGGAGTGAGTGAGTGGAGTGAGTGAGGGGAGTGAGTGAGTGGAGTGAGTGAGGGGAGTGAGTGAGTGGAGTGAGTGAGGGGAGTGAGTGAGGGGAGTGAGTGAGTGGAGTGGGTGAGTTGAGTGAGTGAGTGGAGTGAGTGAGTGGAGTGAGTGAGTGGAGTGAGTGAGGGGAGTGAGTGAGTGGAGTGAGTGAGTGGAGTGAGTGAGGGGAGTGAGTGAGTGGAGTGAGTGAGTGGAGTGAGTGAGTGGAGTGAGTGAGGAGAGTGAGTGAGTGGAGTGAGTGAGGGGAGTGAGTGAGGGGAGTGAGTGAGTTGAGTGAGTGAGTGGAGTGAGTGAGTGGAGTGAGTGAGTGGAGTGAGTGAGTGGAGTGAGTGAGTGGAGTGATTGAGGGGAGTGAGTGAGGGGAGTGAGTGAGTGGAGTGAGTGAGTGGAGTGAGTGAGGGGAGTGAGTGAGTGGAGTGAGTGAGTGGAGTGATTGAGGGGAGTGAGTGAGGGGAGTGAGTGAGTGGAGTGAGTGAGTGGAGTGAGTGAGTGGAGTGAGTGAGGGGAGTGAGTGAGTGGAGTGAGTGAGGGGAGTGAGTGAGGGGAGTGAGTGAGTGGAGTGAGTGAGTGGAGTGAGTGAGGGGAGTGAGTGAGTGGAGTGAGTGAGGGGAGTGAGTGAGTGGAGTGAGTGAGGGGAGTGAGTGAGGGGAGTGAGTGAGTGGAGTGGGTGAGTTGAGTGAGTGAGTGGAGTGAGTGAGTGGAGTGAGTGAGTGGAGTGAGTGAGGGGAGTGAGTGAGTGGAGTGAGTGAGTGGAGTGAGTGAGGGGAGTGAGTGAGTGGAGTGAGTGAGTGGAGTGAGTGAGTGGAGTGAGTGAGGAGAGTGAGTGAGTGGAGTGAGTGAGGGGAGTGAGTGAGGGGAGTGAGTGAGTTGAGTGAGTGAGTGGAGTGAGTGAGTGGAGTGAGTGAGTGGAGTGAGTGAGGGGAGTGAGTGAGGGGAGTGAGTGAGTGGAGTGAGTGAGTGGAGTGAGTGAGTGGAGTGAGTGAGGGGAGTGAGTGAGGGGAGTGAGTGAGTGGAGTGAGTGAGGGGAGTGAGTGAGGGGAGTGAGTGGAGTGAGTGAGTGGAGTGAGTGAGGGGAGTGAGTGAGGGGAGTGAGTGAGGGGAGTGAGTAGTCGAGTGAGTGAGGAGAGTGAGTGAGGGGAGTGAGTGAGGGGAGTGAGTGAGTGGAGTGAGTGAGGAGAGTGAGTGAGTGGAGTGAGTGAGGGGAGTGAGTGAGGGGAGTGAGTGAGGGGAGTGAGTGAGTTGAGTGAGTGAGTGGAGCGATTAAGGGGAGTGAGTGAGGGGAGTGAGTGAGGGATTGAGTAGTCGAGTGAGTGAGGGGAGTGAGTGAGTGGAGTGAGTGAGGAGAGTGAGTGAGGGGAGTGAGTGAGGAGAGTGAGTGAGTGGAGTGAGTGAGAGGAGTGAGTGAGGGGAGTGAGTGAGGAGAGTGAGTGAGTGGAGTGAGTGAGTGGAGTGAGTGAGTGGAGTGAGTGAGGGGAGTGAGTGAGGGGAGTGAGTGAGTGGAGTGAGTGAGGAGAGTGAGTGAGTGGAGTGAGTGAGGAGAGTGAGTGAGTGGAGTGAGTGAGAGGAGTGAGTGAGGGGAGTGAGTGAGGGGAGTGAGTGAGTTGAGTGAGTGAGGGGAGTGAGTGAGGAGAGTGAGTGAGGGGAGTGAGTGAGTGGAGTGAGTGAGAGGAGTGAGTGAGGGGAGTGAGTGAGGGGAGTGAGTGAGTTGAGTGAGTGAGTGGAGTGATTAAGGGGAATGAGTGAGGGGAGTGAGTGAGGGGAGTGAGTGAGGGGAGTGAGTGAGTTGAGTGAGTGAGTGGAGTGAGTGAGGGGAGTGAGTGAGTTGAGTGAGTGAGTGAGTGGAGTGATTAAGGGGAATGATGGGGTTGAGTGAGGGGCCAATTCGAGAGTTTACGTGATTCATCCATTTGGCTCCACAACACAACAGTGAGGCAAATCCCATGGTGCCTAGGGACATTTAGGGCTGGATTTTGACTTTGGGGCGGATCAGGTGGTCGGCGGGTCCCGCCCCCGCCCCCACCCCCGCCTCCGATGTGAGGCGGGACAATTGAGCGATTTTGCCCTAATTGGGCGCTTGATTTCCAGTGTCTGGAAACCCCTGGGCCAATGAGTCTTTAGGTCCTGAAACTCGCCTCTGATGACGTCATCTATACGTACAGTTGCATTTAAGGCCTGCAAGCAGCCTTGGTTCATTTTCTGCCGACTTTGTTGCTGAGACTTCTGAGGGATTAGTGGTGCAAACATAGCAAGCTCCAGACCCAAGTGCGTACCTCGCTTTGATGAGGACTCCCTCCAAGCTCTGGTGGAGGGAGCAAGAGCGCATAAGGAAGTGCTGTTTCCTTCCTCTGGGAGGAAGAAACCTCCCCAACAGATCAAAGCTGTGTGGCTGCAACTGGCACAGGAGGTCAGGGCCAACTCAATGTGCAGCAGAACCTGGCTGCAGTGCAGAAAGAGGTTTCATGACCTTCTCCGCACAGGAAAAGTGAGTATTACATCACCATGATCCTCAATCTGATCCCCATCGCCCCTCATCACCAGCACTCTTCATTGTCAACCTCCTCCTCCACATCCCATTTGACGCTTACATCCCTGACCCTTAACCATTCCCTCTCTCTGTATGTTCACATTCACTATTCAACTATGCAGCCCTCACACTCCCTATCACTGTGATGCTATGACAACAACTTACAACACACAGGGAGGGCCCTTGGTCTTGGCACCTCACTCCATCTTTGTGTCCTTCTAAGCATCTATGCTATGGATTCTTTACACTCACTCCTTCATTCTCACTCAAACTCCACTTGTGTCCCTCATTGCAGGAAAAGGGAGCTCACAATAAAAGGGAAATGGCGAAGACAGGAAGAGGGCCATCCTCAATAGCCCAGCTCACCAGTGCAGAGGAGGTGGCCCTGGAGATCTTGGGAGTCGAGGAGGATGTGCAAGTGGGGGACGGACAGACGGGCGCATCAGAGCAAGCTGGTGACAGAATAGTTTTTCATCTCTCATTGACATTGCATGAGTGACTGATATTGATTCTGATGCTCTAACAGATTGACTTATGAGCTTCTGCACAATTCAATGTGCATATAACATTTATCTCACATGTCTAACTCTTTTCTTTACTCCCCGACAGGACCATCGACAGCCCCCCTCCCCACTGTCCAGGAGGAACAGCCTGAGCCCCCAGACTCGTCAGAGGAAGCTGCAACCTCTGAGGGCGCAGCATCAGCAGAATTAAGTGCACCCAGCACTAGCGCAGACACTCACACCTCGGTGGGACCTTCGCGAGATAGAGTAGTGTTGTCACCTGGTGTGTCACAGCTCACAAGTGAGCATCAGCAGATTGTGGAGACAGGGACAGCAGTGGAGAGTCCTCGTCGGAGGGCGCAGGACTCTCCCAGCTCGTCTCCACTGCATGTTGACCCTGTGCCTCCGGGTCCATCCAGAAGGAGAGTGGTGATAGAACTCCAGGAACAGGTGCAGGGGCCTCTGGCAGATTTTGTCTCCAGGGTCGCTGCGAGTGTGGAGCGGATGGAGGAGTCCATCGCTAACATGAGCAGAGCCTTTGTGAAGGCATTGGCGCATGAACGTATCACCACGGAAAGGATGGCTACCTCCATGGAAAGGATGGCTACCTCCATGGTAAGGCTGGCTACCGTACAGGAGAGGATGGCTATGGTAGAGGAGAGGATGGCTATGGTAGAGGAGAGGATGGCTACGGCCATGGAGGAGCTTAGTAGCCAGGGTCTTGAAAATATGGTCATTGTTCAGAATAGACAGACATCTCTGGAGGAGCGATGGTCAGCTATTGAGCAGAGAAACCAGAGCTTCATGGAAGTCCCCTGGAGTAGGACTTCCAGTGCAGAAACGGGTCCTCATGGCCCCCTGAAGTGCAGCAAGGTGCTGTCAAGCCACTTGCTAGCTCTGAAGTGGGGCTGATCCACGATACGGATGTTGGTGGCAGTGAACAAGGCAGTGGGGGCTCCTCTCCAAGCGCTCACACTCCCATGCCACAGCAAAGCCCTCGGTCAGAGCCCCACCAGAGTCCCCACCCAACTGAGATCGGCGTCTCAGCCTCTGCACAGCCACAGGAGCAGCAGACTGTTGACGAGCCCTCACAGGCTCGCAACCCCAGAGGACGCCCGCCAAAGGTGTTGAGACAGGAGCAGCATGAAAGTGAGCAAGGGGCCTCCACATCTGCTGAAGCCACAGGGGAAGCACCACGTAGGAGCACGCATAAGAGGAAGATAAAGCACAAGTAGTCACAAGGGTAGTCACTTGGGTGTTCTGTTCTGTTTAATTCTGAAATGCCATCCGTGAATTTATGTTATAAAATGACTTTATGGCAAACTGTTGACGTTGTGGGCTGTGTCATTTCGCAAATGGGACTTCCACATTGAGGGCTCAGGGCGACTTGGATTTGTCCTGATGGTGGTCAGAGTGATAGGAAGCCATAGGTTCATGACCATTGTCAATGGTGTGGTAAGAAGGTGTGAGGCAAATGTGTTTGATTGGGCAGCCTAAGCAAATCTGGCCAAGATGAGTGCATCCCTTGCATCCAGGGCAGCAATGTTCTCGTGTGCTGCTGCCGCTGGTTGATGCACCTCCGCAAGGTCTTCATTCTCATTCTCCTCCTCCTCATCCTCATCCTCCTCCTCCTCCTCCTCCTCCTGATCTGAGGAGGCTATGCGATGAGCCACTTGTACCTCAGGCAGCTGCAAGCCATGACGCTGTGCCATGTTGTGAAGTGCACAGCAGACCATGACGATTCTGGAGACCCCGGCTGCTGAGTACTGCAGGGCTCCACCTGACCTATCAAGGCATCTGAATCGCATCTTCAGCAAGCCGATGGTTTGCTCGATAATGGATCTGGTGGAAATGTGGCTGGAGTTGTAGCGCTCCTCAGCTTCGTTGGATGGCCTCCTCAACGGCATCATTAATCATGTCTTCAGGGGATAGCTCTTGTCTCCAAGTAGCCATCCGCAAAGTTGGTCTGGCGGACTGTAGAGCGGAGGCACACTAGACTGCTGCAGGAAGAAGGAGTCATGGCAACTGCCAGGGTACTTGGCACAAACATGCAAAATTTCCTTCTTGTGGTCACACACCAGCTGCATGCTGAGGGAGTGGAAGCCCTTGCGGTTGACAAAAATACCCGGATTGTGATGGGGTGCCCTAAGGGCCATATGTGTGTAGTCTACGATGCCCTGCACCCTTGGAAAGCCTGCCAGATTAGCAAATCCAACCGCACGCGTGGTTACACTTGCTTGATCCTTGGAGAAGTTGATGTAATTGTGCAGATTGGCAAAGAGGGCATCGGTTACCTGCGTGATGCAAGTGTGTGCGGCCGCCTGGGAGATGCCACTGATGTCTGCTGTTGATCCCTGGAATGAACCTAAAGCAAAAAAGTTGAGTGCGGTAGTGACTTTGACGGCCACTGGTAATGGGTGCTGTAAGATTTGCAAAATTTCTACATCTTCCCGAAGGTTATTAATAAGAAAAGGGACCCTGCATGGACATTTTTAATGAAAAAGGGTGCCCAAGATGGCGCCCGTGCCTCGTAGCAGAAAGCCTGTGAGATTTTAAATCTGGACTCTGCAACGCAGACAGCTTGTGGATTGAAACCAAAGCTGCAGTTTCTGTGAAGAGAGACTTTGTATTTTGAAACCAGACAGGACTCTGAATTATGTATTAGACCGAATTGGAGACAAATCTAAATTCAGTTAGGCCTATAGTTAAGGCCATCAAGCAGTTTACATATATAATCGGAAACAGATTAAGGAAGCCATCGAGGCTGGACAGGCCCATCAAGGAACATTCCTGACAAAACAAGTCAATTAACGGGCCGGTAGATGCGATTACTGGCCATCTAAAAACAGTTAGTATGGATTGCTACCATTATTTAAAATAGCCCGCCAAGATTAAGACAAAGAACTAACCTGATTTGGCGCGCAGATAAGAGTCTTCGAAAAGAGTATAATTGAAGGCCCTGGGTAGCAATCTCTCTCTTCTCTCTCTGCTCTGCTTGGCTCTTCGGCCCCTCGCCCTCGTGGCTGTCGCTCTTTCCCCATCCCGCGCTTACCCCCTGGCCTTTACCCGTGCCTTTTGCCATTCCATCTAGAAATCGCCCCGGCATTGCATCGGGCGGACACGGACAATTCAGGTCAGGCGAGGCGGGACGCGACGAGGGGAGGAGGGAAGACCAACTGAGGAAGACCAACTGAGGAAGACCAACTGAGGGTAGGCTTCGAATCATCGGGCCTTCAGCCTCAGCCAACCTGCGACTATCTTCATGCAAACTCAAGCTGTCGGCTGAAGAAGAAGACTCATCCCTGCAAGGTAAAGTACCCAAACAGAGACTTCAACTTTGGGGTACTCGAACCTGGACAACTCCCTTGCAGCGCCCGGAGACCATGTGACGACGGCAGGCTCCAGAGAGCACCAAGAGCGAACCTCAAACCCCACCGCAGTTTTGAGTCCAACAAACCCTTTTGATTGGTGAGCATAAATTCTGGCCCCTCATAGCTTGCTCTAGTTAGATATAGGGGGTGGGATAAGGATAAGGGGATTGTTAAGATAGTTGTTTTCCCTCGATGTGCCGTGTGTTCCCCATTCCCTGTATAAGTATAGTTATTTGTATTTGCCTGTGATTTTATATACTGGTAACTTCTCATAAGACTGTATTAATTTTTCCTGTTTTATAAAATCCTGAGTTTTGCTTACATCCAAACCACCTGTCTACTTGAGTCTTTTCTGTATCGCTACCTGTACCTAAGTCTGGTGTTGAGAATCCCAGGGGCGTGGGAGCGATTCGAACCGCTCACGGGCAGTCAGAGGCATAACTGACTGGGCTCACGCGCCACCCCCTACAGTGTCCACCCATTCCTCTGGGCTCCAGGTCTTGCTGCACCATTGCGCAGGTGTCACCCACTACCTCTCGTGAAAGTCTCAGCCTCCTTTGGCACTGCTGCTCAGTCATGTTGAGGTAGCTCATCCTCTGTCTGTAAACCCTGCTTTGGGGGTATCTCCTGCGGCGACGTCCTTCCCTGCACTGGCGCCTTCCTTCCCTGCGCTGGCGCCTTCCTTCCCTGCGCTGGCGCCTTCTGGCCTGTGCAGCTTCAGGTGGGTGAGCAGCAGGTTGGTGCTCCTGTTGTTGGTCCTGCTGTTGGTGCTGCTGTTGTTCAGGGTTTTGCTGCTGCCGCGGCTGGTCTTCGTCCGAATCTGAGGTCCAGGAGGAAAGGAAATAAATGGTACCCGTGCTATAGGTATATACCTCAGTTGAGGAAGTGCTCAGTCAAGGTGGGGAGAGGGGTTTCCCAGGAGGTTACACTGGAGATGGATCTCAGCTTCAAAACTTCTGAAATGAGTAGGCCTGCTAAAAGTTCTCCCAGTCCTGAGAAAACAAAGTTCTACCTGCAAATGATCATTGTTGAAAACTCCTTTTTAATGGTGGACTGCAGTTGTTAGTAAGCCATCTACGTGTGAGGCCACCAGGATTAACTGGCATGTGTCAGGGGAGGCGTGCAGCACGCGGGAAATCTGTTAAACTCAGAAAGGCCTCTCAAAATGGCATTATAGAGGCACTTAAGTGGCTGTTAAGGGCCTTAAGGGCCAATCCCGCCTCTTGGAGGTGGGACTGAAATGGGGTCTGAAAGCCCGCTTTTGGGAAAGTTGCTCAGAGGTGGGTTGGAGGCGGGATTGGAGCCCGCCGCCATTTTTTGCAACTTTTCCACCTGACCCGCCTCCAATTCCACCTCCTTGGGCCTGGCAAAATCCAGCCCATAAAATTTACAGCTTTATTGCAAGAACCATGCTGGGAGAGCTGGACCAGTCCGCTTCATCACTCCTGATGTGTGCTGGGAGCACATACTGGGAAATTCCTCACTCCCAATAATATTAATGGTCAGAACACCATGAACTGGGGATAAGGAATTTCCCAATATGGGATTTGATATGTGTGAGGGGAAAATCCCAGCCCAGAAATCTCAAAATGGTTTGTTATGTCGAACTCTGAGAACAAATTGACATGCCAGTAAAAGTTAGGTACTTTATTGTGATCTTTTCTGCTGCTTAGCTTTGCTTCTGTATAGATTTACACCTTCCAATAAATTCGCAGGAGTAGTTCTAGCCAGAGCTACATGATCTGCCAGCATGTAGTTATTCCATTTTTATTAAAGATCAGGAGGATACGATGGTATCTACCCTGAGTCCATTGTTTGCTGTGTGGCAACTGGTAGTTCAGGCATCAGGGTATGTTTTGGTTGATAGGAATCGTAGCCTGTGTGTGGAAGCTGATGTTTGCATTGAGCAAGTGTCAGGCATGCTGGGAAGTAACCTGAATTACTCACCAATAACCTCACCAATAACCTGCTCACTGATGCCCAGTTTGGGTTCCGCCAAGACCACTCAGCTCCTGACCTCATTACAGCCTTGGTCCAAACATGAACAAAGGAGCTGAATTCGAGAGGTGAGGTGAGAGTGACTGCTCTTGACATCAAGGCAGCATTTGACCGAGTGTGGCATCAAGGAGTCCTAGTAAAACTGAAGTCAATGGGAATTGGGGGGAAAACTCTCCACTGGCTGGAGTCATACCTAGCACAAAGGAAGATAGTTGTGGTGGTTGAAAGTCAATCATCACAGCCCCAGGACATCGCTGCAGGAGTTCCTCAGGACAGTGTCCTAGGCCCAACCATCTTCAGCTGCTTCATAAATGGCCTTCCCTCCAACATAAGGTCAGAAATGGGGATGTTCGCTGATGACTGCACAGTGTTCAGCGCCATTCACAACTCCTCAGATAATGAAGCAGTCCATGCCCGCATTATCGCATGTAACAAGACCTGGCGACCTTTTCCACCTAGAAGGACAAGGGCAGCAGGCGCATGGGAACACCACCACCTCCAAGTTCCCCTTCAAGTCACAGACCATCCTGACTTAGAAATATATCGCCGATCCTTCATCGTCGCTGGGTCAAAATCCTGGAACTACCTCCCTAACAGCACTGTGGGAGCACCTTCACCACACGGACTGCAGCGGTTCAAGAAGGCGGCTCACCACCACCTTCTCAACGGCAATTAGGGATGGTCAATAAATGCCTGCCTTGCCAGTGATGCTCACTTCCCATAAATGAATTTAAAAAAAATTGTAACACTGCCTTGTTAAATCATAAGAACGGGAGGGAAGATAAACAGAAGTCCTGAGCTCCACTCTGAGCCATTATCAGTAATAAATACTGAACAGCACCAAGTACAGCTGCAGCCAGTCTTAAATAAGGATCGGATGAATGGAGTTCTCAGTAACGCTGTGTATTGGAGGTACCTTTCCCTGTGGATTCTCAGTCTGTCAGCTCACGGCAGTGAGGGAAGAGCAGTCCCCACTGACTGTCAGAGAGAAGCTTCAACAGTGGCCACCTGCAAATGGCGCGCTGCGATATCAGAGTGAAAGGTTAAAGCGTATTTTATTTATTCATCCTCGGGCTGTGGGAGTCGCTGGCAAGGCTGGCATTTATTGCCCATCCCTAGTTTCCCTCGAGTGGGTGGTGGTGAGCCGCCTTCTTGAGCCTCTCCATCAATCCATCTGTCTCATGGTTTAATGGAAGTATCACCCCAGTTACTACTTGTACGCTAATTTAAACAGTGTGACTGCCGGCTCGGTGAGTTCCGGCGGATAATTAATCTGCTCGTAAAATAGAATCCAAATATAAATGTTAAAACATGCTGGCGTCTGCTCAAATTATAAATGTCGTGTTTCAAGTCTCTTTACTTCATTCCACATGGAAAGGGCGGGATCTGAATCTCTTGGTCACCTGCTTCTCACACAGCCCCAGGAGCCGGAGAGGGCAGACTGTGGGCAGACTGTGGGCAGACTGTGGGCACTGGTGAGAGGGCAGACTGTGGGCAGACTGGGCAGACTGTGGGCACTGGTGAGAGGGAAGACTGTGGGCAGACTGTGGGCAGACTGTGGGCACTGGTGAGAGGGCAGACTGTGGGCAGACTGTGGGCAGACTGTGGGCAGACTGGGCAGACTGTGGGTACTGGTGAGAGGGAAGACCGTGGGCAGACTGCGGGCAGACTGTGGGCACTGGGGAGAGGGCAGACTGATGGCAGACTGGGCAGACTGTGGGCAGACTGTGGGCAGACTGTGGGCACTGGGGAGAGGGCAGACTGTGGGCAGACTGTGGGCAGACTGAGGGCACTGGTGAGAGGGCAGACTGTGGGCAGATGGTGGGTGTAGTGTCCGTGTGTTGATAAAGACACTGAAGACAGGAGTTGGTTCATAGGTATTTACTAAGCAAAGTCTGGGGGGGGGGGTTTCTAAAGGATATACACAATACACAGGCTTATATAGCCCAAGTGGCAATTACCGACATTACGCACACCTGGGGCTCTTAAAGGCACATACACCACAATTCCTCCCCTTTTAGCTAACCAGTACATCATATTTTAAGTAATTATTAATTACATGTTATATGCAAAATAATATACATTGCTGTAATTAATTAATTATAAGTTAGTCTCTCAGGAGGCTTCCTGACTCGGTCCGGATAACTCCTCGGGGGTGTAGCAGTTTCTGGTGGTGTAGTAGGTTCTTCTGGCAAGGCTGATTCGGCTTGAATGCCAGTGTCGGGTTCATCGGGTTCCAGTATCACCGGATCGGAGGTAGATATGGGTATCTCTACTTCATCGTTAGATGTATAGAGTGGTGGTGTAGGTTGTCCCTTTTCGGATGACTTTATGATTTGGTCAGCATGGCGCCTTATTATGCTTTCTCCGATGTCCACGGTATACATCAGTGGTCCTAGTCGTGTGCAGATAGTTCCAGGTTGCCATTTCTCGGTACGGTAATCCCGGGCCAAAACCTGTTGGCCTATCTGGAAGGCCCTAGTTGGCCTTTCATTCATGCCTTGAAACTGCCGGTTTTCCACGTCCCTTCTGATGTTGGGCTTGACCAAATCCAGCCGGCATCTTAGGTTTCTATTGAAGAACATCATGGCGGGAGTTTGGTTGGTAACCATATGTGTTGCATTCCTGTATGCGAATAAGAAGTTATCCACCTTGTGCTGAAGTTTTATGTCTTCATTACCCATGGCCTTTATGGCCTTCTTGAAGGTCTGGACAAACCTTTCAGCCAATCCATTGGTGGCGGGGTGGTATGGGGCGGACGTGTAGTGCTTTACCCCATTGTTTTTTAAGAACTTTCTGAATTCTTCGGACACAAATTGCGGTCCATTATCAGAACATATCTGTTCCGGCAGCCCATTCCTGGCAAATATGGTCCTCAATACTGTGATGGTTTTTTCCGTGGTGGTGGAGGACATCTTTATTACCTCCGGCCACTGGCGTGTGCATCAACCGCGATTAAGAACATTGAGTCCATAAATGGACCAGCAAAGTCGATGTGCACCCTTTGCCAGGGAGATGAGGACCACTCCCATGGATGTAGAGGGGCCTGTGGTGGAGCGTTTTGGACCTTCTGGCATCCTAGGCAGCTCTTGGTCATGTCTTCGATGTCTCCATCGATACCTGGCCACCATACAAACGCCCTAGCTAGGTTCTTCATTTTCACTCCACCCAGATGCCCCTTGTGAAGCTCCTTTAGCACTTTATCCTGGAGTTTGGGTGGAATCACCACTCTGGATCCACACATCAAGGTTCCTCGGCACACTGACAGCTGTTCTCTTCTTTGCAAGAATGCTGGCAACAGTGGTTCGCCATGTGCTGGCCATCCCTTCACTGTTAAATCGTAGACCCGTGAGAGAGTCGGGTCATTTCTCGTCTCCCTTTCAATGGCAGAATTTGTCACTGGTAGACATTCCACTATGGTAGAGTGGAATATCTCTACTGGGTCTACTGTAGGTGCCTCTTCTATCGTTGGCAACGGTAGGCGCGATAAACCGTCAGCATTCCCATGCTGTTTTGACCCTTTGTATTCTATGTTGTATTGGTGTGCCCCTAGAAAAAGGGACCACCTCTGTAGCCTTTGTGCTGTCATAATGGGAACACCTTTTTTAGGGTTGAATATGGAGATGAGGGGTTGATGGTCAGTCAACAAGGTAAATTTTTGTCCGTGTAGGTAATGGTTGAATTTCTTTACTCCCCATACCAGGCTGAGTGCTTCCCTGTCGATTTGGGCATAGTTACGCTCAGCTGAGTTCAATGAGCGTGACGCAAAAGCTATCGGCTGTTCCGAGCCATCAGGGAATTTATGCGATAATACTGCTCCTATGCCGTAAGGGGGTGCATCGCACGCCAGTCTGATTGGCAGTGATGGGTTGTAATGAGCCAAAACTTCTTTGGATGTGATTAAGGCCTAGAAATTCATTGTAGCCACTTTTGGGGCGTTAAAGTCGGGCGGCCGCTAAAGTTTGCGCCCGCCGCCAAATCGAGGCCACTTCTGCGATATTCATTAGCTTCACCCTAAGAGTTTGCTCGAGCGCTAAAACTGGTGCTGGACGCCTCTCTTTAGGCGCTAAGCCGGAGGTGCTGAGCGAGAGCGCCCAGGCCAGGCGCAGCACAGATGCGGCCATCTCGTGATTGACAGCAGACACCCTGGCGCCGGCCAGCTCTTAAGGGGGAAGGGTCGACTTTGTCTGCTGCCACGCCCTGGATAGTGGAGCCCTCCAGCTAGGCCTGAACACTGCTGCTGGGCCCAAATAGCGCCTGAAGCCATGCAGAGGGCCCGTGAACGAGCGCTGCGCTTCTCAGAGCGTGATCTGAGTGTGCTGGTTGGTGGTGTCGAGAAGAGGCGCCATATTTTGTACCCGGACAATGGCAGGAGGGCGCCGCTCCGCGCCTACCGGAGAGCCTGGAGGCATGTCGCCAGCAAGGTGTCAGCCAACAGCGAGGTCCCCAGGACCGGTGTCCAATGCCGCAAAAAGTTTAATGACCTCACGCGGATTGTCAGGGTGAGTACCCTTTCCAGTGACCTCCTCATCCTTGCATGTGCACCTCACATTATGGGCAAAGGGACCTGAAAGCCCGAATGGCCAGCCCTCATCCAGCAGCTATGGGACAGGCATGAACATCAATTGCACATTCTGCACTTAACACACTGGCCAAGCTATTCCACCATGGGAGGCAGTGCACACAAGATCAGGGCGACACACTGGCCAGGCTCTTCCACCATGGGAGGCAGTGCACACAAGATCAGGGCGACACACTGTACTTAGAGGCCGTCCTTTCTCTTGCAGGCCAAGCTGGCTAATAATCGGAAGAGCCGGACTGCGACCGGGGGAGGCCGACCCCAGATCCAGCCGCTCACCGAGCTTCAACATCGCGTGGAGCGCATCATGGGTGCCCGGGTGATTGGCCCTGTTGCATGTGGAGATGCCGACCCTGTTCTGGGCACCAATGGTAAGGACATCCACGTTTGGACCTCTCTCGTCCCACTTGCGCATCAGATCTACATCCTTTGTGTGGTGTATGTGCCTTTAAGAGCCCCAGGTGTGCGTAATGCCGGTAATTGCCACTTGGGCTATATAAGCCTGTGTATTGTGTATATCCTTTAGAACCCCCCCCCAGACTTGCTTAGTAAATACCTATGAACCAACTCCTGTCTTCAGTGTCTTTATCTACACACGGACACTACAGTGGCGACGAAGTGGAAACGGACTTACCTGCAATTCGGCAGCACCTCAAGGACATCGATTCTTCCAGCGTCCAGAAGACTCAAGGAAGTAATAGAAACTGTGGTTTCACCAGCTGGCCAAGCTGGTGGCAGGTACTGCGCTAATCCTTCCTGAGCGTCAGGCTGGGGCTCCAGCGGCGGGCTCTACAGCTGAGACAGGCAGCGAAATCGGAGGCAAGCAATAACGGACTGGGAGGGTGCACTCGGGAGACGGCCGGCGCGGCAAGCAGGTCAGCGTTTAGACCTCCGTCGGGAACGAGTCTCCAACAGTGAATAAACGGAAACCACAGTAAAACAGCATTGTTATCGGTAGCAGCGGCGGGAAAGCGCAGGAAGCGCCATATCGTTGCTACAGAGAAAAAAAAAAAGCGCGGGAAGCGCCATATCTTTTTTGAAATGCCTAAGTCTGGCAATATTGATGCTTTTGATAATGAAACAGAGCCTAACTTTGGCAATATTGATGTTTTTGATAACAAGATAGAGTATTGGACCACATATGTAGAAAGAGTGGAGGTGTTTTGCACCGCAAATGGAATAGAAGATGAAAAAAAAGCTTCAGTGCTTCTGGATCTAATGGGCGCAGAAACATACAAGCTGTTACGCAACTTAATCACTCCAGCCGAACCGATGGACAAGAATTTTGAGGAGATTGTTGATACCCTACACTGCCAATTCGAGGTAGGACTGGCAGATTCTCTGCAAGACAAATTCATCTGCGATCCCCTAAGTGTAGAAACACAAAAAAAGGTATCTTCTGGAAAAGATTTAACACTGGACAAGGCTTTCAGTGCAATAGGAGCGGCAAAGATACATCAAAGGCCACAGGACTTCGGCACCCATGAAATGACACGGGGTTTCGAGAGATGTTATCGCTGCGGCAGATCCAACCATGACCAGAGGGATTGCTGGTTCAAAGAAAAAGCATGCAGGCGATGCGGAAAGATGGGACACATTCCACGTGTATGCCGATCTGAAAATAAAAAATCCACTAACGGGAAAAGAATCAATAAGGAAAAGCACAGAAAGGTACAAATGATGATGGACAGTAGCTCCAAAGACCAGAAGAGCGATAGCGACTCTGGGAACAAGAGACTAGGCTCTCTCAAATTACATAATGTAATTGCCAATGAAGATTACCAGACCATTTGGGTTACCCTCATAATAGCAGGGTCCCCAGTTAAAATGGAGCTAGATACAGGATCAGCTCTAACCGTAATAAATCGACGAGATTACGAGAGGCTATTTTCGCATATACCTCTAAAAGACACATCCATTATCTTGAAAACATATACGGGGCAGAAAGTATACCTTTAGGTGCCTGTGGTATACAACGGCAAAGAAATACAAAAGTTGTATTTATACATTCTACAAGATGGTGGCCCACCGTTGTTGGGACGTGAATGGATAAGGAAGATACGTTTAGACTGGCACTCCATTCAGGCACTGACGGTGACCAGTAAGGAAAAAAACAATGATGACATCATACCTGAACGATTAAAAGACATCTTGGCCAACGCCAAAGAAGTGTTTCAAGAGAAACTAGGAACCTTGAAAGGCATCACCGCCTCAATAAAAGTGGAAGATGCAGCAATTCCAAAATTTTTTAAGGCAAGACCGGTGCCATACGCAATACGTCCGGCAGTCGAGGCAGAGCTGGAGAATTTGGAAAAGGCAGGCATATTATCCAAAATAGATTGGAGCGAATGGGCAACACCCATCGTTCCAGTCATGAAAAAAGCATTGAAAAATAACTCTGAGGAACAGAGAAAAATTCGCATCTGTGGGGACTTTAAGGTGACTGTAAACCCGGTCCTTCACACGGTACAGTATCCTCTTCCGAGGATAGAAGATATTTTCGCCTCACTATCCGGAGGAAAACGTTTCACAAAAATTGACTTGGCACAGGCATATCTACAGATGGAGGTTGAGGAGACCTCTAAAAAGTATCTCACAATAAACACACACAAAGGCCTGTACCAGTACAATCGACTGGTTTTTGGAGTAGCATCAGCTCCAGCTATCTGGCAAAGAGCTATGGAGCAAGTCCTGCAAGGGATTCCGGGGACTCAGTGTTACCTAGACGACATCCTTATAACAGGAGAAAACGACAACGAGCACCTTGCCAATTTGGAGCAGGTGCTCACTAGGCTGAAAGAACGGGGCCTACGAGCAAATCGCCCCAAGTGCGAATTTTTCCAAAATCAGATATCATATTGTGGCCACATAATTAATAAGGAAGGGTTGCATAAGTCACCTGAAAAAATTGAAGCAGTTATAAAAGCCCCAGCACCTGAAAATGTTTCACAATTGAGGTCATTCCTGGGATTAATAAATTACTATCATAAATTTTTACCGAACTTATCAACTATTCTACACCCTCTTAATGATCTTCTACAGACAGGAGTGATTTGGAAATGGAACGAAGACTGTAAACGTGCCTTCCATAAATGTAAAGACTTAATCACATCCGAGAAAGTTTTGGCTCATTACAACCCATCACTACCAATCAGACTGGCGTGCGATGCATCCCCTTACGGCATAGGAGCGGTATTGTCCCATAGATTCCCTGATGGCTCGGAACGGCCGATAGCTTTTGCGTCACGCTCATTGAACTCAGCTGAGCGTAACTATTCCCAGATAGACAGGGAAGCACTCAGCCTGGTATGGGGAGTGAAGAAATTCAACCATTACCTACACGGACAAAAATTTACCTTGCTGACTGACCATCAACCCCTCATCTCCATATTCAACCCTAAGAAAGGTGTCCCCATTATGACGGCACAAAGACTACAGAGGTGGTCCCTTTTTTCTAGGGGCACACCAACACAACATTGAATACAAAGGGTCAAAACAGCATGGGAATGCTGACGGTTTATCGCGCCTGCCGTTGCCAACGATAGAAGAGGCACCTACAGTAGACCCAGTAGAGATATTCCACTCTACCATAGTGGAATGTCTACTGGTGACAAATTCTGCCATTGAAAGGGAGACCAGAAATGACCCTACTCTCTCACGGGTCTACGATTTAACAATGAAGGGATGGCCAGCACATGGCGAACCACTGTTGCCAGCATTCTCACAAAGAAGAGAACAGCTGTCAGTGTGCCGAGGAACCTTGATGTGTGGATCCAGAGTGGTGATTCCACCCAAACTCCAGGATAAAGTGCTAAAGGAGCTTCACGAGGGGCATCTGGGTGGAGTGAAAATGAAGAACCTAGCTAGGGCGTTTGTATGGTGGCCAGGTATCGATGGAGACATCGAAGACATGACCAAGAGCTGCCTAGGATGCCAGAAGGTCCAAAATGCTCCGCCACAGGCCCCTCTACATCCATGGGAGTGGCCCTCATCTCCCTGGCAAAGGGTGCACATCGACTTTGCTGGTCCATTTATGGACTCAATGTTCTTAATCGCAGTTGATGCACACTCCAAGTGGCCGGAGGTAATAAAGATGTCCTCCACCACCACGGAAAAAACCATCACAGTATTAAGGACCATATTTGCCAGGAATGGGCTGCCGGAACAGATATGTTCTGATAATGGACCGCAATTTGTGTCCGAAGAATTCAGAAAGTTCTTAAAGAACAATGGGGTAAAGCACTACACGTCCGCCCCATACCATCCCGCCACCAATGGATTGGCTGAAAGGTTTGTCCAGACCTTTAAGAAGGCCATAAAGGCCATGGGTAATGAAGACATAAAACTTCAGCACAAGGTGGATAACTTCTTATTTGCCTATAGGAATGCAACACATATGGTTACA
Source organism: Somniosus microcephalus (assembly GCF_052327205.1). Taxonomy (NCBI): domain Eukaryota; kingdom Metazoa; phylum Chordata; class Chondrichthyes; order Squaliformes; family Somniosidae; genus Somniosus; species Somniosus microcephalus. Next base: position 63,335,422 of record NC_141010.1, on the reverse strand, counting down.
AACCAAACTCCCGCCATGATGTTCCACAATAGAAACTTAAGATGCCGGCTGGATTTGGTCAAGCCCAACATCCGAAGGGACGTGGAGAACCGGCAGTTTCAGGGCATGAATGAAAGGCCAACTAGGGCCTTCCAGATAGGCCAACCGGTTTTGGCCCGGGACTACCGTACCGAGAAATGGCAGCCTGGAACTATCTGCACACGACTAGGACCACTGATGTATACCGTGGACATCGGAGAAAGCATAATAAGGCGCCATGCAGACCAAATCATAAAGTCATCCGAAAAGGGACAACCTACACCACCACGCTATACATCTAACGATGAAGTAGAGATACCCATGTCTACCTCCGATCCGGTGATACTGGAACCCGATGAACCCGACACTGGCCTTCAAGCCGAATCAGCCTTGCCAGAAGAACCTACTACACCACCAGAAACTACTACACCCCCGAGGCGTTATCCGGACCGAGTCAGGAAGCAGCCTGAGAGACTAACTTATAATTAATTAATACAGCAATGTATATTATTTTGCATATAACATGTAATTAATAATTACTTAAAATATGATGTACTAGTTAGCTAGAAGGGGAGGAATTGTGGTGTATGTGCCTTTAAGAGCCCCAGGTGTGCGTAATGCCGGTAATTGCCACTTGGGCTATATAAGCCTGTGTATTGTGTATATCCTTTAGAACCCCCCCCCAGACTTGCTTAGTAAATACCTATGAACCAACTCCTGTCTTCAGTGTCTTTATCTACACACGGACACTACACTTTGCCACTGTCCGACCAATGCGCTGAATGCCACCACTCATGCATCCCTCGCTGACGCCCTCATCCTCACTCTAAAGCTACTCTTGTGCCTTCCTGCTTTCAGATGGTGAGGAGGAGGTCCCTGAACTTGCCAGTGACAGCCCCTCAGAGGAGGAGGAGGAGGAGGAGCAAGAGGAAGGCGGCCCATCAGGGGAACCCTCAGCCGTGGAGGGGAGCGTCGCGGAAGTGTAGGAGGGGAGGGGAGCTCATGGGACCTGCGGCCTGCAGAAACGTGGGAGGGGGGTGCCAGCTCGGCGGCCTTCCCCCCAGAGGGGGGAAGGGTCGGAGGGGAGTCCAATTGCTGGGCCCAGCGGCCTCCAGCAACGCAGGAAGGGTCGGCCAGCTCGGCGGCCTTCACCCCAGAGGGAGAGTCCGGCCTCCAGTCCGGAGATGGTCTTCGCCGAGGAGATGGAACGCCTCGAGGACTTGTCCGCGGACTCGGAGCGCTGGCACACGGAGCTCATGGGGGTAGTGGCACGGTTGCCTGAGGCCATCGAGTCCCTCTCTCGGAGTGTCACCGACGTCGGGGCCTCACAGGCCATCAGTTTGGCGGCATTCGGGGCAGCTCAGGCAGCGAGTGGGCAGCTGATCAGTGGTGCCGTGCAGTCACTGGGTGCTCTGATGAGGTCACTGAACAGGTCAACACGGGCACTCACTGCTGCCACACTCGCTGTGTCAGCCAGGCATCGCCAGGGCACCCGGCGTGCTGCAGCAGCACAGCGGTCTGTCCCTCGGCAGATTGGTGCGCATGCTGCAGTGCTGGCCCGTGCGAGTGCCAGAGTCTCAGGCGACCAACGAGCGCCTGCCATCCGCCAGCTTGCCCCCATTCCTCCAGCCGCCACTGCCACTCCCCCAGTGGAGCTGCCAGGAGCTGCTGCAGCGACTGATGCTGGCCAGCCACAGCTGCAGCATTCAACAGCCGCCCGCTCGACGGCCAGACCTCGACTCGGCCAACCCCCAAGGGCATCTGCCGTCACGACATGTGCCCCTCTGGAGCCTGCCCCCAGCCTTGCAGCAGCCAATGGCCTTACTTTGAGGAGGAGCAGCAGGGCGGGCAGGGGCCACAAAAAGATGGCCAAGGCATCGACCTAGCGGGCCAAAAAGTCGAATGTGTGGCCAGTTGTGTTTGTTTTTTGAGGCCGAGAATTGGATGTGTGTTTTTTGAGGCCGAGAATTGGATGTTTGTTTTTTGAAGGCCGAGGATGTGATGTTTGTATTTTACGAAGTCCAAGGATGACTGCCATTTTAGTTGCACTGTTTTGTTAATCCTCTCCAGGTTGTGGGAGCGAGTAATGTGTTTGAGTGTTTTTTGGGGGTTTCGTCTGTTTTTGGTTTTCATGTGGGAAGGGCCCTGAGTTTGTACAAGAAAGCATTTTATTTATTAACATTGTCCATGTTTGATCTTTGAAGTGTTTGTTGCCTTAACCGGCTGAGGGCTTGCGGAGCGGCTGCAATCATGTTCTTTCATTGGCACAAGCCATTCCCTGACAGGGGGCCTAGAAGTGCCGTTCAATAAGCCGCCGACGGGCGGCCCCTTGGACCTTGTGCCTCCCTCCTGGGCTGGTACTCCTCGTCCTCCTCCTCCTCATGCTCCTCCTGCTCCTCCTCCTGAGGTGGGGGTCCAACGTGAGGTGGCAGTGCCTGAGTCCTGCGGATAGCCAGGTTGTGCAGCATGCAGCAAACGACGACGAATTGGGAGACTCGGTCCTGCGAATACTGGAGGGCTCCCCTGGAGCGATCGAGACAGCGGAACCGTTGCTTGAGGACGCCGATTATTTGTTCTATGATGTTCCTAGTCGCTTGATGGCTCTCGTTGTATGCCTCTTCAGCAGGGGTCGTGGGCGCGCGGAGCGGGGTCATGAGCCAGGTACACAAAGGATAGCCTTTGTCCCCGATAAGTCATCCTCTTGGGGGAGGCTGTGCCTGGAACATGTCAGCCACAGTTGTCTGTCGCAGGATAAAGGCATCGTGGCTGCTGCCTGGAAAGCGGGCATTGACAGCTAGGATGCGCTGCCTGTGGTCACACACCAGCTGTACGTTGAGGGAATGGTAGCCCTTCCAGTTGCGGTAATCCTCGGCATGCTCCAGAGGTGCCCGCAAAGCCACATGCGTGCAGTCAATGGCGCCCTGCACCATGGGGAAGCCCGCTATTCTTGCAAATCCCACTGCACACTGCTGCTGCTTGTCCAGGGTCATGGGGAAGGAGATGAATTGATGTCTCCTTCTGAAAAGGGCTTCGGTCACCTGGCGGATGCAGCAATGCACGGCGAACTGGGAGATGTTAGCGATGTCCCCAGCAGCGGATTGGAAGGAGCCGGTGGCATAGAAGTTGAGAGCCACCGTCACCTTCACTGCCACCGACAGAGACATCCTGCGCATCAGCTGTGGCTGCAGATCTCTCTGAAGCAGCTGGCAGATGTCTGCAACCACCTCCCTTCTGAATCGCAGCCTCCTTGCACACATCGCGGCAGACATGGTCAGATAGGAGGACTGCTGGCGGTATACCCTGGGTGGGTAAGGCCTCAGTTGGCGACGCCTGTTGCCCCCTCTGCGTCTAGCCAGGGCTGCCACTCTCTCACGGCGTCTGTAAGCCCTTCTGGCATAAGGCTGAAAGTCAGCGTTGGCACCCAATGCAGCCCCCATTATATGCTGGCAAACAATGAGCTCTCAATGAAGGCAAAGATAATTGCTAAGCTCTGGCCTGAGCCAAAAATACCTGTCCTAGTGTTGGTCCAAACCAGTAAGCTCTCCTCCTTGGTCTCTCTCCAAAAAACCGTTGCACAAGAGTGAATGCTGCAAAATGGCTGCCCTTTATAGTGCAGGGTAAGTGCCCTTTAATTAGCGCTCCCCGCGGCCCGCCTCGGCTGTGTACCGTTCCACTTCACAGTCGTTCGGGCCGCCCGGCGCACAATGGGCCGGCGCGAGTGAAGTTCCGGTTCGGGGCGCACAAAGGGCGTTGCACTAGTAAATGACGTCATGATCTGCGCGCGCAGCAGGGCGCACGCTAAGACTTTGCGCCGGTGCTAAATGTGTACTGAAGTTGGGGCGAGGCGCAGATCGCGCTGCGCCCGGGCGCTAAGCGCCTAGCGCTTGAGATCTACTCCTCCTAAGGCGCTAACGGCTGGCGCGCCCAAATGAATTTCTAGGCCTAAGTCTTTGCATTTATGGAAGGCATTTTTGCAGTCTTCGTTCCATTTCCAAATTACTCCTGTTTGTAGCAGTTCATTAAGAGGGTGTAGAAGAGTTGATAAGTTCGGTAAAAATTAATGATAGTAATTTATTAATCCCAGAAACGACCTTAATTGTGAAACATTTTCAGGTGCTGGGGCTTTTATGACCGCCTCAATTTTTTCAGGTGACTTATGCAACCCTTCCTTATTTATTATGTGGCCACAATATGATATTTGATTTCGGAAAAATTCACACTTGGGGCGATTTGCTCGTAGGCCCCGTTCTCTCAGCCTAGTGAGCACCTGCTCTAAATTGGCAAGGTGCTCGTTGTCGTTTTCTCCTGTTACAAGGATGTCGTCTAGGTAGCATTGAGTCCCCGGAATCCCTTGGAGGACTTGCTCCATAGCTCTTTGCCAGATAGCTGGAGCGGATGCTACTCCGAAAACCAGTCGATTGTACTGGTACAGACCTTTGTGTGTATTTATCGTGAGATATTTTTTAGAGGCCTCTTCAACCTCCATCTGTAGATATGCCTGTGCCAAGTCAATTTTGGTGAAACGTTTCCCTCCGGATAGTGAGGCGAAAATATCTTCTATCCTCGGAAGAGGATACTGTACCGTGTGAAGGACCGGGTTTACAGTCACCTTGAAGTCTCCACAGATGCGAATTTTTCTCTGTTCTTCAGATCCATCACTCTTCAATGCTTTCTTCATGACTGGGACGATGGGTGTTGCCCACTCGCTCCAATCTATTTTAGATAATACGCCTGCCTTTTCCAAATTCTCCAGCTCTGCCTCGACTGCTGGACGAATTGCGTATGGAACCGGCCTTGCCTTAAAAAACTTGGGAATTGCTGCATCTTCCACTTTTATTGAGGCGGTGATGCCTTTCAAGGTTCCTAGTTTCTCTTGAAATACTTCCTTGGCGTTGGCCAAGATGTCTTTCAATCGTTCAAGTATGACGTCATCATCATTTTTTTCCTTACTGGTCACCGTCAGTGCCTGAATGGAGTGCCAGTCTAAACGTATTTTTCTGATCCATTCACGTCCCAACAGCGGTGGACCACCATCTTGTAGAACGTATAAATACAACTTCTGTATTTCCTTGCCGTTGTATACAACAGGCACCCTTATTTTTCCTTTGGGGTATACTTTCTGCCCCGTATATGTTTTCAAGATAATGGATGTATCTTTTAAAGGTATATGCGGAAATAGCCGCTCGTAATCCCGTCGATTTATGACGGTCAGAGCTGATCCTGTATCTAGCTCCATTTTAACTGGGGACCCTGCTATTGTGAGGGTAACCCAAATGGTCTGGTAATCTTCTTTGGCAATTACATTATGTAATTTGAGAGAGCTTAGTCTCTTGTTCCCGGAGTCGCTATCGCTCTTCTGGTCTTCGGAGCTACTGTCCGTAATCATTTGTACCTTTCTGTGCTTTTCCTTATTGATTCTTTTCCCGTTAGTGGATTTTTTGTTTTCAGATCGGCACACACGTGGAATGTGTCCCATCTTTCCGCATCGCCTGCATGCTTTTTCCTTGAACCAGCAGTCCCTCTGGTCATGGGTGGATCTGCCGCAGCAATAACATCTCTCGAAACCCCGTGTCATTTCATGGGTGCCGAAGTATCTTTGCAGCTCCTATTGCACTGAAAGCCTTGTCCAGTGTTAAATTTTTCTCAGAAGATACCTTTTTTTGTGTTTCTACACTTAGGAGATCGCAGATGAATTTGTCTCACAGAGAATCTGCCAGTCCTGCCTCGAATTGGCAGTGTAGGGTATCAACAATCTCCTCAAAATTCTTGTCCATCGGTTCGGCTGGAGTGATTAAGTTTCATAACAGCTTGTATGTCTTTGCGCCCATTAGATCCAGAAGCACTGAAGCTTTTTTTTATCTTCTATTCCATTTGCGGTGCAATATACCTCCACTCTTTCCGCATATGTGGTCCAATCCTCTATCTCGTTATCAAAAACATCAATATTGCCAAAATTAGGCTCTATTTTGCTATCAAAAGCATCAATATTGCCAGACTTAGGCATTTCAGAAAAGATATGGCGCTTCCCACGCTTTTTTTTTCTTTTCTGTAGCAAAGATATGGCGCTTCCCGCGCTTTCCTGCCGCTGCTGCCGATCACAACGCTGTTTACTGCGGTTTCCGTTCTCTTTATTTTTTTTAATTTACTGTTGGAGGCTCGTTCCCGCCGGAGGTCTGAACGCTGACCTGCTTGCCGCGCCGGCCGTCTCCCGAGTGCTCCCTCCCAGTCCGTTATTGCTTGCCTCCGATTTCGCTGCCTGTCTCAGCTGTAGAGCCCGCCGCTGGAGCCCCAGCCTGACGCCCAGGAAGGATTAGCGCAGTACCTGCCACCAGTTTGGTCAGCTGGTGAAACCACAGCTTCTCTCACTTCCTTGAGTCTTCTGGACACCCGAGGAATCGATGTCCTTGAGGTGCTGCCGAATTGCAGGTAAGTCCGTTTCCACTTCGTCGCCACTGTAGTGTCCGTGTGTAGATAAAGACACTGAAGACAGGAGTTGGTTCACAGGTATTTACTAAGCAAAGTCTGGGGGGGGGGGGTTTCTAAAGGATATACACAATACACAGGCTTATATAGCCCAAGTGGCAATTACCGGCATTACGCACACCTGGGGCTCTTAAAGGCACATACACCACAGTGGGCACTGGTGAGAGGGCAGACTGTGGGCACTGCTGAGAGGGCAGACTGTGGGCAGATGGCGTGCAGACTGTGGGCAGACTGTGGGCACTGGTGAGAGGCAGACTGTGGGCAGACTGTGGGCAGACTGTGGGCACTGGGGAGAGGGCAGACTGTGGGCAGACTGTGGGCACTGGTGAGAGGGCAGACTGTGGGCAGACTGTGGGCACTGGGGAGAGGGCAGACTGTGGGCAGACTGTGGGCACTGCTGAGAGGGCAGACTGTGGGCAGACTGTGGGCAGACTGTGGGCACTGGGGAGAGGGCAGACTGTGGGCAGACTGTGGGCACTGGTGAGAGGGCAGGCTGTGGGCAGACTGTGGGCACTGCTGAGAGGGCAGACTGTGGGCAGACTGTGGGCACTGGGGAGAGGGCAGACTGTGGGCAGACTGTGGGCAGACTGTGGGCACTGCTGAGAGGGCAGACTGTGGGCAGACTGTGGGCACTGCTGAGAGGGCAGACTGTGGCAGACTGTGGGCAGACTGTGGGCAGACGGTGGACACTGAGGAGAGGGCAGACTGTGGGCAGACTGTGGGCACTGCTGAGAGGGCAGACTGTGGGCAGACGGTGGGCAGACTGTGGGCACTGGTGAGAGGGCAGACTGTGGGCAGACGGTGGGCAGACGGTGGACACTGAGGAGAGGGCAGACTGTGGGCAGACTGTGGGCACTGCTGAGAGGGCAGACTGTGGGCAGACTGTGGGCAGATGGTGGGCACTGGGGTGAGGGCAGACTGTGGGCAGACTGTGGGCAGACTGCGGCCACTGGGTCAGTGCGGCACACAGAACCGAACCAAAAACCCGTCACAGAAATGTCAGGGAGGTCCGAGGATGCCTCAAGGGCTGGAGAAATCATTCACTTCATTATTTTTTATATTCTTCTTTCAAACATGTAGCAGCACACTTTTCAAAAGTTAGAATTCTGAGTGGGTGAAAAGCTGCGGTAAATTGTGAGAATCAGCATTATTGATGGAGTGAGAGACTGTGGGGAGAGAGAGAGAGAGACTGGGGGGAGAGAGAGAGAGAGACTGGGGGGAGAGGGAGAGTGAGAGAGTGGGGAGAGAGAGAGAGAGAGTGGGGGGAGAGAGAGTGAGGGGGAGGGAGAGTGAGGGGGAGAGAGAGAGTGAGGGGGAGAGAGAGAGAGACTGGGGGGAGAGAGAGAGAGAGAGAGACTGGGGGGAGAGAGAGAGAGAGAGTGAGGGGGAGAGAGAGAGAGAGACTGGGGGGAGAGAGAGAGAGAGACTGGGGGGAGAGAGAGAGAGACTGGGGAGAGAGAGAGTGAGGGGGCAGAGAGAGAGTGAGGGGGAGGGAGAGAGTGAGGGGGCAGAGAGAGTGAGTGAGGGGGAGGGAGAGAGAGTGAGGGGAGAGAAAGTGAGGGGGAGGGAGAGAGTGAGGGGGCAGAGAGAGTGAGTGAGGGGGAGGGAGAGAGAGTGAGGGGAGAGAAAGTGAGGGGGAGGGAGAGAGTGAGGGGGCAGAGAGAGTGAGTGAGGGGGAGGGAGAGAGAGTGAGGGGGAGGGAGAGAGAGTGAGGGGAGAGAAAGTGAGGGGGAGGGAGAGCGTGAGGGGGAGGGAGAGAGAGTGAGGGGGAGAGAGAGAGAGAGACTGGGGGGAGAGAGAGAGAGAGTGGGGGGAGAGAGAGAGGGGGAGGGAGAGAGAGACTGGGGGGAGAGAGAGAGAGGGGAGAGAGAGTGAGAGTGGGGGGAGAGAAAGTGAGGGGGAGGGAGAGAGACTGGGGGGAAGAGAGAGACACACAGTGGAGAGAGAGAGCATGAGGGGGCAGAGAGAGAGAGTGAGGGGGAGAGAGAGAGAGTGAGGGGGAGAGAGAGTGAGGGGGAGAGAGAGTGAGGGGGAAAGAGAGAGTGAGGGGGAGAGAGAGTGAGGGGGAGAAAGAGAGTGAGGGGGAGAGAGAGAGAGTGAGGGGAGAGAAAGTGAGGGGGAGGGAGAGAGAGTGAGGGGGAGAGAGAGTGAGGGGGAAAGAGAGAGTGAGGGGGAGAGAGAGAGAGAGAGACTGGGGAAAGAGAGAGAGTGAGGGGGAGGCAGAGAGTGAGGGTGAGAGAGAGAGTGAGGGGGAGGGAGAGAGAGTGAGGGGGAGGGAGAGAGAGTGAGGGGGAGGGAGAGAGAGTGAGGGGGAGAGAGAGTGAGGGGGAGGGAGAGAGAGTGAGGGGGAGAGAGAGTGAGGGGGAAAGAGAGAGTGAGGGGGAGGCAGAGAGTGAGGGCGGGGAGGGGGGAGAGAGAGGTGAGGGGGAGAGAAAGTGAGGGGGAGGGGGAGAGAGTGAGGGGGAGAGAAAGTGAGGGGGAGAGAGAGAGTGAGGGGGAGAGAAAGTGAGGGGGAGGGAGAGAGAGTGAGGGGAGAGAGAGAGAGTGAGGTGGAGAGAGAGTGAGGGGGAGGGAGAGAGTGAGGGGGAGAGAGAGTGAGGGGGAAAGAGAGAGTGAGGGGGAGAGAGAGAGTGAGGGGGAGGGAGAGAGAGTGAGGGGGAGAGAGAGTGAGGGGGAAAGAGAGAGTGAGGGGGAGAGAGAGAGAGTGAGGTGGAGAGAGAGAGAGTGAGTTGGAGAGAGAGTGAGGGGGAGGGAGAGAGAGAGAGGGGGAGAGAGAGAGTGAGGGGGAGGCAGAGAGTGAGGGGGAGAGAGAGAGTGAGGGGGAGAGAGAGAGAGTGAGGTGGAGAGAGAGTGAGGGGGAGGGAGAGAGAGAGAGGGGGGAGAGAGAGAGTGAGGGGGTGGCAGAGAGTGAGGGGGGAGAGAGAGAGAGTGAGGTGGAGAGAGAGTGAGGGGGAGGGAGAGAGAGTGAGGGGGAGAGAGAGTGAGGGGGAGAGAGAGAGTGAGGGGGAAAGAGAGAGTGAGGGGGAGAGAGAGAGAGTGAGGGGGAGAGAGAGAGAGTGAGGTGGAGAGAGAGTGAGGGGGAGGGAGAGAGTGAGGGGGAGAGAGAGTGAGGGGGAAAGAGAGAGTGAGGGGGAGAGAGAGAGTGAGGGGGAGGGAGAGAGAGTGAGGGGGAGAGAGAGTGAGGGGGAGAGAGAGTGAGGGGGAAAGAGAGAGTGAGGGGGAGAGAGAGTGAGGGGGAGAGAGAGAGTGAGGGGGAGGCAGAGAGTGAGGGGGAGGGAGAGAGAGTGAGGGGAGAGAAAGTGAGGGGGAGGGAGAGAGAGTGAGGGGGAGAGAGAGTGAGGGGGGAAAGAGAGAGTGAGGGGGAGAGAGAGAGAGAGAGACTGGGGAAAGAGAGAGAGTGAGGGGAAGGCAGAGATTGAGGGGGAGAGAGAGAGTGACGGGGAGGGAGAGAGTGAGGGGGAGAGAGAGAGTGAGGGGGAGGCAGAGAGTGAGGGGGAGAGAGAGAGTGAGGGGGAGGGAGAGAGAGTGAGGGGGAGGGAGAGAGAGTGAGGGGGAGGGAGAGAGAGTGAGGGGGAGAGAGAGTGAGGGGGAGGGAGAGAGAGTGAGGGGGAGAGAGAGTGAGGGGGAGAGAGAGAGTGAGGGGGAGGCAGAGAGTGAGGGGGAGAGAGAGTGAGGGGGCAGAGAGAGTGAGTGAGGGGGAGGGAGAGAGAGTGAGGGGAGAGAAAGTGAGGGGGAGGGAGAGAGTGAGGGGGCAGAGAGAGTGAGTGAGGGGGAGGGAGAGAGAGTGAGGGGGAGGGAGAGAGAGTGAGGGGAGAGAAAGTGAGGGGGAGGGAGAGAGTGAGGGGGAGGGAGAGAGAGTGAGGGGGAGAGAGAGAGAGAGACTGGGGGGAGAGAGAGAGAGAGTGGGGGGAGAGAGAGAGGGGGAGGGAGAGAGAGACTGGGGGGAGAGAGAGAGAGGGGAGAGAGAGTGAGAGTGGGGGGAGAGAAAGTGAGGGGGAGGGAGAGAGACTGGGGGGAAGAGAGAGACACACAGTGGAGAGAGAGAGCATGAGGGGGCAGAGAGAGAGAGTGAGGGGGAGAGAGAGAGAGTGAGGGGAGAGAAAGTGAGGGGGAGGGAGAGAGAGTGAGGGGGAGAGAGAGTGAGGGGGAAAGAGAGAGTGAGGGGGAGAGAGAGAGAGAGAGACTGGGGAAAGAGAGAGAGTGAGGGGGAGGCAGAGAGTGAGGGTGAGAGAGAGAGTGAGGGGGAGGGAGAGAGAGTGAGGGGGAGGGAGAGAGAGTGAGGGGGAGGGAGAGAGAGTGAGGGGGAGAGAGAGTGAGGGGGAAAGAGAGAGTGAGGGGGAGGCAGAGAGTGAGGGGGAGAGAGAGAGTGAGGGGGAGAGAAAGTGAGGGGGAGGGGGAGAGAGTGAGGGTGAGAGAAAGTGAGGGGGAGAGAGAGAGTGAGGGGGAGAGAAAGTGAGGGGGAGGGAGAGAGAGTGAGGGGGAGAGAGAGAGAGTGAGGTGGAGAGAGAGTGAGGGGGAGGGAGAGAGTGAGGGGGAGAGAGAGTGAGGGGGAAAGAGAGAGTGAGGGGGGAGAGAGAGAGTGAGGGGGAGGGAGAGAGAGTGAGGGGGAGAGAGAGTGAGGGGGAAAGAGAGAGTGAGGGGGAGAGAGAGAGAGTGAGGTGGAGAGAGAGAGAGTGAGGTGGAGAGAGAGTGAGGGGGAGGGAGAGAGAGAGAGGGGGAGAGAGAGAGTGAGGGGGAGGCAGAGAGTGAGGGGGAGAGAGAGAGTGAGGGGGAGAGAGAGAGAGTGAGGTGGAGAGAGAGTGAGGGGGAGGGAGAGAGAGAGAGGGGGAGAGAGAGAGTGAGGGGGAGGCAGAGAGTGAGGGGGAGAGAGAGAGAGTGAGGTGGAGAGAGAGTGAGGGGAGGGAGAGAGAGTGAGGGGGAGAGAGAGTGAGGGGGAGAGAGAGAGTGAGGGGGAAAGAGAGAGTGAGGGGGAGAGAGAGAGAGTGAGGGGGAGAGAGAGAGAGTGAGGTGGAGAGAGAGTGAGGGGGAGGGAGAGAGTGAGGGGGAGAGAGAGTGAGGGGGAAAGAGAGAGTGAGGGGGAGAGAGAGAGTGAGGGGGAGGGAGAGAGAGTGAGGGGGAGAGAGAGTGAGGGGGAGAGAGAGTGAGGGGGAAAGAGAGAGTGAGGGGGAGAGAGAGTGAGGGGGAGAGAGAGAGTGAGGGGGGAGGCAGAGAGTGAGGGGGAGGGAGAGAGAGTGAGGGGAGAGAAAGTGAGGGGGAGGGAGAGAGAGTGAGGGGGAGAGAGAGTGAGGGGGAAGAGAGAGTGAGGGGGAGAGAGAGAGAGAGAGACTGGGGAAAGAGAGAGAGTGAGGGGAAGGCAGAGATTGAGGGGGAGAGAGAGAGTGACGGGGAGGGAGAGAGTGAGGGGGAGAGAGAGAGTGAGGGGGAGGCAGAGAGTGAGGGGGAGAGAGAGAGTGAGGGGGAGGGAGAGAGAGTGAGGGGGAGGGAGAGAGAGTGAGGGGGAGGGAGAGAGAGTGAGGGGGGAGAGAGAGTGAGGGGGAGAGAGAGAGAGTGAGGGGGAGAGAGAGTGAGGGGGAGTGAGAGAGTGAGGGGGAGGCAGAGAGTGAGGGGGAGAGAGAGTGAGGGGGAGGGAGAGAGAGTGAGGGGGAAAGAGAGAGTGAGGGGGAGGCAGAGAGTGAGGGGGAGAGAGAGAGTGAGGGGGAGAGAAAGTGAGGGGGAGGGAGAGAGAGTGAGGGGGAGAGAAAGTGAGGGGGAGAGAGAGAGTGAGGGGGAGAGAAAGTGAGGGGGAGGAGAGAGAGTGAGGGGGAGAGAGAGTGAGGGGGAAAGAGAGAGTGAGGGGGAGAGAGAGAGAGTGAGGGGAGGCAGAGAGTGAGGGGGAGAGAGAGAGAGTGGAGGTGGAAAGAGAGTGAGGGGGAGGGAGAGAGAGAGAGGGGAGAGAGAGAGTGAGGGGGAGGCAGAGAGTGAGGGGGAGAGAGAGAGTGAGGTGGAGAAAGAGTGAGGGGGAGAGAGAGAGAGTGAGGGGGAGGGAGAGAGAGTGAGGGGGAGAGTGAGGGGGAGAGAGAGAGGGAGGGGGAGAGAAAGTGAGGGGGAGGGAGAGAGAGTGAGGGGGAGGCAGAGAGTGAGGGGGAGAGAGAGGTGAGGGGGAAAGAGAGAGTGGGGGGAGAGAGAGAGAGTGAGGTGGAGAGAGAGTGAGGGGGAAAGAGAGAGTGAGGGGGAGAGGAGAGAGAGTGAGGTGGAGAGAGAGTGAGGGGGAGGGAGAGAGAGTGAGGGGGGAGAGAGAGTGAGGGGGAGAGAGAGTGAGGGGGAGAGAGAGAGTGAGGGGGGAGGTGAGGGGAGGAGAGAGTGAGGGGGAGAGAGAGTGAGGGGGAGGAGAGAGAGTGAGGGGGAGAGAGAGTGAGGGGGAGAGAGAGAGAGTGAGGGGGAGAGAGAGTGAGGGGGAGGGAGAGAGTGAGGGGGAGAGAGAGAGTGAGGGGGAGAGAGAGAGAGTGACGGGGGAGAGAGAGAGTGAGGGGGAGAGAGAGAGTGAGGGGGAGAGAGAGTGAGGGGGAGGAGAGAGAGAGGAGAGAGGGAGAGAGAGAGAGAGAGACTGGGGAGAGATGAGAGAGAGAGAGACTGGGGGAGAGAGAGAGAGACTGAGGGGAGAGAGAGAGAGACTGGGGGAGAGAGAGAGAGAGACTGGGAGAGAGAGTGAGGGGAGAGAGAGAGTGAGACTTGGAGGAGAGAGGGAGTGAGACTGGCGGGAGAGAGGGAGAGACTGGCGGGAGAGAGGGAGAGACTGGCGGGAGAGAGGAGAGAGACTGGGGGAGAGAGAGAGAGACTTGGGGAGAGAGAGAGAGACTTGGGAGGGAGAGAGAAGACTGGGGGAGAGAGAGAGAGAGAGACTGGGGGAAGAGAGAGAGAGAGAGACCGTGGAGAGAGAGGGAGACTGTGGAGAGAGAGAGAGACTGAGGGAGAGAGAGAGAGACTGGGGGAGAGAGAGAGAGAGACTGGGGAGAGAGAGAGAGAGACTGGGGGAGAGAGAGAGACTGGGGGGGAGAGAGAGAGACTGGGGGAGAGAGAGATACTGGGGGGGAGAGAGAGAGAGACTGGGGGGAAGAGAGAGAGAGAGAGAGACTGGGGGAGAGAGAGAGAGACTGGGGGAGAGAGAGAGACTGGGGGGAAGAGAGAGAGAGAGAGAGACTGGGGGAGAGAGAGAGAGAGACTGGGGGAAGAGAGAGAGAGAGAGACTGTGGAGAGAGAGGGAGACTGTGGAGAGAGAGAGAGACTGAGGGAGAGAGAGAGAGAGACTGGGGGAGAGAGAGAGACTGGGGGGGAGAGAGAGAGAGACTGGGGGGAAGAGAGAGAGAGAGAGACCGTGTGGAGAGAGAGGGAGACTGTGGGGAGAGAGAGAGACTGGGGGAGGGAGAGAGACTGGGGGGGGAGAGAGAGACTGGGGGGGGGAGAGAGAGAGAGAGACTGGGGGAAGAGAGAGAGAGAGAGAGACTGGGGGAGAGAGAGAGAGACTGGGGGAGAGAGAGAGAGACTGGGGGGAAGAGAGAGAGAGAGAGACTGGGGGGAGAGAGAGGGAGACTGTGGAGAGAGAGAGAGACTGGGGGAGAGAGAGAGAGACGGGGGAGAGGGAGAGAGCCTGGGGAGAGAGAGAGAGAGACTGGGGGAGAGAGAGAGAGAGACTGGGGGAGACAGAGAGAGACTAGGGAGAGGGATAGAGAGAGAGACTGGGGGAGAGAGAGAGAGACTAGGGAGAGGGATAGAGAGAGAGACTGGGGGAGAGAGAGAGACTGGGGGGTGAGAGAGACTGGGGGAGAGAAAGAGAGAGATTGGGGAGAGGGAGAGAGATTGACTGGGGGAGAGAGAGAGAGAAACATAGAAACATAGAAGATAGGAGCAGGAGTAGGCCATTCGGCCCCTCGAGCCTGCTCCGCCATTCAATGAGATCATGGCTGATCATCCAAATTCAGTACCCTGTCCCTGCCTTCTCCCCATATCCCTTGATCCCTTTAGCCTTAAGAAATATATCTAACGCCTTCTTGAATATATTTAATGAATTGGCCTCCACTGCCTTCTGTGGTAGAGAATTCCACAGGTTCACCACTCTCTGGGTGAAGAAATTCCTCCTCATCTCTGTCCTAAATGGCTTACCCCTTATCCTTAGACTGTGACCCCTGGTTCTGGACTCCCCGACCATCGGGAACATCCTTCCTGAATCTAGTCTGTCTAGTCCTGTTAGAATTTTATAAGTTTCAATGAGATCCCCTCTCATTCCTCTAAACTCCAGCGAGTATAAGCCCAATCGACCCAATCTCTCCTCATACGTCATTCCTGCCATCCCAGGTATCAGTCTGGTGAATCTTCGCTGCACTCCCGCCATGGCAAGAACATCCTTCCTCAGATAAGGCGACCAAACTGCACACAATACTTAAGATGTGGTCTCACCAAGGCCCTGTACAACTGCAGCAAGACATCCTTGTTCCTGTACTCAAACCCTCTCGCTACGAAGGCCAGCATACCATTTGCCTTCTTTACCGCCTGCTGCACCTGCATGCTTACCTTCAGCGACTGGTGCACAAGGACACCCAGGTCTCGTTGCACTTCCCCTTCTCCCAATCTATTGCCATTCAGATAATAATCTGTGCTCCTGCTTTTGACACCAAAGTGGATAACCTCACATTTATCCACATTATATTGCATCTACCATGCTTCTGCCCAATCACCCAACCTGTCCAAATCATACTGGAGTTTCTCGGCATCCTCCTCACAGCACACCCGCCCACCCAGTTTTGTGTTGTCTGCAAACTTGGAGATATTACATCGAGTTCCCTTGTTTAGATCATTAATATATATTGGCCCAGAACTTGGTGTCGCGGGCTTGCCGCGCGTGCAAGCCCCCGATGTGCACTCACTCTGCGCGCCGACATCTGAAACCTGGCCCGCAGTGGGTTTCCTTTCAGTGGCCAGGTTCTGATGACCCAGCGGCGTAGTTAGTGCGATGTGCCGGCTTGGATCAGGTGAGCACTGTTCAGCCAATCAGGGGAGGGGAAACTTCATTCATAAGTTTGAGAGTAAGAACTGTCAAACTCATGAGAAGTACTGCACCCCAAAACACTACTTAAACTTTAAATAAAATTTTAAAAAACATCCCAATCATTAAATTAAGTATAAATAAGTTTAAAAAAATAATTTAAACAATAATTTTTTTTTTGAAAAAAATTGATTTTTAATATAAAGGGTCTAAAACTAAACTTACCTTATTGTAGATTCTTTAAAATAATAAACCTGTGGAAAAAAAATTCTAAATTGCACTAAAACACCACTTACCTGTAAAAATAAATACTTACGTGTGCTTTTTACAAGCGTAAAGACCGGAGGCCTTTACACATGCGCAAATCCCCCAAAACAGAGGAAATCCAAGACGCACGCGCTGCCCCCTACAGTGCACGCACTAGCCTCTTCACCTCTTAGGTTGGAGGAGGGCAGCACGGTGGCATAGTGGTTAGCACTGTTGCCTCACAGCGCCAGGGACCCGGGTTCGAATCCGGCCTCGGGCGACTGTCTGTGTGGAGTTTGCACATTCTCCCCGTGTTTGCGTGGGTTTCCTCCGGGTGCTCCGGTTTCCTCCCACAGTCCAAAGATGTGCAGGTTAGGTTGATTGGCTATGATAAATTGACCCTTAGTGTTAGGGGGATTAAATACGTGGGGTTACGGGGATAGGGTGGGATATGTGTTGGTGTAGGGGTTACGGGGATCGGGTGGGATATGTGTCGGTGCAGGCTCGATGGGCCGAAATGGCCTCTATCTGCACTGTGGGGTTTCTGTGATTCTGTGATTCTGTGAGAGGAAATGCCGGTTTTCAGCGCATGCGCTGTGCATGCTGAAAACCGGCATTTCCTCCGGCCAGACGCGTGAGTACCCCTTCCGTACTCACGCGTTTGGAGAGGAATTACTGCCCCAATGTGAATAGCTGTGGTCCTAGGAACGATCCTTGCGGTGCCCCACTAGTCACTGCCTGCCACTCGGAAAAAGACCCGTTTATTCCAAATCTTTGCTTTCTGTCTGCCAACCAGTTCTCTATCCAAGTCATTACCTTGCCCCCAAACCCATGTGCCTTAACTTTACACGCTAATCTCTTATGCGGGACCTTATCGAAAGCCTTCTGAAAGTCCAAATACACCACATCCACTGGTTCTCCCTTATCTATTTTACCAGTTACATCCTCAAAAAATTCCAGTAGATTAGTCAAGCACGATTTACCTTTTGTAAATCCATGTTGACTTTGTCCGATCCTGTCACTGTTTTCCAACTGCTCTGCTATTACATCTTTTATAATGGACTCTAGCATTTTCCCCACTACCGATGTCAGGCTTGCCGGTCTATAATTCCCTGTTTTCTCTCTACTGCCTTTTTTGAATAGTGGGGTAACATTAGCTACCCTCCAATCCATGGGTACTGTTCCAGAATCTATCGAATTTTGGAAGATGACCAGCAATGTATCTATTATTTCTAGGGCCACTTCCTTAAGTACCCTAGGGTGTAGATTATCAGGCCCTGGGGATTTATCAGCCTTCAATCCCATCAATTTCCCGAACACCATTTCCCTACAAATACTGATTTCATTCAGTTCCTCCCTCTCATTAGACCCTATGTTCCCTGACATCTCTGGGAGGTTATTTGTGTCCTCCTTTGTGAAGACAGAACAAAGTATGTATTTAATTGGTCTGCCATTCCTTTGTTCTCCATTATAAATTCCCCTGATTCTGACTGCAAGGGACCTACGCTTGACTTCACCAATCTTTTTCTCTTCACATATCTATAAAAGCTTTTACAGTCAGTTTTTATGTTCCCTGAAAGCTTACTCTCATACTCTATTTTCCCCCTCTTAATTAATCCCTTTGTCCTCCTTTGTTGAATCCTAAACAGCTCCCAATCCTCAGGTTTACTGCTTTTTCTGGCCAATTTATATGTCCTCTCCTTGGACCTGAAGGATTCAAAAATTTCATACATCTCTCCCCCCACCCGAAGATTTATTTGGTTTTTAAAAGAAACCCTGGTCAGACTGAGTTTTAAAATCCAGGGCACAACAAAATGGCTGCGGTCAGACCTTGTGACCGAAAGCCTGTCCGTTTCAATTCGGACCCTGGCAAGTTAACAGCTTGTGTATTTCAATGTCTGCAGAAAGGAGATCACGAAACCAGACAAGACTTTTGCATATGCATTGGGGACAAACCCAATTACAATCAGACCTACGCATAAAGGCCATCAAGGTGTTTGCTCAAACAATCAAAATAATCAGCGGGGCCATCGAGACGGGGCTGGCCCCCATCAAAGCACCTGTTGGACAAAGGAGAGCAGTTGCAGAACCGGCAGGAACCGATTACCGGCCATCCAAGTCGATGGGCCAAGATCGATACCTTTTGTTTTAAACGAGCTCACCCAAATCATACAAAGGACTGAACTGATTTGCCGAGCAGATAAGGGCTACCGAGAGGAGTATAAATTTAGCCCCTCAGGAAGCCATGCTCTCGCTCTCTCTCGCCTCGCCTCCTGCGCCCTACCTCACCATCAACCAAGGAAGAAGACCATCGAAGGAGAGCCCGTCCAGAGAGGTAGGATACCCTGTCAGAGACCTTTTAATTACTGGGGTATCTCTACCTGGACGGTGAAGTCTGTGCAACAGCGGGACCACGTGACATTGGCAGGCAATAGGGCAAAGGGGCAAGGCTTTTCTTTCAACATCCCAGACCGGTGAGCATTATATTTCTGACCCATCGCAAGATAATCTAGCTAGGTGTAGAGGGTGGGAGTTAAGGGGATTGCTGAATTGTCATTTTAGCCATTTTCCCTCGATGTGCCATTTTCTCCTCCCCTGTAAAGTGTAAGTGTACTGCATTCATATCATCCTTTTGTATAGTATTGTTATCTAATTTTCGCTGTTAATAAATTTTGGTTTTCTTTGTACCAAACCACTGGTCTGCTCATTTGTCTATATCGCTATCTGCCAATAAGCCAGGGGATCAGAACTAAGGGGTGAGTGATTCGAACTGCTCAGAGAGAAGGCAGCCGGAGACATAACCGACTGGCCAAAGCAAGTAGCAAAAACCCTCTTACAGAATTGCGACCGCGGCAGGACCCCGGCAGAATTGTGCGATATAGCAGACAGTGGTGCGGATGAAGGAGCTGTAATGGAAGAGAGGTTGTCCGATTATGTGTTTAGAAAGATGAATATCACCAAGAAGTGGATACTCACCCTATTACAGGCTGAGCATCCCATAGATGCAGCTGCCCAGTGGACGGCCAGTAAACAACATAAGGGGTCAATAGAGAAAGCAGTGTGGCTTATGTGCTACAAGAAACAGGTCCTACTGTTGGACGGGGTTGTAGCAGCACAGGCTGCCAAGCTTAAGAAAGCGGCCCTAGAAATCCAGGACAAGGAGATAGAGATACAGGATAAGGTTTTAGCAGAGGAGAAATTGATAGTGGCGCTTCAGGTGCTAAACCAAGAAAGAGTGCAGATGGCAAAAATACACCAGGCAAAAATAGAGCACCTGGAGAGCCGGGTTGCTGAAGTTAAGAATAATACAAGAGCAAAAATAGAGCGCCTGGAATGCCAGACCGCCGAAATCAAAGGTAGCGCAAGGTACAAGGTGGAGTGTTTGTAGTTCCAGGTCAGAGAGGCAAGAGGTAGTGAGATAAGGTTACAGGACACAATTGCCCGCCTAACCCAAGAGATAAGAGAACAGGAGGAGAAGGTTAAAGAAGTAAAGGCAGCATATAGGCTGGCTTGCGACCGAGGCTTTGAGGAAGCAGATCATGGCCCCTGTAGGGAAGAGATAGAAACCTTGAGTATGGCTTTAGCGAGGGCTAAGGGCATGATATGCCTTATCTGCCCAAAGACAGGCCAGTCGGACTTTACCGGCAACCCAAGCAGAACGGTCCCACAGGCAGCGCAAAGAGATGAGCCAGCAAGGGAACCAGAGGTTTCACGGCCACCACCCATAGTTCCGAGCTTTCAGGAGGTCTGGCAGCATAGGGGGGTGGAAGATGAAGTGGTAGGGGAGGTACAGCAGCTCCCGCTAGATAGGCCGGGGCCGGGACCGGTGTACCCACTCCGACAATGGAGGTACGGCCCGCCCGGCGATGACTATGAACAAGGAGCCGTCCAAAACCAGTTTGTGGTACCGCATAGCACCCAGCAACTCAGGGCATGGTTAGTCACATCTCCAAGCTCTCCGAAAAGGGAGACCCCTCACTGCATTTTAGAGAGATAGAACAGGCAGCTTGCGTTAATGACTGTGATGATGCAGAGCAAGCCAAGATGCTGCTGTTTTCTCTGGAGGGTAAATTCCTCCAGACCCTATCAGATGAATGTAAGAAGGGGCAGAAGGGATACGATGACTTAAGGGATGAGATATTGGAGGCCATGGGTATGAATGACGGCAGCCCGTTCGCCCGTGTAGAAAGAACGGTACAGCTCCCAGGGGAGACCCCGCAGGCGTTCGCAGACAGGCTGTGGCCAGTCTACCGGAGGGAGTGCCCGGGAACGCCAGCATGAACGTTGATGGACCAAGACCAATTGGCCCACTGGCTCAGTTGTCTAATGACAAACTGCCTGCCCCAAATCCAAGCCCAGGCTGAGGCCTGGTTTGACCCCCGTAGCCCCCAGACCACCGAGGAAATGGTGATCCGCCAGCTTACGATAGCATTAAAAAATATAAGGGGTATCGAGACGCCCCAACCCAAGGGGAAAGTCCATGAGGTTAATCCTGGGGGCCAGAATAAGAAAGAGTGGCACCAGGAGGGAAACCGTCCCTCCCAGAATAAGCTGAACTGTTACGGGTGCGGGAAGGATGGCCACTGGCGAAAGGATTGTAAGAATCCCTGGAAGGAGACTAAGGGGAGGAATTCACCAGCCCCATCCTCTTATGTTCATTAATAAATAGACATTCTTATTATGAACACAGCTAGCTTTTGCTAGACACTTTTATTGAGCACATGTGGACTAGGTACAGTATCTGTAGAGGCTTCCATCTTGACTGCTGCCTTGTGGGTAGCCTAGTGCCTCATGGGTAATGTAGTCTTAATATACATACAGCTGGGTAGTGTAGTCTTATACATACAGCTATATACAGCTCTACACAGCTCTACAGCTCCACCTAGCGTCCACTATAGAATGACATGTTATTGATCATTACATCCTCCTTTCTTTGAGGTTTAACAAAATCAATATCAATCAACTTTCAAGAAAACAATAAAGATAATATCAGTAACACTTTTGTTCATGCTCTATAAACATAAACATTTTCAAAACAGTCAACACATTTTCAAAGCTTTACATTGTACTCAAAGATTAAGTCTATCAGGCTTTTTTACTTCACGTGTGGATCTTCTCAACACGGGTAAGTCTGATGTGTCTTCATGAGATTGTTCTGGCGGTGAATGACAAGATGCAGTTGCGGCATTGTCATCAATCTGCTCTTGTATAGATCGAGGTCTCCTTGCGATCTTTGCTTGGAGAGGGTTTCAGTGTTTCCTTCACTCTTCATGCCATAACTCTCAATGTAGTCAATGCACTCTCGAAAAACTGCTGGCAGCTGGATCCCATCATACAGCATAGTCCTCTCAGCAGCCTCGGCTAATGGAACACCAAATATTGGCCTGAGGGAAGAAGGAGTATCCACCAGGCTACTTCTTTTTCTTTTTCTCTTTCTACTGCTTAACAACATCTGCTGCGGTTATATCTTTGGACTTTTTCTCCTTGTGTTTTTCCTCTTTGTGCTTTTCTTCCTTTGGCTTCTCTTTGACCTTAAAGTCTTTTCCTTTCATCTTGGAGAAACTAGGCTTTTTGAAGACATGGATACCCTTTGGCCTTTTCATCCTTGATGGGCTCTCTGCTTCATCACCTGAGTCATCTGGTCTGCTTATGGCACAGTTTATACGGTAGACTCTCTTGACCAGTTCTAAGTTTTCACAAGCTTTGTCACCTAGTATCGAATCAAGTCTTTCAGCCACAACAGAAAACATGAGATGATGCACTTTGTCTTTGACTGTCACTTTAAGTCTGCATGCACCTAAGCTATCTATTTTCTGTCCATTATAGCTCTTCAGTAGTACTGACTTTTTCTGTATTTTGGGCCTTTCTTTCATATTTTTTATGTCACTCATACTGATTAAGTTTGCTTTTGCCCCAGTGTCCAGTTTCAATGAAACTAATGCTCCATTTATCTGCAGTGGGATCATCCATTTGTCCACTTTTACTGCATTAACTTTATGTTCAGCATTGTCCATTTCTGAGGGCTGCACATTTTCTGTATCTTTTTTGATATCGTCACATGACGCCATTCCTACAAAAAATGTCTCACTTAAATCAGTGTCCTCAATCACATTAACTTGTTGCCCTTTCATTGTTTTTACTTTTGAAAGCATTGTTTGGCAAAGTGATTCTTTCCATTACACTTTGTGCACATTTTTCCAAACACTGGGCATTGTCTTAACTGGTGTTTGTAACCACAGCGTTTACAATTAAAAATGTCATCCTTCGATTGCTTTTCATTTCTGTTCTGCCCATGTTTCTTCCCCTTATAGGACACAGCACCGACAGCAGCATTATCACTCATTACAATCGCATCATTATTGATTTCACTGAAAGTCTTTGCGTGCTTTCGAGCTAGCTCGCTGGCTTGGCATATTTTCACTGCATTTTCCAAATTTAGTTCGGTTTCTCTCAACAGACGTTCCCTGACTTTTTTTTATCATGAATACCAAACACAATCTGGTCACGAATCATGGATGATTTCAGCTCAGAGAAATTACATGTCTGTGCTTTCAGTTTCAGATCAGTTCTAAAGCTATCAAAAGTCTCATTTTGTTGCTGTGTCCGAGAACAGAAGATGTATCTTTCATAGGTCTCATTCTTTTTGGGAGAGCAATGTGCATCAAATTTTTTTAGCACATCTTCTAATTTTTCTCTGTTCTCCTCTGGATTAAATACAAATGTATTAAATACCTCTATCGCCTGTGGGCCTGCAACCGTAAGCAGCAACGCTATCTTCCTTGTGTCTGGCTTCGTACCGAATCCGATGGCTGCAATGTAGAGTTCGAATTGTTGTTTAAGAGTCTGCCAATTGTAGTCGATGTTTCCTGTGAGTTTCAAATGCTCTGGTGGCTTCAAATTCTCCATGTCGCTTTTCACAATTTTCAGCAGATCTTCACCATCCTGGTACCATCTTATGTTCTCTTTTACTGGTACCATCTTATGTTCATTAATAAATAGACATTCTTATTATGAACACAGCTAGCTTTTGCTAGACACTTTTATTGAGCACATGTGGACTAGGTACAGTATCTGTAGAGGCTTCCATCTTGACTGCTGCCTTGTGGGTAGCCTAGTGCCTCGTGGGCAATGTAGTCTTAATATACATACAGCTGGGTAGTGTAGCTATATACAGCTCTACACAGCGCTATGGCTCCACCTAGTGTCCACTATAGAATGACATGTTATTGATCATTACACAGCCCAAAAGGCAGGGCCAGGTATCCCTCCCGCTGCGATCGAGCCACTCCTGGAGTCCTCACAGTCCCTACGATCTCTCCTCCTGGCCAGCCAGGGGAAAATAACAGCCACCACCAGTGCTTTGACCCCGTCTGCCCCATCCCACTCCCAGCAATGACTAGAGCCAGTGTGTGGTAAACCACTGTTTGTATTCCACTGTGTACATGCCTGGACATGCCTCGGCTGACTCCTCCCACAAGTCCTAGTATAAAGGTGACTGCTCCCCAGCCCCTTTGTATTCTGGACCGGTCGACCAGTCGAGGCAGACCTTCATTCTTTTGTTAATAAAAGCCTTTAGTTACTCTCTTAACTCTCAGTCTTTTATGAGTAATTGATAGCGCATCACAGTGCAACCTGTTGACCTGTGTCCCCGTGAAAACGCTGAGGGGAGCAGGCCCTATGTTAGGATGGGGGTGAAGACGGTGCAGGGGAGATATTCAGTGGACACTGGAGCTTCCAGCACGGTGGTCCATTCGGAAGACCCGACCAATTCACCCCGGTCTAACAAGGTCCCATTTAGCTTAATGGGACCCACAGGGAACGAGCAGCCTGGGGAAAGGTCAAAACCTTTGGCCATAGGTTTAGGATCCCTCCATATCACGTGGGAGGGTAACCAAAAGACCGACGAGGTGGCCAAGCAGTGGGGCAGGGAAAGAGAGTTCTGGGATCCCTGTAGAGCAGGCCCGGTAGCAGCAATCCGGGACAAGGGAGGCACACAGGGGGTAGCTTTGGCCCCGGACCAAAAGCAGGTCCAAGCCCAAGATCCCACCTTTAAGGCCGCCCTGGTAAGGAGAAAGAATTTAGAACAGGGTTACTGGCAGGCTGCTGGTTATATCAACCAGTGTAAGCTGTTTAAGCCAGAGGCGAAGAAGCAGGCAGCTGGGATCCAACCCGAGGTTAGAAATACTCAGCCTGCAGCGGGCGTGCACACACAGGCTGCACACGCAGGCGCAGTCGCGTGCTTCAAGGGAGGAGTCCCCCAGCACCTTGTTCAGACCACTCCCCCCCTCTTTTGGGATTCCGAGGAGGAGGAGCCTGAGCCAGATGGCCCCACCCCCGACCCAGGTTTTGAACCTGGAGGTGGAGACCCTCAGCCACCGGCAGCCAGCGGCGGGAGATTACCGGTCCCCAGTTCAGGTTTGGGAGGGGAGGGACACCAGGGAGAAGATCCCCAGCCAGCGAGGAATGCGGTCCGAGCAAAATGGTCCGCTCACCAGAGTAGCCCCACCAGTAGCACTTCCTAGGAGGTCCCCTCGGACACCCCAGCCTAGGAAGGCATGGTCGCCGGCTCCCCAGTTTGAAAGGGCAACCTCCCAAGTTAAAGAGAAGTCGGAAGACAAAGGTCCCCAGCTAGCAGCTACAGACTGCAAGGGACCGGAAGTGCAGGTCAGTGCAGCCACGCCGCAGGGAGCAGCCTGCAGCAGCCCAGGCAGGAATTAGGCTGACTGCTCGGAGACGGGCGGCAGATGTATATAGTTTTAGTAGTTTAAGTTTATAGTGTTAAGTTAGGCTATTTTAATTTAATTCTAAGTAAGGAACAGTTAGTTTCGATTTAAGTATGAAGCCATCTCAGAGTATTGTCCATGTGAGTCGAGGTCGCGGGACCCGGCCATACGTCACCCGAGCCAGCGAGTCTCCAGGGAACCTGGCTAGATGCCTTTATGTCTGTTGCAGGAAATTTCGGAATGTACGGAGGCATAATCCTGCTTGCCCTGCTCGGGCTGAGCATCGGTAGGAGAGGGGGCATCGAGGACCACCACATCTTCGGGTGCTCGGGGAACAGGGCGCCGGTGGCGGTCGACGGTAGCGGCATACGGGAAACGGAGGAGACAACCGTTTACTTCCACGAGGGGACATGGCCGGAGTGGCTGGGATCCAATTCGTCCCAGTACTCCAGCCAGGCCGGGTTCACCTACGGGGAGGCTGCCCTCCTGTGCCCATGGATATGGATCGTCACTCCCAGGATTAGCGTCACTGTGGGCAAAAAGGATATGTTTAACATGCAAGGGACACGTTCCCCTGGATAGGTGGTGGTGGTTCAGGAAACTAAGTAAAGGCATGGGGAACCCCAGAGTTGAGTGGGAACGGTTGGAGAACAACACTCATCGGACTATCACAGGGGCCCACAGGGGGTTAAGTGTGTGCTGGGATAAATGGTGGGAACCGGATCAGCGGATCTATGTCTGTATGTGGGGATCAGAGAAGGACTGCCCCACAGGCATTTCCATCATTTTCCACAACCAGTGGCAAGATAACGGGAGGGGGATGGACTGGGAGTCCCGCCTGGACGCATGCGCGATCCCATACTCCCCAATCTCAGTTAATGCCACTGAACTAGTGACCCGCCCCCGACAGCCTCTGCCCATGACCGCGACATCACGGACGATAGTAGACGGATGCCCCGCCACCACCAAGGGACCAGGGAATGGCTTGGTGCTAGTACCTGTAATGATCAGTAACCTGTCATTCTGGAATGGTACACTCGGTGGTGCTGTATGTATATAAGAGTGGGCTACCCATGATGCACCAGGCTACCCACAAGGCAGCAGTCAAGATGGAACCTCTACAGATACTGTACCTAGTCCACATGTGCTCAATAAAGTGTCTAGCAAAAGCTAGCTGTTCTTAATAAAAACGATTAGTTATTAATGAACATAACATGGCACCAGGATTGGTAAGATCTGCTGAATATTGTGCAACGCGACATGGAGAATTTGAAGCCACCAGAGCGTTTGAAACTCACAGGAAATGTCGACTACAATTGGCAGACATTTAAACAACAATTCAAAATCTACATTGCTGCCATCGGGTACGGTACGAAGCCAGACACAAGGAAAATAGCATTGCTGCTCACGGTTGCAGGCCTACAGGCAATAGAGGTATTTAATACATTTGTATTTAATTATTTAATCCAGAGGAGAACAGAGAAAAATTAGACGATGTGCTAAAGAAGTTTGATACACATTGTTCTCCCAAAAAGAATGAAACCTATGAGAGGTACATCTTCCGTTCTCGGACACAGCAGCAAAATGAGTCTTTTGATAGCTTTTTGACTGATCTGAAACTGAAAGCACAGACATGTAATTTCACTGAGCTGAAAGCATCCATGATTCGCGACCAGATTGTGTTTGGTATTCATGATAAAAAAAGTCAGGGAACGTCTGTTGAGAGAAACCGAACTAACATTAGAAATTGCTGTGAAAATATGCCAAGCTAGCGAGCTAGCTCAAAAGCATGCCAAGACTTTCAGTGAAATCAATGATGATGCGATTGCAGTAAGTGCTGCTGTCGGTGCTGTGTCCTACAAGGGGAAGAAACATGGGCAGAACAGAAGTGAAAAGCAATCGGAGGAAGGAATTTTTAATTGTGAACGCTGTGGTTACAAACACCAGTTAAAACAATGTCCAGCATTTGGAAAAATGTGCACAAAATGTCATGGAAAGAATCACTTTGCCAAACAATGCTTTTCAAAAGTAAAAACAAAGAAAGGGCAACAAGTCCAAGTCAATGTGATTGAGGACACTGATTTAAGTGAGACATTTTTTGTAGGAATTGTGTCATGTGACAATATAGAAAAGGATACAGAAAATGTGCAGCCCTCAGGAAAAAACAATGCTGAACATAAAGTTAATGCAGTAAAAGAGGACAAATGGATGATCCCACTGCAGGTAAATGGAGCATTAGTTACATTGAAACTAGACACTGGGGCAAAAGCAAACTTAATCAGTATGAGTGACATTAAAAACATGAAAGAAAAGCCCAAAATACAGAAAAAGTTAGTACTACTGAAGAGCTATAATGGACAGAAAATAGATAGCTTAGGTGTATGCAGACTTAAAGTGACAGTCAAAGACAAAGTGCATCATCTCATGTTTTCTGTTGTGGCTGAAGGACTTGATTCACTACTGGGTGACAAAGCTTGTGAGGACTTAGAACTGGTCAGGAGAGTCTACCGTATAAACTGTGCCATAAGCAGACCAGATGACTCAATGGATTCTGTAGTGAATAATTTCCAGGATGTGTTCAAAGGATTTGGAGTTCTACCATTCACTTACAAGATCCAGCTAAAGGAGGATGCTCAGCCAGTGGTACATGCTCCACGAAGAGTTCCAGCACCCCTGCGTGACCGGCTCAAGAATGAACTGGACAGAATGACCACACTAGGAGTCATCAGGAAAGTCGAAGAGCCAACAGACTGGGTTAACTCCATGGTATGTGTAAAGAAAAAGAACAATGATCTAAGAATATGCATGGATCCAAAGGACTTAAATGCAAACATAAAACGTGAACACTACCAGATTCCCAAGCGAGAAGAAATCACCAGTGAAATGTCAGGTGCCAGATACTTTACAAAGCTTGATGCCTCACAAGGATTTTGGCAACTAAAACTGGATGAAGAGAGCACCAAATACTGTACCTTCAACACACCATTTGGCAGGTATTGTTTCCTCAGAATGCCTTTCGGGATAATATCTGCATCTGAAATCTTTCATAGAGTGATGGAACACATAATTGAAGGTCTGGAAGGAGTTTGGGTCTATGTTGATGACATCATCATCTGGGGCTCCACACTGAAAGAACACAATGAGAGACTGACTAAAGTGCTACAGAGCATATGCCGGAATGGACTGAAGCTCAACAAAGCCAAGTGTCAGTTTGGCGTCCAGGAAGTCACTTTCCTAGGAGATAATCTATCAGGTAAAGGAATAGAGCCAGATATGGAAAAAGTAAACGCCATACTCAAAATGCCCCGACCCACTGACAAAAAAGGAGTGCTACGCATCATGGGGATGATAAACTTCATTGGAAAGTCCATTCCTAACTTGTCAGCCAAGACAGTCTGTCTGCGAGACCTGCTACGTAAAATAAATGAGTTCGCATGGACAGAAAGACATGAACAAGAGTGGATAAACCTCAAAACAGTGCTGACAACCACACCTGTACTCACCTTCTTTGACCCAACAAAAAGAATCAAAGTGTCAACGGATGCACCAAAAGATAGCCTAGGTGCGGTCTTGCTACAAGCAGAGGGTGAAGATTGGAAGCCTGATTGTCGATACGCCCAGATTGAAAAGGAATGTCTAGGCTTGGTAGTTGGACTAGAAAAGTTTCATGGCTACATATATGGACTTCCCACCTTCACAGTTGAGACAGACCACAGCCCACTTGTTGCCATCATAAAAAAGAACCTGAATGAGATGTCTCCAAGGATTCAACGACTCATGATGAAGCTGCAAAGATATGACTTTGAACTGATCTACACACCAGGCAAATACATAGTGTTAGCAGATGCACTATCCCGAGCACCCACAATGAGTCATGTGAGCTCTACTGAAGAAGACGTGGATGTTCATGTGAGTATGGTCACTGCTGCGCTGCCCGTGTCAGACACAAAATCAAAGCAAATAGCAGAAGAAACAGTAAAAGATACAGTATTACAAACAGTAATAGAGAACATTCATCATGGTTGGCCAAAAGGTTCCTGTCCAAAATATTTTCACATAAGGTCAGAATTGATTGTCGCAAGTGGACTATTACTAAAAAAGAACAGAATAGTCATTCCACAGGCTTTACATCAAGACATGCTCAAAAGGATTCATGAGGGACACCTCAGAATTGAAAAATGCAAAAGGAGAGCAAGAGACACTGTTTATTGGCCTGGCATAAATAAGGACATTGAGAACATGATAGGCAAATGTGAGACATGTCAGAAACACCAAAACAAACAAGCAAAGGAACCAATGATAGTAGCTGACATACCAACAGCACCATGGCAAAAGGTTGGTATGGACCTTTTTCATTTAAATGGTAAAGACTATCTAATAGTGATTGACTACTATTCTAACTATCCTGAGATGGTGCTGCTCTCAAGCACCACAGCAAGCAGTGTCATAATGCATGTGAAATCCATCTTCGCCAGGCATGGAATTCCCAGGATTGCCGTTAGCGACAATGGTCCGTGCTTCAACTGTAAGGAGTGGCAACAGTTTGCAGCACATTATGACTTTCAACACATCACATCCAGTCCTTTGTATGCTCAGTCAAATGGTAAGGCAGAGAAAGGTGTTCAAGTTCTCAAGCAGCTACTGAAGAAAGCGACAGAAAGCAAGTCTGATCCTTATCTCGCCCTGCTGAGCTACAGAGCCAGTTTCTGTCCCAGTAGATTGGGGATGTTCCAATCATACTATCATGGCGATAGTAGTGAGGATGCCGGTCATGGGTGGGACAGCCCGACCCGCACCGGTATACAGGGCGGAGATCATTGGGATCATTCAAGGGGGTGCACACATTCATTTCGCAGCGGTCCCACCTTATGTCATAAAGTGGAAGCACGCTATGACAGTTACTGACCTCTCCGGGTGCCGGAGCCGGGGAGCACACATAATACTGTGCCCCCAGCACTTGAATGCCAATTCTAGACCACAGTGTGGGTTTAAAGCTGCTGGCGCACAACCTATGAACTGTACCATGGAGGTAATCGCACAAGACCATGTTTCCCCACAGGTAGCATTCATAGGACGTGGGACATATTGTGTCACCACAAGTGCGGCCCACTACCAGCATGGACAGCACGTCTGGTGTCCGGTAAGTGACAGCAGTTTCTGCTTTAAACCCGAGGCAGAAGTTCAAGAGGCCCAGCAACGGATTGTCCCCATTCCTGAACCCTCCACTGTTAACCTCACTGTAACTGAAAACATCACCAACCTGCAAAACTATGTCACACATTTCGGCTATGAAATTCCACCTCTACCCGCACATCTTACTGCCCTACTAAAAGCAATTGTTATATCACAAAAACATTTCTACACACTGGAACAGAAGACAGTCGAGATAGGGGCCAAGATCTTGGATATTGTAGTTCCACCCTGGTGGGAAATTTTTGAAAATATAGAGGTCCCTTCTTGGATCAGACTGGCTTCCCACATTTTTGTGGTCTGCCAGCTCGGTATAGTTTTCTACTTACTATGCACAAAGTGCAAGGGGAGGGACAGAATGCTCTGACCTCAACATGAGAGAGCATGGGACAAGCATCAAAATAAAGTCTATGACCAGGTATGAGATGAGCCTCAATCGTTATTAAAAATAAAGTTTTGTGAGACTGTGTATTTTTTTTTTGTATGTACCATATTTTCCAAGTGGTGCAGGGGTGTAGGACCCCCTCCTTGTTTGGATATGAATGTAACCAATTTTTTTTTTACCTGTGTATGCATCTGAACACTAGACCTAAAAGGGAATGTATGTTTTCTGGTTTTAGATAGGTAAAATACAGGGGAAGGTTGGTTCTCAGGGATCAGGAATATTGCTCACCCAGTATGATACTCTAACGAGTAAAGTATCATAGGGGGGACTGTAAGATTCTCAAAATTAACAGATCCCGCTAAACGAAAGAAAACCCTATTAAAAAAATAACTGGACCCTTGCTAAAAACTTCAGGAGTGATAAAAGGGCATGTTGGGCCTAACAAGGAGATTCAAGGCCAGAAACAGACTTGGCATTATAAAGGGACCTGTTCAGGCATGTTTGGGAAAAGGCTGTTACAGAATTTGGGATCGACCTCTGCAGTAGACAGCTTGAGTATTCGAGATAGTCAAACTGTCTGGGGGAACAATAAACATCACTCAGCCCCTATCAAGAAATTTACATGCTAACAATACATAGATACATAGATACATAGAAGATAGGAGCAGGAGTAGGCCATTCGGCCCTTCGTGCCTGCTCCGCCATTCAATGAGATCATGGCTGATCCTTTAATTCAGTATCCCGTCCCCGCCTTCTCTCCGTAACCCTTAACCCCTTTTGCCCGTAGAAATATATCTAATTCCCTCTTAAATATATTTAATGAGCTGGCGTACACTGCCCTCTGTGGCAATGAGTTCCACAGGTTCACCACTCTCTGAGTGAAGAAATTCCCCCTCATCTCTGTCCTAAATGGTTTAGCCCTTATCCTTAAATTATGTCCTCTAGTTCTGTTCTCACCCGCCAAGGGAAACATTCCTTCTGCATCCAGTCTGTCTAGACCTGTCAGAATTTTATACACTTCTATGAGGTCCCCTCTCAATCTTCTAAACTCCAGTGTGTACATCCCTAAACTACATAGTCTCTCCTCATAGGTCATTCCCGCCATTCCTGGTATCAGCCTGGTGAATCGCCGCTGCACCCCCTCCATGGCAAGAACATCCTTCCTCAGATGAGGCGACCAAAACTGTACACAGTACTCGAGGTGTGGTCTCACCAGTGCCCTGTACAGCTGCAGCAAGGTATCCCTGTTCCTGTATTCTAACCCTTTTGCTATGAAGGCCAGCATACCGTTTGCCTTCTTGACCGCCTGTTGCACCTGCATGCTCGCCTTCAGTGACTGGTGTACAAGAACACCCAGGTCTCTCTGTACTTCCCCCTCTCCCAATCTATTGCCATTTAAATAATAATTTGCCCTCCCGTTCCTGCACCCAAGGTGGATAACTTCGCACTTGTCCACATTATAGTGCATCTGCCATTTATCCGCCCAATCGCCCAGTCTGTCCAAATCGCTCTGGAGCTTCCTGGTCTCTTCCTCTGAGCCCACCCCCCCTCCTAGTTTAGTGTCGTCTGCAAATTTGGAAATGCTGCATCCGACTCCCTGATCCAGGTCATTAATGTAAATTGTGAACAGCTGGGGGCCCAGGACAGATCCCTGTGGTACCCCACTTGTTACTGCCTGCCATTCAGAAAATGAGCCGTTTATTCCAACTCTCTGTTTTCTATCTGACAGCCAGTTCCCTATCCACGCCAAAACTTTCCCCTTTATCCCATGAGCCTCAATTTTCCATGCTAATCTTTTATGTGGGACCTTATCGAAGGCCCACGGAAGAACAGCCTCATAGGACCCATCTAAAAACATGCATAAAACAAATCATTTCGCCAACCTACAAAGAATCTCAGGCCCCACAGGAAACTCAAAGCCTGAGGACAATTCACTACAATTAAATAAGAGCTCAACAGCTCAGGAAACCATCCTGAAACCACTTCTCACATTTTTAAACAACTTCAACAGCTCAGGAAACCACCCCGAAACCCCTTCTCACATTTTTAAACAACTTCAACAGCTCAGGAAGCCATCCCGAAACCGCTTAAACAATTTACACAACTCAATGTTAACGAGCCCGCAAAATCTAACAAAAAACCTAAACTGATTTGGCGCGCAGATTAGCAGGCCTCAATTAGTATAATTGGAGGCCTGTTCCAGAAGTAAAGGGTGTTCAAAGGAGTTCAAACAGGAGAAACAGTTCCAAGTACAAGTTCAAGAAGAGCCATCATCGAGTAACATCAAGCAAACATCTCGAAGCAGTTCTCTCTCTCTCTCGGCAAGTTTTTCCACTATACAAACTATCCTGACTTACCCCAGGTAAGATTTTATTCAAAAGACTCTAAGCCCTATTTCTAACCAAAGAAAATTGGGTACTCACCTGATAAATCCAATAGGCACCCGACCACATCAGTGGACTCGTGAAGACTAACCAGATACGCAGGTGAAGTCCTCTACCGCGTCTGGGGTATGGCAGGCCCCAACCGACACATCTAGCGAACCCCGAATTCGCGAACCAGCTCAACTCTCAGGGACTCGTTGTGGTGAGCATTATCCCTGGTCCTTTTAGAGCCTAACTTAGCTAGTAAGGTGGGATTGGGAGGGGTGAGATATTTGTCTACTGTAATTTTCCCTCGTGTATGTCGAAGTGTTTCCCCATTTTATTAGAGTGTTATCATTGTGTTGTATTTTCTTTCTCAAATAAAGATCAAAGTTCTTGCACCAAAACCAGTTTGTCTGCTGCACTTTTATCACAACCCACAAATAAGTCCAAGGTCTAGAACCAAGGGTGTGGTGTATGTGCCTTTAAGAGCAATTATGGTGTATGTGCCTTTAAGAGCCCCAGGTGTGCGTAATGCCGGTAATTGCCACTTGGGCTATATAAGCCTGTGTATTGTGTATATCCTTTAGAAACCCCCCCCCCAGACTTGCTTAGTAAATACCTATGAACCAACTCCTGTCTTCAGTGTCTTTATCTACACACGGACACTACAGTGGCGACGAAGTGGAAACGGACTTACCTGCAATTCGGCAGCACCTCAAGGACATCGATTCCTCCAGCGTCCAGAAGACTCAAGGAAGTAAGAGAAACTGTGGTTTCACCAGCTGGCCAAGCTGGTGATAGGTACTGCGCTAATCCTTCCTGGGCGTCAGGCTGGAGCTCCAGCGGCGGGCTCTACAGCTGAGAGAGGCAGCGAAATCGGAGGCAAGCAATAACGGACTGGGAGGGTGCACTCGAGAGACGGCCGGCGCGGCAAGCAGGTCAGCGTTTAGACCTCCGTCGGGAACGAGTCTCCAACAGTGAATAAACGGAAACCACAGTAAATCAGCGTTGTTATCGGTAGCAGCGGCGGGAAAGCGCGGGAAGCACCATATCGTTGCTACAGAGAGAAAAAAAAAAGCACGGGAAGCACCATATCTTTTCTGAAATGCCTAAATCTGGTAATATTGAGGCTTTTGATGGCGAAATAGAAGATTGGACCACATACGTGGAAAGAGTAGAGGTTTATTGCACTGCAAATGGAATAACAGATGAAAAAAAAGCTTCAGTACTTCTGAACTTAATGGGCGCGAAGACATACGGGCTGTTACGAAATTTAATCACTCCAGCCAAACCAAAGGACAAGACTTTTAAAGAAATTGTTGATACCCTGCAGGAGCATTTAAACCCAACACCGCTGCTGATAGCGGAACGATTCAAGTTCTTCAAGAGAAATCAACACAAGAATGAAAGTAACGCTGATTACCTAACCGAATTAAGAAAGCTATCAAAGTACTGCCAATTCGGAGCAGGGCTATCGGATTATCTTCGAGACAAATTTGTTTGCGGTCTCTTAAGTGAAGGAACACAAAAAAGACTGCTTTCTGAAAAAGATTTAACATTGGACAAAGCTTTCAGTATGGCTGTATCATACGAAGCAGCAGCAAAAGGAGCTGCAGAGATACAACAAGAGACACAGGACTTCGGCACCCATAAAATGACACAGGAGTTCGGAAGATGTTATCGCTGCGGCAGATCCACCCATAACCAGAGGGACTGCTGGTTCAAGAGCAAAGCATGCAGGCAATGTGGTAAGATTGGACACATTGCACGGGTATGCCAATCTGGACAAAATAAATCCACTGACAGAAAACAAAAAATCAAAAAAGAAAAGTACAGGAAGGTACAAATGATGACGGACATAGCTCAGAATAACGATAGCGACTCCGAAAACAAGAGACTAATCTGTCTCAAATTACATAATGTACTTGCCAAAGAGGATTACCAAACCATTTGGGTTACCCTCACAATAGCAGGGTCCCCAGTTAAAATGGAGCTAGATACAGGATCAGCTCTAACCATAATAAATCGACGAGATTACGAGAGGCTATTTTCGCATATACCTCTAAAAGACACATCCATTATCTTAAAAACATATACGGGGCAGAAAGTCTACCCCAAAGGAAAAATAAGGGTGCCTGTGGTATACAATGGCAAAGAAATACAAAAGTTGTATTTATACATTCTACAAGATGGTGGTCCACCGTTGTTGGGACGTGAATGGATAAGGAAGATACGTTTAGACTGGCACTCCATTCAGGCACTGACGGTGACTAGTAAGGAAAAAAACAATGATGACATCATGCCTGAACGATTAAAAGACATCTTGGCCAACGCCAAAGAAGTGTTTCAAGAGAAACTAGGAACCTTGAAAGGCATCACCGCCTCAATAAAAGTGGAAGGTACAGCAATTCCAAAATTTTTTAAGGCAAGACCGGTGCCATACGCAATATGTCCGGCAGTCGAGGCAGAGCTGGAGAATTTGGAAAAGGCAGGCGTATTATCCAAAATAGATTGGAGCGAATGGGCAACACCCATTGTTCCAGTCATGAAAAAAACATTGAAAAATAACTCTGAGGAACAGAAAAAAATTCGCTTCTGTGGGGACTTTAAGGTGACTGTAAACCCGGTCCTTCACACGGTACAGTATCCTCTTCCGAGGATAGAAGATATTTTCGCCTCACTATCCGGAGGGAAACGTTTCACAAAAATTGACTTGGCACAGGCATATCTACAGATGGAGGTTGAGGAGACCTCTAAAAAGTATCTCATAATAAACACACACAGAGGCTTGTACCAGTACAATCGACTGGTTTTTGGAATAGCATCAGCTCCAGCTATCTGGCAAAGAGCTATGGAGCAAGTCCTGCAAGGGATTCCGGGGACTCAATGCTACCTAGACGACATCCTTATAACAGGAGAAAATGACAACGAGCACCTTGCCAATTTGGAGCAGGTGCTCACTAGGCTGAAAGAACGGGGCCTACGAGCAAATCGCCCCAAGTGCGAATTTTTCCAAAATCAGATATCATATTGTGGCCACATAATTAATAAGGAAGGGTTGCATAAGTCACCTGAAAAAATTGAAGCAGTTATAAAAGCCCCAGCACCTGAAAATGTTTCACAATTGAGGTCATTCCTGGGATTAATAAATTACTATCATAAATTTTTACCGAACTTATCAACTATTCTACACCCTCTTAATGATCTTCTACAGACAGGAGTGATTTGGAAATGGAACGAAGACTGTAAACGTGCCTTCCATAAATGTAAAGACTTAATCACATCCGAGAAAGTTTTGGCTCATTACAACCCATCACTACCAATCAGATTGGCGTGCGATGCATCCCCTTACGGCATAGGAGCGGTATTGTCCCATAGATTCCCTGATGGCTCGGAACGGCCGATAGCTTTTGCGTCACGCTCATTGAACTCAGCTGAGCGTAACTATGCCCAGATAGACAGGGAAGCACTCAGCCTGGTATGGGGAGTGAAGAAATTCAACCATTACCTACACGGACAAAAATTTACCTTGCTGACTGACCATCAACCCCTCATCTCCATATTCAACCCTAAAAAAGGTGTCCCCATTATGACGGCACAAAGACTACAGAGGTGGTCCCTTTTTTTAGGGGCACACCAATACAACATTGAATACAAAGGGTCAAAACAGCATGGGAATGCTGACGGTTTATCGCGCCTACCGTTGCCAACGATAGAAGAGGCACCTACAGTAGACCCAGTAGAGATATTCCACTCTACCATAGTGGAATGTCTACCGGTGACAAATTCTGCCATTGAAAGGGAGACAAGAAATGACCCTACTCTCTCACGGGTCTACGATTTAACAGTGAAGGGATGGCCAGCACATGGCGAACCACTGTTGCCAGCATTCTCGCAAAGAAGAGAACAGCTGTCAGTGTGCCGAGGAACCTTGATGTGTGGATCCAGAGTGGTGATTCCACCCAAACTCCAGGATAAAGTGCTAAAGGAGCTTCACGAGGGGCACCTGGGTGGAGTGAAAATGAAGAACCTAGCTAGGGCATTTGTATGGTGGCCAGGTATCGATGGAGACATCGAAGACATGACCAAGAGCTGCCTAGGATGCCAGAAGGTCCAAAGTGCTCCGCCACAGGCCCCTCTACATCCATGGGAGTGGCCCTCATCTCCCTGGCAAAGGGTGCACATCGACTTTGCTGGTCCATTTATGGACTCAATGTTCTTAATCGCAGTTGATGCACACTCCAAGTGGCCGGAGGTAATAAAGATGTCCTCCACCACCACGGAAAAAACCATCACAGTATTAAGGACCATATTTGCCAGGAATGGGCTGCCGGAACAGATATGTTCTGATAATGGACCGCAATTTGTGTCCGAAGAATTCAGAAAGTTCTTAAAGAACAATGGGGTAAAGCACTACACGTCCGCCCCATACCATCCCGCCACCAATGGATTGGCTGAAAGGTTTGTCCAGACCTTCAAGAAGGCCATCAAGGCCATGGGTAATGAAGACATAAAACTTCAGCACAAGGTGGATAACTTCTTATTTGCATATAGGAATGCAACGCATATGGTTACTAACCAAACTCCCGCCATGATGTTCTACAATAGAAACCTAAGATGCCGGCTGGATTTGGTCAAGCCCAACATCCGAAGGGACGTGGAGAACCGGCAGTTTCAGGGCATGAATGAAAGGCCAACTAGGGCCTTCCAGATAGGCCAACCGGTTTTGGCCCGGGACTGCCGTACCGAGAAATGGCAGCCTGGAATTTCTGCACACGATTAGGACCACTGATGTATACCGTGGACATCAGAGACAGCATAATAAGGCGCCATGCAGACCAAATCATCAAGTCATCCGAAAAGGGACAACCTACACCACCACTCTATACATCTAACGATGAAGTAGAGATACCCATATCTACCTCCGATCCGGTGATACTGGAGCCCGATGAACCCGACACTGGCCTTCAAGCCGAATCAGCCTTGCCAGAAGAACTTACTACACCACCAGAAACTACTACACCCCCGAGGCGTTATCCGGACCGAGTCAGGAAGCCTCCTGAGAGACTAACTTATAATTAATTAATACAGCAATGTATATTATTTTGCATATAACATGTAATTAATAATTACTTAAAATATGATGTACTAGTTAGCTAGAAGGGGAGGAATTGTGGTGTATGTGCCTTTAAGAGCAATTATGGTGTATGTGCCTTTAAGAGCCCCAGGTGTGCGTAATGCCGGTAATTGCCACTTGGGCTATATAAGCCTGTGTATTTTGTATATCCTTTAGAAACCCCCCCCCCCAGACTTGCTTAGTAAATACCTATGAACCAACTCCTGTCTTCAGTGTCTTTATCTACACACGGACACTACAAAGGGAGTGGGAGCGATTCGAACTGCTCATAAGTCAGAGGTGAAGCTGACCCACACACCACCCCCTACAATTACCTTCAGCGACTGGTGCACAAGGACACCCAATTCTCGTTGCACTTCCCCTTCTCCCAATCCATTGCCATTCAGATAATAATCTGCCTTCCTGTTATTGCCACCAAAGTGGATAACCTCACATTTATCGTACTGGAGTTTCTCTGCATCCTCCTCACAGCACACATGCCCACCCAGCTTTGTGTCATCTGCAAACTTGGAGATAATACATCTAGTTCCCTCATCTTGATCATTAATATATATTGTGAATAACTGGGGTCCTAGCACCGATCCCTGTGGTACCCCACTAGTCACTGCCTTCCACTCGGAAAAAGACCCGTTTATTCCAACACTTTACTTCCTGTCTGCCAACCAGTTTTCTATCCAAGTCAGTACCTTACCCCCAATCCCATGTGCTTTAACTTTGCACGCTAGTCTCTTATGCGGGACCTTATCGAAAGCCTTCTGAAAGTCCAAATACACCACATCCACTGGTTCTCCCTTATCTATTCTAACAGTTGCATCCTCAAAAAATTCCAGTAGATTAGTCAAGCATGATTTACCTTTCGTAAATCCATATTAAGCTTTGTCCGGTCCTGTCACTGTTTGCCAAGTGCTCTGCTATTACATCTTTTATAATGGACTCCAGCATTTTCCCCACAACCGATGTCAGGCTTACCGGTCTATAATTCCCCGTTTTTTCTCTACCACCTTTTTTAAATAGTGGGGTTACATTAGCTACCCTCCAATCCATGGGAACTGTTCCAGAGTCTATAGAATTTTGGAAGATGACCAGCAATGCATCTACTATTTCTAGGGCCACTTCCTTAAGTACCCTAGGATGTAGATTATCAGGCCCTGGGGATTTGTCGGCGTTCAATCTCGTCAATTTCCCTAACACCATTTCTCTACAAATACTGATTTCATTCAGTTCCTCCCTTTCATTAGACCCTATGTTCCCCGACATCTCCGGGAGTTTATTTGTGTCCTCCTTTGTGAAGACAGAACCAAAGTATGTATTTAATTGGTATGCCATGTCTTTGTTCCCCATTATAAATTCCTGATTCTGACTGCAAGGGACCTACGCTTGACTTTACCAATCTTTTACTCTTCACATATCTATAGAAGCTTTTACAGTCAGTTTTTATGTTCCCAGCAAGCTTACTCTCATACTCTATTTTCCCCCTCTTAATTAATCCCTTTGTCCTCCTTTGCTGAATCCTAAACTGCTCCCAATCCTCAGGTTTGCTGCTTTTTCTGGCCAATTTATATGTCCTCTCCTTGGATCTTATGCATTGAGTGGTGCTGGAGTTTTGCTAAGTGGGAGAAAAATCATTTAAGTGTATTTTGTGAATTTTAGTGTGTTAAGAAGTCAATTATTTGAAGTAAGTTTAATTTTTTAAGGGTTTTTTAAACTCTTGGGCAGTTTAAACCGGAAGTAGAATCCGGGTATAAAAGGGGAGGTGCTAGTGCAGTGCATGGAGTGCCTTGTGCATTGAGTGGTGCTGGAGTTTTGCTAAGTGGGAGAAAAATCATTTAAGTGTATTTTGTGAATTTTAGTGTGTTAAGAAGTCAATTATTTGAAGTAAGTTTAATTTTTTAAGGGTTTTTTAAACTCTTGGGCAGTTTAAACCGGAAGTAGAATCCGGGTATAAAAGGGGAGGGGCTAGTGCAGTGCACAGAGTGCCTTGTGCATTGAGTGGTGCTGGAGTTTTGCTAAGTGGGAGAGTTCAGATAAGTGGGAGGTGAGGGTGTGTTTTTTGCTCTGTTTTGTTCCCCACTCCCAGGCTTGGACAACACTGTGGAAGCGGAGCAGCGAGATGAGTCAACCAAACAGGCCCCACAGACAGTATTCAAGGAGGAGGTTGGTGATCAGCTGGTTGGTTGGTTTTCTTCCTTCTCTTCTCTTTTATACCTTTAAGTTGGTAA
The DNA here is from genome assembly GCF_052327205.1 of Somniosus microcephalus. Lineage (NCBI taxonomy): Eukaryota > Metazoa > Chordata > Chondrichthyes > Squaliformes > Somniosidae > Somniosus > Somniosus microcephalus. The sequence continues at coordinate 63,295,639 of NC_141010.1, read as the reverse complement.
GTCCTTTGAATAGTGGTGTGACATTATCATTTATATCCGGGCAGGGTCTTCATAACTAATAATAAGACATTTAATTAATTATATAGAATGGAGCAGGTGATGTGTTACTGTTGCGAGATGTGGGAGCCGGTGGTCCCCATTGAGGCTCACGGTGATTACATCTGCGACAAGTGTTTGCTGCTAGAGGAACTCAAGTTCCATGTTATGGAGCTTGAGGCCGAGCTTCAGACACTGCGACACATCAGGGAGGGGGAGAAGTTCCTGGACTCTATGTTTCAGGAGATGGTCACACCTATGAAGTTAATTACTGCAGATGTAGTCTGTGGTCAGGGACAGGACGGTGTGACTACGAGTGAGGAAGGTACAGGGATCCAGGATGTAGTGTTGAAGGTGACACAGCCCTTGTTCTTGTCCAGCAGGATCGAGGTTCTTACTCCCTGTGAGGGCGGGAGCGGGGACTGCAGGGAGGATGAGCAACCTGGCCACAGCACCATGGTACAGGGGGCCATTCAAGTGGAGGGAGTAAAAAGAAATGTTGTAGTGGTAGGGGATAGTATCATTAGGGGGATAGATAGGGTTCTCTGCAGTCAAGAGCGGGAGTCCCGAAGGCTGTGTTGCCTGCCTGGTGCGAGGGTTAAGGACATCTCTTCTGGGCTGGAAAGAAACTTGGAGTGGGAGGGGGAGGATCCAGTTGTCATGGTCCATGTTGGTACAAACGACGTAGATAGGACAAGGAAGACGGTTCTGTTAAAGGAGTATGAGCAGCTAGGGGTCAAATTAAAAAACAGAACCTCAAGGGTAATAATCTCTGGGTTATTACCTGAGCCACGAGCAAATATGGCTAGGATAAATAAAATTAAAGAGTTAAATGCGTGGCTCAAAGACTGGTGTGGGAGAAATGGGTTTTGCTTCTTGGGACACTGGCACCAATACTGGGACAGGAAGGAGCTGTTCCGTTGGGACGGACTCCACTTGGCCAGTGCTGGGACTAGAGTCCTGGCGAATCATATAACTAGGGCTGTAGAGAGGGCTTTAAACTAATTAGTGGGGGGGAGGTTTCTAGAGAGCAAATAATAGAAATGACAACAGAGAAGGTCATAGACTTAGGTAGCAGTGGGGGAATTAAAAAACAGAATGTGTCAGGAAGGGACAGAAGGTATGGAGCAAAAAGTAAAGTACTAAAAAGGGAAAAAACAGGAACTAAGTGTTACAAAACATATTTGAAAGTTCTTTATCTGAATGCACGTAGCATTCGTAACAAAATGAATGAGGTAACAGCACAAATAACGACATATGGGTATGATCTTGTGGCCATTACAGAAACATGGCTGCAGGGTGACCATGACTGGGAATTAAACATACCAGGTTATTTAACAATCAGGAAGGACAGGCAGGAAGGGAGAGGAGGTGGGGTGGCTATGTTAATAAAGGAAGGAATCACTATAATACAGAGAAATGATATTGGGTCAAAGGAGCAGGATAGTGAAACAGTTTGGGTGGAGATAAGGAATAATAAGGGGAAAAAAACACTAGTGGGTGTAGTCTACAGGCCTCCGAACAGTTGCAACTCTGTTGGACGGAGTATTAATCAGGAAATAGTTGAGGCTTGTAATAAGGGAACAGCTATAATTATGGGGGATTTTAATTATCATATTAACGGGACAAATCAAATTGGGCAGAGCAGCCTTGAGGATGAGTTCATTGAATGTATTAGGGATGGGTTTCTTGAGCAGTATGTAACTGAACCGACCAGGGGGCAAGCAACCTTAGATTTGGTCCTGTGTAATGAGACAGGATTAATTAAAAATGTCCTAGTAAAGGATCCCCTTGGAATGAGTGACCATAACATGGTTGAGTTCCATATTCAATTAAAGGGTGAGAAGGTTGGATCTCAAACAAGCGTGCTGAGCTTGAATAAAGGAGACTATGAAGGTATGAGAGCGGAATTGATTAGAGTGGACTGGGAAAATAGATTAAAGGGTAAGACGGTACATGATCAGTGGTGTACATTTAAGGAGTTATTTTACAACTTCCAGAAAAAATATATTCCACTGAGGAAAAAAGGGTGTAAGAGAAAAGATAGCCATCCGTGGCTAAGTAAAGTAATTAAGGATAGTATCCGACTAAAAACAAGGGCATATAAGGTAGCCAAATCTAGTGGGAGGATGGAAGATTGGGAAGTCTTTAAAAGACAGCAAAAAATAACTAAAAGATTGATTAAGAAAGGGAAGGTAGATTATGAAAGTAAATTAGCAAAAAATATAAAAACAGGCAGTAAAAGTTTCTATAGTTATATAAAAAGAAAAAGGGTGGCTAAAGTAAATGTTGGTCCCTTAGAGGATGAGACTGGGAAATTAATGGTGGGAAACATAGAGATAGCAAAAACACTGAACAATTATTTTGTATCAGTCTTTACAGTAGAGGACACTAAGAATATCCCAACACTGGACAAACAGGGGGCTCTAGGGGGGAGGAACTAAATACGATTAAAATCACTAAGGAAGTGGTACTTGGTAAAATAATGGGACTCAAGGCGAATAAATCCCCTGGACCTGATGGCTTGCATCCTAGGGTCTTGAGGGAAGTAGCGGTAGGGATTGTGGATGCATTGGTAATAATTCTCCAAAACTCACTGGACTCAGCAAAGGTCCCGGCAGATTGGAAAACTGCTAATGTAACACCCTTATTTAAAAAGGGTAGTAGGCAGAAGGCTGGAAACTATAGACCTGTTAGCCTAACATCTGTGGTTAGTAAAATGTTAGAGTCCATTATTAAGGAAACAGTAACGGGACATTTGGATAAACATAATTTAATAGGACAAACTCAGCATGGTTTCATGAAGGGGAAGTCATGTTTGACAAATTTGCTGGAGTTTTTTGAGGAAGTAACATATAGGGTGGATAAAGGGAAACCAGTGGACGTAGTGTATTTAGACTTCCAAAAGGCATTTGACAAGGTGCCACACAAAAGATTATTGCTCAAGATAAAAAATCACGGGATTGGGGGTAATATTCTGGCGTGGGTGGAGGATTGGCTCTCTAACAGAAAGCAGAGAGTTGGGATAAATGGTTCGTTCTCAGATTGGCAACCAGTAACTAGTGGTGTTCCGCAGGGGTCAGTGCTGGGTCCCCAACTCTTTACAATCTATATTAACGATTTGGAGGAGGGGACCGAGTGTAACATATCAAAGTTTGCAGATGATACAAAGATGGGACGGAAAGTAATGAGTGAGGAGGACATAAAAACCTGCAAAGGGACATAGACAGGCTAAGTAAGTGGGCAGAGATTTGGCAGATGGAATACAATGCTGGAAAGTGTGAGGTTATGCACTTTGGCAGGAAAAATCATAGAGCAAGTTATTATCTTAATGGCAAGAAACTGGAAAGTACTGTAGTACAAAGGGATCTGGGGGTCCTGGTGCACGAAACTCAAAAAGTTAGTATGCAGGTGCAGCAAGTGATCAAGAAGGCCAATGGAATGTTGGCTTTTATTGCTAGGGGGATGGAATATAAAAACAGGGAGGTATTGCTGCAGTTGTACAAGGTATTGGTGAGACCGCACCTGGAATACTGCATACAGTTTTGGTGTCCATACTTAAGAAAAGACATACTTGCTCTCGAGTCAGTGCAAAGAAGGTTCACTCGGTTAATCCCGGGGATGAGGGGGTGGTCATATGAGGAGAGGTTGAGTAGATTGGGACTCTACTCATTGGAGTTCAGAAGAATGAGAGGCGATCTTATTGAAACATATAAGATTGTGAAGGGGCTTGATCGGGTGGATGCGGTGAGGATGTTCCCAATGATGGGTGAAACTAGAACTAGGGGGCATAATCTTAAAATAAGGGGCTGCTCTTTCAAAACTGAGATGAGGAGAAACTTCTTCACTCAGAGGTGGTAGGTTTGTGGAATTTGCTGCCCCAGAAAGCTGTGGAAGCTACATCATTAAATAAATTTAAAACAGAAATAGATAGTTTCCTAGAAGTAAAGGGAATTAAGGGTTACGGGGAGCGGGCAGGAAATTGGACATGAGTCTAGGTTCGGAATGGTCATGGCCCTGTGGGTAGTGGAGTGGGCCCAGGGGCCGTGTAGCCTGGTTCTGCTCCTACTGTGTTCTAATTCTGTGTTAGATTTCAGGAGATGGTTTTATTCCTGTTCCTGGCTGGGGTGGAGATCGCCTTTACAGAAGGTAAGTACTGTAGAAAATATAGGGACAGAGTGATCTCCTGGAAGAATTTCGATCGCCTAGATGGGTCGGAGAGGAATTTCCCAGATTTTTTTTCTCCCAAATTGGCCATTGGGTCTTTATCTGGTTTTTCGCCTCTCCCGGGAGATCACATGGGTTCGGGTGGATGCACAGTGATAGAAGATTTGAGGTTAGGATCAGATCAGCCATGATCTTATTGAATGGTGGAGCAGGCTCGAGGGGCTGATTGGCCTACTCCTGCTCCTATTTCTTATGTTCTTATGTTCTTATCCCTAATTTCCCTTGTCAGCCAATGTTGAGTCACCTATTTTGTTTTATTTTTATGCCAAACAGGGATGAACAAATTCTGTAGTTTAACCATGCTATCTTTAAATGTTTGCCATTGCCTATTCACCGTCAACCCTTTAAGTAACATTCCCCAATCCATCCTAGCCAACTCGTGCCTCATACCATCATAGTTTCCTTTATTTAAATTCAGTACCCAAGTCTCTGAATCAATTACTTCACTCTCCATCTTAATGAAGAATCCAATCATATTATGATCGCTCCTCCCCAAGGGGCCTCGCACAACAAGATTGCTAATTAATCCTTTCTCATTACATAATACCCAGTCTAAGATGGCCTGATCTCCAGTTGGTTCCTCGACATATTGGTCCAGGAAACCATCCCGTATACACTCTAGGAATTCCTCTTCCATAATATTGTTGCTAATTTGGTTAGCCCAATCTATATTTAGATTAAAGTCACCCATGATAACTGCTGTGCCCTTATTGCATGCATCTCTAATTTCCCATTTAATGCCATCCCCAACCTCAGCATTACTGTTTGGGGGTCTGTATACAACTCCCACTAACGTTTCCTGCCCCTTGGTATTTCACAGATCTACCCATACAGATTCCACATCATCAGAGCTAATATCCTTCCTTACTATTGTGTTAATCTCCCCTTTAACCAGCAATGCTACCCCACCACCTTTTCCTTTTTGCCTGTCCTTCCTGAATATTAAATACCCCTGGATGTTGAATTCCCAGCCTTGGTCACCCTGGAGCCATGTCTCCGTAATCCCAATTATATCATATCCGTTTACATCTATTTGCGCAGCTAATTCATCCACCTTATTATGATTGCTCCTCGCATTAAGACACAAAGCCTTCAGGCTTGTTTTTTTAACACTCTTAGACCTTTTAGAATTATTGTTTTCTGCGACCATATTTGATTTACACCCTTGATTTCTCTGACTTCCACTTTTGCTTTTCTCCTTCCTGTCTTTTGCTTCTATCCTTGCTTCCCTTTCCTCTGTCTCCCTGCACAGTTTCCCAACCCAATGCCATTTTAGTTTAAACTCTCCCCAACAGCACTAGCAAACACTCCCCCTAGGACATCGGTCCTGGTCCTGCCCAGGTGCAAGCCATCCAGTTTGTATTGGTCCCACCTTCCCCAAAACCCATTTCAATGTCCCAGGAATTTGAATCCCTCCCCCTTGCACCCTCTCAAGTGCCTTCATGTCCTTCACAAAGTGTGGTGACCAGAGCTGGACACAATACTCCAGTTGTGGCCTAATCAGTGTTTTATAAAGGTTCAGTATAACTTCTCTGCTTTTGTACTCAATATCTCTATTTATGAAGCCCAAGATCCCATATGCTTTGCTAACCACTCTCTCAATATGCCCTGCCACCTTGAGCGACCTGTGCACATTAACTCCCAGGTCCCTCTGTCCCTGCGCACTCTAAAACTGTGCCATTAAGTGTATATTGCCTCTCTATGTTCCTTCTGCCAAAATGCATCACATCACACTTCTCTGTATTAAATTCCTTCTGCCACTTGTCTGCCCATTCTGCTAGCCTATCTATGCCCTGTTGGAGTCGATTGGTATCATCATCACTGTTTGCCACACCCCCAAGTTTGGTGTCATTGGCAAATTTAGAAATTCTACTCTGTATTCCAAAATCCAGGTCATTTATATATATTCAAAAAAGCAGTGGCCTCAGCACTGACCCTTGGGGAACACCACTGTCTACCATCCTCCAGTCTGAAAAACAGCCATTTACCACAACTTGCTGTTTTCTGTCCTTAAGCCAATTCCTTATCCAAGCTGCCACTGACCCACCTATTCCATGAGCCTCAATTTTGTTAACTAGCCTTCTATGTGGTACTTTGTCAAACGCCTTCCTAAAATCCATGTAGACAACATCCATTGCATTCCCTTCATCAATCCTCCCAGTTACTTCATCAAAAAATTCAATTTGATTAGTCAAACACGATCTGCCTTTTACAAATCCGTGTTGGCTCTCCTTAATTAGCTTAAACCTCTCCAAGTGCCAATTAATTTTTTCCTTGATTATTGTTTCTAAAACTTTACCCACCACTGATGTTAAACTGACTGGCCTGTAGTTACTAGAATTGTCCTTACACCCTGATTTGAACAATGGTGTTGTAGGAATTGACGAATTCCTACGAATAACTGAGATCGACACAGGAGAACAATGAAACAGGTCTTTACTCAACGGAGATGCAATGAGGACTGCCTGGGCAGTCACGTGGTTTGCGACGTTTCGTCATCGCGTTTGCCGGCGTTTTCCCATGCTCTTAAAGGGGCCTCGCCCCATACATGCAAACTCTATATACAAAACACAGTAATGTCTAACACAATGGTACAGGTTTAGGCTGGTGTTAGAACATCGTTAAAGGGAATTATATACAGTTAGCCAGAGTCATTCAGTGGTTCTGCCACAGTGTCACATTTGCCACTTTCCAATCCTCAGGCACCGCCCTCGCATCTAGGGAAGATTGGAAAATTATGGCAAGCCCTTCCACCATCTCCTCCCCCAATTCCTTTAGCAACCTGGGATGCAAGCCATCTGGACCAGGCAACTTATTCACTCTAAGCATACCCAGCCTTTCTAGTACATCCTGTCTATCAATTTTCATCCCTTCCGTTGCTTCTACCTTTTCCGCTTCTACCGACATTTTGTCAGCATCCACCTCCTTAGTAAACACCAATACAAAGTACTCATTGAGTATTCTAGCCTTGCCCTGTGCCTCTAAGCATATATCACCTTCGTTCTCTCTAATAGGCCCCACCCCGCCTCTTACTACCTTCTTACTGTTTACATGCCAGTCGAAGATTTTTGGGTTCCCTTTTATGTTAACCGCCATTCTACTCTCATATTCTCTCTTTGCCAATCTTATTTTCATCTTCACTTCCCCTCTCAACTTATTGTATTTGGTCTGGTTCTCCCTTGAAGAATTCACCTGACATGCATCATACACCCTCTTTTGTGTTTCATCATCTTCTCAATCTCCCTCGTCATCCAAGGAGCCCTTGCTTTGGTTCCCTTACCCTTCCCTCTTGTTGGAATGTACCGAGCCTGTACTTGGAACATCTTCCCCTTAAAGATCACCTTGGAGCCCCCTGAGGCAGAGACATTTTTTGCGGGTGTGGCAGTCTGGAACAGTCTCGCTGTCCAAAAACTCCCACATATTAAAACCCCGACACACTGTCTTTATTAATTAATTCATTAATGAGTTAATTATCTGTAGTTTATTTCTTGAACTAATTGGTCACTTGTTTGAGATCTAGATTTATTAAATAGGTAGGTTTAGCTTGATGTTAAATAAATTAATAATTAGTTCCTGTGATTAATTACTTAGCTATTTATCAGTTATCAGTATCTTTAAGTGCAGTTACAATTTAATCACTTAGCACCTTTTCCTTTGATTTACACTAATATTAAATCCTTACTAACTCAAGCTTAACACTAACCACTAAAGTTACGAAACACACAAAGAGATATCCAGATTCTTACCCATAAGCTTATCTTCATTTCCTCAGGTTCGACTGCTCCTCTCAGTGTGTTAATTAAACTTAGAAACATAGAAGATAGGAGCAGGAGTAGGCCATTCGGCCCTTCGAGCCTGCTCCACCATTCAATGTGATCATGGCTGATCATCCAAATTCAGTACCCTGTCCCTGCCTTTTCCCCATATCCTTTGATCCCTTTAGCCTCAAGAAATATATCCAACTCTTTCTTGAATATATTTAATGAACTAGCCTCCACCGCCCTCTGTGGCAGAGAATTCCACAGGTTCACCACTCTCTGGGTGAAGAAATTCCTCCTCATTTCAGTCTTAAATGGCTTACCCCTTATCCTTGGACTATGACCCCTGGTTCTGGACTCCCCGGCCATCAGAAACATCCTTCATGCTTCTAGTCTGTCCAGACCTGACAGAATTTTATAGGTTTCGATGAGATCCCCTCTCAATCTTCTAAACGCCAGTGAGTATAAGCCCAATCGACACAATCTCTCCTCATACGTCATTCCTGCCATCCCAGGTATCAGCCTGGTGAATCTTCGCTGCACTCCCTCCATGGCAAGAACGTCCTTCCTCAGGTAAGGTGACCAAAACTGCACACAATACTCAAGGTGCGGTCTCACCAAGGCCCTGTACAACTGTAGCAAGACATCCTTGTTCCTGTACTCGAACCCTCTTGCTACGAAGGCCAACATACCATTTGCCTTCTTTACCGTCTGCTGCACCTGCATGCTTACCTTCAGCGACTGGTGCACAAGGACACCCAGGTCTCTTTGCACTTCCCCTTCTCCCAATCTATTGCCATTCAAATAATAATCTGCCTTCCTGTTTTTGCCACCAAAGTGGATAACCTCACATTTATCCACAGTATAGTGCATTTGCCATGTTTCTGCCCAATCACCCAACCTGTCCAAATCGTACTGGAGTTTCCCGACATCCTCCTCGCAGCTTACCCTCCCGCCCAGCTTTGTGTCGTCTGCAAATTTGGAGATATTACATCCAATTCCCTCATCCAGATCATTAATATATATTGTGAACAGCTGGGGTCCTAGGACCGATCCTTGCGGTACCCCACTAGTCACTGCCTGCCACTCGGAAAATGACCCGTTTATTCCAACTCTTTGCTTTCTGTCCGCCAACCAGTTCTCTATCCAAGTCAGTACCTTGCCCCCAATCCCATGTGCCTTAATTTTGCACGCTAATCTCTTGTGTGGGACCTTATCGAATTATGACGTCACTTTTTCTCATTTCCTCCAGGGCGATTTTTAAATCAACACAATGGGTCTCCGCTCCCGCTCTTTAAAATCTCCAAAAGAGGTTGGTATAAGAGTGTAAGAGGCTGGTGTTGGTGTGTAATGCTGGTATTTGTGGGTAAGTGGCTGGCATCAATGTGTGAGATGGTGGTATGAGTGTGTAAGAAGCTGGTGCGGGTGTGTAAGATGCTTTTATGGGTGTATAAGAGGCTGGTATATAAGTGTAAGAAAATAGGAACACAAGAAAGGAGGAACAGGAGTACACCATACAGCCCCTCGAGACTGTTCAGCGAATTAATTAGATCCTAGCTGATCTAAAAGGTTGGTATGGATGTGTAAAAGGTTGATATGACTATTTAAGAGGCTGGTGCAAATGTATAAGAGACTGACATGGGTGTGTAAGAGGCTGGTATACAGGTGTAAGTAAATAGGAACATAGGAAAATAGGAATAAGAGTATGCTGTTCAACCCCTCGAGCCTGTTCTGCAATATAATTAGATCATGTCTGATCGAAGAGACTGTGCTGCTGTGTAAGAGGTTGATATGAGTGTGTAAGAGGCTGGTATTGGGGTGTAAGAGGTTGATATGAGTGTGTAAGAGGCTGGAGAAGTGTGTAAGTTGCTGGTATTAATGTGTTAGGTGCTGGTGTGGCCTCAGTTGTTTTGATGACCGCACTGGATGCAAGTTATACCATCGCAACATCACAACCCCCAAAAAGCCTGGGGCAGTGGGTATCTGCCAGTTTCTTAGGTGCTTTCCCCAGCCTGTGAACTCTGACAGATCCAATGGGAAACCACAATGCCTTTGCACTCGGAGAATACGGATAATTCCTGAATACTGCAACATTCTCATCATCAGGGTACATGGCCCTCACATGATTTCGCTATATCAGGTACGACTCCAGCACAGCCACCCCAACACTCAGTCACTCAGCTGCTCCCGACAGTCTGGTCATACAACATGGAGCTGAGGTGGGAATCAGCGCCCAGCGTTGCGAAGATCCCAGTTAACATCGAAGGTAAACACACCGCAGCATTCTGACACCACACAGATCAGCCAATAGATCAGGCAGCTGTTTCAGACAAAAACCTTACACAGCAAGATCCACCGCCTATTGCAGCTGGTTGGGGATCAATGAAACAAAATGTGTTAAGAGACATGTTTAATTTTTTTTTTAAACCTTTAGAATCTGTACAGCAGCAGCCACGTCACAGAGTCCTGAGGCTGCAGTTACTATTTTCAGTATTGAAGCAGTTTGACTGAGATTTTAGCTGCAAGCACTTTGAACAAACCACCTTACTCCGTGGGACCACGGCAGGTTTACTTGCTGCAGACACTGACTCCATTCCCAGGCTCAACAATCAGCTTGCGGGAGGGAGGTCCCAGCTAACACCTGCTGCCCGATGGCTGAATCATTTGTAAAAGATACTCACACACAAAACACACCCCTGTTCCAGCCACTTACACAGCCACTGGTGCCAGGGTCAAGGATGTCACTGAGCAGCTGCAGGACACCCTGAGTGGGGAGGGTGATCAGCCAGAGGTCGTTGTCCATATCGGTACCAACGACATAGGCAGAAAGAGGGATGAGGTCCTGCAGGCAGAGTTTAGGGAGCTAGGAAAGATTACTCCCAGTGCCACGTGCTAGTGAGTACAGGAATAGGATAGAACAGATGAATGCATGGCTGGAGAGATGGTGCAGGAGGGAGGGCTTTAGATTCCTGAGGCATTGGGACCGTTTCTGGGGAAGGTGGGACCTGTAAAGGCCGGACGGGTTACACCTCAACAGAGCCAGGACCAATATTCTCATGGGGGGGTCTGCTTGTGCTGTTGGGGAGGGTTTAAACCAGCTTGGCAAGGGGATGGGCACCAGCATATAGGAGTAGAAAAGAGGAATAAGGTGCATAAAAGAGTGAGTGTGTTGGATAGTGTAGTGTATGTGCTTTAAGTCAGAACTACTTTTTACAGCTCCTGTATATTGTAGTACCGGCAGTGACCACACCGGTATATAAGCTGTGCGCATGCCTCTGTACCCCAGTCTAGAGATTACCCTCCTCCAGTAAAGACCTGTTATTTGTTTATGTACAGCATCCGTGTAGTTATTTATCCACTGAACCACGGATCTAACAGTGGCGACGAGTGTTGCCCAGCAGTCAGGCAGAGATCCAACGTCGCTGGGGAGGCTGTGGAGAGCCGGGCTTGGTTCCCCAGCCACAACGAGCAGTAAGAGACCGACGACAGGTCCAGAGCAGACCCTTCCCGAGCAGCGGCGGCTGGAGCCGACCGACGGCAGAGAGAGAGAGCCGGGCAGTGTCGACGGGGTAAGAAAGAGGGTGAAGAGAGCAGGGCGCAGCCGGGGGTTGATCACCGAGTGGCGTCGAGGAAAAATACTGCAAACCGGAGAGAGAGAGGGTAAGAAACAGCCGGGTTCTAGACTGAGGGGCGTCGACAAATATTAAGAGAACAACGCGCAGAGCACAGCCAGGGATCACGGGCTGATCAGGGTCCGCGGGGCGAAGCAAGGGGAGACGCCATTGAGCCGCGGAGAAGCAGGGAGAGCGCGGGAGACGCCATTGAGCTGCGGAGAAGCAGGGAGAGCGCGGGAGGCGCCATTGAGCCGCGGAGAAGAAGGAAGAGCGCGGGAGACGCCATTTTGCGAAGCCGCAGCAGAGAAGACGGGCGAGCGCGGGAAGGAAGGAAAGCGCGGGAGATGCCATTTTGTGCCAGCGGAGAAGAAGGGGAAGCGCGGGAGGCACCATTGGTGATCGTTAACGAACAACCAAGGATGCCGAAGAGTGGCAGTATCTCTACGTTCGACAATGAAGTCGCAGATTGGGCGACATATGTGGAACGTATTGAGGTGTACTGCAGGGCGAATGAAGTGCCAGATGCTAATAAAGCACTGGTTCTGTTAAATTCCATGGGTGCAAAAACTTATGGGTTACTGCGAAATCTAATAACCCCAGAGAAGTCAGTAAACAAGAATTTTGAAAGTATAGTAGAAATCCTACAGGACCACTTAAACCCCACACCGCTGCTGATAGCAGAACGATTTAAGTTCCATAAAAGGAACCAACACAAAGACGAAAGCAATGCTGAGTACCTAACGGAACTGCGCAAGCTATCGAAATACTGCCAGTTTGGAGCAGGACTAGCAGACACGTTAAGGGACAAGTTTGTGTGTGGGCTGCAAAGTGAAGGAACCCAGAAACGGCTTCTATCAGAAAAGGACATTAAGCTGGACAAAGCTTTCAGTATGGCAGTATCACACGAAGCAGCCGCAAGGGGCGCTGCAGAGATACAACGGAGAATGCAAGAATATGGCACCAACGAGATGACCTATGGAACAGGGAAGTGCTATCACTGCGGCAGAACAACACATGACCAGAAAGATTGTTGGTTCAAGGACCAAGTGTGCAGACAGTGTGGGAAAGCAGGACACATAGCAAGAGTCTGCAGGTTTGGGAAGAAAACCAACAGTAAGAAATCTCCACAGGAGAAGTACAAAAAGGTACACCAGGTGATGAACAGTGGTTCAGACGAACAGAAAAGTGACACAGACTCCGGAAGCAAGGAGCTGAGTTGTCTGAAACTACATAATGTAACCAAAATGGAGGATCACCAGACTATCTGGGTTACACTCAAGATAGACGGAGTCCAAGTGGAAATGGAATTGGACACAGGGTCAGCTCTAACAGTCATAAATCAAAGAGACTACATGCGGCTATTTTCACACATACCCTTGAAAGCTACAGAGATTGTCTTGAAGACGTATACGGGGCAAAAAGTCTACCCCAAAGGAAAAATAAGGGTGAAAGTGACATATAAAGGTCAGGAAATACCTAAAATGGATATATATGTATTACCAAATGGAGGACCACCACTGCTAGGGCATGAATGGATCCGGAAGGTACATTTAGAGTCATAGAGTCATAGAGTTTTACAGCACAGAAAGAGGCCCTTCGGCCCATCGTGTCTGCGCCGCCCATCCATCCCTGTCCAGTCTAATCCCATTTTCCAGCATTTGGTCCATAGCCTTGTATGCAATGGCATTTCAAGTGCCATTAGATTGTCATTCCATACAGGCACTGAAGGTGGAGGCCAAAAAGGATGATGACGTCACACCTGGACGACTGTCAAAAATGCTAACTGATGCAAAAGAAGTGTTCCAGGAGGGACTAGGAACACTAAAAGGAATAACAGCAACAATTAAAATAGAGGATAATGCAAGCCCAAAGTTTCTGAAGGCCAGACCAGTGCCTTATGCGATCAGACCAACGGTTGAAGCAGAGCTGGAAGGGTTGGAACGTTCAGGAGTACTGTCCAAAGTGGACTGGAGCGAGTGGGCTACACCCATCGTTCCTGTAATGAAGAGGTCGTCGAGTAATACGCCTGGGGAACCAAAGAAGGTCCGCATCTGTGGGGATTTTAAGGTGACAGTGAACCCAGTCCTTCACACGGTGCAATACCCGCTTCCACGAATTGAGGGTATTTTCGCCTCGCTATCTGGTGCTAAACGCTTCACCAAAATTGATCTAGCCCAGGCGTACTTGCAAATGGAGGTAGAAGAAGCTTCGAAACATTACCTTACGATCAACACCCATAAAGGTCTCTATCAATACAACCGGCTGGTGTTTGGAGTAGCCTCGGCTCCGGCTATCTGGCAAAGGGCGAGGGATCAGGTCCTGCAAGGGATTCCAGGGACCCAGTGTTATTTGGATGACATCTTGGTCATGGGCGAAAATGACGGTGATCACCTCGCTAACTTGGAGAAGGTGCTCGCCAGATTAAAGGAGTATGGGCTACGAGCTAATCGCCACAAGTGCGAGTATTTCCAGAAACAGATCTCGTATTGCGGCCACGTCATCGATGAAGAGGAGTTACATAAGTCCCCTGACAAGATAGAGGCAGTAGTCAAGGCTCCAGCACCGGAAAATGTGTCTCAACTGAGGTCGTTCCTCGGGCTGGTAAACTATTACCACAAGTTCTTACCAAATTTGTCTACGGTATTACACCCGCTGAACACCCTACTGCAAACAGGGGTACCATGGAAGTGGGATGACGAACGTAGATGAGCTTTCCAGAAGTGTAAAGAATTGAACACATCAAAAGAGGTGTTGGCCCATTTCAACCCAGCACTACCAATTCATTTGGCATGTGATGCATCACCCTACGGCATTGGAGCGGTGCTGTCGCACAAATACCCAGACGGGTTGGAGAGGCCAGTAGCCTTTGCGTCTCGGTCACTAACCTCAGCCGAGCGCAACTATGCCCAGATTGACAGGGAGGCCCTCAGCCTCGTATGGGGAGTAAAAAAATTCAACCACTATCTACATGGGCAGAAGTTCACCTTGCTGACTGACCACCAACCACTTGTCTCCATCTTTAATCCTAAGAAGGGCGTGCCAGTAATGGCTGCACAGCGGTTACAGAGATGGTCCCTGTTTCTAGGGGCGAATCAATATGAAATAGAATATAAAGGCATGAGACAGCATGGGAACGCTGATGGGCTATCGCGCCTGCCACTGCCTACTGTGGAGGAAGCACCAGCAGTGGACCCTATCGAGATATTTTATTCGTCGATAATTGAACGATTGCCAGTAACAAATGCGGATATAGAGAAAGAGACCCGCAATGATCCGATGCTGTCACGGGTATATGAATTGACGGTGAGGGGATGGCCAACACATGGCGACTCACTGTTGCCAGCATTCTCATCCAGAAGAGAACAGCTGTCAGTATGCCAGGGGACAGTGATGTGTGGATCCAGAGTGGTGGTTCAACCCAAGTTAAGGGAGAGAGTGCTAAATGAGCTACATGAAGGTCATCTTGGAGGAGTGAAAATGAAAAGCCTAGCTAGGGCTTATGTGTGGTGGCCGGGAATCGATCAACAAATCGAAGACCTAACTAAGAGCAGCTTAGGATGCCAGAAGGTCCAAAATGCACCACCACATGCCCCTCTACACCCATGGGAGTTGCCCTCCTCTCCATGGCAAAATGTGCACATTGATTTTGCTGGTCCATTCATGGACTCAATGTTCTTAATAGCAGTGGATGCTCATTCAAAGTGGCCTGAGGTGATAAAGATGTCTTCAACCACTACAGAGAAAACGATTGCAGTCCTACGGACCATATTTGCCAGAAACGGGTTGCCAGAGCAGATCTGCTCTGATAATGGACCACAGTTTGTGTCCGACGAGTTCCAAAAATTCATGAAAAGGAATGGGATAAGGCATTACACATCCGCCCCGTATCATCCAGCCAGAGAGGTTCGTACAAACCTTTAAGAAGGCGATAAAGGCCATGTGCGACGAGGAAATTCCACTGCAGCATAAGATGGACAATTTCTTATTAGCCTACCGAAATGCGACACATGCAGTTACCAACCAGACCCCGGCCATGATGTTCTTTAACCGAAGGTTGAGATCTCGTCTGGACTTGCTCAGACCAAATGTGCGAAGAAATGTTGAGGACAAACAATTCCAGCACATCAACGAGAAGCCGACAAGCAGCTTCAATGTAGGGCAACCAGTCTTGGCCCGGGACTATCGAACAGAGAAGTGACAACCCGGAACGATATGTACAAGGCAGGAGCCATTAATGTACACAGTGGATGTCGGGGAGAACATTGTGAGACACCACGTCGATCAGATCTTAGCATCACAGGAACGCGTCAACCCCATGTCTCGAGTACCTGGGGATGAACCCGACATACCGGTAGTATCTACTTCACACCCAGTAGCAGTGGAACCCGATGAACTACCCGATGAAAGGGGGTCAGAATCGCCTCTGCACCAAGAACAAGAACCTCCGGAAAGGCGCTATCCCGAAAGGGTCAGGAAGCCGCCCCAAAGACTGAATCTATAAATGGACTTTTGTTATTGAATGTACATGTAAAAATGTAATTGTTATTTGAATATTAATGGGGTATTATTAATCTAAAAAGGGAGGAATTGTAGTGTATGTGCTTTAAGTCAGAACTACATTTTACAGCTCCTGTATACTGTAGTACCGGCAGTGACCACACCGGTATATAAGCTGTGCGCATGCCTCTGTACCCCAGTCTAGAGATTACCCTCCTCCAGTAAAGACCTGTTATTTGTTTATGTACAGCATCCGTGTAATTATTTATCCACTGAACCACGGATCTAACAGATAGTACTAGAGAAGATAGTACTAGAGGCGGAAGTAGTACCATATTAGACAGGAGCAGACTAAGAAAGACTATGAAAAATTCAAAATTGGGTTTAGAATGCATGTATGTAAATGCACAAAGTGTGGTGAATAAGGTTGGTGAGCTACAAGCACAATTAGCCATGTGGCAATATGATGTTGTGGCAATAATGGAAACCTGGCTTAAAAACAGTGAGGACTGGGCACTTAATATTCAAGGATACAAGGTGTTCAGAAAGAATAGGGAAGTGCAGCATCGGCAGCGAGTGGAGGCAGAGCAGCGCGGCAGAGCGACTACAAGAGGCCCCAGAGGCTCAGGTAGGCCTCAGTGCGGCATCGGCAGCGGGTGGAGGCGGAGCAGCGCGGCAGAGCGACTACAAGAGGCCCCAGAGGCTCAGGTAGGCCTCAGTGCGGCATCGGCAGCGGGTGGAGGCGGAGCAGCGCGGCAGAGCGACTACAAGAGGCCCCAGAGGCTCAGGTAGGCCTCAGTGCGGCATCGGCAGCGGGTGGAGGCGGAGCAGCGTGGCAGAGTGACTACAAGAGGCCCCAGAGGCTCAGGTAGGCCTCAGTGCGGCATCGGCAGCGGGTAGAGGCGGAGCAGTGCGGCAGAGCGACTACAAGAGGCCCCAGTGGCTCAGGTAGGCCTCAGTGCGGCATCGGCAGCGGGTGGAGGCGGAGCAGCGCGGCAGAGCGACTACAAGAGGCCCCAGAGGCTCAGGTAGGCGTACCAATCTCCAATCTCAGGCAAGGAGAGAGGTAAAAAGTATTCAAGGTGTGACGTCACCACAAAACAGGTAGGTGATTGGTTGGAGTATTTCTCTCGTTTTAAAATTTTAAGTCTGTGGTTTATAGTTTTTAAGGTTGCTGTGGTGTACCAAGGCATTTCTGGTGCAGAGTGACTGTTGGTAAACCATTTAACTGGTGTAACTAGAGGGATTGATTTAATTTAAATCCAATTAATTAAAGGGGATACTAGCATCTAAAATCGGGCAGAGGGTGTCCATAACTAACAATAAAAAATTTAATTAATTACATGGAATGGAGCAGGTGATGTGTTACTGTTGCGAGATGTGGGAGTCGGTGAACCCCATTGAGGCTCACGGTGATTACGTCTGTGACAAGTGTCTGCTGCTACAGGAACTCCAGCTCCGTGTTGATGAGCTGGAGTCTGAGCTTCAGACACTGCGACACATCAGGGAGGGGGAGAAGTACCTGGACTCTGTGAATCAGGAGGTGGTCACACCTATGAAGTTAACTAATTCAGATGTGGCCCATGGTCAGGGACAGGACGGTGTGACTACGAGTGAGGCAGGTACGGGGATCCAGGAGGTAGAGCTGGAGGAGCCGCAGGCCTTGCTCTTGACCAACAGGTTTGAGGTTCTTACTCCCTGTGGGGACAGGAGCAGGGACTGCAGGGAGGACGAGCAACCTGGCCACAGCACCGTGGAACGGGGGGCCATTCAAGAGGGGGGAGTAAATAGAAATGTTGTAGTGGTAGGGGATAATATTATTAGGGGGATAGATAGAGTTCTCTGCAGCCGAGAGTGAGAGTCCCGAAGGCTGTGTTGCCTACCTAGTGCCAGGGTTAAGGACATCTCCTCTGGGCTGGAAAGAAACTTGCAGTGGGAGGGGGTGGATCCAGTTGTCGTGGTCCATGTTGGTACAAACGACGTAGATAGGACTAGGAAGCCGGTTCTGTTAAAGGAGTATGAGCAGCTAGGGGTCAAATTAAAAAACAGAACCTCAAGGGTAATAATCTCTGGATTATTACCTGAGCCACGAGCGAATTTGGCTAGGACAAATAAAATTAGAGAGTTAAATGCGTGGCTCAAAGACTGGTGTGGGAGAAATGGGTTTTGCTTCCTGGGACACTGGCACCAGTACTGGGGCAGGAGGGAGCTGTTCCGTTGGGACGGGCTTCACTTGGCCAGTGCTGGGACTAGAGTCCTGGCAGATCATATAACTAGGGCTGTAGAGAGGGCTTTAAACTAACTAGTGGGGGGGAGGTTCCTAGAGAGCAAATAATAAAAATGACAACAGAGAAGGTCATAGACTTAGGTAGCAGTGGGGAAATTAAAAACCAGAGCGTGTCAGGAAGGGGCAGAAGGTATGGAGTAAAAGGTAAAGTAATAAAAAGGGCAAAAGCAGGAGCTAAGTGTCACAAAACATCTTTGAAAGTTCTCTATCTGAATGCACGTAGCATTCGTAACAAAAGAGACGAGTTAATGGCACAAATAACTACATATGGGTATGATCTTGTGGCCATTACAGAAACATGGCTGCAGGGTGACAATGCCTGGGAATTAAACATACCAGGTTGTTTAACGATCAGGAAGGACAGGCAGGAAGGAAGGGGAGGTGGGGTGGCTATGTTAATAAAGGAAGGAATCACTGTAATACAGAGAAATGATATTGGGTCAAAAGATCAGGATAATGAAACAGTTTGGGTGGAGGTAAGGTATAATAAGGGGAAAAAAACACTAGTGGGCGTAGTCTATAGGCCTCCAAACAGTTGCAACTCTGTTGGACGGAGTATCAATCAGGAAATAGTTGAGGCTTGTAATAAGGGAGCATCTATAATTATGGGGGATTTTAACTATCATATTAATTGGACAAATCAAATTGGGCAGGGCTGCCTTGAGGATGAGTTCATTGAGTGTATTAGGGATGGGTTTCTTGAGCAGTATGTAACTGAACCGACCAGGGGGCAAGCAACCTCAGATCTGGTCCTGTGTAACGAGACAGGATTAATTAAAAATGCCCTAGTAAAGGATCCCCTTGGAATGAGTGACCATAACATGGTTGAATTCCATATTCAATTAGAGGGTGAGAAGGTTGGATCTCAAACAAGCGTGCTAAGCTTGAATAAAGGAGACTACGAAGGGATGAGAGCGGAATTGAGTAGAGTGGATTGGGAAAATAGATTAAAGGGTAAGATGATACATGATCAGTGGTATACATTTAAGGAGTTATTTTACAACTTCCAAAAAAAATATATTCCACAGAGAATAAAAGGGTGTAAAAGAAAAGACAGCCATCTGTGGCTAAGTAAAGAAATTAAGGATAGTATTCGACTAAAAACAAGGGCATATAAGGTAGCCAAATCTAGTGGGAGGATAGAGGATTGGGAAAACTTTAAAAGACAGCAAAAAATAACAAAAAGATTGATTAAGAAAGGGAAGATAGATTATGAAAGTAAATTAGCAAAAAATATAAAAACAGGTAGTAAGAGTTTTTATAGTTGTATAAAAAGAAAAAGGGTGGCTAAAGTAAATGTTGGTCCCTTAGAGGATGAAACCGGGAAATTAATGGTGGGAAATATGGAGATGGCAAAAACACTGAATGAATATCTTATATCAGTCTTTACAGTAGAAGACACTAAGAATATCCCAACACTGGACAAACAGGGGGCTATAGGGGAGGAGGAGCTAAACACGATCAAAATCACTAAGGAAGTGGTACTCGGTAAAATAATGGGACTCAAGGCGGATAAATCACCTGGACCTGATGGCTTCCATCCTAGGGTCTTGAGGGAAGTGGCGGCAGGGATTGTGGATGCATTGGTAATAATTTTCCAAAACTCCCTGGACTCAGCAAAGGTCCCGGCAGACTGGAAAACTGCTAATGTAACGCCCTTATTTACAAAGGGCAGTAGACAGAAGGCTGGAAACTATAGGCCGGTTAGCCTAACATCTGTGGTAGGTAAAATTTTGGAGTCCATTATTAAGGAGACAGTAACAGGACATTTGGATAATCATAATTTAATAGGACAAAGTCAGCATGGTTTTATGAAGGGGAAGTCATGTTTGACAAATTTGCTGGAGTTCTTTGAGGAAGTAACATATAGGGTGGCTAAAGGGGAACCAGTGGACGTAGTGTATTTAGACTTCCAAAAGGCGTTTGACAAGGTACCACACAAAAGATTATTGCTTAAGATAAAAAATCACGGGATTGGGGGTAATATTCTGGCATGGATAGAGGATTGGCTATCTAACAGAAGGCAGAGAGTTGGGATAAATGGACTGGCAATCAGTAACTAGTGGTGTTCCACAGGGGTCAGTGCTGGGTCCCCAACTCTTTACAATCTATATTAACGATTTGGAGGAGGGGACCGAGTGTAACATATCAAAGTTTGCAGATGATACTAAGATGGGAGGGAAAGTAGTGAGTGAGGAGGACATAAAAAACCTGCAAGGGGACATAGACAGGCTAAGTAAGTGGGCAGAGATTTGGCAGATGGAATACAATACTGGAAATACAATACTTTGGCAGGAAAAATCGTAGAGCAAGTTATTATCTTAATGGCAAGAAACTGGAAAGTACTGAAGTAGAAAGGGATCTGGGGGTCCTGGTGCACGAAACTCAAAAGGTTAGTATGCAGGTGCAGCAAGTGATTAAGAAGGCCAATGGAATGTTGGCTTTCATTGCTAGGGGGATAGAATATAAAAATAGGGAGGTATTGCTTCAGTTGTACAAGGTATTGGTGAGATCGCACCTGGAATACTGCATACAGTTTTGGTGTCCATACTTAAGAAAAGACATACTTGCTCTCGAGTCAGTACAAAGAAGGTTCACTCGGTTAATCCCGGGGATGAGGGGATGGACATATGAGGAGAGGTTGAGTAGATTGGGACTCTACTTATTGGAGTTCAGAAGAGTGAGAGGTGATCTTCTTGAAACATATAAGGTTGTGAAGGGGTTGGATCGGGTGGATGCGGGGAGGATGTTCCCGATGATGGGTGAAACTAGAACTAGGGGGCATAGTCTTAGAATAAGGGGCTGCTCTTTCAAAACTGAGATGAGGAGGAACTACTTCACTCAGAGGGTGGTAGGTCCATGGAATATGCTGCCCCAAAAAGCTGTAGAAGCTACATCATTGCATAAATTTATAACAGAAATCGACAGTTTCCTAGAAGTAAAGGGAATAAAGGGTTATGGGGAGCGGGCAGGAATTTGGACATGAGTCTAGGTTCGGATCGGTCATGGCCCTGTGGGTAGCGGAGCGGGCCCAGGGGCCGTGTAGCCTGATCCTGTCCCTATTTCATGTGTCTAATTCTGTTAGATTCAGGAGATGGTTCTGTGATAGTAGATTGGCGGTTAGGATCAGATCAGCCATGGTCTTATTGAATGGCGGAGCAGGCTCGAGGGGCCGATTGGCCTACTCCTGCTCCTATTTCTTATGTTCTTATGTTCTTAAAAAGGGAGGTGGGGTGGCAGTGCTGATTAAGGATGACATTTTAGTGTTGGAAAGGGAGGATCTTCTTGAGGGGGCAAGGACAAATCCATTTGGTTCGAGTTGAGGAGCAAAAAGGGTCTGATCACACTATTGGGGGTATTCTATAGGCCTCCAAATAGTGAGAGAGAGGCAGAGGAGCAAATTTGCAGAAAAATCGATCTGCAAGAGCTATAGAGTGGTGATATTGAGGGACTTTAATTACCAAATATTGATTGGGATAATGCTAGGGTAAAGGGAAAGGAGGGGGAGGAATTTCTGAAATGTGTTCAGGAGAATTTCCTTGAACAGTATGCTCTTGGCCCAACTAGGAAGGAGGCATTGCTGGATCTGGTGCTGGGGAATGAGGTGGACCAGATCGACCAAGTGTCTGTGGGAGAACACTTGGGTATGAGTGATCATCGTATCATAAGTTTTAGATTAGCAATGGAGAGGAGCAAGGAACAATCTAGATTGGGACTTCTAAACTGGAATAGGGCTAACTTCAATGGGATGCGAAAGGATCTAGCCAGGGTAAAATGGAACCAAAGACTGACAGGAAAAACTGTAACAGCTCAGAGTTGTTGAGCTGGAGTCCGAGCTAGAGACACTCCAACACATCAAGGAGGAATTACTGGATAACGTACTCCAGTGTATAGTCGCACACCAGAGGAAGGTGCAGGAAGGGGAGAGTGTGACCATCAGTCAGCCGGGAAAGGGGGACGTAGGAGGTAGTGAAGCAGGTCCAGCTGACACTGCTCCTGTCCAGCAGGTACAAAGTACTTGATACCTGTGAGGATAAAAAGAAAGACTGTGGGAAGGACAGCCAGAAACCCCACCAAGGCACCGTGGAGCAGGAGGCTGTCCAAGGGGAGGAGGTGCAGAGTAGAAAGGTTGTAGTTATTGGGGATTCTATAACTAGGGAGCGAGATAGTATTCTTTGCAGTCAGGATCGAGAGTCCCGAAGGGTGTGTTGCCTACCTGGTGCCAGGGTAAGGGACAACTTGAAACAGGTGGAAAAGAATCTGGAAAGGGAGGGGGAGGATCCAATTGTTGCGGTCCATGCCGGAACCAATGACATAGGAAAGATTAGGGATGAGGTCCTGCTAAGGGAGTATCAGGAGTTAGGAGGTAAATTGAAAAACAGGACCTCACTGGTAATAATCTCGGGATTATTACCCGAGCCACGTGCAAAATGGCATAGGGACAAACAGATTAGGAAAGTCAACCCGTGGCTGAAGGAGTGGTGTGGGAAGGAGGGGTTCCATTTCATGGGACAATTGCACCAGTACTGGGACGGGAAGAAACTGTACCATTGGGACGGGTTGCACCTGAACCGGGCTGGGACCAGGGTCCTAGTGGAAAGGACAACTAAGGCTGTAAATAAGACTTTAAACTAATAACATGGGGGGAGGGAACTGCTAGAAATGACAGAAACCTAACAATAAAAAAATCAGGAAACAAGCGTAAAGGACAAACTAAAGGAAGGAATAAGGATAACACGAATGGCCAGAGATCGGATAACGTCATCGAGCATAAAGGTAAATTAATTACTAAAAACAAAGAGAGAGGAATAATAAATAAAAACAATTTAAACTATTGGTAATGTACATAGTATTCAAAACTAAATGGATGAACTGCAGGCAATAATTTGTAGAGATGATCTGGACATAGTAGGGATGACTGAACCATGGCTACATAGAGAACAGGATTGGGAACATAGGAACAGGAGGAGGCCATTCAGCCCCTCGAGCCTGTTCTGCCATTCAATGAGATCATGGCTGATCTGCGATCTAACTCCATATACCTGCCTTTGGCCCATATCCCTTAATATCTTTGGTAAACAAAAATCTATCATTCTCAGATTTCAAATTAACAATTGCCGTTTGCGGAAGAGAGTTCCAAACTTCTACCACCCTTTGTGTGTAGAAGTGTTTCCTAATTTCACTCCTGAAAGGTCTGGCTCTAATTTTTAGACTTTGCCCCCTAGTCCTAGAATCCCCAACCAGCGGAAATAGTTTCTCTCTCTCCACCCTATCTGTTCCCCTTAATATCCTGAATACTTCAATCAGATCACCCCTTAACCTTCTAAATTCCAAGGAAAACAACCCTAGTTTGTGTAATCTCTCCACGTAACTTAACCCTTGGAGTCCAGGATCATTCTGGTAAACCTACGCTGCACTCCCTCCAAGGCCAATACATCCTTCCTAAGGTGTGGTGCCCAGAACTGCTCACAGTGCTCCAGGTGTGGTCTAACCAGGGTTTTGTACAGCTGCAGCATAACTTCTACCCCCTTGTATTCTAGTCCTCGAGATATAAAGATCAGCATTCCATCAGCCTTTATGATTATTTTCTGTACCTGTTCACGACATTTTAATGATCTATGTACCTGAACCCCCAAGTCTCTTTGGACATCCACTGTTTTTAGCTTTTTACCATTTAGAAAGTACCCTGTTATATTCTTTTTAGGTTCAAAATGGATGACCTCACATTTGCTTACATTGAAATCCATTTGCCCATTCACTTAATCTATCAATATCCTTTTGTAATTTTATGCTTTCATCTACACTGCCTACAATGCCGCCTATCTTCGTGTCAGCAGCAAATTTGGATATATAGAAACATAAAAGATAGGAGCAGGAGTAGGCCATTCGGCCCTTCGAGCCTGCTCCGCCATGCAATGTGATCATGGCTGATCATCCAAATTCAGTACCCTGTCCCTGCCTTCTCCCCATATCCTTTGATCCCTTTAGCCTCAAGAAATATATCCAACGCTTTCTTCAATATATTTAATGAACTGGTCTCCACCGCCCTCTGTGGCAGAGAATTCCACAGGTTCACCACTCTCTGGGTGAAGAAATTCCTCCTCATTTCAGTCCAAAATGGCTTACCCCTTATCCTTAGACTATGACCCCTGGTTCAGGACTCCCCGGCCATCAGAAACATCCTTCCTGCATCTAGTCTGTCCAGACCTGACAGAATTTTATAGGTTTCGATGAGATCCCCTCTCAATCTTCTAAACTCCAGTGAGTATAAGCCCAATCGAAACAATCTCTCCTCATACGTCATTCCTGCCATCCCAGGTATCAGCCTGGTGAATCTTCGCTGCACTCCCTCCATGGCAAGAACGTCCTTCCTCAGGTAAGGTGACCAAAAATGCACACAATACTCAAGGTGCGGTCTCACCAAGGCCCTGTACAACTGTAGCAAGACACCCTTGTTCCTGTACTCGAACCCTCTTGCTACGATACCATTTGCCTTCTTAACCGTCCGCTGCACCTGCATGCTTACCTTCAGCGACTGGTGCACAAGGACACCCAGGTCTCTTTGCACTTCCCCTTCTCCCAATCTATTGCCATTCAAATAATAATCTGCCTTCCTGTTTTTGCCACCAAAGTGGATAACCTCACATTTATCCACATTATAGTGCATTTGCCATGTTTCTGACCAATCACCCAACCTGTCCAAATCGTACTGGAGTTTCCCGACATCCTCCTCGCAGCTTACCCTCCCGCCCAGCTTTGTGTCGTCTGCAAATTTGGAGATATTACATCCAATTCCCTCGTCCAGATCATTAATATATATTGTGAACAGCTGGGGTCCTAGGACCGATCCTTGCGGTACCCCACTAGTCACTGCCTGCCACTAGGAAAACGACCCGTTTATTCCAACTCTTTGCTTTCTGTCCGCCAACCAGTTCTCTATCCAAGTCAATACCTTGCCCCCAATCCCATGTGCCTTAATTTTGCATGCTAATCTCTTATGTGGGACCTTATCAAAAGCCTTCTGAAAGTCCAAATACACCACATCCACTGGTTCTCCCTTATCTATTTTACCAGTTACATCCTCAAAAAATTCCAGTAGATTAGTCAAGCATGATTTACCTTTTGTAAATCCATGTTGACTTTGTCCGATCCTGTCACTGCTTTCCAAGTGCTCTGCTATTACATCTTTTATAATAGACTCTAGCATTTTCCCCACTACCGATGTCAGGCTTACCGGTCTATAATTCCCCGCCTTTTCTCTACCACCTTTTTGAATAGTGGGGTAACATTAGCTACCCTCCAATCCATGGGTACCGTTCCAGAGTCTATCGAGTTCTGGAAGATGACCAGTAATGCATCTACTATCTCTAGGGCCACTTCCTTAAGTACCCTGGGATGTAGACCATCAGGCCCTGGGGATTTATCGGCCTTCAGTCCCATCAATTTTCCTAACACCATTTTCCTACAAATACTGATTTCTTTCAGTTCCTCTCTTTCATCAGACCCTATGTTCCCCGGCATCTCTGGGAGGTTATTTGTGTCCTCCTTTGTGAAGACAGAACCAAAGTATGTATTTAGTTGGTCTGCCATTTCCTTGTTTCCCATTATAAATTCCCCTGATTCTGACTGTAAGGGACCTACGCTTGACTTCACCAATCTTTTTCTTTTCCTATATCTATGACTTTCTATACCATCATCTAAGTTGTTAATAAATACTGTGAATAGTTGAAGCCCCAACACAGATCCCTGTTGGACACCACTAGTCACATCCTGCCAATTTGAGTACCTACCCATTATCCCTACTCTCAGCCTCCTGCCACTCAGCCAATCTCCTAACCAATCAATAATTTGCTCTCAATTCTGTGGGCTTCTACCTTAGATAACAGTCTCTTATGTGGGACTTTATCAAATGCCTTCTGGAAGTCCATATAAATAACATCCATAGACATTCCCCTGTCCACTATTTTAGTCACCTCTTCAAAAAATTCAATCAGGTTTGTCAGGCATGATCTACCTTTCACAAATCCATGCTGACTCTCTCTGATCAACTGAAAATTTTCGAGGTGTTCAGTCACTTTATCCTAGCAATTTCCCGACAAGAGATGCTAGGCTAACTGGTCTATAATTCCTTGGTTTCCCTCTCTCACCATTCTAAAAAAAACACAATTTTCAACTCTAAAGGAACGGTTCCTGAATCGAGAGAACTTTGGAAGATTATAGTTTGGGCATCTGCAATGTGCTCACCCACTTCCTTTAAAACCTTGGGATGGAAACCATCTGGCCCTGGGGATTTGTCACTCTTTAACGCCATTATTTTCTTCATTACTGTTATTTTACTTATGTTAATTTTATTGAGTCCCTGTCCCCGATTCAATATTAGTTTCTTTGGGATTTCCGGCATGCTGTCCTCTTCTACTGTAAATACTGACGCCAAGTAATTATTCAACATGTCCGCCATTTTCCCATTGTCACTGATAATATCACCACTTTCAGTTTTTAAGGGGTGAACATTGCTCCTGACCTCCCTCTTTTTCTAATGTAACTGTAAAAATTCTTCGTATTGATTTTGATATCCCTTGCAAGTTTCTTTTCATACTCCCTTTTTGTAGCTCTTACTATCTGTTTTGTGACCCTTTGCTGTTCTTTGTATCTTTCCCATTCGCCAGGATTTGTGCTATTTTTTGTATTTTTGTATGTCCTTTCCTTTAGTTTTATGCCGTCCCTTTACCTCTTTAGTTGTCCATGGCTGTTTTATTGGCAAGTAGCGCTCTTGCCCCCCAGGGGTATCAACTGCTTCTGTATCGCATTAAATTCTTTTTTAAACATCTCCCACTGATCTTCTGTCGCTTTACCCATTAACAGATTTGCCCAGTTAACTGTGAACAGTCTCTGCCTCATCCTGTTGAATTCTGCCTTACCTAAGTCTAGAATCTTATTAGCTGTTTCAAACGCTACATTGAACGCGATCATATTATGATCACTATTGGATAAATGTTCATGCACAGTTAGGCTGTTAACTAAATCGGGCTCATTACTCATTACTAAATCTAATATAGCTTGTCCCCTCGTGGCCTCTAGGACATGCAGAATAAATTGCAGGTTATGACACATTTAGAAAGGAAAGGGAAGGAAGGAGGGGAGGTGGAGCAGCTGTACTAGTTAACGGTAACATAATGGCAGTAGAAAAAAGGATGCAACTAGCGGTAAGATAAATGCAGAATCCACATGGATTCAGTTGATAGATAAGAAGGGATCCATCACCCTAATAACGGTATACTATAGACCACCAAATAGTGCAAAGGAATTGGAGGAAGAACATTGGAAGCAAATCTATGAGGTGAGCAGCAGGCACTACACTTGGAAGAAGCATTGAGGGCAGCAAGGGCACAGAATGTGCTCTGGGTGGGGGACTTTAATGTCCATCACCTGGAATGGCTCGGTAGCACCAATATTGACCGAGCTGGCCGAGTCCTGAAGGACATAGCTGCCAGACTGGGCCTGCGGCAGGTGGTGAGAGAACCAACACGAGGGAAAAAACTACTTGACCTCGTCCTCACCAATCTACCAGTCGCAGATTCGTAGGAGTGGCCACAGCACAGTCATTGTGGAGATGAAGCCCCATCTTCACACTGAGGACACCCTCCATCGTGTTGTGTGGCACTACCGCCGTGCTAAATGGAATAGATTCAGAACAGATCTAGCTGCTAAAAACTGGGCATCCATGAGATGCTGTGGGCCATCAGCAGCAGCAGAATTGTCTTCCATCACAATCTGTAGCATCATGGCCCGGCATAAGAACATAAGAACATAAGAAATAAGAACAGGAGTCGGCCATACGGCCCCTCGAGCCTGCTCCGCCATTCAATAAGATCATGGCTGATCATCGACCTTAACTCCACTTTCCTGCCCAATCTCCATATCTTTTGATTCCCCTAGAGTCCAAAAATCTATCGATCTCAGCCTTGAATATACTCAAAGACTCAGCATTCACAGCCCTCTGGGACAGAGAATTCCAAAGATTCACAACCCTCTGAGTGAAGAAATTCCTCCTCATCTCAGTCTTAAATAGCCTACGCCTTATCCTGAGACTGTGACCCCTGATTCTAGACACTCCAGCCAGGGAAAACAACCTCCCAGCATCTACCCTGTCAATCCCCCTCAGAATCTTGTATGTTTCAATGAGATCACCTCTCATTCTTCTAAACTCCAGAGAGTATCGGCCCATTCTACACAGTCTCTCATCATAGGACAGCCCTCTCATCCCAGGAATCAATCTAGTGAACCTCACTCTACCATTACCATCAAGCCAGGGGACCAACCTTGGTTCAATGAGGAGTGTAGAAGAGCATGCCAGGCGCAGCACCAGGTATACATAAAAATAAGGTGTCAACCTGGGGAAGCTACAACACAGGACTATATGCATGCTAAACAGTGGAAGCAGCATGATATAGACAGGGCTAAGCAATCGCACAACCAATGGATCAGATCAAAGCTCTGCAGTCCTGCCATAGTGGACAATTAAACAACTAATGGGAGGAGGAGGCTCTATGAACATCCTCATCCTCAGTGATGGTGGAGCTCAGCATATGAGTGCGAAAGACAAGGCTGAAGCATTGGCAACCATGGCGAGCCAGGAGTGCAGAGTGGATGATCCATATCGGCCTCCTCCTGAGGTCCCCACCATCACAGAAGCCAGTCTTCAGCCAATTCGATTCACTCCATGTGATATCAAGAAATGGCTGAGCGCACTGGATACAGCAAAGGGCATGGGCCCCGACAACATCCCGGCTGTAGTGCTGAAGACTTGTGCTCCAGAACTAGCCGCGCCTCAAGCCAAGCTGTTCTAGTACAGCTACAACACTGGCATCTACCCAACAAAGTGGAAAATTACCAAGGTATGTCCTGTCCACAATAAGTAGGACAAATCCAATCCGACCAATTACTGCCCCATCAGCCTACTCAATCATCAGCAAAGTGATGGATGGTGTCATTGACAGTGCTGTCAAGGGGCACTTGCTCACCGATGCTCAGTTTGGGTTCTGACAGATTCACTCAGCTCCAGACCTCATTACAGCCTTGGTTCAAACATGGACAAAAGAGCTGAATTCCAGAGGTGAGGTGAGAGTGCCCTTGACATCAAAGCAGTATTTAACCGAGTCTGGTATCAAGGAACCCTAGTAAAACTGCAGTCAATGGGAATCAGGGTGGAAAGACTTTTCTCTGGCTACAGTCATACCTAACACAAAGGAAGATGGTTGTGGTTGTTGGAGGCCAATCATCTCAGCCCCAGGATATCGCTGCAGGAGTTCCTTGGGGCAGTGTCCTAGGCCCAACCATCTTCAGCTGCTTCATCAATGACCTTCCCTCCATTTAGTGTCAGCTGTGGCTCGATTGGTAGCACTCTCACCTCTGAGTCATGAAGGTTGTGGGTTTAAGTCCCACTCCAGAGCACAAAATTCTAGGCAGGGAGCACTGCACTGTCAGAGATGCTGTCTTTCAAATGAGATGTTAAACCGAGGCCCCGTCTGCTCTCTCAGGTGGACGTAAGAGATCCCATGGCACTATTTCAAAGAAGAGCAGGGGAATTATCCCTGGTGTCCTGGTTAATATTTATCCCTCATTCGACATCACTAAAACAGATTATCTGGTCATTTATTTCATTGCTGTTTGTGGGAGCTTGCTGTGCGAAAATTGGCTGCCACGTTTGCTACGTTACAACAGTGACTCCACTTCAAAAAGTGCTTCATTGGCTGTAACACATGTTGGGACGTCCAGTGGTCATGAAAGGCGCTATATAAATACAAGCCTTTCTTTTTCTTTTTATAAGTTCAGAAGTGGGGATGTTCGCTGATGATTGCACAGTGTTCAGTTCCAGTTGCAACTCCTCAGATAATGAAGCAGTCAGTGCTCACATGCAGCAAGACCTGGACATCATTCTGTCTTGGACTGATAAGTGACAAGTATTATTTGCGCCATGCAAGTGCCAAGGAATGAAACAAGAGAGAGTCTAACCACCGCCCCTTGACATTCAACGACATTACCATCACCGAATCCCCCACTGTGGTGTATGTAACCTGTTCCACCTTAAGAGAACTTAAGCCTGTTCCACCTTAAGAGATGTACTACTTTCTCTGGCTGCTGTATACGTAATACCGGTGGTGACCACCGGTATATAAGCACTGTGTAGTAATATTGTATTTTAGTATAGTCCTCACCTCCAACCAGTAAAGACCTGTTGAACTTTAATCTTGTAGTCTGTGTTAGTAACTACAACTAGAACACACAGACTTAACAGTGGCGACGAGTCCGATTCTTACCCTGCGGCAGTTTATATCCACGGCGGCTTCGTCCACAGAACGGACGTCGAAGAGAGGCTTCCACCCTCATCACCCTGCTGGAAGACACGTCGCGCGGCAGACATCGAGAAACCAGAGTGCAGAAGACATCCTGAACTCGAAGTCTCCATCAGCGGCTGTCAACTATCTTCTTTCTACCTCGGTGGTGGGTAAGCCGGGCAGCGACGCGACCAGAAAGTCGGCCGCGTTGGCTGTACAGACGGGGAGGGAAGACGGAGGAATAAGGGCGGTGAGATCGATCGCGACCGGAGATAAGGGCCGGGCCGCATTCGGGCTGAAAGGTGCAGCGCGGGGACATTGATCGCGGCTGGTCATAAGGGCCGGGCCGCATTCGGGCTAAAAAGGCGCAGCGTCTGGGGCAACTGAAGGCGCGAGAGCCGCGGTGAAGCTGAGATAGCGTCGGGGGACGGGTGAAGACCGCCAAGCGCGGGAATACCGCCATTTTGTAGGCGGAGGATGAAGACAAGAGCGGGAAGCTGCCATCTTGGATAAAAATTAAAATAAATTTAATTGCAACGATGCCTAAACATGGGAACATTAATACCTTTGATAGCGACATCGAAGATTGGGCCATGTATGTAGAACGCATACAAAATTATTGTAAAGCAAATAAAATCCCAGATGAAGAGAAAGCACTAACATTATTAAACTTAATGGGTGCGAAGACATACGGGCAATTGAAACACCTTTTATCACCAGATGAACCGGCGGATAAGATGTTCGAGGAGATTGTTACTGTCCTGAAACATCATCTAAACCCCACGCCGCTGATGCTAGCGGAACGATTTAAATTTTACAGCAGAAGGCAGCTGAAGGATGAAAGCAATGCTGAATATTTAATGGAATTGCGTAAGCTAGCAAAGTACTGTCAGTTTGGAATGAGACTGACAGAGGCGCTACGAGATAAATTTGTGTGTGGTTTATTAAAAGAAGATACACAAAAGCGACTGCTCGAGGAGAATGAGCTGACGCTTGAGAAAGCGGTCACTATGGCAGCAGCACACGAAGCCGCAGCGAGAGGCACGGCAGTAATGCAGCTACGGTCACCGGAACTCAGTACAAATAAATTGGGTTTGAGTACTGTAAAATGTTATCGTTGTGGAAAGACAACGCACGATCAGAACCAGTGTTGGTTTTAAAACCAAGAATGCAGAACGTGTGGCAGGCTTGGCCACATAGCTAAAGTATGCCGGTCAGGAAAGAAGACCAGCAACAAAAAGTCACCGCAAGGAAAATACATAAAGGTACACAAGGTGACAAAGAACAGTTCGACCGAACAGAAGTCAGATTCAGACACTAGCAGTAATGAACTGGGTAGCTTAAGAGTACACAACGTTGGTAAGGATGCAGATCTCCAGACAATTTGGGTCACCCTTCAGATAGCAGGAGTCCAAGTAAAGATGGAATTGGACACTGGATCGGCATTGACGGTCATGAATAAGAAAGATTACAAAAGGTTATTCCAACATATTCCCCTACGGGATACGGAGATTATATTGAAAACATACACGGGGCAAAGAGTGTACCCCATCGGAAAGATAGAGGTAAAAGTGGTCCACAAGGGCGAAGAAAGCCAAGTAATGGACTTATATGTGCTACCTGAAGGAGGTCCACCACTACTGGGACGAGAGTGGATTAGAAAAATGAATATGGACTGGCACTCCTTGAAGGCACTAACGGTAGATTCCGGGGAAACAGATCTCAAACCTAAACGATTGTCCAAAATATTGGATGAGGCTAAAGAGGTGTTCCAGCAGGGACTGGGAACACTGAGAGGAATTATGGCAAACATCAAGATTGATGAACATGCACACCCAAAATTTTTTAAAGCCAGACCGGTACCCTATGCAATATGACCTACTGTAGAAGCGGAACTGGAAGCGCTAGAACGTTCAGGTGTACTGTCTAAGGTAGATTGGAGTGAGTGGGCTACGCCCATTGTTCCCGTTATGAAACGTCCTTCAAGCAACAAGCCAGGAGAACCAGGGAAGGTTCGCATCTGTGGAGATTTCAAAATCACCGTTAATCCGGTGCTTCACACGGTGCAGTACCCGCTTCCGCGGATTGAGGATATTTTTGCTTCGTTGTCTGGCAGGAAACACTTCACCAAGATAGACCTGGCGCAGGCGTACTTGCAGATGGAGGTTGAAGAAGAGTCACGCCAATACCTCACGATCAACACGCATCGAGGTTTGTACCGGTACAATAGGCTGGTTTTTGGAGTGGCATCGGCTCCAGCAATTTGGCAGAGG
Organism: Somniosus microcephalus; assembly: GCF_052327205.1. NCBI lineage: Eukaryota > Metazoa > Chordata > Chondrichthyes > Squaliformes > Somniosidae > Somniosus > Somniosus microcephalus. Next base: position 63,262,612 of record NC_141010.1, on the reverse strand, counting down.
GCCATGGAGCAGGTATTACAGGGAATTCCAGGCACACAATGTTACCTGGACGATATTCTGATTACAGGTGATGGTGATGAAGAACACCTCGCAAACTTGGAACTGGTGCTCAACAGACTGAAAGAGTATGGACTTAGAGTTAATTGGCAGAAATGTGAGTTCTTCCAGAAGCGGATCTTGTACTGTGGTCATGTCATTGACCGGGAGGGGCTTCATAAGTCTCCTGACAAGATAGAGGCAGTTGTAAAGGCTCCCGCTCCGGATAATGTCTCTCAGTTGAGGTCGTTTCTAGGATTGATTAACTATTACCATAAATTTCTACCAAATCTATCCACGGTACTGCACCCGCTAAACGCTCTTTTACAGAAGGGGGTACCATGGGAATGGAGCGAAAACTGTAAGAAGGCATTTCGCAAAAGCAAAGAATTGATCACCTCAGAGGAAGTGTTGGCTCACTTCAACCCGACACTGCCTATTCGGTTAGCTTGTGATGCTTCTCCATATGGTATTGGGGCAGTACTCTCACACAAGTTGCCAAATGGCACGGAAAGGCCAGTCGCGTTTGCATCCAGACCTCCGCTGAGCGCAACTATGCGCAGATCGATAGGAAGGCTCTCAGCCTTGTATGGGGAGTGAAGAAGTTTAATCATTACCTGCAGGGCCAAAAATTCACACTTCTGACAGACCATCAGTTGGTATCCATTTTTAACCCTAAGAAGGGTGTTTCAGTGATGACAGCACAGCGTCTCCAGAGATGGTCCCTTTTCCTAGGGGCACATCAATATCAAATAGAATTCAAAGGTACGAAGCAGCATGGCAATGCTGATGGGCTGTCACGCCTGCCACTACCTGAAGAAGAAGAAACGACGAAAGTTGACCCTGTTGAGTTATTTCATTCGACCATCATCGAGTGTTTACCAGTCACCAATGCAAGTATTGAAAGAGAAACCAGGAACGACCCGACACTGTCCAGAGTCTACGAGGTGACAGTGAAAGGATGGCCAACACGTGGTGATCCTCTGTTACCGGCATTCTTGGCAAGGCGAGACCAGCTGTCCGTCTGCCATGGTACTTTGATGTACGGGACAAGAGTGATTATTCCTCCCAAGTTAAGGGAAAGAGTTCTAAAAGAACTGCATGAAGGTCATCTGGGAGGAGTTAAGATGAAAAGTCTTGCTAGGGCTTATGTATGGTGGCCGGGTATTGACCAACAGATAGAGGAGTTGACAAAAAGCTGCGCTGGGTGCCAAAAGGTGCAAAATGCACCTCCGATCGCACCACTACACCCATGGGAATGGCCTTCAGCCCCATGGCAATGCGTACATATTGACTTTGCTGGTCCATTCATGGACTCCATGTTCCTAATTGCGGTGGACGCACATTCCAAATGGCCAGAAGTGATCAAGATGAATACCACTACTTCAGAAAAGACAATTGCGGTGTTAAGAACAATATTCGCAAGGAACGGATTGCCAGAACAGATCTGTTCGGACAACGGACCACAGTTCGTGTCGGAAGAATTCCAAAAATTCTTAAAGGAGAATGGGGTGAAACATTATACCTCTGCCCCATATCATCCGGCGACAAACGGGTTGGCCGAGAGATTTGTCCAAACATTCAAAAAGGCAATAAAGGCCATGAACGATGATCAGATTCCGCTACAGCACAAGGTGGACAATTTCCTAATGGCATATCGAAACACCGCTCATGCAGTGACTAACCAAAGTCCTGCCATGATGTTTTATAACAGGAGGTTGTGGTCCAGGTTGGACTTGTTAAAACCAAATGTGCGGAGGGAAGTGGAAAACAAACAGTTCCGGCATATTAATAACAAGACCACTCGAAGTTTCGACGTAGGACAACCAGTGTTGGCAAGGGGCTATGGAAACAAAAAATGGCAGTCCGGAACAATTCGGGCCAGACAAGGACCTCTGATGTACACAGTAGATATTGGTAACAATGTGATAAGGCGTCATGCGGATCAACTGGTAGAATCGAGAGCAAGGGTCGAACCCATGGTTGCAACAGAGACAACTGTGGAAGACGTTAATGAACCTGAAGCATCTACCTCGGCAGGGAATGTACCTGATGATGATAACACCCAATGCATGGGAGACCAACTAGAGGAGTCACCTCAGCAACAGGAATCAGAGACCACTGAAAGGCGTTATCCAAACCGAATCAGAAGGCCTCCTGAGAGACTGAACCTTTGAACTGTTTATACCTGAAGTTATATATGTTATTGTGTTATGTTAAATGGGGATATGACTGTTAAGCTAAAAAGGGAGGATTGTGGTGTATGTAACCTGTTCCACCTTAAGAGAACTTAAGCCTGTTCCACCTTAAGAGATGTACTACTTTCTCTGGCTGCTGTATACGTAATACCGGTGGTGACCACCGGTATATAAGCACTGTGTAGTAATATTGTATTTTAGTATAGTCCTGACCTCCAACCGGTAAAGACCTGTTGAACTTTAATCTTGTAGTCTGTGTTAGTAATTACAACTAGAACACACAGACTTAACACCCACCATCAACATCTTGGGGGTCACCATTGACCAGAAACTTAACTGGACCAGCCATATTTGTCTACAAGGGCAGGTCAGAGACTGGTTATTCTGCATCGAGTGATTCACCTCCTGACTTCCCAAAGCCACTCCACCATCTACAAGGCACAAGTCAGGAGTGTGATTGAATACTCTCCACTTGCCTGGATGAGTGCAGCTCCAACAACAATGAAGAAGCTCGACACCATCCAGGACAAAGCAGCCCGCTTGATTGGCACCCCATCCACCACCTTAAACATTCACTCCCTCCATCACCGGGGTACCGTGGCTGCAGTGTGTACCATCTACAAGATGCACTACAGTGTAAGATTCTCAAAATTGTATTAAAACTGCAGCTACCATGTGGAGATCGAAGTTCAGAATGTATTGTGAAATGGTTACAGATGGATTCAAAATGTAGGAAATCAGCAGATGTTTTTTGTTTGTGAAGACACAAAATGGTGGAAGTCAGCATGGGCTCCTTTGCCTGGTGGTCAGCACACGGTCCTTTGTTTGAAAGGCCACATGGACAGGAAGGAGAAACATCACTGACAAGGAGGTCCTGCCCCCATGCACCTCACAGGAACATGAATGTGTCATGCGGAAGGAACTCCAATCAGGGAAGGTTTGGAGTGAAACTGACCTGTCAGAGGGAGGCAGACAGTGATATACGAGTGAGGCCGGCAGAAAGGCCCGATAACAGAAGTAACCCAGGGGCGGGAAATTCAGAACACAGAAGGAACACAGAAGGAACAAGAAGACAGAAGTGGAAAAACAGACGAACAGAGAAAGCTGGCCAGTTTATGTTTCGACTTACGACTCTCCCCGGACCAATCACCCAGAGATAAAGGAGTATGTATGAAAGTAGGACATAGAGCTTAGATATTGTGAAAAGGGGTAATTTTATGTATGGTTGACTTGGAATAGATATCGCCCAGAGGAAGCGTGTAAACTGCTGGGAAATACTTTTATGTAGGGGTAAATTGGGCACATATTGTTTGCGACGTACACTTGAATTTTGAACTATAGTGTGAATAAAGGCCAATTTTATTGATCACATACTTGTCTTTCATTGTTACGCTTATTCGTAATTCTCAAAATCCAAACCGTAGTAAGAGAAAGGTTTACAGCAGCAACTTGCCAAGGCTTCTTCGACAGCACCTCCCAAACCTGCGACCTCTACTGCCTAGAAGGGCAAGGGCAGCAGGTGCATGGAAACACCACCACCTCCAAGACACACACCATCCCGACTTGGAAGTATATCGCCGTTCCTTCATCGTCGCTGGGTCAAAATCCTGGAACTCCCTCCCTAACAGCACTGTGGGAGCACCTTCACCACACGGACTGCAGCGGTTCAAGAAGGCGGCTCACCACCACCTTCTCAAGGGCAACTAGGGATGGGCAATAAATGCTGGCCTTGCCAGTGACGCCCACATCCTGTGAATGAATGAAAAAAAAGGCATAGAATAATAATCATGGGAGATTTCAAATACCTCAAATAAACTGGCAGGAGGAAGTAATGAAAGGCGAACAGGGAATTGAGTTTTTACAGTGTACACAGGACTCCTTTCTCACTCAGTATGTAAGAAGTCCAACAAGAAAAGAATCATGACTGGATCTTGTAATGGGTGAGGAACCAGAATAGATAGAAGTAAGAGTAAGAGCTGTAACACTGTCATGATAAACTTGACTGAAGCTCCACTTGACTGAATCTAAAAGTGACCAAATGTACCGACAAGCTTTGAGGGCCAGAGGCTGTTTGGTTAAAACATCTGTAAAAAAGTGATGTGTTGGTACTTTTCCTTCAAAAGATAAGATCTTGAAAATTCTGTGAGAACCACAAGTCAACAACCCTGCAGATGTGAAAAACAAGGACTCTCTCCAATCCTTGGATGTCAGCCTTGGTTAACTAAGCGTCAAAACAGATCGGAGAGAGAAAAAACAACATTATCCACAGCTTGGGACATGAATGTTGTGGACGAGTTCCCATGTTTTGGGGTATAAGTTATTGGACACTGACATTCGGGGCTATAGTTGATGGTGAGCTGGTCAGTTGCCAGTTAAAGTTAGCCATACGTCTAGTCATTGTTGAATTGACCTCTCATCTGGTGAATAGTAACGTATGTGGTTTTGCTTATAATCACCTGAGCTTAAAGTCAATGATTTTAGATGCTTGTACATGATAAGTACATGAATTGAGTACAGTTTGTATTCTGGTAATTACTTGTAATCTCTTGCTGATTTTTAAGTAAAAGAAGTTTCACAGATTCATTGGGTTTTGTGTTGTCTGTTTGATGGGTCTGAACTCTATAAACAGTCAGACAATCAGAACATCCTACAGAGCGCATCTCCATAGTAGTGATCACAACATAGTAAGTTTCAAGATTAGGATCGAGAGTGACATAAGTAGGGCAAAGATTGAGGTAACAGATTGGAAAAGAGCAAATTATGAGGCAATAAGGGTAGAACTAAAGCAGGTAAACGGGGAGAAAATCTTAAAAACCAGAGACAGAAAAACAGTGGGAAATCATTAAAAGGGCCAATAGAGTTCAAGAGAAATGTATTCCACTAAAAGCCAAAAACAAGCAAGCTAATTATGGGGCACCGTGGATGAATAAATAACTAAAGGGAAACTTGAATCTAAAGAAAAAGATATATAAGAAGTACTTAGTTACTAAAGGGGAGGGCAAAAGGGAATAGCAGAGACATTAAACAATCCATCAGGAAGGCAATGAGTAGTTATGAAATCAAATTATCAAGGACTATAAAAAGAAATAATAAAGTGTTCTATAGACACAGAAATAACAAAAGGAAAATTAAAGTAGGGATCGGGCCACTAAAGGATGAGCAAGATAAACTCACAGATAATGACAGAGAAATGGTAAGAGTCTTGAATAATCACTTGGTCTCAGTTTTTACTAAAGAAAATAACAAAATAGACACTTCACTAGAGGGTGAGCTTAAAACGAATATTAATACAGTTGGGATATAAAGGAGAAAATAATTGACAAACTAGCAAAATTAAAAGAGGATAAAACCCCAGATCTGGATGGTATGCACCCACGCACACTCAAGGAAACTAGGAAGGAGATAGCACAGACATTAGTTTATATGTACAAAAGTTCCATAGAAGATGGGACAGTGCCAGAGGACTGGCGGAAAGCTAATGTTGTTCCTATATACAGAAAGGGAGATAGTGTAGTGATTCGTGTGCATCGCCACTAAATAATCGAGTTCGACTTCGACGAACTATAAATAAGTTGTTTACCTGTATTTACAGGAACAGGTTAAATACAACAGGTAAGGTAGCAGGTAAGATGGCTGACTGTAGGAGCACCATGGTGTAGGTCTTTCCGCAACGGGGACGCCATGAGGACTGACTAGAAGTTTCCGAGCTCAATTGCCAGCAGGTTCCGAGCTCAACTGCTAGCAGGTTCCGAGCTCAACTGCCAGCAGGTTCCGAGCTCAACTGCCAGCAGGTTCTGAGCTCAACTGCCAGCAGGTTCCGAGCTCAACTGCTAGCAGGTTCCGAGCTCAACTGCCAGCAGGTTCCGAGCTCAACTGCCAGCAGGTTCCGAGCTCTACTGCCAGAAGGTTCCAAGCTCTGACGTCATCACGCAGAATACAGGAATGAAGCCTGAGTGCAGTAACAGATACATTTAAAGGTAAGTTAAAGGGAATTATGTATCTCAATGTAAGGGACTACCGGTGGTACCTGTAGTGTATGTACCTTTAAGGGGAGAACTACTTTTTACAGCTCCTGTATACTGTAGTACCGGCAGTGACCACACCTGTATATAAACCCTGAGTAGGGATCTGTACTGCTAGTTTTAGAGTAACCCTCATCCAGTAAACACCTGTTGATTGTTCCCCTGCAGTCTCTGTCTAGTTATTGAAGGACACACAACATCAAGATACATGGATTTAACATTGGCGACGAGTCGATTCAAACCTACCTGCAACTCTGCAGAAGAAGGCCGATTCCAGAAGCACGGGCGTCGACCATCCAACGGAGACTCCAGCGAAACGGGCTGGCAACAGCTACGATGCAGACCCTTCCCGCACAGTGGCGGCTAGAGCCGACCGGCGGCACAGGAAAAGGCCGAGCAGCGTCGACGGGAGCAGAGAGAGGGTAGAGCGCACAGGGCGCAGCCGGTGTTCAGGACTGAGCGGCGTCGACAGGAAAAGAGAGAGGGTAGAGCGCACAGGGCGCAGCCGCTGTTCAGGACCGAGCGGTGTCGACGCGAGAAGAGAGAGGGTAGAGCGCACAGGGCGCAGCCGCTGTTCAGGACCGAACGGCGTCAATGAGAGAGGCATGCAGGAAAATGCGCAGAGCGCAGCCGGTGTTCAAGGGCTGAGCAGCGTTCGCGGGGAAGAAAGGAAGCGCGGGAGACGCCATTTGAGCCGCAGCGGAGAAGAAGGGAGAGGGCGGGAGACGCCATTTTTTTTTGAGCCGCAGCGGAGAAGAAGGGAGAGCGCGGGAGGCACCATTTTGAGCCACAGCGGAGAAGAAGGGAGAGCGCGGGAAGAAAGGAAAGCGCGGGAGATGCCATTTTGAGCCACAGCGGAGAAGAAGGGAGAGCGCGGGAGACGCCATTTTGAGCCACGGCGGAGAAGAAGGGAGAGCGCGGGAGACGCCATTTTTAGCCAGTCTAACCACACCCAGGGATGCCGAAGAGTGGCAGTGTCACAGCGTTCGACAATGAAGTCGAAGATTGGGCGACATATGTCAAACGCATAGAAGTGTACTGCAAGGCGAATGAAGTGCCAGATGACAGGAAAGCACTGGTATTGTTGAATTCCATGGGTACAAAAATGTATGGCTTACTGCGAAACCTAGTAACCCCAGAGAAGCCAGTGGAAAAGGATTTTGAAAACATACTGTCAATCCTACAGGACCACTTAAACCCCACACCGCTGCTGATAGCAGAAAGATTTAAGTTTCACAAAAGGAACCAGCATAAAGATGAAAGTAATGCTGAGTATTTAACGGAACTGCGCAATCTATCGAAACACTGCCAGTTTGGAATGGGACTAGCAGATACTTTAAGGGACAAGTTTGTGTGTGGGCTTCAAAGTGAAGGAACCCAGAAACGGCTTCTATCAGAAAAGGATCTTACGCTGGACAAGGCTTTCAGCATGGCAGTATCACACGAAGCAGCCGCACGGGGCGCTGCAGAGATACAATGGAGACCGCAAGAATATGGCACAAATGAAATGTCATACGGAACAGTGAAGTGCTATCGCTGCGGCAGAACAACACACGACCATAAGGATTGTTGCTTCAAGGACCAAGTGTGCAGACAGTGTGGAAAAGTAGGACACATAGCAAGAGTCTGCAGGTTGGGAAAGAAAACCAGCAGCAAGAAATCCCCACAGGAGAAGTACAAGAAGGTACATAAGGTGATGGAGAGTAGTTCAGACGAACAGAAAAGTGATACAGACTCCGGAAGCAAGGAGCTGGGTTGTCTGAAACTACATAAAGTAATCAAAATGGAGGATCACCAAACTATCTGGGTCACGCTCAAGATAGACGGGGTCCAAGTGAAAATGGAATTGGACACAGGATCAGCCCTAACAGTCATAAACCGAAGGGACTACAAGCGGCTATTCTCACATATACCCTTGAGAGATACAGAGATTGTCTTGAAGACGTACACGGGGCAAAAAGTCTACCCCAAAGGGAAAATAAGGGTGAACATTATATATAACGGCAAGGAAACACCAAAACTGGACTTATGTATTGCCAGATGGAGGACCACCACTACTAGGACGTGAATGGATCCGGAAGATACAGCTAGATTGGCATTCCATACAAGCACTGACTGTAGATGCCAAAAAGGATGACGACGTCACACCTGGACGACTGTCAAAAATGCTAACTGACGCACAAGAAGTGTTCCAAGAGGGACTCGGAACACTAAAAGGCATAACAGCGACAATCAAAATAGAGGAAAATGCAAGCCCAAAGTTTTTTAAGGCCAGACCGGTGCCTTATGCGATCCGCCCAGCCGTCGAAGCAGAGCTGGAAGGGTTGGAACGTTCTGGAGTACTGTCCAAAGTGGACTGGAGCGAGTGGGCTACACCCATCATTCCTGTAATGAAGAGGTCGTTGAGTAAAACGCCTGGGGAACCAAAGAAGGTTCGCATCTGTGGGGACTTTAAGGCGACAGTGAACCCAGTCCTTCACACGGTACAATATCCGCTTCTGCGGATTGAAGATATTTTCGCCTCGCTATCTGGAGGAAAATGCTTCACTAAGATTGATCTGGCCCAGGCGTACCTGCAAATGGAGGTAGAAGAAGCCTCGAAACAGTACCTCACGATCAACACTCATAAAGGTCTCTACCAATACAACCGGCTGGTGTTCGGGGTAGCATCAGCTCCGGCTATTTGGCAAAGGGCAATGGATCAAGTCCTGCAAGGGATTCCAGGGAGCCAGTGTTATTTGGACGACACCCTGGTCACGGGCGAAAATGACAGTGATCACCTCGCCAACCTGGAGCAGGTGCTCACTAGATTGAAGGAATATGGGCTCCGAGCTAATCGCCACAAATGCGAGTTTTTCCAGAAGCAGATCTCGTATTGTGGCCACGTTATTGATGAAGAGGGGTTACATAAGTCCCCTGAAAAGATTGAGGCAGTAGTCAAGGCTCCAGCACCGGAAAATGTGTCACAACTGAGGTCGTTCCTCGGGCTGGTGAACTACTACCATAAGTTCTTGCCGAATTTGTCTGCAGTACTACACCCACTGAACACCCTACTGCAAATGGAAGTGGAATGACGAATGTAAACGAGCTTTCCAGAAGTGCAAAGAATTGATCACATCAAAAGAGGTGTTGGCTCATTTCAACCCAGCACTACCAATTCGGTTGGCGTGTGATGCATCACCCTATGGTATTGGAGCGGTGCTGTCGCACAAATTCCCAGACGGCTCGGAGAGGCCAGTAGCCTTTGCGTCTCGGTCACTAACCTCAGCCGAACGTAACTACGCCCAGATTGACAGGGAGGCCCTCAGCCTAGTGTGGGGAGTGAAAAAGTTCAACCACTATCTGCACGGGCAGAAGTTCACCTTGCTGACTGACCACCAACCACTTGTCTCCATCTTTAATACAAAGAAGGGCGCTCCGGTGATGACTGCGCAACGGCTACAAAGATGGTCCCTTTTTCTAGGGGCGAACCAATATGAAATAGAGTATAAGGGCACGAAACAGCATGGAAACGCTGATGGGCTATCACACCTGCCACTGCCTACTGCGGAGGAAGCACCAGCAGTGGACCCTGTCGAAATATTTTATTCAACTATAATTGAACGCTTGCCAGTAACTAACGCGGATAACGGTGGCATAGTGGTTAGCACTGTTGCCTCACAGCGCCAGAGACCCGGGTTCGAATCCGGCCTCGGGCGACTGTCTGTGTGGAGTTTGCACATTCTCCCCGTGTTTGCGTGGGTTTTCTCCGGGTGCTCCGGTTTCCTCCCACAGTCCAAAGATGTGCGGGTTAGGTTGATTGGCTATGATAAATTGACCCTTAGTGTTAGGGGGATTAAATACATGGGGTTACAGGGATAGGGTGGGATACGTGTTGGTGTAGGGGTTACGGGGATCGGGTGGGATATGTGTCGGTGCAGGCTCGATGGGCCGAAATGGCTTCTATCTGCACTGTGGGGTTTCTGTGATTCTGTGATTCTGTGATAGAGAAGGAGACCCGAAATGACCCGACACTGTCTCGGGTATATGACTTGACGGTGAAGGGATAGCCAACACATGGCGACTCACTGTTGCCAGCATTCTCATCCAGAAGAGAACAGCTGTCAGTATGCCAGGGGACCTTGATGTGTGGGTCCCGAGTGGTAATTCCACCCAAGTTAAGGGAGAGAGTGCTCAATGAGCTTCACGAAGGCCATCTGGGAGGGGTGAAAATGAAAAGCCTTGCTAGGGCTTATGTGTGGTGGCCGGAGATCGATCAGCAAATCGAGGACCTGACAAAGAGCTGCTCAGGATGCCAGAAGGTCCAAAATGCACCACCACATGCCCCTCTACACCCATGGGAGTGGCCCTCCTCTCCATGGCAACGGGTGCATATTGATTTTGCTGGTCCATTCATGGACTCAATGTTTTTAATAGCCGTGGATGCGCACTCGAAATGGCCTGAGGTGATCAAAATGTCCTCCACCACCACAGAGAAAACTATTGCAGTCCTACGGACCATATTTGCCAGGAACGGCTTGCCAGAGCAGATTTGCTCTGATAACGGACCACAATTTGTGTCTGAAGAGTTTCGGAAATTTATGAAAAGGAATGGGGTAAGGCATTACACATCCGCCCCGTATCATCCAGCCACAAATGGATTGGCTGAGAGGTTTGTACAAACCTTTAAAAAGGCAGTAAGGGCCATGTGCGATGACAACATTCCACTGCAGCATAAGGTGGGCAATTTCCTGTTAGCCTACAGAAATGCGACACATGCAGTCACCAACCAGACCTTTAACCGAAGGTTGAGATCTCGTCTGGATTTGCTCAGACCAAATGTACGAAGAGATGTTGAGAATAAGCAATTCCAGCACATCAATGAGAAGCCGACAAGGAGCTTCAATGTAGGGCAACCAGTCTTGGCCCGCGACTACCGAACAGAGAAATGGCAACCAGGAATGATATGCACACGGCAGGGGCCACTAATGTACACAGTGGATGTTGGGGAGAACATTGTGAGACGCCATGTCAACCAGATCCTAGAGTCACAGTAACGAGTCAACCCCATGTCTCGCGTACCTGGTGATGAACCCGACATACAGGTAGCATCTACCCCAGAAACAATAGCATCGGAAGCTGATGAACCAACCGACGACAGGGGGCCAGAATCGCCTCCGCACCAAGAGCAAGACACTCAGGAAAGGTGCTATCCAGAAAGGATCAGGAAGCCGCCCCAAAGACTGAATTTATAAATGGACTATTTTCAGTTAATGTTGCATGTTAAAAGTGTTAATTGTTAAATGAATGTTATGGTACTGTTAATCTAAAAGGGGAGGAATTGTAGTGTATGTACCTTTAAGGGGAGAACTACTTTTTACAGCTCCTGTATACTGTAGTACCGGCAGTGACCACACCTGTATATAAACCCTGAGTAGGGATCTGTACTGTTAGTTTTAGAGTAACCCTCATCCAGTAAACACCTGTTGATTGTTCCCCTGCAGTCTCTGTCTAGTTATTGGGGGACACAACATCAAGATACACGGATTTAACAGTACCGCCACATAGGCCCCCCCAGAATTTGCTTTAACGAAAGTCCAAGGATGAGATGGTCTGACGAGCTGGTGGTCTCGGCGGTCGTGCTGTCTCGACTTGGCGGGCGAGGTAAGCTGATCCTTACGCACGTCGTGGCGAATAAAACGTATCCGTCAGGCGAAGGGAACATGGAAACGTGCGAAACAGCAGGCCTTGTCAGAGTGACGGGCAGGTCGGGCAGACACGGGCAATGACTCTGTTGATGTTGGAACAAGTCCTTGTTCTGACGAAATCTGCAGGAACGCCGACGGGCGATCCAGAAGGACTTGACAGGCGAGGTCGGTGAACTCGCCGACAGGTGAGCGATACCTTCAGGAGGCTGGAACACGCGGAACGGTGCATGCCATAGTGCTATGACGTTAACACAACAGAGGGTGAAGAGTTATTGCGTGGACCAGTGATTGGTGAGGCCAGCAACTTTCACGTGGCTGATCGCGGCCACAGGATGCCCGTTGGACCCGTCCTCTATGTGTGCAGCTTCAGTAGACGTTTGTGTTTGTTAAGGGAAAACTGGAGAAAGGGCGGCAACGGTCCAGGTTGTTGTTGCTTTCGGGAGGGGTAAACTCTGCCTGGAGGGTGGCAACACTTGTAGTTGTAGATTTAGGAGAAAACAGCTGTGAGGGCGGCAACGCTTTTCGTTCGCGCCGAAACTTGTAGTAGGTAACACAACCAGCAGGATGACGGGCTGGTGCGTCGTCGGCGGGGAAGGAGTCTTCGTTTTTCATGAGGGATAGGTCCTCGTGGTTCGCGAGGGATGGGCCCTCGTGCGCGAGGAGTGTGTCCTCGTGTTTCGTGGGGGTGAGTCCTCGTGGGATCCCCACAGGGCGCGCTCCGATTTTGTGGGCCCGAACATGCTGTACCCCGCGCTTGGAGAGATGTATACTTGCTGTTGCTTTGGACGTAGAGGTGGACGATCCGTGTGGCGGTAGGAAAGACGAGTACGGGGACTGTAAGCATGTGCGTGGTCAGCGCCGCATCGGTGTTCTCGTCGAACGGGGCTTCTACCTTTATAAAGCACGAGGGAGACTGTGGCTCCCTGGATTGCAGTAGCGACAGCAAAATGGCTGGTGCTTCCATGGCGTGCTTCTTTTGTGAAAATTGCTCACAAAAAAATGGGGTCCGGTTGAGTTTTGTCCGTGTCAAATGGGATCTGCTCCAGACTGCGCTTACCTTGCGAATACGTTCGCAAAGACGGGGTCGCCTTTGGAGGAATCGGTGTTAGGCGGTTGCTGTTCCGTGGTTGTTCGTCGGTTGTGCGTTGGGCGTCTTGTGGGAAGACGAGGTTCAGGCGCGCGTTGCTACCGTGAAAATCGTTCACGGATACGGGTTCACCAATTGTAGTGTTGGAATTGATGAGCTCCCGTACTCACGTCGGTCGTCTTGTGGGAAGATGAGGTTTAGGCTACGCGTTGCTACCGTGAAAATCATTCACGGATACGGGGTCATCAATTGTAGTGTTGGAATTGATGAGCTCCCGTACTCACGTCGTTGGGTCACCAATGTAACGATTCGTGTGCATCACCACTAAATAATTGAGTTCGACTTCGACGAACTATAAATAAGTTGTTTATTTACAGGAACAGGTTAAATACAACAGGTAAGGTAGCAGGTAAGATGGCTGACTGTAGGAGCACCGTGGTGTATGTCTTTCCCCAGCAGGGACGCCACAAGGACTGACTAGAAGTTTCCGAGCTCAACTGCTAGCAGGTTCCGAGCTCAACTGCCAGCAGGTTCCGAGCTCTACTGCCAGAAGGTTCCAAGCTCTGACGTCATCACGCAGAATACAGGAATGAAGCCTGAGTGCAGTAACAGATACATTTAAAGGTAAGTTAAAGGGAATTATGTATCTCAATGTAAGGGACAACCGATGGTGCCGCCACAAAAGAACAAAACCTGGGAACTATAGACCAGTCAGCTTAATGTTAGTGATAGATAATCAGTGTTCCACAAGGATCGGTGCTGGAACCACTGGCATTCATAATTCACATTAATGATTTGGATTTAGGAATAAGTAACTCAATATCAAAATTAGCAGATAATACCAAACTGGGGGTTATAGCTAACACAGAGGAAGAATGCAACATAATACAAGAAGACATTACAAAACTTGCAGGCTGGGCATTTAAGTGACAAATTAACTTTGACAATAGATAAATGGACATAGAAGCACTGGATAAAGTGCAAGAAAGAGTTACAAGGATTACCAGAACAGAGATTACAGCTACTGGGAAAGTTTGAACAGATTGGGGTTTCTTCTTTAGAAAGGAGAAGACTAAGAGGAGATCTGATAGAGGTCTTTAAAATTATGAGTGGACAGGGTAGATGTGGAGAGAATGTTTCAGCTTGTGGGAGAATCCAAAACTAGGGACCATAAATAGAAGATGGTTAGTAATAAATCCAGTAGGGAAAGAAGGAGAAATGTCTTTACTCAGAGTGGCAAGAATGTGGAATTCGCTACCACAGGGGGTGGTTGAGACAAATAGCTTCGATGCTTTCAAAAGGAAACTAGACAAGTACATGAGAGAAAAGGGAATAGAAAGATATGCTGAAAGGCTAAGATGAGGTTGATGGAATGGGAGGAGACTCATGCGGAGTATAAACACCAGCACAGACGAGTTGGGCCGAATGGCCTGTTTCTGTGCTGTATATTCTATGTAATATACATAGGGAGGACATAAATGGCCAGGGAATAAATAGAGTTATAGAACAGGAGTGTAAAAACATAGTTAAAATAAAGTGAGAGGAACTACTATTAAAAATAAGTTAAACTGTCTGTACAGCAATGCACAAGGGTAATGTAGTAGATGTAATATATCTATATTTACAAAAGGGCTTTGATAAGGTGCCACATAATAGGCAAATGAATAAGGTCACAGCATACTGAGTCAGGGGACAAGTAGCAGAATAATTAGCTGAGAGTAGGGGTAAAGGTTGCTATTCAGAGTGCCAGAAGGTGGGAAGTACGTTCCCACAAGGATCAGTGCTGGGACCACTGTTGTTCACAATTTATATTAATGATTTAGATTTTGGAACCAAAAACACAATTTCTAAATTTGCAGACGACACCAAATTGGGAGGGATAGTCAATACTGAGGAGGACTGCAACAAATTACAAATTAGGGGCACGGTCTGGCCTATAGGTGACTCCAGACCCACAGCAATGTGGTTGACTCTTAACTGCCCTCTGAAATGGCCCAGCGAGACATTCAGTTGTATAAGGCAGATCACCACCATCTTCTCAAGGGCAATTAGGAATGAATTTAAAAATAACTGCGCCAGCCCTGTACAAAACAATATCAGCCTCATACACCCACAATAGCTCTTACACACTGAAAGCAGCCTGTGGGAAAGTCTCTCAGTGGGCAGCACTCTCGCCTCTGAGTCAGAAGGTTGTTGTGTATGTACCTTTAAGAGAATAACTGGTCTCAGACTGCAGTACCGGCAGTGACCACCCCTGTATAAAAGGCGCTAGAGAGCCTCTGTTTGTTAGTTTTCACTATTGACTTCCACCAGTAAAGACTTGTTTGTTTTCACTCCTGCTGGTCCGTGTCTCAATCATTCACGGACTTAACACTGGCGACGAGTAAGAAACAAACTTACCTGCAACTCGGCAGCACCTCAGACGACGTTGTTGAAGGTCGGAGCCAGAAGAAAGAAAAAAAAAAAATGGAGTCCAAAGAAACTCGAGAAACGGGCGTCGACCGTCAATCATCGGTTTGAAAACTTGCAGGAGATACTGTCAAGAGCCAGGTTCGGTTCACCAGTCTGTGGTTTCCCAGCTAGTCGGGCTGGTGGCAGGTAGTGCTCTGATCCTTCCTGGGCTGTGGCGGGCTGAAGCTCGATCGGGTGGCTTTTCAACGGGGCCGGGCAGCGAGTCGGGAGGCAAAGAGAGAGAGAGAGGGTGGAGCACACAGGGCGCGGCCGGTGCTTCGAAGCTGGGCAGCGTTCGGACCTAAGAAGAGGGAGGGAAGTGTCCCAGAGGGTCCGCTCCACGATGGGAAAATAATAATAGAAAAATAATCAATATTTAACACGCAAGAAACCGTGGAAAGCAGCGCTAACAACAGCGGGGAAGAAGGCAAAGCGCGGGAGGCGCCATTTTGTTAAATCGGGGAAGAAGGCAAAGCGCGGGAGGCGCCATTTTAGATTTGCAAGATGCCGAAGACTGGCTGTATCACTGCTTTTCATAATACATTAGAGGACTGGACCACGTATGTGGAAAGAGTCGAGGTATATTTCGAGGCAAACGAAATAGCGGAGGGGAAAAAGGCATCGATATTGCTAAACTTAATGGGCGCTAGAACGTACGGCCTATTGCGGGACCTGATTACTCCAGCCAAACCGAAGGCGAAGAGTTTTAACGAAATTGTTGCTGTCCTACAGGAACACTTAAACCCTGCACCGCTGTTGATAGCAGAAAGATTTAAATTCCACAGGAGAACTCAGCACAAAGCTGAGAGCAATGCTGAGTATCTTATGGAACTACGCACGCTATCAAAGCACTGCCAGTTCAGAGCAGGACTGGCAGATACCTTACGGGACAAATTTGTCTGTGGACTCCTGAGTGAAGGAACACAGAAGAAGTTACTCTCAGAAAAAGAGCTGACGCTAGATAAGGCTTTCAGCGTGGCAGTATCGTATGAAGCAGCAGCCAGGGGAGCTGCAGAAATTCAACAAAAACCACAGGAATACGGCACCCACGAAATGACATGGGGATTTGCAAAATGTTATCGCTGCGGCAGAACTAACCATGACCAGAAGGACTGCTGGTCCAAAGACAAAATATGCAGACAATGCGGGAAGATTGGACACATTGCACGAGTTTGCAGGTCTGGGAAGAAGACCAGCAACAACAAAAAGGCTACTAAGGAACCGTACAAAAAAGTACAAAAGATGACGGACAGTAGTTCCGAAGACCAGATGAGCGATAGTGAATCCGAGAACAGGAGACTAAGCTGTCTCAAACTTCACAATGTAATCGCAAAAGAGGATCACCGAACCATTTGGGTCACCCTCACGATAGCAGGGTCCCAAGTTAAAATGGAATTGGATACAGGATCAGCGCTAACCGTCATGAATTGACGAGACTACGAGCGGCTATTTTCACACATACCCTTGAGAGAGACATCCATCGTCTTGACGACGTATACGGGGCAAAAAGTATACCCCAGAGGAAAAATAAGGGTGCCTGTCGAATACAATGGCAAGAAAATACGGAAATTGTATCTCTACATACTGCCAAATGGTGGACCACCGTTATTGGGACGGGAATGGATCAGGAAGATAAACTTGGATTGGCATTCCATTCATGCAATGATGGTGGACGGTAAAAAAGATGAAGACGTCACTCCTGGACGATTGTCAACAACCTTAGCTAACGCCAAAGAGGTATTTCAACAAGAACTGGGCACGCTTAAAGGCATAACCGCCTCGATAAAAATAGAAGAGAATGCAGTTCCCAAGTTTTTCAAAGCAAGACCGGTACCATATGCAATTCGCCCAGCCGTCGAGGCAGAGCTGGAGAATCTGGAGAAGGCGGGCGTGTTGTCTAAGGTCGACTGGAGCGAGTGGGCGACACCCATCGTTCCTGTCATGAAGAAAACGTTAAGCAATAAGTCCGGAGAGTCAAGGAAGATTCGCATCTGTGGGGATTTCAAGGTGACGGTGAACCCTGTCCTTCACACAGTACAATGTCCTCTTCCAAGGATAGAAGACATCTTCGCCTCACTGTCTGGAGGGAAGCGTTTTACAAAAATTGACCTAGCACAAGCATATTTGCAGATGGAGCTTGAAGAGTCCTCTAGGAAGTATCTCATGATAAACACTCACAAAGGTCTTTACCAGTATCATCGATTGGTATTCGGAGTAGCATCGGCTCCGGCGATATGGCAAAGAGCGATGGAACAAGTCCTGCAAGGGATTCCGGGGACTCAATGTTACTTGGACGACATCCTTGTAACAGGTGAAGATGACAGTGAACACCTTAACAACCTAGAACAGGTGCTCACTAGACTACGGGAACATGGGCTGCGAGCCAACCGCCCCAAGTGCGAATTTTTTAAGAAACAGATATCGTATTGTGGCCACGTGATTGATGAAGAGGGGTTACATAAGTCCCCTGACAAAATTGAAGCGGTTGTTAAGGCCCCAGCGCCTGAAAATGTGTCGCAACTGAGGTCATTCCTCGGATTGGTGAATTACTATCATAAGTTTTTGCCGAATTTGTCGACAATTTTGCACCCACTGAACGCCCTGCTACAAACGGGGGTAGCATGGAAATGGAGCGATGATTGTAAGCGTGCTTTTCAGAAGAGTAAGGACTTAATCACTTCAAGGGAAGTATTTGTTGTGTATGTAATATGTGTGCTACTTTGAACCTATGGACAGGACTGCACTACTTGTTGGGCGTAGTGATACGCAGTACCACTCCTGGCCATAGGGGTATAAATAGTACTGTGGGTACTGATCTCCCCTCAGTTCCCGCCTGTGGGCATGAAGTAAAGACCTACGTATAGTCCCTACCTCCAACCAGTAAAGACCTGTTTTATTGTTACTGATTAAGTCTGAGTATTAATTACTTGAACAACTCACAGATTTAACACTGGCGACAAGTCTGATTCGGACCCTGCGGCAGTCACTCCACGGCAGCTTCGTCCACAGCCAGGACGTTGCAGAGAGGTTTCCACCCTCTCCACCCCACTGGAAGACATCCTGACCTCGGAGCCTCCATCGGCGACCGTCAGCTTCTTCTCCAGCTTGGTGGTGGGTAAGCCGTTGTCTGAGCCGGGCAGCGACGCGACAGGCAGTCGACCGCGTTGGCCGCACGAACGGGGCTGGGGGAGCTGGAGGAATAGGGCGCGAGAGCCGCTTCGAGCGGGAGGCGTTTCAACGGAGCGATCGCATCTCCTGATAAGAGCCGAGAGCCGCTTCGCGATCCAGCGATCGCATCCGCTGATAAGGGCCGCACTCGGGCGATCGCGGCGAAGATAAGGGCCGCACTCGGGGGCTGAAGGGAGACGGCGTTGGGGGACGGGTGAAGACCGCCAAGCGCGGGAAAACCGCCATTTTGTGGGCGGAGGACGACGGCAAGAGCGGGAAGCCGCCATCTTGGATAACAGTAAAAAAAAAAATCTGAGAAATTGCAAATCTGATAAAGTACTACAATGCCTAAACACGGGAATATTAGCACCTTTGATAGTGACCTCGAAGATTGGGCCATATATGTTGAAAGAGTAAAAAATTATTGTAAGGCCAATAAAATTTGTGACCAAGATAAAGCTCTAACATTATTAAATTTAATGGGTGCGAAGACATACGGGCAATTGAAACACCTGTTATCACCAGATGAACCGGCGGATAAGACGTTCGATGAGATTGTTACTGTCCTGAAAGATCATCTAAACCCCACGCCGCTGATGCTAGCGGAACGATTTAAATTTTACAACAGAAGGCAGCTACAGCATGAAAGCAATGCTGATTATTTGCTGGAATTGCGTAAATTAGCGAAATATTGCCAGTTTGGAACGGGACTGACAGAGGCACTTCGAGACAAATTTGTGTGTGGTTTATTTAAACAGGATACACAAAAGCGACTGCTCGAGGAGAATGAGCTGACGCTTGAGAAGGCGGTCACTATGGCAGCAGCACATGAAGCCGCAGCGAGAGGCACGGCAGTAATGCAGCTACGGTCACCGGAGCTCAGTGCACACAAATTGGGTGTGAGTTCTGGCAAATGTTATCGTTGTGGAAAGACAACGCATGATCAGAACCAGTGTTGGTTTAAAAACCAAGAATGTAGAACTTGTGGTAGGCTTGGACATATAGCTAGAGTATGCAGGTCAGCGAAGAAGACCAGCAACAAGAAGTCACCGCAAGGAAAATACGCAAAGGTACACAAGGTGACCGAACAGGAGTCCGATTCAGACGCTAGCAGTAATGAACTGGCTAGCTTAAGAGTACTCAACGCTGGTAAGGGTGCAGACCTCCAGACAATTTGGGTCACTCTTCAGATAGAAGGAGTCCAAGTAAAACTGGAATTGGACACTGGATCGGCATTGACGGTCATAAATAAGAAAGATTACGGAAAGTTATTCCAACATATTCCCCTACAGGATACGGGGATTATATTGGAAACATACACGGGGCAAAGAGTGTACCCCATCAGGAAAATAGAGGTTGCAGTGGTCCACAAGGGCGAAGACAGTCAAATAATGGACTTATATGTGATATCTGAAGGAGGTCCTCCACTACTAGGACGGGAGTGGATTAGGAAAATGAATATGGACTGGCATTTCCTACAAACAATAACGAGTGAGAACTCGGTGAAGATAGTCGGCCCAGACTCTGGAACGGATGATGGTAAGCCCAACTCAGGTGCAAAAGACAAAGTTTCAGCACAGAATTCCACTGAGCAACAACAACATAGTTTAACTGTGGATTCTGAGTCTGGCAAGTCTACTGATGTGCCCATTTCTGAGGGACACCGGGCTCGAACTCAACTCCATTTCAAACTACAACAGCAATTAGAACAAATGCTTCGCCGTTGTGAGCAAGAGTTGAATGCAACGAAAGAGTTCTTTGATATAGAGTTGGAGAATCTGGAAAGACAACAGAAGCAGCTGATGGAGAAAATGGAACAGGAGCACACAAAACGTCTGATGTCAGAGGAGTTAACGGTCAGCCAACTCCTGCATATGCTGAAGGACAGGACTCTGAAATGGGAAAAACTTGAACACGAACTTCAATATTCAAACGAAAGGGGTTCGGAGCTCTCAAAGGTTATTGGAAGAGCTGAGGTGGCAACACAGACTGAGATGACTGCAACAGAGCAGCCCTTGGATGCCAAAAGTACGCTGACTCACGTCAACGTAGAACAACAGACCGCTGAAACAGCTGCTCCGGTAGAGGGATTGCATAGTCCGATCAATCAATCTCCAAAGGAAGTTGAAGTATTAAAATCACAAATGAGGTCACTAGTAAACGACTTGCTGAAAGCCCAGAAAAAGCTGGATGCAGAGGTACACATGAAGAAGTCTCTTCAGGAAAGATGTCTGGATTTGGAACAAGAGCTGGCTAACGTCCAGCTGGGTATGGAGGAAATAGACGACCCTCTCACTGGTCTAGCTCAGGACGACACCGAATATTACTATGAGCTGGTGGACGACACCGAATATTACGATGTCCTGTCCTGCCCAGCTTGTAACTTCGACTCCCAAAGTGCAGAAATCATGGAGGAGCACCAAAAGTCTACGGAACATCGGGAGAAGCTGGCTCTACGACGGAAACAGGAGGAAGAGAAGGAGGAACTGCGCATGCAGCTGGCAGCTGACAATGGAGCCCAGAGAGTCTCCAAGAAGCAGAAAAGGAAAAGTAAAAACAGAAGATGACCCATCTGAACCATTATCACCTCTACCAGATCACACACGTGGTCCCTCCGAACGGAGCCAATTCAGTTCGGAAGTTCAAACTGTTAAATCCATGGAAGGACTATTGAATGAGTCACTCCAGCAACGTGAACCGACTCCACCACAGAGATTGAATCTGTGAACTGTTTTCCGCAGAGACTGAATCTGTGATCTGTTTTGACATGAAGTTATCTATGTTATTCTGTTATGTAAACCTGAAGTTATATATGTATATATGTTATTACGTTATGTTAAATGGGGAGATGACTGTAAAGCTAGGAAGGGAGGAATGTTGTGTATGTAATATGTGTGCTACTTTGAACCTATGGACAGGACTGCACTACTTGTTGGGCGTAGTGATACGCAGTACCACTCCTGGCCATAGGGGTATAAATAGTACTGTGGGTACTGATCTCCCCTCAGTTCCCGCCTGTGGGCATGAAGTAAAGACCTACGTATAGTCCCTACCTCCAACCAGTAAAGACCTGTTTTATTGTTACTGATTAAGTCTGAGTATTAATTACTTGAACAACTCACAGATTTAACAGTATTGGCTCACTACAACCCAGCACTGCCGATCAGACTGGCGTGTGATGCATCTCCCTACGGCATTGGGGCGGTACTGTCACATAAGTTCCTTGATGGGTTAGAGAGGCCGATAGCTTTTGCGTCACGCTTGTTAACTTCTGCCGAGTGTAACTACGCTCAGATTGACAGAGAGGCCCTCAGCCTAGTGTGGGGGGTGAAGAAGTTCAATCACTACCTGCACGGTCAAAAATTTACTCTACTAACCGATCATCAACCTCTTGTCTCCATTTTCAACCCTCAGAAGGGCGTACCGATAATGACGGCACAACGGCTGCAGAGATGGTCCCTTTTCCTAGGGGCACACCAATATGACATCGAGTACAAAGGAACTAAACAGCATGGAAATGCTGATGGATTGTCATGCCTACCGTTGCCGACGGTGGAAGAAGAAGACCTTGCAGTGGATCCAATGGAGTTATTCCACTCGACCATAGTCGAATGTCTCCCTGTGACGAATGCAAACATAGAAAACGAAACACGGAATGACCCGACACTATCACGGGTCTATGATTTAACGGTGAAGGGATGGCCAGCACATGGCGAACCACTGCTGCCAGCATTCTCGCTGAGAAGAGAACAGCTGTCAGTGTGCAGAGGGACCTTGATGTGTGGATCCAGAGTAGTAATTCCACCTAAGTTGACGGATAGAGTACTCAATGAGCTTCATGAGGGTCATCTGGGTGGGGTAAAAATGAAGAACTTAGCCAGAGCGTTTGTGTGGTGGCCGGGAATCGATAGAGAAATCGAAGAGATGACCAAGAGCTGTGCAGGATGCCAGAAGGTCCAAAACGCCCCACCACAAGCTCCTCTGCATCCATGGGAGTGGCCCTCATCTCCATGGCAACGGGTGCACATTGATTTTGCTGGTCCCTTCATGGACTCGATGTTTTTAATTGCGGTGGATGCACATTCAAAGTGGCCAGAGGTAATAAAAATGTCCTCAACCACCACGGAAAAAACTATCACAGTTTTGCGAACCATATTCGCCAGGAATGGGCTGCCTGAACAGATTTGCTCTGACAATGGACCACAGTTTGTGTCTGAAGAGTTCCGGAGGTTCTTAAAGAACAATGGCGTTAAGCATTACACATCTGCCCCATATCATCCAGCCACTAATGGATTGGCTGAGAGGTTTGTCCAAACTTTCAAGAAGGCTATCAAGGCAATGTGTAATGAAGATATACCCCTACAACACAAGGTGGACAACTTCTTGTTTGCCTACCGGAATGCGACACATGCGGTTACCAACCAAACTCCAGCCATGATGTTCTTCAATCGAAGACTGCGATGCCGCTTGGATTTGGTTAAGCCAAACATCCGAAGAGATGTGGAGAACAGGCAGTTTCAGAATATGAATAAAAGGCCGACCAGGAGTTTTAAGATAGGTCAACCAGTTTTGGCCCGGGACTACCGCACTGAGAAATGGCAGCCAGGAACGATTTGTACAGAACAAGGACCTCTCACGTATACCGTGGACGTTGGGGAGAGCATTGTAAGACGCCATGCTGACCAGATTCTAGAGTCACTGGAAAACGTCAACTCCACACCACGATCTGATACACCAAGTAATGAAATTGACGTTCCAATTGCAGCTACCGCAGAACCGGTAATATTGGAAGCAGATGAACCAAACAAAGACATTGATCCCGACGCAACATTGCCAGAAGAACCTGATATCCCAAAGAGGCGTTATCCAGACAGAATCAGGAAGCCTCCTCAAAGACTGAACTTATAATTGCTTAAACTTAACCAATGTATCTAGCAACAGTAATTGTGATTGTAATTCGTTATCATTTAGTTGTTAAATGAATGTTATGTACTGTTCATCTAAAAGGGGAGGAATTGTTGTGTATGTACCTTTAAGAGAATAACTGGTCTCAGGCTGCAGTACCGGCAGTGACCACCCCTGTTTAAAAGGCGCTAGAGAGCCTCTGTTTGTTAGTTTTCACTATTGACTTCCACCAGTAAAGACTTGTTTGTTTTCACTCCTGCTGGTCCGTGTCTCAATCATTCACGGACTTAACAAAGGTCGTGGGTTCAATTCCCACTCCAGAGACCTGAGCACAAAAATCTAGGCTGACACTCCAGTGCAGTGCTGAGGGAGCGCTGCACTGTCGGAGGGGCCATCTTTCCGACATTAAGCCGAGGCCCCGTCTGCTCTCTCAGGTGGACGTAAAAGATCCCACGGCACTATTGTGAAGAAGAGCAGGGGAGTTCTCCCCGGTGTCCTGGGCCAATATTTATCCCTCAATCAACATCTCAAAAATACAGATTGTCTGGTCATTATCACATTGCTGTTTGTGGGAGCTTGCTGTGCACAAATTGGCTGCCTACATTACAACAGTGACTACACTTCAAAACTACTTCATTGGCTGTAAAGCGCTTTGGGACATCCTAAGGTTGTGTAAGGCGCTGTAGAAATGCAAGTCTTTCTTTCTTGCACAGATATAGCAGCCTCTTACACATTGATACCAGCCTCTTACAGAGAGATACCAGCATCTTACATACCCACACCCGCACCAGCCTCATAGATGCCCATACCAGAATTTTACACAGTCCTCATCAGTCCCTTACACACTGACACCAGCCTCATAGATACCCGCACTAGCCTCGCACACTCAAAACAGCCTGTTACACAACAATAGTAGCCTCACATACATACCAGCCTCTTATACACCAGCAACCACCTGGTACACACCCGCACCGGCCTCTTACACACTAATACGCTCTTACACATCTGCACCAGCCTCTTACACACCCATGCCAGTCACTTACACACCTATGCCAACCTCTTACACATGGATACGCGCCTCTGACATACCGAACCAGCCTCTTACACACCCATACCAGCCTCTTACACACCCGCACCATCTTATCAGATGAAACAAAGGAAAAATAGAAACTGAAAATGTGGTTTCCCCCATTTTTCAGCTGCTGACTGAAGCGATGCATGATTCCAACATTTTCCATCTTTTCTCTCCTGCCTGGATTGTGTTCCAATTCCCGTTCACAGGCTGGAGTGGCTCTGCTTCCAGTAACCTCGCCGCTCTAACCCGGCTTCCTGTCACAAAGCAACAAACAGGCACCAGGAGCAGGTACCCTCACAAAAGATTAGAAGAAAGCTTTTTACCTGGAGGGTGAAGCAGTCACTCCCGGTATATGGGCAGGGGAATCGGTTTCCACAGCGCTCAGCAGTACAGGCCTGTGTTGTGAATCTTTCTAAATTAATAGCATCAAAATCACATCAGGACATGTCAAGATGAGGAGCTGGTTGTTCCAGTGTCAGACAATGCAGCCCACACTAGGTGGCAGTGTGATGGAAGGAGTCTCTTTAACCCCGTGAGAGCTCTCCGACCCTGCACAACACACATTAACCTCGTGAGAGCTCTCCGACCCTGCACAACACACATTAACCCCGTGAGAGCTCTCCGACCCTGCACAACACACATTAACCCCGTGAGAGCTCTCCGACCTTGCACAACACACATTAACCCCGTGAGAGCTCTCCGACCTTGCACAACACACATTAACCCCGTGAGAGCTCTCCGACCCTGCACAACACACATTAACCCCGTGAGAGCTCTCCGACCCTGCACAACACACATTAACCCTGTGAGAGCTCTCCGACCCTGCACAACACACATTAACCCCGTGAGAGCTCTCCGACCCTGCACAACACACATTAACCCCGTGAGAGCTCTCCGACCCTGCACAACACACATTAACCCCGTGAGAGCTCTCCGACCCTGCACAACACACATTAACCCCGTGAGAGCTCTCCGACCTTGCACAACACACATTAACCCCGTGAGAGCTCTCCGACCCTGCAGAACACACATTAACCCCGTGAGAGCTCTCCGACCCTGCACAACACACATTAACCCCGTGAGAGCTCTCCGACCCTGCACAACACACATTAACCCCGTGAGAGCTCTCCGACCCTGCACAACACACATTAACCCCGTGAGAGCTCTCCGACCCTGCACAACACACATTAACCCCGTGAGAGCTCTCCGACCCTGCACAATACACATTAACCCTGTGAGAGCTCTCCGACCCTGCACAACACACATTAACCCCGTGAGAGCTCTCCGACCCTGCACAATACACATTAACCCTGTGAGAGCTCTCCGACACTGCACAACACACATTAACCCCGTGAGAGCTCTCCGACACTACACAACACACATTAACCCTGTGAGAGCTCTCCGACACTGCACAACACACATTAACCCCACGAGAGCTCTCCGACACTACACAACACACATTAACCCTGTGAGAGCTCTCCGACACTGCACAATACACATTAACCCTGTGAGAGCTCTCCGACCCTGCACAACACACATTAACCCTGTGAGAGCTCTCCGACCCTGCACAATACACATTAACCCTGTGAGAGCTCTCCGACCCTGCACAATACACATTAACCCTGTGAGAGCTCTCCGACCCTGCACAATACACATTAACCCTGTGAGAGCTCTCCGACCCTGCACAACACACATTAACCCCGTGAGAGCTCTCCGACCCTGCACAATACACATTAACCCTGTGAGAGCTCTCCGACCCTGCACAATACACATTAACCCTGTGAGAGCTCTCCGACACTGCACAACACACATTAACCCCGTGAGAGCTCTCCGACCCTGCACAATACACATTAACCCCGTGAGAGCTCTCCGACACTACACAACACACATTAACCCTGTGAGAGCTCTCCGACCCTGCACAACACACATTAACCCTGTGAGAGCTCTCCGACACTGCACAATACACATTAACCCTGTGAGAGCTCTCCGACCCTGCACAACACACATTAACCCTGTGAGAGCTCTCTGAACACTGCACAATACACATTAACCCTGTGAGAGCTCTCTGAACAATGTACAATACACATTAACTCTGTGAGAGCTCTTTGTGAAGGGATAATTACAGTCCTAGCCCTTTCGGACTATCCCAGATCAGGCGTATTCCCCAGACATTCACCTTCAACTTAAGTTAGAGATAGCCGAATTCTATAAGATGCTTAATTGGGTCTAAAGGTTCAGGCTATCTCTCCCTTAAGGAAAGGAATGACTGAAGATGTTGCCATCCTCCAGATAGCATTTTTTATAAGTTTAACTAGGCTGTAACCTTCCGGATACTATGAGGATCCGGAATAACCCCCAGAATTCTGCAACTCCGTACAAAAGAGTGTACAGAAATTGGGCTCGCGAGTTTATATAGAATTACTCTTTGAGACAATTCTAAAAATATATAGTTTTATTTAAGAGCTGACATTCATTTAACAGCTGTTGAATCAGTTGCAACATTAACAATTCAAAATATAGATAGCTTACATTTCTTATTTCTCAGAGTTCCTTATTCTCAAATCTTTACTTTGTTACATTTCTACATTTCTTACTTATCTCTAAATCCAGATTATCCACCAAAATCAATTACTTTGATTACCCGAGACTCATAGTTAGAGTCATAGGGCTAGATTTTCAGTATAGGCAGTTTTGGGGCGCTAACCTTAGCGCCCGCCCGAAGTTAGCGCCCGCCCCAAAGTAGCGCCCCGTTGCCGGGAATTCAGTGGCTTCGCCCTAAGAGGTTGGTGGAGCGCTAAAAGAGGCGTTCCACTACTCTCTTTAGGCGCTAAGCCGGTGGTCCAGAGGGATAGCGCCCAGGCGGGGCGCAGCACGGGTGCGGTCATTTTTGCACTGACAGCAGACCCCGTGGTGCCGACCAGCTCTTAAAGGGGGAAGGGACGAATTGGTCTGCTGCCACGCCCTGCACACTGCAGCCTTGCAAAGAGGCCTCAACACTACTGCTCAGCCCCAGGGAGTCATGGCAACGCCAGAGAAGGCCCGTCAGCGTGCCCTGCGCTTCTCAGAGGGTGATCTGGACATCATGCTCACAGCTCTGGAGGTGAGGCGCAAGATCTTGTTTCCAGACAGTGGGAGGAATCCAACCCACCACGACTACACCAAAGCCTGGAAGCAGATCGCCCAGAGGGTGACGTTCACCGGCGAGGCCCCCAGGACCCACACACAATGCCGTAAGAAGTACAACGATCTGACCAGGATTGTGAGGGTGAGTAGCCTTTCCAGTCTCCTCCTCATTCTTGCATGTACACCTGACATGATGGGCAAAGGGACCTGAAAGTCCTTTTGGCCAGCCCTCAGCCAGCAGCATTGGGACAGTCATGAGCATCAAATGGCCATTCGGCACTCTACACTTTGGCCAAGCTATTCCACCATGGGAGGCAGTGCACACTACATCAGGGCTTCACTCTGTCCAAGCTATTCCACCATGGGAGGCAGTGCACACTACATCAGGGCTTCACTCTGTCCAAGCTATTCCACCATGGGAGGCAGTGCACACTACATCAGGGCTTCACTCTGTCCAAGCTATTCCACCATGGGAGGCAGTGCACACTACATCAGGGCTTCACTCTGTCCAAGCTATTCCACCATGGGAGGCAGTGCTCACTACATCAGGGCTTCACTCTGTCCAAGCTATTCCACCATGGGAGGCAGTGCACACTACATCAGGGCTTCACTCTGTCCAAGCTATTCCACCATGGGAGGCAGTGCTCACTACATCAGGGCTTCACTCTGTCCAAGCTATTCCACCATGGGAGGCAGTGCACACTACATCAGGGCTTCACTGCGCACTTACAGCCCGTCCTTTCTCTTGCAGGCTAAAGTAGCGTTTAATCGCCAGGCCCGTGCCAGGGGTGGCCGCGCCAAGCTGCAGAAGCTCACTCGGCTGGAGGAGCGCGTGTGTGTGCTCATGGGAGCACGTGTGATTGTCCCCACAGCGTGCGGTGTATCCGACCCTCCACTGCCCGGCAATGGTAAGGACCTCGCCTTTTGGCCCTCTCGCGTCGCACTGGCCCATCCGAGCTACCTCCTTTGCCACTGTCCCACCAATGCGCTGAATCCCACCAGTCCTAACTCCCTCGCTGACGCCGTCTCCTCACTCTGAAGCTACTCTTGTGCATTCCTGCTTTCAGCTGGTGACGACCAGGACCCTGAGGCTGCCAGTGACAGCACCTCCAACCAGGAGGAGGAGGAGGAGCAAGCCGGACCTTCGGGGGAACAGTCACGTCCCGCAGGAGAGGAGGAAATGCTCGACACCTCCTCACTGGACGAGTGCCTGGAGGAACTGTCGCAGGGCAATGCAGCTTCTGGGACCAGTGGCGTCCAGCCACCCAGCAGCCGTGCGCGTGGCCCGCGGCCTTCCCCCCAAAGGGGGGAAGGATCAGAGGGGAGTGCTGCTGCTCGGCAAACTCGCCGTCACCAACGCGGCAAGGGTCCCCTAGTTCGGCCCCCTCCTCCCCAGCGGGAGAGTCGCGACTCCAGTCCGGACACCTTCACTTCGGAGGAGGTGCGGAAGCTCGATCAGATGGCCGACGACTCGGACCGGCGCCACACGGAGCTCATGAGCGTGGTGGGGCGCATGCCTGAGGCCATCGAGTCGCTGGCGACCAGTGTGCGCGAGTTCGGGGCAGCAACTGCCGCGACTGGCCGCATGCTAACTGATGCCGTCAAGACCCTGGCGGATGTGATGCGCGCGCACACCAGGACCACAGGGCCACTCACTGCTGCCACACGCGCTGTCTCAGGCAGGCATCGCCAGGGCAGGCGCCGCGCTGGACCATCCCAGCAAGCCGGCCGTCGGCTGATTGCTGCGGATCCTGCAGTGCGGGCCCGGCCGAGTGCCACCGCGCCACAGCACCAGCCAGCGCATCCCAGACGCCAGCTGGCCCACATTGCACCATCCGTCGCCGCCATTCCCCCTCTGGGGCGTCAAGGGCAAGCGGCTGCAGCTGATGGTGGCCAGGCTCAGGCACGCCACTCAGGAGACGGCCCCTCGAGGCCCAAACGCCGTGTAGGCCGCCCCCCAGCGGCATCTGGCGGAAGGGCATCTGAGCCTCAGGCGCCTTCCCCCAGCCTCGCAGCAGCCACTGGGCAGAGCTTGCGAAGGAGCAGCAGGCAGGGCAGGGGAGGCAAAATGCTGGCCAAGGTCTCGCCCTCGCGGGCCACTCAGTAGAGGGTGTGGCCAGCTTTCCTTTAATATGGCGGTGGCCATCTTTATTTTGCCCATGGTTGTGCTTTTGGAGGGCTTTTTTTTTGCGTTAGGCCGACGTTGAGGCCCGGTTTCAATAAAGGTGGAGTGGCTCCTCCCCAGTTTGTGGGAGTGAGTCGTTTGTTGGGCTTTTTGTGGGGCCCGTTTATTGTTTTTGGGGATTCATGTGGGAAGGGCTTTTCATTTTTGTTTAATAAAAAATTATCTTTATTCATGCAGTCTCCATGGTTGTTCTTCTTAGTGTTTGTTGGCTTCGCCGGCTGAGGGCTTGCGGAGCGGCTGCATTCATCTTCCCTCATGGCCCCTGGCCATTCCCTGACAGGGGGCTTAGAAGTACCGTGTAATAAGGTGGCGTCGTGCGGCCCTTGGCCCTGGTCGCTCCCTCCTGGGAACGTACTCCTGCTCCTCCTCCTCCTCCTCCTCCTCCTCCTCATGCTCCTCCTGCTCCTCCTCCTGAGGTGCTGGTCCAACGTCAGGTGGCAGTGCCTGAGTCCTGCGGATAGCCAGGTTGTGTAGCATGCAGCAAACCACCACAAATTGGGAGACCCGGTCCGGCGAATACTGGAGAGCTCCTCCGGAGCGATCAAGGCAGCGGAACCGCTGCTTGAGGACCCCAATAGTTAGCTCGATGATGTTGCGGGTGGTTTGATGGCTCTCGTTGTAGGCCTCTTCAGCAGCGGTCCTGGGCGCGCGGAGCGGGGTCATGAGCCAGGTGCACAAAGGATAGCCTTTGTCCCCGAGTAGCCATCCTCTTGGGGGAGGCTGTGCCTGGAACATGTCATGCACAGTACTCTGCCGCAGGATAAAGGCATCGTGGCTGCTGCCTGGGAAGCTGGCATTGACTGCCATGATGCGCTGCTTGTGGTCACAGACCAGCTGCACATTCAGAGAATGGTAGCCCTTCCTGTTGCGATACTGCTCGCCATGCTCCAGAGGGGCCCGCAAAGCCACATGCGTACAGTCAATGGCGCCCTGCACCAAGGGGAATTCCCCGAGTCTGGAAAATCCCAATGCGCGCTGATGCTGGCTCTCCAGGGCCATGGGGAAGGAGATGAATTGGCTTCTCCTTCTGAACAGTGCTTCGGTCACCTGGCGGATGCAGCGATGCGCGCCGTACTGGGAGATGTTTGCTATGTCCCCAGCAGCGTATTGGAAGGAGCCGGTGGCATAGAAGTTCAATGCCACTGTCACCTTCACTTCCACCGACAGAGACGTCCTGCACCTGAGCTTTGGCCGCAGATCTCGGCGAAGCAGGTGGCAGATCTCTGCAATCACCCCCTTCCGGAATCGGAGCCTTTTAACACATCGCGCGGCACTCATGTTTAGGTAGGAGCGCTGCTGGCGGTATAGCCTGACTGGGTAAGGCCTACGTGGCCGACGCCTGTAGCCCCCTCTGCCTCTAGCCAGGGCTGCCCCTCTCACAATACGTCTGCGAGCCCTACGGACATGGAGCTGCAGCTCCGCGTTGGCACCCCATGCAACCCCCATCAAATCCTGGCAAACACTCTAATTTCCAAATGGCCACTTGCAGCGCTGTTGCCTGAGTCCAAAAATACCTGGCTCTTGCTGCTTGAAACCAGTTAGCTATCCTCCTTGTTGTGTCTCCAGAAATGCGTTGCACAAGACTGTTTTCTGAAATAATGGATGGCCTTTATACTGGAGAGGACGTTCCCTTTAATTAGCGCCCCCCGGGGCCCGCGCTGGTTGTGTTGCGTTCCTTTTTCCAAACGCTCCGGCCGCCCGCCGCACAATGGGGCGGTCCGACTGAAGTTTGCAATCGGGGCGGCCAAAGGGCGTTGCACGAGGATGTGACGTCATTTTCTGCGCGCGCATCCGGGCGGGCGCTAAACATTGCGCCGGCGCTAACGGGCAACTTAATTTGGGGCGGGGCGCAAACTGCGCTGCGCCCGGGCGCTACACGCATAGCGCCCGGAAATCACTTCTCTTAAGGCGCTAACTGCTGGCGCAAGCAACTGAAAATCTAGCCCATAGAGTCATAGAGTCATAGAGTTTTACAGCACAGAAAGAGGCCCTTCGGCCCATCGTGTCTGCGCCGCCCATCCATCCCTGTCCAGTCTAATCCCATTTTCCAGCATTTGGTCCATAGCCTTGTATGCAATGGCATTTCAAGTGCTCATCCAAATGCTTCTTGAATGTTGTGAGGGTTCCTGCCTCTACCACCCTTTCAGGCATTGAGTTCCACATTCCAACCACCCTCTGGGTGAAAAAGTTCCTCCTCAAATCCCCTCTAAATCTCCTGCCCCTTACCCTGAATCTATGCCCCCTTGTTATTGACCCCCCTACTAAGGGGAAAAGTTCCTCTTTGTCTACCCTATCTTTGCCCCTCATCATTTTGTACACCTCAATCAGGTGCCCCCTCAGCCTTCTTTGCTCCAAGGAAAAACAACCCCAGCCTGTCCAGCCTCTCTTCATAGCTGAGGTGCTCCATCCCAGGTAACATCCTGGTGAATCTTCTCTGCACCCTCTCCAAAGCAATCACATCCTTCCTATAGTGAGGCGACCAGAACTGCACACAGTACTCCAGCTGTGGCCTCACCAGCGTATTGTACAGTTCCATCATAACCTCCCTGCTCTTATATTCTATGCCTCGGCTAATGAAGGCAAGTATCCCATATGCCTTTTTAACCACCTTATCTACCTGTTCCGCTGCCTTCAGGGATCTATGTACATGTACACCAAGGTCCCTCTGACCCTCTGTACTTCCTAGGGTCCTACCACTCATTGTGTATTCCCTTGCCTTATTTGTCCGTCCAAAATGCATCACCTCGCACTTTTCAGGGTTAAATTCCATTTGCCACTTTTCCGCCCATCTGACCAACCCGTTTATATCGTCCTGTAGCCTGAGGCTTTCCTCCTCACAATTTACCACCCCACCAATTTTCGTGTCATCTGCGAACTTACTGATCATACCTTTTACATTCTCATCCAAATCATTTATGTAGATCACAAACAACAAGGGACCCAGCACCGATCCCTGAGGTACCCCACTGGACACAGGCTTCCAGTCACAAAAGCAACCTTCGACCATCACCCTCTGCCTCCTGCCACTCAGCCAGTTTAGGATCCAACGCGCCAAGGCACCCTGGATCCCATGGGCTCTTACCTTCTTGACCAGTCTCCTATGCGGGACTTTGTCAAAAGCTTTACTGAAGTCCATGTAAACCACATCCACAGCATTTCCCTCATCCACCCCCCTAGTCACCCCCTCGAAAAATTCAATCAGATTTGTCAGACATGATTTACCCTTGACAAAGCCATGCTGACTATCCCCGATTAATCCTTGCCTCTCCAAGTGGAGACTAATTTTGTCCCTCAGAATTTTTTCCAATAATTTCCCTACCACAGATGTTAGGCTCACTGGCCTGTAATTCCCTGGTTTATCCCTGCTACCCTTCTTGAATAATGGTACTACGTTAGCTGTTCTCCAGTCCTCTGGTACATCCCCTGTGGCCAGAGAGGTTCTGAAAATTTGTGTCAGAGCCCCTGCAATCTCCTCCTTTGCCTCCCACAGCAGCCTGGGATACATCTCGTCTGGGCCTGGGGATTTATCCACTTTTTGGCCTGCTAAAACCGCTAGCACCTCCTCCCTCTCGATGCTAATATGTTCAAGTATGTCACAGCCCCCTTGCCCGATTTCTATGTCTGCATCGTCTTTCTCCATAGTGAACACAGATGCAAAAAATTCATTTAAAACCCCGCCTACATCATCTGGCTCTACACACAGATTGCCACTTTGGTCCCTAATGGGCCCTACCCTTTCCCTGGTTATCCTCTTGCCCTTAATATACTTATAAAACATCTTAGGATTTTCCTTTATTTTGCTCGCCAGTGTTATTTCATGGCCCCTCCTCGCCCTCCTAATTTCTTTTTTAAGTATGCCCCTGCATTTTTTATACTCCTCTAGGGCTTCTTCCGTCTTTAGTCTTTTGTAACTGCCAAAACCCCCCTTTTATTTCTAATGCATTTTTGTATATCCCTTGTCATCCAAGGTTCCCTTTGCTTGTTGGTCCCACCCTTGACCTTTACAGGAACATGTTGGCGTTGTACTCTCTCTATTTCCCTTCTGAAAGTCTCCCACTGTTTTGATGCGGATTTTCCTATAAGTAGCTGCTCCCAGTCCAATTTGGCCAGATCCTGCCTTATCATATTAAAATCAGCCTTCCCCCAATTTAGAACCCTTATTTCCGGGCCGTCTTTGTCTTTTTCCATGACCACCTTAAATCTCACCGAATTGTGCTCACTGTCGCCAAAATGCTCTCCTACTGACACTTCCACCACTTGCCCGGCTACATTCCCCAGAATTAGGTCCAGTACCGCCCCCTCTCTTGTAGGACTTTCTACATGTTGGCTCAAAAAGCTCTCCTGGATGCACTTTAAGAATTCTGCACCCTCTAAGCCTTTCACACTCTGACTATCCCAATTTATATTGGGGAAGTTGAAATCCCCCACTATTATTACCCTATTATTTTCGCACTTTTCTGAGATTTGCCTACATATCTGTTCCTCTATCTCCCCCTGACTGTTTGGGGGCCTATCGTACACTCCCAGCAAAGTGCTTGCCCCCTTTTTGTTTTTAAGTTCTACCCATATGGCCTCATTAGAGGAACCCGCTAATATATCATCCCTCCTTACAGCAGTAATTGACTCCTTAATTAATATTGCAACACCCCCTCCCCTTTTACACCCCCCTCTGTCTCGCCTGAAGATTCTATACCCCGGAATATTGAGCTGCCAGTCCTGACCCTCCCTCAACCATGTCTCCGTGATAGCAACAATATCGTACTCCCATGTGTTCAACAACAACTTCAGTTCATCCGCCTTATTTGCAAGACTCCTTGCATTAAAATAAATGCCTTCCAGCCCTGCCATATTCTCTTTTGCCTTCACATATTTGCTTTGCCTTCCCAGCTGACTTGTTTTTCCCTCTGTATTTGGCTGTAAATCACCCCCTACTATAGCTCCACTCTGTACCCCATCCCCCTGCTTTACAGAGCGTGCCTGTGAAGTTGAGAAACGCTTGCCCCGTTCAGCGAGTTCTGACTTTCTGTTTGAAAAGCTCTTATTTTTATACCGTTTTTGCAGTGGTTTATTCTTTGAAGTTCTCTGCAGATGTCAGCTAATTGTCTTATTCATTCTCTCTGTTTGAATGCTTTCTATCTTACTGTCAATTCAACTATTGCATGCATAATTATGTTTCTACCTTTAGGTGTTTCAAAAACCATCATAAAAACAATATGACAGCTATGGTTTCTGTTTGATACCATTCTTACAAAATGTTTTCATTCAATTCTTAATATTGGCTTTACTGGTTTTTAGCAGACATTGTGACTCTGTGGTGTTCCAAGTTCAATACAAACACAATGTAATTGCTTGGTGCCTCTATTGAAGTCATAGCTTCAAAGTGTTTTTGTTGGTATCATATTTACTATGTATATACTAAATACACTTCAACTAGGGTGGTTCATGCATTTCTAGCTTTCTCAATTGGTTGCATATTTAATCCTGTTTACTGTCTTCCAAGTTTAACATAAAAACTATTTGACCAGCAGGTGTTTCTTTTACTTGATGTCATCTTTTCAAAGGCACTTGCTTCTTTTAATGTTTGTGTTTCTGTTCAATGTGTTAGCTGGTAACACCTTAAACTGGGCATTATCATTGTGTTCCCTCCAAACTCTAGACCTTTCGGAAGCACCAAACTGCCATTTCAATAGGGTAATTGTTTTAGTATATGTAACTAATTCCCATTTCAAGGCTTGTTTGGTTTTTAGAACTTTGTTAAACAACTGATCTTTATCTCAGGAGCCTATATTTCTGTTTGCAGCCTGTGTCTCCAAGGCTTTAGATTTTTAAACCCAGTATATCATGTATTAATAATATCAGTATTCTGTTCATATTATGGTGTATCTTTCTGAAATATGGCATATTCCCTCACATCTGAACATTGCACAATACACATTAACCCTGTGAGAGCTCTCTGGACACTGCACAATACACATTAACTGTGAGCGCTCTGTGAACACTGCACAATACACATTAACCCTGTGAGAGCTCTCTGAACAATGTACAATACACATTAACCCTGTGAGAGCTCTCTGAACAATGTACAATACACACTAACCCTGTGAGAGCTCTCTGAACACTACACAATAGGGAATTTTGGAAGATCAAAACCAATGCATCCACTATCTCTGCAGTGGCATATTTATTCCTCAATGGAATGTATATTCATTGAGAATTATGAATTATTTATTTAAATGTTTGCCATTGCTTGTCTACTGTCATATATTTTAACCTAATTTCCCAATCTACATCAGCCAACTTGCCTCTCATACCTCCGTAATTGGCTTTGTTTAAACTTAAGACCATAGTTTCGTATTAACCAAATAACTCTCAAACTTAATTTAAAATATTAAGATCACTCTTCCCTAGAGGATCCTTTACTGTAAGATACTAATTAATCCTATCTCATTACACAGTACTAGATCTAAAATAGCCTGTTGTTAGTTGGTTCCTCTCTAATGAAATCCTCCCAACTCTCCAAATTCCACCTGTTCATTGGCCCTTTAAATAGTTGAGGTAAAATCACGTCATGTGAGTTCACATCACTCCCGCTCACGCGCAGCAGAGACGTGAAACCTGGAAGTAAAATGATAATGAACTTTGCCTGTTGAAATCGGACATCCGCTGTCAACCCTCCCCTCTCAAAACTCACCTCTACTTTATTATAGGGCCCAATGTATCTGTCACTGTGACTGTCTGTGAGTGGAACTGTCTGTCACTGCCTGTCAATGTGTCTGTCTCTGTGCCTGTCTTTGGGTGGAACTGTCTGTCACTGTTTGTCAATGTGTCTGTCTCTGTGCCTGTCTTTGGGTGGAACTGTCTGTCACTGTTTGTCAATGTGTCTGTCACTGTGTCTGTCTGTGGGTGGAACTGTCTGTCAATGTGTCTGTCTCTGTGCCTGTCTTTGGGTGGAACTGTCTGTCACTGTCTGTCAATGTGTCTGTCACTGTGTCTGTCTGTGGGTGGAACTGTCACTGTCTGTCACTGTATCTGAAAGTAAGATAGCAAGAGCTACAAAAAGGGAGTATGAAAAGAAACTTGCAAGGGATATCAAAATCAACACTTTTTTTACAATTATATTAGGGAAAAAAGGGTGGTCAGGAGTAATGTTGGCCCCTTGAAAACTGATATCAGTGATATTGTTAATAATAAGGAAATGGCAGACATGTTGTGTCAGTACTTTGTGTCAGTATTTACAGTAGAAGAAGAGGATAGCAGGCCAGAAATCCCAAGGAAACTAATATTAAATCCGGGACAGGGATCCGAGCAACATTGGGGCCCAAATCTGCCATCCCTGCAATGGCCGCATCAAGAATGCAATGTTGGGCAGTGTTGTTGTCACAATATGACTATAGAATTGAATATCGCACTTCAAAGCAAAACACAATCGCAGATGCCTTGTCCAGGTTGCCGCATGAAGACTCATGTGTTGGAGTTAAGATGAGATTTTCACACAGGGTGCAGTTGACAAAGCCTTTCCCGTGAATGCAACTGAGATTGCAGATGAAACTCAAAAGAACTCAGTACTGAAAAGAGTGTCTGGAAACACCTTGAATGGATGGACTGGTCAGTGTCTGGACGCAGAATTGAAAACATTCCATAACCGTCGTACTGAATTGTCTTATGAGCAAGGTTGTCTTAAGTGAACAGAAACATAGTGGTGGTACCCACTTCTCTGAGAGATAGAATTCTGGCCAAATGTCATACTGAACATCCAGGGATCGTCAGTATGAAATCAATTGCAAGAAGCTTTGTTTACTGACCTAGATTGGACAGTGATCTTGAATTACTTGCCAAAATTGCAGAAACAATCCACCCAAAACTCCACTACAACCCTGGTCATGGCCAAGTAGACCTTTTCAGAGAGTACATGTAGACTTCTGTGAGAAAGCAAATGATTATTTCCTGGTACTTGTAGATAGTCACTCAAAGTGGATTGAAGTGAAACATATGGGTTCAGATATTAAAACTGAAAGTACCACAGATGAGTTGAGGTCTGTCTTCGCATGTCATGGCTTACCTGAAGAGCTTGTTTCTGACAATGGCCCTCAGTTCCATTCTGCTCTATTCTAAAGGGGGAAAATTCGGTTGGTTAGCGCCTCCCGTTAGCGCCTCTGAGGGGCGCTAACGGGGCACTAGGAACTTAGCGCCCGAGCGCGGCATTTTAGCGCCACTCACGAAATTGACCAGTCATTTCGCGGCAGCGCTAAACACTACTGCCACGATCTCCTGTGCCCACAGATCGTGACGTCAGTCAAGCGTGCAATGACCCGGTAGCGCCCCGGACCGGATAGTGAGTCGCGCCCCCTACCTTAGCGCCTGCCGCTAGGAACGACAGGTAGAGAGGAACGTTTTGAAGTCGGGAAGGGGCTGGGGGAGCGCTATTTAAAGGCAGGCGCTTCCTGTTTTTTCTTGTCGGCAACATTTTTGGTTTTAATGCTGTCCTCAGGAGTTTTGGCCCTCAGCACCACTTTTGAGGTTCCTAAGCGCCGAGCTCTTTCCCTGGGCCTATCCATTAGTGCTTCCAACACAATTACTTTAGAAGTCTCTCCAGGCCGAGATTCAAGGCTGCAATGAGCAGGGTGCGGCTGGCCAGCAAGATGGCCCCTCCCCTTTAAGAACTGCACGGCGCCAGTCTGTCTGACTTCCATGGTAACGGACATCGCCTGAGCTTTGGTAGCGTTCTGAGGTAGCGCCTCGCTCCCTGACGTTTGCGTCTTGAGAGAGGTGTGTAGCGACTGATTTAGCGCTCCAATCACCTCCAGGGGGTGATAGAGGCGAGTTTTGCAGTCGGAGGCGATAATTAGCGCCGGGCGCTAAACTTTGCGCCCGGCCAATAATAACACCCCAAACGGGGTGATATCAAATTTTTCCCCCTAAGAGTTCATGAAATGGAACGGTATCAAACACACTCTCGATCCACCATATCATCCAGCTTCAAACAGAGCAGCAGAAAGGTCAGTCAGAATAGTAAAAGAAGCTCTCAAAAATCAAGCGTTGCCGGAACCACCTGCTGCACCTGCATGCTTACCTTCAGCGACTGGTGCACAAGGACACCCAGGTCTCGTTGCACTTCCCCTTCTCCCAATCTATTGCCATTTAGATAATAATCTGCCTTCCTGTTTTTGCCACCAAAGTGGATAACCTCATATTTATCCACGTTATATTGCATCTGCCATGTTTCAGCCCAATCATCCAACATGTCCAAATCATCCTTATTGTGTGCAGTTTTGGTCGATTGTGTGCAGTTTTGGTTGCCTTATCTGAGGAAGGATATTCTTGCCATGGAAGGAGTTCAGCGAAGATTCACCAGGCTGATACCTGGGATGGCAGGAATGACGTATGAGGAGAGATTGGGTCGATTGGGCTTGTACTCGCTGGAGGTTAGAAGAATGAGAGGGGTTCTCATTGAAACTTATAAAATTCTGGCAGGACTAGACAGACTTGATGCAGGGAGGATGTTCCCGAGGGTCGGGGAATCCAGAACCAGGGGTCACAGTCTAAGGATAAGGGGTAGGCCTTTTAGGACAGAAATTAGGAGGAATTTCTTCACCCAGAAAGTCGTGAACCTGTGGAATTCTGTACCACAGAAGGCAGTAGAGGCCAATTCATTAAATATATTCAAGAAGGAGTTGGATATATTTCTTAAGGCTAAAGGGATCAAGGGGTATGGGGAGAAAGCAGGTACCGGGTACTGAACTTGGATGATCAGCCATGATCGCATTGAATGGCGGAGCAGGCTCGAGGGGCCGAATGGCCTACTCCTGCTCCTATTTGCTATGTTTCTATCCTGGAGTTTCTCAACATCCTCCTCAGAGCACACACGTCCACACAGCTTTGTGCCGTCTGCAAATTTGGAGATATTACATCTAGTTCCCTTATCCAGATCATTTGTATATATTGTGAATAGCTGGGGTCCAAGGACCGATCCCTGCGGTACCCCACTAGTCACTGCCTGCCATTTGGAAAAAGACCCGTTTATTCCAACTCTTTGCTTTCTGTCCACCAACCAGTTCTCTATCCAAGTCAATACCTTGCCCCCAATCCCATATGCCTTAATTTTGCACGCTAATCTCTTATGTGGGACCTTATCGAAAGCCTTCTGAAAGTCCAAATGCACCACATCCACTGGTTCTCCCTTATCTATTTTACCAGTTACATCCTCAAAAAATTCGAGTAGATTAGTCAAGCACGATTTACCTGTTGTGAATCCATGTTGACTTTGTCCGATCCTGTCACTCTTTTCCAAGTGCTCTGCTATTACATCTTTTATAATGGACTCTAGCATTTTCCCCACCACTGACGTCAGGCTGTAATTCCCTGTTTTCTCTCTACTGTGGCGGAGACCACATAGGGACAATAACACAATGTATAACCAATGCTGTTATATGTACCTAAACACACAATTCACTATGTATAGCAATGTTGTGATATGTACATGCTGGGTTATCGGTGCAGGGTCCCTTTAAGAGCGTCGGTAGCGTGATGACGTCATGACGTCGGTTGCGTGATGACGTCCTAGCCCCTGCACGGGGCAGAGCCCTTCAGACCTCGTGGAGAGAGATTAAAGGAAGACACGTTTTGTTTTGGCTTAAACAAAAGTCTCTGCCTGTTGTTTTCTGTCGATCCCAACATTGGTGACCCCGCTGCTCTTTTGGACAATTCCAAAGACCTCATCTGAAATGGCGACGAATGCCGTTTCCATCAAATTACCCGAGTTTTGGGAACAACAGGCTGCCGCTTGGTTCGCCCAGGCCGAGGCTCAATTTGCACTCCAGGACATCACCGCGGACGACACGAGGTACTACTACGTCATCTCCACTCTCGGCAGCTCCACCGCGGCCAGAGTCGTAAACCTGCTCGAAAACCCCCCGGAGCTCAACAAATACGATACACTGAAGGCGCACCTCTTACAAACTTTCGGACTCACCGAAGCCGAACGCGCACGCCGGCTTCTCTCTCTACCCGGGCTTGGCGACTCCAAGCCCTCGGAGCTGATGGACCACATGCTGGCCCTCCTGGGCACACACAGGCCTTGCTTCCGCTTCAAGGAACTGTTCCTTCAACAGCTGCCAGGTCAGGTACGGTCGGCTTTAGCCAACTCTTCCACTACCGATTTCCGCGACCTGGCCAAGGAGGCCGACAAATTTTTCTCCGCTGGGCAACAGTATTTTTCGGCCACGCGGAGCTCTGCCCCCACTGTTACAGCCCAACGGCGGCAACCCTCAAGCCTCTGCTTCTACCATGCGAAGTTCGGCCCCAAAGCCAGGAAGTGTCAGCCCCCTTGCAGTTTTCCTGCGTCGAAACAAACTAAAGACCACTCGTCGGCTACTATGGCTGTTGGCCGTTTAGGCAGTTTGTTGTTTATTACAGACACTGACTCCGGACGTTGTTTCCTTTGCGACACGGGCGCCCAGGTGAGCATCCTGCCTGCGTCAGCCATAGACATTCAAGGGGGGAACCACAGCCCCGTCCTCGAAGCCGCCAATGGCAGTTCCATCCGCACCTTCGGGAAACGGAATATGGCACTTTGTTTTGGCGGGCAGCGGTTCACCTGGGACTTTGTCACAGCAAAAGTGTCCACCCCCCTTCTCGGCGCTGACTTCCTCTGCGCCAATGGCCTTTTGGTGGATGGCAAGAACCGACGTCTCATCAACGCGGAAACCTTCAGCTCGCTCCCATGTTCCCTCAGCGGGTCCAGCACAACGCAGTTGTCCAGCGCACTCTCGGCCTCCGATGAGTTTTCCCGCCTCCTCGCCCAGTTCCCGGACCTCACGAAGCCCACGTTCTCGTCCGCCACCACCAAACATGGGGTAGAACACCACATCTCGACCACCAGTCCGCCCGTCTATGCCCGCGCTCGGCGCCTCGACCCGGGGAAGCTCGCCATCGCCAAAGCCGAGTTCGACACCATGGAGTGCCTCGGCATCATCCGCCAGTCGAACAGTCCGTGGGCTTCACCCCTCCACATCGCCCCGAAACCAGGTGGCGGGTGGCGCCCGTGCGGAGATTACCAGCGCCTCAACGACGTGACGACTCCCGACCGCTATCCGATTCCACACATCCAGGACTTTTCCGCCCACCTGGCCGGGAAAGTGGCATTCTCGAAAGTGGACCTCGTCCGGGGTTACCACCAGGTCCCTGTCCGGCCACAGAACGTCCTGAAAACCACGGTGATCACCCCGTTCGGGCTGTTCGAATTTCTCCGCATGCCATTCGGCCTCAAAATCGCAGCACAGACTTTTCAACACCTAATGGACACCGTGTTACGGGACCTGACATTCCTGTTCGTATACCTGGACGACATCCTCATCGCCAGCGCCTTCAGGACGGTGCATGTGTCCCACCTCCGGACTCTCTTCGAACGACTCAGCCAGCACGGCCTAATCGTCAACTCGGCCAAGTGCCAGTTCGGGATGTCCTCAATCGACTTTCTCGGGCACCGCATCACGAAGGACGGGGCAGTGCCACTGCCATTGAAAGTGGAGGCCGTGATGGACTTCCCGCAACCTCTCACCGTGAAGGCCCCGCAAGAGTTTTTGGGCATGGTGAACTTTTACCATCGTTTCGTCCCCCGAGCAGCCCAGCTTAAGCGGCCTCTTTATGAGGCCCTCAAAGGCAAGCCCGACAAACTCGCCGTCGACTGGTCCGATGAGATGGCCAATTCTTTCACGGACATGAAAAGGGCCCTGGCTAACACGACCATGCTGGCGCATCCGTTACCTGATGCGCCGATCGCCCTCACCACCGACGCCTCGGACTATGCGGTCGGCGCCGTCCACGAACAGTGGGTCAACAGCACCTGGCAGCCGCTCGCCTTCTTCAGCTGGCAGCTCCGCCCCAATGAGCGGAAGTACAGCACCTTTGATCACGAGCTTCTCGGCCTCTACCTCGCCGTCCGGCACTTCCGTTTCCTGCTGGAGGCCCGCCCGTTCACGGCGTTCGTGGACCACAAGCCGTTGACCTTCGCCATGGCCAAAGCCTCCGAGCCGTGGTCGGCCCATCAGCAACGCCAGTTGGCCTTCATCTCGGAGTTTACAACGGACATCCAGCATGTGGCTGGGAAAGACAACCCCGTCGCCGACTGCCTCTCCCGAGCCATCGCCAGCGCCGTACACCTCGGCATCAACTACACCTGCATGGCGGCCGACCAGGCCTCCGACCCGGACGTCCAGGCCTACAGGACGGCAGTCACGGGCCTTCAACTGGCGGACGTCGCGTTCGACGCTGCCGGCACCACACTCCTCTGCGACGTCTCCGTTGGGCAGCCACGTCCCGTCGTGCCCGAAGGGTGGAGACAGCAAGTTTTTGACGCCGTCCATAATCTTTCCCACCCGGGCAGGAAGTCGTCACAGAGGCTGGTGGCAGCTAAGTTCATCTGGCACGGGCTCAGGAAAGATGTTTGCGACTGGGCCAGCACCTGCGTGGTATGCCAATGCTCAAAAGTACATCGCCATACTAAGGCCCCGTTGGCGCCTTTCCCCAAGAGGCGGTTTGACCACGTTAACGTGGACCTGGTGGGGCCCCTGCTGCCCTCCCGCGGGTTCACCCACCTCCTCACAATGGTCGACAGAACCACCCGATGGCCAGAAGCCGTCCCGCTGTCTTCAACGACGGCCGCCGATGTGGCTCAGGCGTTCATCAGCACTTGGGTCGCCCGGTTCGGCGCCCCATCTGACATTTCCTCCGACCGGGGGCCCCAGTTCACGTCAGAGCTCTGGAACGCTGTCGCCCGAGGCCTCGGGTTGAGACTCCACCGCACCACAGCTTACCACACTCAGGCTAACGGGCTGTGCGAACGGTTTCATCGCTCCATGAAGGCCGCGCCAGCCTCCGGGACGACAGCTAGATCGACAGACTCCCGTGGGTCATGCTGGGACTCAGGACCGCTCCCAAGGAGGACCTCCAGTCCTCGTCCGCCGAGCTCGTCTACGGACAGCCGCTACGGGTTCCCTGGGATTTCGTCCCCAACGCAACGGAACCTTGGTCCGCAGCCCGTCAGCGG
The DNA here is from genome assembly GCF_052327205.1 of Somniosus microcephalus. Classification (NCBI taxonomy): domain Eukaryota; kingdom Metazoa; phylum Chordata; class Chondrichthyes; order Squaliformes; family Somniosidae; genus Somniosus; species Somniosus microcephalus. The sequence goes on along the minus strand of NC_141010.1, from coordinate 63,218,631 downwards.
TCCGACCTTCTGGACAACGCCAAGATTTTCACGCCGGTGCCCACGTCGCAGCACGGCCTCCCGCAGTCCCACGTTCCGCTCGACCTTCGTGAGGCGGAGTACGTTTTCGTCCGCCATGACGTCCACCGGGGACCTCTTCAGCCACCCTACGACGGACCATTCCGCGTCCTGGAAACCGGGGACAAGACCTTTGTAGTGGATGTCGGCGGTAAGCCGGACTGCATTTCCGTGGACCGTCTTAAGCTGGCCCACCTGGGCCTGGACCGACCCGTTGAGTTGGCACAGCCCCCGCGGCGGGTCCGACCTCCTGCTTCCGCACCCTCAGTCCACCACCGAGCGCCCGAGGTCCCTCCGACAAACCCCCCGGTCCCTGCCCTGGAACTGAGGAGCCATTCCGGCCGTGTGATCCGGCCCCCCCAACGACTGACATTGCCAGTGCTAGTGAATTCTGGGGGGACGTATGTGGCGGAGAACACATAGGGACAATAACACAATGTATAGCCAATGCTGTTATATGTACCTAAACACAATTCACTATGTATAGCAACGTTGTGAAATGTACATGCTGGGTTGGGTTATCGGTGCAGGGTCCCTTTAAGAGCGTCGGTAGCGTGATGATGTCATGACGTCGGTTGCGTGATGACGTCATAGCCCCTGCACGGGGCTGAGCCTGTTGTTTTCTACCGATCCCAACACTACCACCTTTTTTGAATAGTGGGGTAACATTAGCTACCCTCCAATCCATGGGTACTGTTCCAGATTCCATCGAATGTTGGAAGATGATCAGCAATGCATCTACTATTTCTAGGGCCACTTCCTTAAGTACCCTAGGATGTAGATTATCAGGCCCTGGGGATTTATCGGCCTTCAGTCCCATCAATTTCCCTAACACCATTTCCCTACAAATGCTGATTTCTTTCAGTTCCTCCCTTTCATCAGACCCTATGTTCCCCGGCATCTCTGGGAGGTTATTTGTGTCCTCCTTTGTGAAGACAGAACCAAAATATGTATTTAGTTGGTCTACCATTTCTTTGTTCCCCATTATAAATTCCCCTGATTCTGACTGCAAGGGACCTACGCTTGACTTCACCAATCTTTCTCTCTTCACATATCTATAAAAGCTTTTACTGTCAGTTTTTATGTTACCTGCAAGCTTACTCTCATATTCTATTTTCCCTTTCTTAATTAATCCCTTTTTCGTCCTTTGTTGAATCCTAAACTGCTCCAAATCCTCAGGATTATTGCTTTTTCTGGCCAATTTATATGTCCTCTCCTTGGATCTTATGTTATCCCTAATCTCCCTTGTTAGCCACGGTTGAGTCACCTTTTTTGTTTTATTTTTATGCCAAACTGGGATGAACAAATTCTGTAGTTCATCCATGCAGTCTTTGAATGTTTGCCATTGCCTATCCACCGTCAACCCTTTGAGTGACATTCCCCAATCAATCCTACCCAACTCATGCCTCAGACCATCATAGTTTCCTTTATTTAAATTTAGGGACCTAGGCCTAGAATTTCAGTATAGCCAGTTTTGGGGCGCTAACGTTAGCGCCCGCCCGATGTTAGCGCCCGCCCCAAAGTTGCGCCCCCTTTGCGGAAATTCAGTCGCTTCGCCCTAAGAGGTTGCTGGAGCGCTAAAACAGGCGTTGCACGACTATCTTCAGGCGCTAAGCCGTTAGGCCGGAGCGCAACACCCGAACTCGGGCGCAGCGCACGGCAGACACTCTGGTGCCAGTGAGCTCTTAAAGGGGAAGGGTGCATGTGTTTTTTTCAAAGGCCGAGTCTGGGGGGGAAAACAGGAGGAGGAGGAGGAGGAGGAGGAGGAGGAGGAGGAGGGAGGAAACAGAAATACACCGTTCACAACAACACACTGGACCCTTCCACACAACACATGCAGAGTGCCTTTTATAGTGCAGGAGGAGTGCCCTTTAATTTGCGCTCCCCGGGGTGTGTTGCGTTCCATTTTACAAACGCTCTGGACGCCAGCCGCACAATGGGGTGGTCCGACTGAAGTTTGGAATCGGGGCGCGCAAAGGGCGTTGCACGAGGATGTGGCGTCATTTTCTGCGCGCGCAGCCGGGCGGGCGCTAAACTTTGCGCCGGCGCTAAGGGTCAACTTAATTTGGGGCGAGGCGCAAACTGCGCTGCGCCCGGGCGCTACACGCATAGCGCCCGAAATTCACTTCTCTTAAGGCGCTAACTGCTGGCGCAACCAACTGAATTTCTAGGCCCTAGTCTCTGAGTCAACTACTTCATTCTCCATCTTAATGAAGAATTCGATCATATTATGATCACTCCGACCCAAGGGGCCTCGTACAACAAGATTGCTAATTAATCCTTTCTCGTTACATAATACCCAGTCTAAGATGGCCTGATCTCTGGTTGGTTCCTCGACATATTGGTCCAGGAAACCATCCCGTAAACACTCCAGGAATTCCTCCTCCACAGTATTGTTACTCATTTGGTTAGCCCAATCTATATGTAGATTAAAGCCACCCATGATGACTGCTGTGCCCTTATTGCATGCTTCTTTAATTTTCCTTTTAATGCCATCCCCAACCTCTGCCTTACTGTTTGGAGGTCTATATACCACTCCCACTAACGTTTTCTGCCCCTTGGTATTTCTAAATTCTACCCATACAGATTCCGCATCATCAGTGCTAATGTCCTTCATTACAATTGTGTTAATCCCTTCTTTAACCAGTAATGCTACCCCACCTCCCTTTCCTTTTTGCCTATCTTTCCTGAATAGCAAATGCCTCTGGATGTTGAGTTCCCAGCCCTGGCCATCCTTGAGCCACGTTTCCGTAATCCCAACCAAATCATATTCGTTTACCTCTATTTGCGCAGCCAATTCATCCACCTTATTACGAATGCTCCTCGCATTAAGACACAAAGTCTTCAGGCTTTTTTTTTAATGCTCTTAGACCTATTAGAATTATTATTTACTGTGGCCATGTTTGATTTAAACCGTTGATTTCTCTGACTGCCACTTTTGGTTTTCTCCTTCCTATCTTTTGCTTTTATCCTTGTTTCCCTTTCCTCTGTCTCCCTGCTCAGGTTCCCAACCCTCTGCCATTTTAGTTTAAACCCTCCCCAGAGCACTAGCAAACACTCCCCCTAGGACATCGGTTCCAGCCCTGCCCAGGTGCAAACCATCCAGTTTGAACTGGTCCCACCTCCCCCAGAACCGGTTCCAATGTCCCAGGAACTTGAATCCCTCCCCGTTGCACCATTCCTCTAGCCACGTATTCATCTGAAATATCCTTCTATTTCTACTCTGACTAGCACGTGGCACTGGTAGCAATCCTGAGATTACCACCTTTGAGGTCCTATTTTTTAATTTACCTATATTCAGCTTTTAGGACCTTGTCCCGGTTTTTACCTATATCGTTGGTACCTATATGCACCACGACAACTTCACCTTCCCCTTCCAAGATGTTCTGCAGCCGCTCTGAGACATCCTTGACCCTTGCACCAGGGAGGCAACACACCATCCTGGAGTCTCGTTTGCGGCCGCAGAAACGCCTATCTATTCCCCTTACAATAGCATCCCCTATTACTATAGCTCTACCCCTCTTTTTCCTCCCATCCTGTGCAGCAGAGCCACCCCTGGTGCCAGGAAGTTGGCTGTTGCTGCCTTCCTCTGATAAGCCATCCCCCCCAACAGTACTCAAAGTGGTGTATCTGTTTGAGAGGGGGATGTCCACAGGGGACCCCTGTACTACCTGCCTGTGCCTAGTACTCTGCCTGTTGGTCACCCCTTCCTTTTCTGCCTGTCCAACCTCTACCTGCGGTGTGTCCAACTCCCTAAATGTGCTATTCACGACGTCCTGAGCATCACGAATGCTCCAGTATGCATCCAATCGCAGCTCCAGCGCCGCAATGCGGTCTGTCAGTAGCTGCAGCTGGATGCACTTCCTGCACATGTAGTTGTCAGGGACAGAGGAGGTGTCCCTGAGTTCCCACATAGCATGGGAGGAGCATACGACATGGCCAGGCCGTCCTGCCATGACTTACCCTTTAATTAATTGAAATTAAATTAAATCAATCAATCCCACCAATTACACTACAGTTAAATGGTAAACCAACAGTCCCACCAGAGAGACCGTAGTAACTATAAACCACAGAGTTTAAGTTTAAAAAGAGAGAAATACTCACCAACCAATCACCTACCTGCTTTCTGGTGATGTCACACTTCAATTAGGAACCATAGTAGAGGTTGGTGGAACCAAGAGATACACCAGTCCTGTAGCCCAGTGTTATACAGTGACAGATCTGTACCCACCGGTACCTGTCCCTCTCTCTGACCCTGTCCTTGTGGGGAGCGAGTTGTAGGTTCTATATTTATAACTGTTCCCTGCTGCACATACTGTTCAGATTAGCCCAACCCCACGTCAGGAGGCGAGCTGCATTACATCGCTGCTCAAAATACAACACAGCAAAAATAAAGTGTTAGAAATGTCAATCATCTAATAAAGCCAAGTCATTTATAACCTTTGCCCCCTGACCAGGGGCTGGGTAACAAGGTGTGGATGGAGTGGGGCCTCAGGCTCGGACTGTGCCCATCTCCTCAATGCCAGTCGGGAACCATGGAAACCAAACACCATGGGGGCGGGGAGCTTTCCACAGCGGGTGCCCCACGCTCATGTTGCTTTTACGTTGCGTTCGCGGCTCTTCCGCTCCTGTTTCAGCACACAAGAGGGAGAAACCCACGGAGATTCACCCACCGTGACTTCACCAGTCCGAAAAAACACCTCCCAGACCCTGGCAGCTTATTTCTCCACATGTTAAAGACAGCCTTTACTGATCGGGAATGCCCTGCCAGAAAGGGCGGTGGAAGCAGATTCAACAGCAAATTTCAAAATGGAATTGGATAAATACCTGAAAAGGAAATATTTGCAGGGCTGTGGACAGTGGCAGTGGAACTAATTGGACAACTCTTTCAAAGAGACGGTGGAGGCAAGATGGGCCGAATGGCCTCCTTTTGTGCTGTAAGATTCTGTGATCTGTGATCAAATATCAGGAGCTACAAACAAACAAACAGAATATCCGACAGGTGGTGGAACTCCACGCATTTCCGCTCCCTGTCGGCTGACACTCCAGTGAAGTACTGAAGGAGTGCTGCATTGTCGGAGGTGCCGTATTTTGAGTGAGACAATAAACAGAGGCTCGGTCTGCCCTCCCATGACACTATTTTGAAGAAGAGCGGTGAGCTTCTACCCGGTGTTCTAGCCAATATTTAACCCTCAACCATAGAAACATAGAAAAATAGAAGCAGGAGTCGGCCATTCGGCCCATCGAGCCTGCTCCGCCATTTAATATGATCATGGCTGATCCTCTATCTCAATACCATATTCCCGCTCTCTCCCCACACCCCTTGATGCCTTTTGTGTCTAGAAATCTATCTATCTCCTTCTTAAATATAATCAGTGACTTGGCCTCCACAGCCTTCTGTGGTAGAGAATTCCACAGGTTCACCACCCCCTGAGTGAAGAAATTGCTCCTCATCTCAGTCCTAAATGTCCTACCCCGTATCCTGAGACTGTGACCCCTCGTTCTAGACCCCCCCAGCCAGGGGAAATATCCTCCCTGCATCCAGTCTGTCTAGCACTGTCATAATTTTATACGTTTCAATGAGATCCCCTCTCATTCATCTAAACTCTAGTGAATACAGGCCTAGTCGACCCAATCTCTCCTCATACGACAGTCCTGCCATCCTAGCAATCAGTCTGGTGAACCTTCGCTGCACTCCCTCTATGGCAAGTATATCCTTTCTTGGGTAAGGAGACCAAAACTGCACACAGTACTCCAGGTGTGGTCTCACCAAGGCCCTGTATAACTGTAGTAAGACATCCTTGCTCCTGTACTCAAAACCTCTTGCAATGAAGGCCAACATACCATTTGCCTTCCTAACTGCTTGCTGCACCTGCATGTTTGCTTTTAGTAACTGGTGTACAAGGCCACCCAGGTCCCTCTGTACATCAGCATTTCCCAATCTATCACTATTTAAATAATACTCTGCCTTTCTGATTTTCCTACTGAAGTGGATAACATCACATTTATCCACGTTATACTGCATCTGCCATGTATTTGCCCACTCACTCAACTTGTCTAAATCACCTTGACGCTTCTTTGCATCCTCCTCACAACTCACAATCCCATCTAGTTTCGTGTCATCAGCAAACTTGGAAATATTACATTTGGTTCCCTCATCCAAATCATTGATATATATTGTGAATAGCTGGGGCCCAAGCACTGATCCCTGCGGTACCCCACTAGTCACCGCCTGCCACCCCAAAAAAGACCCATTTATTCCTCTCTGTTTCCTGTCTGTTAACCAATTTTCAATCCATGCCAGTATATTACCCCCAATCCCATGTGCTTTAATTTTGCACACTAACCTCTTATGTGGGACTTTATCAAAGGCCTTCTGAAAATCCAAATACACCACATCCACTGGTTCTCCCTTATCTATTCTACCAGTTACATCCTCAAAAAACTCCAGTAGGTTTGTCAAACACGATTTCTTTTTCATAAATCCATGTTGACTTTGTCTAATCCTATTGATATTTTCTAAGTGTCCTGTTATTAAATCCTTTATAATAGACTCTAACATTTTCCCTGCTACTGATGTTAGGCTAACCAGTCTGTAGTTCCCTGTTTTCTCTCTCCCTCCTTTTTTAAATAGTGGGGTGTGGCGGAGCCACTGAATGACTCTGGGCAACTGTACATAATTCCCTTTAACGTACGGGACCCTCACCCTGTCGTACCGGCCGTCTGGCGCCGCAAAGTGTTAGGCGCCATACATTAAAAAAATATATATATATTCATTGATGGGATGTGGGCGTCGCTGGCTAGGCCTGCATTTAGTGCCCATCCCTAATTGCCCTTGAGAAGTTGGTGGTGAGCCGCCTTCTTGAACCGCTGCAGTCCATATGGTGTAGGTACACCCACAATGCTGTTAGGAAGGGAGTTCCAGGATTTCAGCCCAGCGACAGTGAAGGAACGGCGATACAGGTCCAAGTCAGGATGGTGTGTGGTTTGGAGGGGAACTTATAGGTGGTGATGTTCCCATGCGTCTACTGCCCTTGTCCTTCTAAGTGGTAGAGGTCGCGGGTTTGGAAGGTGCTGTTGAAGGAGCTTTGGCGAGTTGCTGCAGTGCATCTTGTAGATGGTACACACTGCAGCCACAGTGCGCCGGTGGTGGAGGGAGTGAATGTTGAAGGTGGTGAATGGCGTGCCAATCAAGCGGGCTGCTTTATCCTGAATGGTGTCGAGCTTCTTGAGTGTTGTTGGAGCTGCACTCATCCAGGCAAGTGGAGAGTATTCCATCACACTCCTGACTTGTGCCTTGTAGATGGTGGAAAGGCTTTGGGGAGTCAGGAGGTGAGACACTCGCTGCAGAATTCCCAGCCTCTGGCCTGCTTTTGTAGCCACAGTATTTATATGGCTGGTCCAGTTCAGTTTCTGATCAATGGTAACCCCCAGGATGTTGATAGTGGGGGATTCAGCAATGGTAATGCCATTGAATGTCAAGGGGAGATGGTCAGAGTCTCGCTTGTTGGAGATGGTCATTGCCTGGCACTTGTGTGGTGTGAAAGTTACTTGCCACTTGTCAGCCCAAGTCTGAATGTTGTCCAGGTCTTGCTGCATATGGACACGGACTGCGTCAGTATCTGACGAGTCTCGAATGGTGCTGAACAGTGTGCAATCATCAGCGAACATCCCCACTTCTGACCTTATGATGGAGGGAAGGTCATTGATGAAACAGCTGAAGATGGTTGGGCCTAGGACACTGCCCTGAGGAACTCCTGCAGTGATGTCATGTGATTGAGATGAATGACCTCCAACAACCACAGCCAACTTCCTTTGTGCTAGGTATGATTCCAACCAATGGAGAGTTTTCCCCTTGATTCCTATTGACTTCAGTGTTGCTGGGGCTCCTTGATGCCACACTCGATCAAATGCTGCCTTGATGTCAAGGGCAGTCACTCTCACCTCACCTCTTGAGTTCAGCTCTTTCGTCCATGTTTGGACCAAGGCTGTGATGAGGTCAGGAGCTGAGTGGCCCTGGTGGAACCCAAACTGGGCGTCAGTTAGCAGGTTATTGCTGCGTAAGTGCCGTTTGATAGCACTGTCGACGACACCTTCCATCACTTTGCTGATGATTGAGAGTAGACTGATGGGACGGTAATTGGCCGGGTCGGATTTGTCCTGCTTTTTGTAGACAGGACATACTTGGGCAATTTTCCACATTGCCGGGTAGATGCCAGTGTTGTAGCTGTACTGGAACAGCTTGGCTAGGGGCGCAGCTAGTTCTGGAGCACAAGTCTTCAGTACTATTGCTGGAATGTTGTCAGGGCCCATAGCATTTGCAGTATCCAGTGTCTTCAGCCGTTTCTTGACATCACGTGGAGTGAATTGAATGGGCTGAAGACTGGCATCTGTGATGCTGGGGACCTCAGGTGGAGGCCGAGATGGATCATCCACTCGGCACTTCTGGCTGAAGATAGTTGCAAATGCTTCAGCCTTGTCTTTTGCACTCACGTGCTGGGCTCCACCATCATTGAGGATGTCACACCCAGGAATGAAGGCCTCTCAGAAGCTGATGTCAGCAAAATTCGTATGGCACGGCATGCACAAGGATGTCCGCGACTGGACCAACATCTGCGTGGTCTGCCAAAAAGCCAAAGTACAGCGTCACATCAAAGCTCCGTTGGCCACCTTCACAGTTCCGGAGCGATGGTTTGACCATGTCAATGTGGACCTGGTGGGTCCACTCCCACCCTCCCATGGTTTTTCACACATCCTGACCATGGTTGACCGCACCACCAGATGGCCAGAGGCGGTTCCCCTATCATCCACTACTTCGGCAGACGTGGCCAGGGCATTCATTTCCACCTGGGTCGCCCATTTCGGAGTACCCGCTGATATTTCTTCAGACAGGGGACCACAGTTTTCCTCTGAACTCTGGAATGCAGTGGCTCAAGGACTCGGTGTCAAATTACACCGCATCACAGCCTACCACCCACAGGCGAATGGTCTCTGTGAACATTTCCACTGGTCACTGAAAGCCGCCCTGAGGGCCAGCCTCCAGGACGCTGGATGGGCAGACAAGCTACCGTGGGTCCTGTTGGGCCTTCGCATGGCCCCCAAAGAAGATCTTCACTCGTCATCCGCGGAGCTGGTGTACGGTCAACCGCTGCGAGTCCCAGGGGATTTCCTACCAGAATCGACGAAGCCTTGGTCCGCGTCTGACCAGCTTACTAGTCACCGAGAGGCGGCCAGAGGTTTCGCGCCGGTGCCCACTTTGCACCACGGGCTGCAGAGTTCGCACATTCCAACGGAGCTTCACAAGGCAGATTACGTCTTTATTCGCCACGATGCTCATAGGGATCCACTCAAGGCCCCATATACTGGTCCCTTCTGCGTGTTGGAGGCAGGGGACAAAACCTTCAAGGTAGATGTCAGTGGTAAACCGGAGCACATTTCAGTCGATTGATTAAAGCCGGCACATCTAGACCTCGACCGCCCCGTCGAAACAGCACAACCACCGAGACGAGGTCGGCCACCCATCACCGTTACGGCAGACCGAGCGCAACCGCCCGCCAGACTGCCAGCCGCCCAGCAGCCTCCACCTCAGGAATACAGGAGTCGTTTTGACAGGCTCATCAGACCCCCTCACCGTTTGACTTTGTCCGTTAAAGCGAATTCTGGGGGGGCGCATGTGGCGGAGCCACTGAATGACTCTGGGCAACTGTACATAATTCCCTTTAATGATGTTCTAACACCAGCCTAAGCCTGTACCATTGTGTTAGACATTACTTTGCTTTGTATATAGTGCTTGTATGCACGGGGCGTGGCCCTTTAAAGAGCATGGGAAAACGCGGGCAAACGCGATGACGTCATGTCGCAAACCACGTGACTGCCCAGGCAGTCCTCGTGGAATCTCCATCTTGTTAAGACCTGTTTTCGTGGCTCTCCTGTATCGATCTCATCAAACTGTTTGAAGTCGTTTAGTTTTACATTAAAGACCTGTTTGAGTGATCTCCTGAGTCGACCTCAGTTATTAGAATTTCGTCAATTCCTACAGGGGTCACATTTGCCACCCTCCAATCTGCAGGAACTGTTCCATAATCTTTAGAATTTTGGAAGATGACAACCAATGCATCCACTATTTCCATAGCTACCTCTTTTAGTTCTCTGAGATGTAGATTATCAGGCCCTGGGGATTTATTGGCTTTCAGTCCCATTAATTTCACCAGCACTATTTTTTTACTAATTCTAATTTCCTTTAATTCCTCCTTCTCACTAGACCCTTGGTTCCCTAGCATTTCTGGGAAGTTATTTGTGTCCTCTTCTGTGAAGACAGAACCAAAGTATTTGTTTAATTGCTCTGCCATTTCCTTATTCTCCATTATAAATTTTCCCGTTTCTGACTGTAAGGGACCTACATTTGTCTTCACTAATCTTTTTCTTTTTACATACTTGTAGAAGCTTTTGCAATCGCTTTTACGTTCCTTGCAAGTTTACTCTCATACTCTATTTTAACCGCTTAATCAATCTCTTGGTCCTTTTTTGCTGAACTCTAAACTGCTCCCAATCCTCAGGGTTGCTACTTTTTCTGGCAACTTTATATGACTCCTCTTTGGATCTAATACTATCCTTAATTTCTTTTGCTAGCCATGGTTGGGCCGCTTTTCCTTTTGTGTTTTTGTGCCAGAAAGGAATGTATAACTGTTACAGTTCATGCATTCGTTCCTTAAATGTTAGCCATTGCCTATCCACCGTCAAGCCTTTTAATGAAGCTCCCCAATCTATCATAGCCAACTCACTCCTCATACCTTTGTAGTTTCCTTTGTTCAGATTTAGGACCCTAGTTTCAGATTGGACTACTTCACTTTCCATCTTAATGAAGAATTCTATCATGTTATGGTCACTCTTCCCTAAAGGACCCCGCACAACAAGATTATTAATTAACCCCTTCTCATTGCACAATACCCAATCTAGGATAATCAGTTCCCTAGTTGGCTCCTCAATGTACTGGTCTAAAAAACCATCTCGTACACACTCCAGGAATTCATCCTCCACAGTATTATTGCTAATTTGGTTTGGCCAGTCAAAATGCAGATTAAAGTCACCCATGATTACTGTAGTACCCTTGTTAGATGCATCTCTAATTTCCTGTTTGATGCCATCCCCTACATTACCACTACTGTTTGGAGGCCTATAGAAAACTCCCACCAATGTTTTCTGCCCCTTGGTGCTTCTTAGCTCCACCCAGACTGATTCTACACCTTGATTTTCTGAGCCAATATCCTTTCTCACTATTGCTCTGATTCCATCCTTTACTAACAATGCCACCCCACCTCCTTTTCCTTTTTGCCTGTCTTTCCTAAATATCGAATATCCTTGGATATTCGCTCCCAGCCTTGGTCACCCTGCAGCCATATCTCTGTAATCGCAACAATATCGTATCCGTTTACATCTATTTGCGCCGTTAATTTGTCTACCTTAGTTCCTCAGAGTCCACATCACGGAAGACCTCTCCTGGTCCCTCAATACCTCCTCTCTGGTGAAGAAGGCCCAGCAGCGCCTATAAGGAGGCTGAAGGGATGTAACCTGTCACCCCTGATCCTCTCTAACTTTTACCGCTGCACAATAGAGAACATCCTGATGAACTGTATCACAGTATGGTATGGCAGCTGTAGCTACTATGACCGGAAAGCCCTGCAGCGGCTTGTCAAAACTGCCCAACGCATTACCAGCACCCGGCTACCGACCATAGAGCACATATACCAGAAACGCTGTTTACGGAGGTCACGGACCATCATCAAAGACCCTACCCACCCCAGCCACAGTCTGTTCGCCCTCCTGCCATCTGGGAGACGCTACAGATGCATTCACACCCGAATGACCAGATTTAGGAACAGCTTCTTTCCCAGGGCTGTCATCCGACTGAACTCCACAAATAAACTCTAAAGCCTGCACATCTGCCAATGCACTTTATTATGGTTATGTTTATGTTAATGTATTACAAGCCAAATGAATGTTGAATGTTTAAATGTCTTAATCTAAATGTACACTCTTGGGAGCCGCAAGCCTACATTTTGTTGTACTGCACTTGTGCACTAACAATGACAATAAAAGTTGATTATGATTATTATGATTATGATTATTACAAATGCTTCGTGCATTCAGATACAGTGCCTTTAGATTTGTCTTTTTAACATTTTTAGACATCTTGACACTTTTTTGTACCATGGCCCTATTTGTCTTATTACCATGTTCTCTTACCCGGACCCTATGTGTTAGTGCACTCCTTTGTTTGTACGCTCTGTCCCTTCCTGACACAATCTGGTTATCCTTACCCCAATCACTTTCCTGCACTGCTTCCTTGTCTTTTCTCTTTAGCATTCTAGATTTCTCTCCACTGGGACCCTCCCCCGCAACCCCCCGCCCTTATTTAGTTTAAAGCCCTATCTACCTCCCTAGTTATTCGATTCGCTAGAACTCTGGTCCCAGCATGGTTCAGGTGTAGTCCGTCCCAACGGAACAGCTCGCTCTTTCCCCAGTACTGGTGCCAGTGCCCCACGAATCGAAACCCACTTCTCCCACACCAATCTTTGAGCCACGCATTAATCTCCCTGATCCTATTGACCCTATGCCAATTTGCTCGTGGCTCCAGTAATGATCCAGAGATTATGGCCTTTGTGGTTCTGCTTTTTAATTTAGTCCTTAGCTGCTCAAACTCTCTCAGCAGAAACTCTTTCTTAGTCCTACCTATGTCGTTGGTACCTACGTGGACCACGACAACTGGATCCTTCCCTGTAGTGTATGTGCTTTAAGTCAGAACTACTTTTTACAGCTCCTGTATACTGTAGTACCAGCAGTGACCACATATAAGCTGTGCGCATGCCTCTGTACCCCAGTCTAGAGATTACCCTCCTCCAGTAAAGACCTGTTATTTGTTTATGTACAGCATCCATGTAATTATTTATCCACTGAACCACGGATCTAACAGTGGCAACGAGTGTCGATGCGAATCTACCTGCAACATAAAACAAAACAAAACAAAAAAAAAATAGTCGAGTCCAAGAACACGGGCGTCGACCGTGAGCAACCGCCCAGCAGTCAGGCAGAGATCCAACTTCGCTGGGGAGGCTGTGGAGAGCCGGGCTTGGTTCCCCAGCCACAACGAGCAGTAAGAGACCGACGACAGGTCCAGAGCAGACCCTTCCCGAGCAGCGGCGGCTGGAGCCGACCGACGGCAGAGAGAGAGAGCTGAGCAGCGTCGACGGGGTAAGAAAGGGGGTGAAGAGAGCAGGCTGCAGCCGGGGGTTGATCACCGAGCGGCGGTCGAGGAAAAATACTGCAAACCGGAGAGAGAGAGGGTAAGAAACAGCCGAGTTCTAGACTGAGCGGCGTCGACAAATATCAAGAGAAGAACGCACAGAGCACAGCCAGGGATCACGGGCTGATCAGGGTCTGCGGGGCGAAGCAAGGGGAGATGCCATTGAACCACGGAGAAGCAGGGAGAGCGCGGGAGACGCCATTGAGCCGCGGAGAAGCAGGGAGAGCGCGGGAGGCGCCATTGAGCTGCTGAGAAGAAGGAAGAGCACGGGAGACGCCATTTTGCGAAGCAGCAGCGGAGAAGAAGGGCGAGCGCGGGAAGGAAGGAAAGCGCGGGAGACGCCATTTTGTGCCAGCGGAGAAGAAGGGGAAGCCCGGGAGGCGCCATTGGTGATAGTTAACGCACAACCAAGGATGCCGAAGAGTGGCAGCATCTCTACGTTCGACAATGAAGTCAAAGATTGGGTGACATATGTGGAACGTATTGAGGTGTACTGCAGGGCGAATGAAGTGCCAGATGCTAATAAAGCACTGGTTCTGTTAAATTCCATGGGTGCAAAAACTTATGGGTTACTGCGAAATCTAATAACCCCAGAGAAGCCGGTAAACAAGAATTTTGAAAGCATAGTAGAAATCCTACAGGACCACTTAAACCCCACACCACTGCTGATAGCAGAACGGTTTAAGTTCCATAAAAGGAACCAACACAAAGACAAAAGCAATGCTGAGTACCTAATGGAACTGTGCAAGCTATCGAAATACTGCCAGTTTGGAGCGGGACTAGCAGACACGTTAAGGGACAAGTTTGTGTGTGGGCTACAAAGTGAAGGAACCCAGAAACGGCTTCTATCAGAAAAGGACCTTACGCTGGACAAAGCTTTCAGTATGGCAGTATCACACGAAGCAGCCGCAAGGGGCGCTGCAGAGATACAACGGAGACCGCAAGAATATGGCACCAATGAAATGACCTATGGAACAGGGAAGTGCTATCGCTGCGGCAGAACAACACATGACCAGAAAGATTGTTGGTTCAAGGGCTAAGTGTGCAGACAGTGTGGGAAAGCAGGACACATAGCAAGAGTCTGCAGGTCTGGGAAGAAAACCAACAGTAAGAAATCTCCACAGGAGAAGTACAAAAAGGTACACCAGGTGATGGACAGTGGTTCAGACGAACAGAAAAGTGACACAGACTCCGGAAGCAAGGAGCTGGGTTGTCTGAAACTACATAATGTAACCGAAATGGAGGATCACCAGACTATCTGGGTTACACTCAAGATAGACGGAGTCCAAGTGGAAATGGAATTGGACACAGGGTCAGCTCTAACAGTCATAAATCAAAGAGCCGATAAGCGGCTATTTTCACACATACCCTTGAAAGCTACAGAGATTGTCTTGAAGACGTATACGGGGCAAAAAGTCTACCCCAAAGGAAAAATAAGGGTGAAAGTGACATATAAAGGCCAGGAAATACCTAAAATGGATATATATGTATTGCCAAATGGAGGACCACCACTGCTAGGACGTGAATGGATCCGGAAGATACAATTAGATTGGCATTCCATACAGGCACTGAAGGTTGAGGCCAAAAAGGATGACGATGTCACACCTGGACGACTGTCAAAAATGCTAACTGACGCAAAAGAAGTGTTCCAGGAGGGACTAGGAACACTAAAAGGAATAACAGCAACAATTAAAATAGAGGAAAATGCAAGCCCAAAGTTTCTGAAGGCCAGACCAGTGCCTTATGCGATCAGACCAGCGGTTGAAGCAGCGCTGGAAGGGTTGGAAAGTTCAGGAGTACTGTCCAAAGTGGACTGGAGCGAGTGGGCTACACCCATCGTTCCTGTAATGAAGAGGTCATTGAGTAATACGCCTGGGGAACCAAAGAAGGTCCGCATCTGTGGGGATTTTAAGGTGACAGTGAACCCAGTCCTTCACACGGTGCAATATCCGCTTCCACGAATTAAGGATATTTTCGCCTCGCTATCTGGAGGTAAACGCTTCACCAAAATTGATCTAGCCCAGGTGTACTTGCAAATGGAGGTAGAAGAAGCTTCGAAACATTACCTTACGATCAACACCCATAAAGGTCTCTATCAATAGATGGATGAACTGAAGGTGTTGATAAACACATGGGAGTATGATATTGTTGCTATCACGGAGACATGGTTGAGGGAGGGGCAAGACTGGCAGCTCAATATTCCGGGGTACAGAATCTTCAGGCGAGACAGAGGGGGGGGGGTATAAGAGGAGGGGGTGTAGCAATATTAATTAAGGAGTCAATTACTGCAGTAAGGAGGGATGACATATTAGCAGGTTCCTCTAATGAGGCCATATGGGTGGAGCTTAAAAACAAGAAGGGGGCAAGCACTTTGCTGGAAGTGTACTATAGGCCTCCAAACAGTCAGGGGGAGATAGAGGAACAGATATAGATACATAGATACATAGAAGATAGGAGCAGGAGTAGGCCATTCGGCCCTTCGTGCCTGCTCCGCCATTCGATGAGATCATGGCTGATCCTTTAATTCAGTATCCCGTCCCCGCCTTCTCTCCGTAACCCTTAACCCCTTTTGCCCGTAGAAATATATCTAATTCCCTCTTAAATATATTTAATGAGCTGGCGTACACTGCCCTCTGTGGCAATGAGTTCCACAGGTTCACCACTCTCTGAGTGAAGAAATTCCCCCTCATCTCTGTCCTAAATGGTTTAGCCCTTATCCTTAAATTATGTCCTCTAGTTCTGTTCTCACCCGCCAAGGGAAACATTCCTTCTGCATCCAGTCTGTCTAGACCTGTCAGAATTTTATACACTTCTATGAGGTCCCCTCTCAATCTTCTAAACTCCAGTGTGTACATCCCTAAACTACATAGTCTCTCCTCATAGGTCATTCCCGCCATTCCTGGTATCAGCCTGGTGAATCGCCGCTGCACCCCCTCCATGGCAAGAACATCCTTCCTCAGATGAGGCGACCAAAACTGTACACAGTACTCGAGGTGTGGTCTCACCAGTGCCCTGTACAGCTGCAGCAAGGTATCCCTGTTCCTGTATTCTAACCCTTTTGCTATGAAGGCCAGCATACCGTTTGCCTTCTTGACCGCCTGTTGCACCTGCATGCTCGCCTTCAGTGACTGGTGTACAAGAACACCCAGGTCTCTCTGTACTTCCCCCTCTCCCAATCTATTGCCATTTAAATAATAATTTGCCCTCCCGTTCCTGCACCCAAGGTGGATAACTTCGCACTTGTCCACATTATAGTGCATCTGCCATTTATCCGCCCAATCGCCCAGTCTGTCCAAATCGCTCTGGAGCTTCCTGGTCTCTTCCTCTGAGCCCACCCCCCCTCCTAGTTTAGTGTCGTCTGCAAATTTGGAAATGCTGCATCCGACTCCCTGATCCAGGTCATTAATGTAAATTGTGAACAGCTGGGGGCCCAGGACAGATCCCTGTGGTACCCCACTTGTTACTGCCTGCCATTCAGAAAATGAGCCGTTTATTCCAACTCTCTGTTTTCTATCTGACAGCCAGTTCCCTATCCACGCCAAAACTTTCCCCTTTATCCCATGAGCCTCAATTTTCCATGCTAATCTTTTATGTGGGACCTTATCGAAGGCCTTTTGGAAGTCCAGGTACACCACATCTACTGGCTCTCCCCCATCTATTCTACCAGTTACTCCCTCAAAAAATTCCAATAGATTAGTCAAGCACGATTTACCCTTTGTAAATCCATGTTGACTCTGTCCTATCCTGTCCCCATTTGCTAAGTGCTCCGCTATTTCATCCTTAATGATGGACTCCAGCATTTTGCCCACAACTGATGTAAGGCTTACAGGTCTGTAATTACCTGCTTTTTCCCTACCCCCCTTTTTGAATAGTGGGGTAACGTTAGCTACCCTCCAATCCATCGGCACTGTTCCCGAGTCTAATGAATTCTGAAAAATCATCCTTAGTGCATCCGCTATCTCTAGGGCCACCTCCTTCAGTACCCTAGGATGCATGTTATCAGGCCCTGGGGATTTGTCCACCTTCAATCCCTTTAGCTTCCTTAACACCATATCCTTAGAGATATTGATTTGCGTCAGTTCCTCCTTTGCCAATGTCCCTATTTTTCCCGATATCCCAGGGAGGTTTTTTGTGTCTTCCTTCGTAAAGACTGACCCAAAGTATGCATTTAGTTGATCTGCCATTTCCTTATTTCCCATTATATATTCCCCCGTATCTGACTGCAATGGACCAACTTTGGTTTTCACCAGTCTTTTCCTTTTGATATACTTATAAAAGCTTTTGGAGTTAGTTTTTATATTTTCCGCCAGCTTGTTTTCGTAAGCTATTTTGCCCCTCTTGATTATGCCCTTTGCCCTCCTTTGCTCTATCTTAAACTGTTCCCAATCTTCCGCTCTGGCGCTTTTTTTGGCTATTTTATACGCCCTATCTTTGGATTTTATGCTGTCTCTAATTTCCCCTGTTATCCACGGTTGAGTCACCTTTTTAGATTTCCTTTTATGCCAGATTGGTATAAACAATTTTTGCAATTTTGTCATTCTATCTTTAAATGTTTGCCATTGTTTATCTACCTCCAGTCCTCCCAGGAACGTTGTCCAATCAGACCTACTCAGTTCCCGTCTCATGGCATCATAATTCCCCTTGTTTAAATTCAGGACCTTAGTCTCTGAGTCAATTTCTTCGCTCTCCATTTCGAGTGAGAAATCGATCATGTTATGATCGCTCTGACCCAAGGGTCCCCGTACAACAAGATTACTGATTAGTCCCTTCTCATTGCACAGTACCCAGTCCAATATAGCCTGTTCCCGAGTTGGTTCCTCGACATATTGATCCAGATAACCATCCCTCAAACACTCAAGGAATTCCTCCTCCTCATTATTTTTACTGATTAGGCTAGTCCAATCTATATGTAAGTTAAAGTCACCTATGATGACAGCTGTGCTCTTATTGCACGCTTCTCTAATTTCCCTCGTGATGCCCTCCCTAACCTCTATTTTACTATTTGGAGGCCTATATACCACTCCTATTAATGTTTTTCGCCCCTCGCTATTTCTTAGCTCCACCCATATAGATTCTGTATTAACTGAGTTAATATCCTTCCTTTCAATTGCATTTATCCCCTCTTTTACTAGCAATGCTACCCCTCCTCCCTTTCTTTTTTGTCGATCCTTCCTAAATACTGAATACCCCTGTATGTTAAGCTCCCAGCCCTGCTCACCCTGCAACCATGTTTCCGTAATCCCAATTAGGTCATAATTATTAACCTCTATTTCCACAGCTAATTCATCTACCTTGTTCCTGATGCTTCTCGCATTAAGGTATAAAACCCTCAGGCTTTTTTTATGCTCACATTTTTTATGAATTAGTTTGGCCCTTTGTTTTTTGTTCCTCACCCTTTTATCATTTATTTCTGTCTGCCTTTCACTTTCCTCTATTTCACTACATAGGTTTCTAGCCCCCTGCCATACTAGTTTAAATGCTCCCGAACTGCTTTATCAAAAATTACCCCGAGAACATCAGTTCCATCTCTGCACAGGTGTAGACCGTCCCTTTTGTATAGGTCACACCTACCACAAAACTGGTTCCAATGCCTCAAAAATTTAAAACCCTCCCTCTTACACCACTGCTCAAGCCACGTATTTAGCCTAACTATCCTGTTCTCTGTACTCTTACTAGCACGTGGCACTGGTAGTAATCCAGAGATTACTACCTTCGAGGTCCTACTTTTTAGCTTGGCTCCTAACTCCCGAAATTCTACTTGTAGGACCTCTTCCCTTTTTTTAGCTACGTCGTTGGTACCAACATGTATCACGACAACTGGCTGTTCCCCCTCCCCCTCCAGAATGTTCTGCACCCGCGCCGAGACATCCTTGACCCTTGCACCAGGGAGGCAACATACCATCCTGGAGTCTCGGTCGCGACCACAGAAACCCCTATCTATTCCCCTTACAATCGAATCCCCTATTACTATAGCCCTGCCACTCTTTTTCCCTCCCTTCTTTGCAACAGAGCCAGTCATGGTGCCATGAGCCTGGCTGCTGGTGCCTTCCCCCGATGTGTCACCCCCCCCGACAACAGTACCTAAGGCGGTGAACCTGTTGCTAAGGGAGACAACCCCAGGGGATTTCTGCACTACCTTCCTGCCCTTGCTCTGCCTTTTGGTCACCCATGTACTGTCTACGCTGGCCTTAACCTGCGGTGTGACCAACTCACTAAATGTGCTATCCACACCCCTCTCAGAATCGTGGATGCTCCAAAGTGGGCAAATCTCAGAGAAATGTGCAAATAATAGGGTAATAATAATGGGGGAGTTCAACTTCCCCAATATTAACTGGGATAGTCAGAGTGTGAAAGGCACAGAGGGTGTAGAATTCTTAAAGTGCATCCAGGAGAGCTTTTTGAGCCAGCATGTAGAAGGCCCTACAAGAGAGGGGGCGGTACTGGACCTAATTCTAGGGAATGTGGCCGGCCAAGTGGAAGAAGTGCTAGTAGGTGAGCACTTTGGTGACAGTGACCATAATATGGTGAGATTTAAGGTGGTCATGGAAAAGGACAGGGATGGGCCGGAAATAAAGGTTCTAAATTGGGGGAAGGCCGATTTTAATAGGATAAGGCAGGATCTGGCCAAAATGGACTGGGATCAGCTACTTGTAGGAAAATCCGCATCGGAGCAATGGGAGGCTTTCAGAAGGGAGATTGAGATCATACAATGGCAACATGTTCCCGTAAAGGTCAAGGGTGGTTCCAAAAACCACAGGGAACCGTGGATGTCAGGGGATATACGAGAATGGATTAGAAAAAAAAGGAGGGCTTTTGGTAGATACAAAAGGCTACAGACGGAGGAAGCCCTAAAGGAGTACAAAAAGTGCAGGGGGATACTTAAAAAAGAAATTAGGAGACCAAGGAGGGGCCATGAAATAACACTGGTGAGCAAAATAAAGGAAAATCCTAAGATGTTTTATAAGTATATTAAGGGTAAGAGGATAACTAGGGAAAAAATAGGGCCCATTAGGGACAAAAGTGGCAATCTGTGTGTGGAGCCGGAAGATGTAGGAGGGGTTCTAAATGAATTTTTTGCATCTGTTTTCACAATGGAGAGGGACAATGTAGACATAGAAATAGGGCGGGGGGACTGTGATATGCTCGAACACATTAACATCGAGAGGGAGGAGGTATTGGCGGTTTTAGCAGGCCTAAAAATGGATAAATCCCCAGGCCCAGACGAAATGTATCCCAGGCTGCTGTGTGAGGCAAAGGAAGAGATTGCGGGGGCTCTAACACACATATTCAGAACCTCTCTGGCCACAGGGGATGTGCCAGAGGACTGGAGAACCGTTAATGTAGTTCCATTATTCAAGAAGGGGAGTAGGGAAAAACCGGGGAACTACAGGCCAGGGAGCCTAACATCAGTGGTAGGAAAATTATTGGAAAAAATTCTGAGGGACAAAATTTGTCTCCACTTGGAGAGGCAAGGATTAATCAGGGATAGTCAACATGGCTTTGTCAAGGGAAGATCGTGTCTGACTAATTTGATTGAATTTTTTGAGGGGGTGACTAGGTGTGTGGATGAGGGTAACGCAGTGGATGTGGTATACATGGATTTCAGTAAGGCCTTCGATAAAGTCCCGCACAGGAGACTGGTCAAGAAGGTAAGAGCCCATGGAATCCAGGGTGCCTTGGCACATTGGATACAAAACTGGCTTAGTGGCAGAAGGCAGAGGGTGATGGTCGAAGGTTGTTTTTGTGACTGGAAGCCTGTGGCCAGTGGGGTACCACAGGGATCGGTGCTGGGTCCCTTGCTGTTTGTGGTCTATATTAATGACTTGGATATGAATGTAAAAGGTATGATCAGTAAGTTCGCGGATGATACAAAAATTGGTAGGGTGGTAAATAGCGAGGAGGGTAGTCTCAGTCTGCAGGACGATATCGATGGGTTGGTCAGATGGGCGGAACAGTGGCAAATGGAATTTAACCCGGAAAAGTGTGAGGTGATGCACTTTGGGGGGACTAACAAGGCAAGGGAATACACAATGAATGGTAAGACCCTAGGCAAGACGGAGGGTCAGAGGGATCTGGGTGTGCAAGTACACAGATCCCTGAAGGCGGTGGAACAGATGGATAAGGTGGTAAAAAAGGCATATGGGATACTTGCCTTCATTAGCCGAGGCATAGAATATAAGAGCAAGGAGGTTATGATGGAGCTGTATAAAACACTGGTTGGGCCACAGCTGGAATACTGTGTGCAGTTCTGGTCGCCACACTACAGGAAGGATGTGATAGCTTTGGAGAGGGTGCAGAGGAGATTCACCAGGATGCTACCAGGGCTGGAACGCTTCAGCTATGAAAAGAGACTGGGCAGATTGGGTTTGTTTTCCTTGGAGCAGAGGAGGCTGAGGGGGGACATGATTGAGGTGTACAAAATTATGAGGGGCATAGATAGGATGGATACTAAGGAGCTTTTTCCCTTAGTAGAAGGGTCAATAACTAGGGGGCACAGATTCAAGGTAAAGGGCGGGAGGTTTAGAAGGGATTTGAGAAAGAACTTTTTCACCCAGAGGGTGGTTGGAGTCTGGAACTCACTGCCCGGAAGGGTTGTGGAGGCTGGAACCCTCACAACATTCAAGACGCATTTGGATGAGCACTTGAAATGCCATAGCATACAAGGCTACGGACCAAATGCTGGAATATGGGATTAGATTAGGCAGGGCGTGATGGCCGGCGCGGACACGATGGGCCGAAGGGCCTCTATCCGTGCTGTATAACTCTATGACTCTATGACTCTAATACAACCGGCTGGTGTTTGGAGTAGCCTCGGCTCCGGCTATCTGGCAAAGGGCGATGGATCAGGTCCTGCAAGGGATTCCAGGGACCCAGTGTTATTTGGACGACATCTTGGTCACGGGCGAAAATGACGGTGATCACCTTGCTAACTTGGAGAAGGTGCTCGCCAGATTAAAGGAGTATGGGCTATGAGCTAATCGCCACAAGTGCGAGTTTTTCCAGAAACAGATCTCGTATTGTGGCCACGTTATTGATGAAGAGGGGTTACATAAGTCCCCTGACAAGATAGAGGCAGTAGTCAAGGCTCCAGCACCGGAAAATGTGTCACAACTGAGGTCGTTCCTCGGGCTGGTAAACTATTACCACAAGTTCTTACCAATTTGTCTGCGGTATTACACCCGCTGAACACCCTATTGCAAACAGGGGTACCATGGAAGTGGGATGACGAACGTAGACGAGCTTTCCAGAAGTGTAAAGAATTGATCACATCAAAAGAGGTGTTGGCCCATTTCAACCCAGCACTACCAATTCGTTTGGCATGTGGTGCATCACCCTACGGCATTGGAGCGGTGCTGTCGCACAAATTCCCAGACGGGTTGGAGAGGCCAGTAGCCTTTGCGTCTCGGTCACTAACCTCAGCCGAGCGCAACTACGCTCAGATTGACAGGGAGGCCCTCAGCCTAGTATGGGGAGTAAAAAAATTCAACCATTATCTGCATGGGCAGAAGTTCACCTTGCTGACTGACCACCAACCACTTGTCTCCATCTTTAATCCTAAGAAGGGCGTGCCAGTAATGACTGCACAGCGGTTACAAAGATGGTCCCTGTTTCTAGGGGTGAATCAATATGAAATAGAATATAAAGCCACGAAACAGCATGGGAACGCTGATGGGCTATCGCGCCTGCCACTGCCTACGGTGGAGGAAGCACCAGCAGTGGACCCTATCGAGATATTTTATTCGTCGATAATTGAACGATTGCCAGTAACAAACGCAGATATAGAGAAGGAGACCCGCAATGATCCGACGCTGTCACGGGTATATGAATTGACGGTGAGGGGATGGCCAACACATGGCGACTCACTGTTGCCAGCATTCTCATCCAGAAGAGAACAGCTGTCAGTATGCCAGGGGACAGTGATGTGTGGATCCAGAGTGGTGATTCCACCCAAGTTAAGGGAGAGAGTGCTAAAGGAGCTACATGAAGGTCATCTGGGGGGAGTGAAAATGAAAAGCCTTGCTAGGGCTTACGTGTGGTGGCCGGGAATCGATCAACAAATCGAAGACCTAACTAAGAGCTGCTTAGGATGCCAGAAGGTCCAAAATGCACCACCACATGCCCCTCTACACCCATGGGAGTGGCCCTCCTCTCCATGGCAACGGGTGCACATTGATTTCGCTGGTCCATTCATGGACTCAATGTTCTTAATAGCAGTGGATGCTCATTCAAAGTGGCCTGAGGTGATAAAGATGTCTTCAACCACTACAGAGAAAACAATTGCAGTCCTACGGACCATATTTGCCAGAAACGGTTTGCCAGAGCAGATCTGCTCTGATAATGGACCACAGTTTGTGTCCGACGAGTTCCAAAAATTCATGAAAACGAATGGGGTAAGGCATTACACATCCGCCCCGTATCATCCAGCCACCAATGGATTGGCTGAGAGGTTCGTACAAACCTTTACGAAGGCGATAAAGGCCATGTGCGACGAGGAAATTCCACTACAGCATAAGATGGACAATTTCTTGTTAGCCTACCGAAACTCGACACATGCAGTTACCAACCAGACCCCAGCCATGATGTTCTTTAACCGAAGGTTGAGATCTCGCCTGGACTTGCTCAGACCAAATGTGCGAAGAAATGTTGAGGACAAACAATTCCAGCACATCAATGAGAAGCCGAGAAGGAGCTTCAATGTAGGGCAACCAGTCTTGGCCCGTGACTATCGAACAGAGAAGTGGCAACCCGGAACGATATGTACAAGGCAGGGGCCATTAATGTACACAGTGGATGTCGGGGAGAACATTGTGAGACGCCACGTCGATCAGATCTTAGCGTTACAGGAAGGCGTCAACCCCATGTCTCGAGTACCTGGGGATGAACCCGACATATCGGTAGCATCTACTTCAGACCCAGTAGCAGTGGAACCCGATAAACTACCCGATGAAAAGGGGTCAGAATTGCCTCTGCACCAAGAACAAGAACCTCTGGAAAGGCGCTATCCCGAAAGGGTCAGGAAGCCGCCCCAAAGACTGAATCTATAAATGGACTTTTGTTATTGAATGTACATGTAAAAATGTAATTGTTATTTGAATATTAAGGGGGTATTATTAATCTAAAAAGGGAGGAATTGTAGTGTATGTGCTTTAAGTCTGAACTACTTATTACAGCTCCTGTATAGTGTAGTACCGGCAGTGACCACACCGGTATATAAGCTGTGCGCATGCCTCTGTACCCCAGTCTAGAGATTACCCTCCTCCAGTAAAGACCTGTTATTTGTTTATGTACAGCATCCGTGTAATTATTTATCCACTGAACCACGGATCTAACATTCCCCTCCCACTCCAAGTTCTTCTCCAGCCCGGAGGAGATGTCCTTTACCCGGGTAGGCAACATAGCCTTCGGGACTCACGCTCCTGGCTGCAGAGAACAGTGTCTATCCCCCTAACTATGCTGTCACCTACTACGACCACCTTCCTTTTTACTTCCCCCACTTGAATGGCTTCCTGTACCATGGTGCCATGGTCAGTTTGCTCATCCTCCCCGCAGTCCCCACACTTGTCCACAAGGGTTGCAAGAACCTTGAATCTATTGGACAAGTGCAGGGACTGAGGCTCCTGCAATACAATGATCCCCTCTCATTCTTCTAAACTCCAGCGAATATAAGCCCAGTCGTCCCAATCTCTCCTCATACGTCATTCCTGCCACCCCAGGTGATAAGGCGACCAAAACTGCACACAATACTCAAGGTGTTTGCCACCTTTTGTGCGTGTTGCCCAACCCTCCTAAACCACGCCAGCTGATCCTGGTGGGTTGACAAGTGGGTGGCCTCCTCACAGCTGCAGCTCCACCAGTAAAACAAAGCTTTCATCAGGGATTAGTTGCACGTGGCAGAACTTTGGTTCAAAAGGTCTTTCAGCACTTTTAGCAGACCTACCGAAGTCAGAGGTGCTGCAGCTTCTATCTCTCAACTGTGGGACCTCCTTGGAAGACCCTCTCCCTGCTTGGACTGAGCGCTTCCCCAACGGAGGTATCTGCCAGCAGCATGGGAACCATTTATTTCCTTCCACCATGGAGCTCAGATTCGGATGAGGAGCAGCCATGGCAGCAGCAGAATCAGGCAGCTCAGCAGTAACATCAGTAGGAGCCCCAATCACCTGCTCACCCACCTGATGCTGCACAGGGCAGAAGGCACCAGCGCATGGAAGCACGTCGCTGCAGGAGATGCCCCCTCTCAGGGTTTACAGACAGAAGATGAGCTACCTCAACATGAGTGAGCAGCAGTGCCAAAGGAGGCTGAGACTTTCGCGAGAGGTTGTCTGAGACATCTGTGCACTGCTGCACCAACACCTGGAGCCCAAAGGAGCAGGTGGACACCCCTTACCAGTGGCTGTCAAAGTCACCACCGCACTCAACTTTTTTGCCTCAGGCTCCTTCCAGGGATCATCAGCAGACATCAGTGGCATCTCCCAGTCGGCCGCCCACAGTTGCATCATGCAGGTTACCGATGCCCTTTTCATAAAGGTGCACAATTACATCCACTTCTCAAGGGATCAAACAAGTGTCACTGCGCGTTCAGTTAGCTTTGCAAATATGGCAGGCTTGCCAATGGTGCAGGGCATCATAGTCTGCACGCATGTGGCCCTTAGGGCACGCCATCACAATCCAGCTATCTTTGTCAACCGCAAGGGCTTCCACTCCCTCAACGTACAGCTGGTGTGTAACCACAAGAAGGAGATTTTGCATGTTTGCACCAAGTTCTGTGGTAGTTGCCATGACTCTTTCATCCTGCGGAACTCTAGTGTTCCTCCGCTCTTCAATCCGCCAAACCAACTTAACGGGTGGCTAATGATGCCGATCAGGAGGCCAGCTAACGAGGCTGGGGAGCGCTACAACACCAACCACATTTCGACCAGGTCCATCATCAAGCAAACCATTGGCTTGCTGGAGATGCAATTCCGATGCCTTGACAGATCAGGTGGAGCCCTGCAGTATTCAGCAGCCAGGGTCTCCAGAATGGTCGTGGTCTGCTGTGCACTGCACAACATGGCACAGCATCATGGCTTGCAGCATCCTGATGAGCAAGTGGCTCAGTTCATAGCCTCCTCAGATGAGGAGGAGGAGGAGGAGGACCAAGCGGCAGCGTATCTATCAGCAGCAGCGGCAGCACGCGAGCACATGGCTGCCCATGATGCAATGGATGCACTGGTCCTGGCCAGATTTGCATAGGTTGCCCATTGTGGCACTTGTGCTTGGCTCCTTCTTAACACATGATAGACAATGGACATGACTCTCTGGCCTCCTTTCACTCTGACCACCAATCTGACCACGCAACTGTTGCGGAGCCCACAGTGTGGAGCTGCCTAAGGCAAAATAACAGATGCTATCATGCCAACAATTTGCCATCACCTCACTTTTATACATTCAAACAGGGATGGCATTTCATCAATAAACAGAAACAATCCCCCAAGTGCCTATCCCTGTGACTAAAGATGCTGTATTTTTCTCTTGCGCATGCTCCTACGTGGTGCTTCCCCTGTGGCTTCAGCAGAAGTGGAGGCCCCTTGCTCACTTTCATGCTGCTCCTGCTTTGACACCTTTGGCGGGCGTCCTCTGGGTTTCCGAGCCTGTGAGGACTCGCCAAACGTCTGCTCATCCTACAACATTGCAGGGGCTGAGACGCCCATCTCAGTTGGGTGCAGACTCTGATGAGGCTCTGACCGAGGGCTATGCAGTGGCATGGGAATGTGAGCGCTTGAAGAGGAGCCCCCACTTCCTTGTTGTCTGCCACCAACTTCCCTCTCATAGGTCAGGTCCACCTCAGCGCTTGCAAGTGGCTTGAGAGCACCTTGCTGCACATCAGAGGGGCCATGGGGACCCGTATCTGCACTGGCAGTCCTACTCAAAAGGACTTCCATGAAGCTCTGGTTTCTCTGTTCAATAGCTGCCCGTCGCCCCTCCAGAGATGTCAGTCTTTTCTGAACATTCACCACGTTTTCCTGACTCTGGCAACTAATTTCCTCCATGGCCATAGCCAGCCTTTCCACGGAGCTTGCCATCCTTTCCATGGTGGTGTGTTGATGCGCCATTGCCTCCACAATGGCACTGCTCAGGTTAGAGATGGACTCCTCCATCCTCTCCACACTCGCAGTGACCCTGGAGACAAGACCTGTCAGAGACTCCTGCACCTGCTCCTGGAGTTCCAGCACCGCTGGGTGGCGTGTGTGCTCTGAGGAGGATGCTGAGAAACTCCAGGATGATTTGAACAGGTTGGGCGATTGGGCAGAAGCATGGCAGATGCAGTATAATGTGGATAAATGCGAGGTTATCCACTTCGGTGGCAAAAACAGGAAGACAGATTATTATCTGAACGGCAATAGATTGGGAAAAGGGGAAGTGCAACGAGACCTGGGTGTCCTTGTGCACCAGTCACTGAAGGTAAGCATGCAGGTGCAGCAGGCGGTTAAGAAGGCAAATGGTATGCTGGCCTTCATAGCGAGAGGATTCGAGTACAGGAGCAAGGATGTCTTGCTGCAGTTGTACAGGGCCTTGGTGAGACCACACCTTGAGTATTGTGTGCAGTTTTGGTCGTCTTATCTGAGGAAGGATGTTCTTGCCATGGAGGGAATGCATCGAAGATTCACCAGGCTGATACCTGGGATGGCAGGAATGACGTATGAAGAGAGATTGGGTCGATTAGGCTTATATTCGCTAGAGTTTAGAAGAATGAGAGGGGATCTCATTGAAACTTATAAAATTCTAACAGGACTAGACAGACTAGATGCAGGAAGGATGTTCCTGATGGTCGGGGAGTCCAGAACCAGGGGTCACAGTCTAAGGCTAAGGATAAGCCATTTAGGACAGAGATAAGGAGGAATTTCTTCACCCAGAGAGTGGTGAACCTGTGGAATTCTCTACCACAGAAGACAGTTGAGGCCAATTCATTAAATATATTCAAGAAGGAGTTAGATATATTTCTTAAGGCTAAGGGGATCAAGAGATATGGGGAGAAAACAGGGACAGAGTACTGAATTTGGATGATCAGCCATGATCGCATTGAATGGCGGAGCAGGCTCGAGGGGCCGAATGGCCTACTCCTGCTCCTATCTTCTATGTTTCTATGTTTCTATGCTCTCCTTCTGGATGGACCCAGAAGCACTGGGTCCACATGCAGCAGAGCAATGCTAGGAGAGTCCTACGACCTCCGACTAGGACTCTCCACTGCTGTCCCTGTCTCCACCACCTGCTGATGCTCGCCTGTGAGATGTGATACACTCGGTGATAACACTAATCTATGTCCCGAAGGTCCCACCGAGGTGTGCGTATCTGCGCTGGTGCTGGGTGCGCTTACATCTACTGACACTGCATCCTCAGAGGTTGCAGGCTCCCCTGAGGAGTCTTGCTGCTCAACCTCTTCCTCGTCGACAGTAGGGTGGGGCTCTGTGGATGGTCCTGTGGGGGAGTAAAGGCATGGGTTAGACATTTGACGGAAGTGTGGCATACACATGCAATAGTGCAGATGGCCAAGTGGCATTATAAGCATGTACACCAGAAGCAATTTCAGTCAGTCAAGCAGTGTAAATGAAAGAGAGGTAAAACTATTCTGTCACGAGCTTGCTCTGCCTCGCCCGTCTGTCCGTCCCCCACTTCCACCTCCACCTCTGCGCCGGCGATGTCCAGGGCCACCTCTTCAGGCTGGGTGGGATGGGCTAGGGAATGTAGCCCTCCTGTCTTCACCCTTTCCCATCTATTGTGGACCCTCTTTTCCTGCAGTGAGGGAGACAAGTGGAGTTGGAGTGAGAATGATGGAGTGAGTGTAGAGAGTCCAGAGCATAGATGCTTAGAAGGAGACAAAGATGGAGTGAGGTTCCATGTCCAAGGGCCCTCCCTCAAGTTGAAGGTATACTCACTTTGCCTGATCTTACAAGGTCATTGAACCTTTTACGGCACTGCAGCCATGTTCTGCTGCACACTGATCCCTTGCCAACTGGACCCACACAGCCTTGGTTTCTTTGGGAGGCCTCTTCCTCCCAGATGAGGGGAAGAGCACCTCCCTGCTAGCTCTCGCCCCCTCAACCAGCATACCCAGCGCCTCATCCGAGAACCCCAGGAAGGCCCTTGCCTTGGAGCTGGCCATTCTTCAAGGAGATAAAAGCTTGGAGCTGGTGCACCATTGACCAAAAACCAGCGTAATGAGCCAAGGCAGCAAGCAGCCCTTAAATGAAGCTGGATAAGTGACGTCAGCAGAGGTGCGTTTCAGTCCCAAAAGACTAATTGGTCCAGGGGAACCCACACCTCTGAAATCAACTGGCCAATTAGGAGAAAATCGCAAACTTTTCCCACCTGACAGTGGAGGCGGGTTTGGAATCCACCCAAACCGAAACCCGCCTCCATTGGGAAAATCGCACCCTAGATTTTAAAAGAGATTAACCCTTAAAACTCCCACACTTACCAAACTCCCAGTTGTTCACTCTGTGCTCGTTACACAATCTCACTAAAACAGATGATCTGGTTATTGTCTCATTGCTGTTTGTGGGATGTGCAAATTGGCTGCCATGTTTCCCTACACTACAACAGTGACTACACTTCAGAAGTACTTCATTGACTATAAAGCACTTTGGGATGTCTTGAGGTCATGAAAGGTGCTATTTAGATGCAAGTCTTTCATTTCTTTCCCTCCCTCTTGTGTGAAGTGCAATACATGTGTCACAACAGCTTCTCAAATGCACCAAAGACCCATTGAATCTCCCTCTCATAAATGAGAGGCATTTTGGATGAGATCCCAATAAGTGGATGGGAGGTGAAGGCTCCTAACATGTGGAAATGCCAGACACTGGATTTTCCTGGACAAACCTGCCCAGATTCAGGTGGTGCCAAGGGGGTCCAGCCAGGGAAAGGAGGGCCGGGAGCACTTTCCACCAATATCCCACCCCAACTACTGGACACCATTGCTATCCACCCTGCCCTAACCATCCCCGCTCACCCTGACCCTGCCCTAACAATCCCCGCTCACCCATACCCTGCCCTAACCATCCCCGCTCACCCTGACCCCACCCTGGCCTGCCCCGCTCACCCTGACCCTGTCCTAACCACCCCCGCTCACTCTGACCCTGCCCTAACCATCCCCGCTCACCCTGACCCTGCCCTGACCCGCCCCGCTCACCCTGACCCTGCCCCCGCTCACCCTGACCCGGCCCTGGCCCGCCCCGCTCACCCTGACCCTGCCCCCGCTCACCCTGACCCTGCCCTGACCCGCCCCGCTCACCCTGACCCTGCCCCCGCTCACCCTGACCCGGCCCTAACCCGCCCTCGCTCACCCTGACCTGGCCCTGACCATCCCCCACTCACCCTGACCCTGCCCTTGCGGGGTGGGGGCAGGGTTCGAAGTCCCCGGTTTCTCCCTCGGTTCCCGCCCGAGGACACACCGTCATTATGAAGCTGGTGGGACCGGTTCCAGGACGGTGCATCGTGGGGGCCAAAGGTCACAGTGGAAATGGGAAGTGACTGCCATTCAGCGACACTGAGTTATCAGAAGCTGCTGCTAGTTCCAAAGATTTAAAGTAATAACAACCGTGGAAACAAATAATAGACTTCCCTCTTGGAATTTCCCTCTTACTGTACATTGAGGAAGAAGATGATGAGGACACGGCGGAGGAGATGGGGGAAGCCTGGAGAACTAACATCATATACATATTCACCACCTGACATAGACATAGTGGACAGACTGGAGAAGCTGGGGTTGTTCTCCTTAGAGCAGAGAAGGTTAAGGGGAGATTTAATAGAGGTGTTCAGAATCATGAAGGGTTTTGATCGAGTGGATGGGGAGAAATTGTGTCCAGTGGCAGGAGGGCTGGTAACCAGAGGACACAGATTTAAGGTCATTGGCGAAAGAACCAGGAGGGAGAGCAGGAGAATTTTTTTACGCAGCGAGTTGTTGTGGAATGAGCTGGCTGAAAGGGCGGTGGAAGCAGATTCAATAGTAACTTTCGAAAGGGAATTGAGTGTAGAGGTCCCGCAATGACCTAGTGGACAAAGGCACCACAGCGGAGGAGGTAGGAGAGACCAGCGTGGGGTCCCACTCCCTGGAGTAGTTGGGCTTCCCCAGAGTAAGTGGGGGCACTGCCCCATATGCAGCTACTGGGCTATGACCGAAAATCAGTGCATTGTGAGGACCGCAGGGGCAGAGTGACTGAGATGTGCCAGCTGGTGAACTGGCACCAGTGGGGGCCATTGCTACTGCTCTGCCAGTCACTCTCGCATCACTGGGTCCTTCCAGACACCAGCCAGTTGCTTTGCCATCCACCACTGCCCCCTCGTGTCAACACGAGAGGCAACTTCACTTTGCCCACATTGCCAACTTTCCCAAATGGTCGGGTCTCAGTCACACAAGGACTTTGCCCACCTGCAGTCCTCAACAGAGAGTAATGTGGGAGGGGCATTCCCAGCCAACCAGCATCATTGCTTCCCAGTACCAGAAGGGGGCCCATTTTCAAGGGCACCCAGAAGACCTGGCCTCAGCCCCTGTGCCCAGCCCCTCTCTGATTGGAGGATCAGAGAAAGGAAGGCAGAAAGGACAAGAGGACCATCGTTTCTTGCTGGAACCTTCATCACTGCTGGCAACCTCACTGCTGTTTTTGGACACCGGTGGCATTAACCTCTGCTTCAAGCTATGTTTCCAATCCCCCTTTCCGGGTGCAAGGCCCTGGCAAAGGGGAGGTCTGGATCTGGGCTGGGTTAGGCCAAGCGAAAGTCCCAAAGCCACACATACAGACAGGGTCAGGTTAGGTCAGTTTGATGATCAGGATCAGGTTTACAGGTCAGGAGGAGCAAGCTTCGACTGAGCACTGATTGACTAGTCCCTAGATGCGAGGGTGCAAGGGAGCCCAGGACAAATGGCCTGTCATCTATTCCTACTGGGCTTATGTAGGATTCACTAAATTCCGGGACCCCCTACTCAATGGTCATGTGCCTGGAATTTAAAAAAGGGACTGTGTTGGACCTTTTGGAGGAGAAATGTGGACAGAAATATCTCACTATTAGGCGCCTTTGGACTAAACTAGGCCTATTGGATTGAGTTTCGACATTTTAAATTGTATGCTGGGTCTGCACAGGAAAATGGGATCCTTATAGGGCTGCTAACCCACCTGGGAGGCAGGCCCCCAGGGAGTCATTAGCAGTCCAACAAAAGCCCACTTACCAGGGACTCAGATACATACTGTAGGGGGGCATCTTTTAACTGGTTTAAGGTAATTTACCTGGTCAGGCAGCCTTTGCTGCTAAACTGTAAACCAATTTCCAAACAGCGGTTTCGAATCGCTGCCCCACCTTCCAGTTCTGACTGGAGGGCTTACAATTAATGATATTAAAACGGACAAATGGTCTGGATGAGAGAAAAATCAAGCTTTATTAACTGAAAGAAACTATACCACACGAACACAGTAATTACAGTAAAATTGCTTAAATGGAGGAAGGCAGACGGCAAAAACGAGGGGTAAGTGGCTACAATGTTGATTTAACAATCTTAGCAATACCCCCTTAATTACCACCCCTAACTCCTTACTAGGTTGCCTTGCTGAGGAGTCAGAAACCCTGCTCACCTGTGGTCCAGCGAAGTGAGAGAGAGATAGCTTCTCAGGAGCTATCTTTATACCTGAAAAAGTCTGTCTGCAAAATTCGCGCCCAAAGTTCCAATACACAAGAGAAACGCTGTGATTGGCTGTTTCAAAGTGGTTGGAATGGGTTAATGTGTCTGCACTGTGGGGCCGAAATGTTCCCGCCCACATCCGGAGCTCACCTGGGCTAAAACAAAAGGGAATGCAACTGCCCTATTGTCCAGAATGATGGGTGATTCAAACCCATTCAGTTCTTAAACTGTACCCTTTTCAAAAGTCATAGAGTCATAGAGTAATACAGCACGGATAGAGGCCCTTCGGCCCATCGTGTCCGCGCCAGCCATCAAGCCCTGTCTAATCTAATCCCATATTCCAGCATTTGGCCCGTAGCCTTGTATGCTGTGGCATTTCAAGTGCACATCCAAATGCTTCTTAAATGTTGTGAGGGTTTCTGCCTCCACAACCCTTTCAGGCAGTGAGTTCCAGACTCCAACCACCCTCTGGGTGAAAAAGTTCTTTCTCAAATCCCCTCTAAACCTCCCGCCCTTTACCTTGAATCTATGCCCCCTAGTTATTGACCCCTCTACTAAGGGAAAAAGCTCCTCAGCATCCATCCTATCTATGCCCCTCATAATTTTGTACACCTCAATCATGTCCCCCCTCAGCCTCCTCTGCTCCAAGGAAAACAAACCCAATCTGCCCAGTCTCTCTTCATAGCTGAAGCGCTCCAGCCCTGGTAACATCCTGGTGAACCTCCTCTGCACCCTCTCTAACGCGATCACATCCTTCCTGTAGTGTGGCGACCAGAACTGCACACAGTATTCCAGCTGTGGCCTAACCAGTGTTTTATACAGCTCCATCATAACCTCCTTGCTCTTATATTCAATGCCTCGGCTAATTAAGGCAAGTATCCCATATGCCTTTTATACCACCTTATCCACCTGTTCCGCCGCCTTCAGGGATCTCTGTACTTGCACACCCAGATCCCTCTGACCCTCCGTCTTGCCTAGGGTCTTTCCATTCATTGTGTATTCCTTTGCCTTGTTAGTCCCCCCAAAGTGCATCACCTCGCACTTTTCCGGGTTAAATTCCATTTGCCACTGTTCCGCCCATCTGACCAACCCATCTATATCGTCCTGCAGACTGAGGCTACCCTCCTCGCTATTTACCACCCTACCAATTTTTGTATCATCCGCGAACTTACTGATCATACCCTTTACATTCATATCCAAGTCATTAATGTAGACCACAAACAGCAAGGGACCCAGCACCGATCCCTGTGGTACCCCACTGGCCACAGGCTTCCAGTCACGAAAACAACCTTCGACCATCACCCTCTGCCTTCTGCCACTAAGCCAGTTTTGTATCCAATGTGCCAAGGCACCCTGGATTCCATGGGCTCTTACCTTCTTGACCAGTCTCCTGTGCGGGACTTTATCGAAGGCCTTACTGAAATCCATGTATACCACATCCACTGCGTTACCCTCATCCACACACCTAGTCACCCCCTCAAAAAATTCAATCAAATTAGTCAGACATGATCTTCCCTTGACAAAGCCATGTTGACTATCCCTGATTAATCCTTGCCTCTCCAAGTGGAGACAAATTTTGTCCCTCAGGATTTTTTCCAATAATTTTCCTACCACTGATGTTAGGCTCACTGGCCTGTAGTTCCCCGTTTTTTCCCTACTACCCTTCTTGAATAATGGTACTACATTAGCGGTTCTCCAGTCCTCTGGCACATCCCCGTGGCCAGAGAGGTCCTGAATATATGTGTTAGAGCCCCCGCAATCTCCTCCTTTGCCTCACACAGCAGCCTGGGATACATTTCATCCGGGCCTGGGGATTTATCCATTTTTAGGCCAGCTAAAACCGCCAATACCTCCTCCCTCTCGATGTTAATATGTTCGAGCACATCACAGTCCCCCCGCCCTATTTCTATGTCTACATCGTCCTTCTCCATAGTGAAAACAGATGCAAAAAATTCATTTAGAACCCCCCCTACATCTTCCGGCTCCACACACAGATTGCCACTTTTGTCCCTAATGGGCCCTATTTTTTCCCTAGTTATCCTCTTACCCTTAATATACTTATAAAACATCTTCGGATTTTCCTTTATTTTGCTCGCCAGTGTTATTTCATGGCCCCTCCTTGATCTCCTAATTTCTTTTTTAAGTATCCCCCTGCACTTTTTGTACTCCTCTAGGGCTTCCTCCGTCTTTAGCCTTTTGTATCTGCCAAAAGCCCTCCTTTTTTTCCTAATCCATTCTCGTATATCCCGACATCCAAGGTTCCCTGTGGTTTTTGGAACCACCCTTGACCTTTACGGGAACATGTTGCCATTGTATGATCTCAATCTCCCTTCTGAAAGCCTCCCATTGCTCCGATGCGGATTTTCCTACAAGTAGCTGATCCCAGTCCATTTTGGCCAGATCCTGCCTTATCCTATTAAAATCGGCCTTCCCCCAATTTAGAACCTTTATTTCCGGCCCATCCCTGTCCTTTTCCATGACCACCTTAAATCTTACCATATTATGGTCACTATCACCAAAGTGCTCACCTACTAGCACTTTTTCCACTTGGCCGGCCACATTCCCTAGAATTAGGTCTAGTACCGCCCCCTCTCTTGTAGGACTTTCTACATGCTGGCTCAAAAAGCTCTCCTGGATGCACTTTAAGAATTCTACACCCTCTGAGCCTTTCACACTCTGACTATCCCAGTTAATATTGGGGAAGTTGAAATCCCCCATTATTATTACCCTATTATTTGCACAGCGGGAGCAGCGAGGAGGAGCTCGGCAGGAAACCCGGCGACCAGCGAGGCCCGAGACCAGTCGGGAGCAGTGTGAGACCGGTATAAAAACCGGAGAGAGGCGAGGCCCGAGACCAGTCGGGACCAGCGGGAGCAGCGAGGAGGAGCTCGGCAGGAAACCCGGCGACCAGCGAGGCCCGAGACCAGTCGGGAGCAGTGTGAGACCGGTATAAAAACCGGAGAGAGGCGAGGCCCGAGACCAGTCGGGACCAGCGGGAGCAGCGAGGAGGAGCTCGGCAGGAAACCCGGCGACCAGCGAGGCCCGAGACCAGTCGGGAGCAGTGTGAGACCGGTATAAAAACCGGAGAGAGGCGAGGCCCGAGACCAGTCGGGACCAGCGGGAGCAGCGAGGAGGAGCTCGGCAGGAAACCCGGCGACCAGCGAGGCCCGAGACCAGTCGGGAGCAGTGTGAGACCGGTATAAAAACCGGAGAGAGGCGAGGCCCGAGACCAGTCGGGACCAGCGGGAGCAGCGAGGAGGAGCTCGGCAGGAAACCCGGCGACCAGCGAGGCCCGAGACCAGTCGGGAGCAGTGTGAGACCGGTATAAAAACCGGAGAGAGGCGAGGCCCGAGACCAGTCGGGACCAGCGGGAGCAGCGAGGAGGAGCTCGGCAGGAAACCCGGCGACCAGCGAGGCCCGAGACCAGTCGGGAGCAGTGTGAGACCGGTATAAAAACCGGAGAGAGGCGAGGCCCGAGACCAGTCGGGACCAGCGGGAGCAGCGAGGAGGAGCTCGGCAGGAAACCCGGCGACCAGCGAGGCCCGAGACCAGTCGGGAGCAGTGTGAGACCGGTATAAAAACCGGAGAGAGGCGAGGCCCGAGACCAGTCGGGACCAGCGGGAGCAGCGAGGAGGAGCTCGGCAGGAAACCCGGCGACCAGCGAGGCCCGAGACCAGTCGGGAGCAGTGTGAGACCGGTATAAAAACCGGAGAGAGGCGAGGCCCGAGACCAGTCGGGACCAGCGGGAGCAGCGAGGAGGAGCTCGGCAGGAAACCCGGCGACCAGCGAGGCCCGAGACCAGTCGGGAGCAGTGTGAGACCGGTATAAAAACCGGAGAGAGGCGAGGCCCGAGACCAGTCGGGACCAGCGGGAGCAGCGAGGAGGAGCTCGGCAGGAAACCCGGCGACCAGCGAGGCCCGAGACCAGTCGGGAGAGAGCAGCAGCGGAGAGGCAGCAGTCGGCGAGACTCGGGGCCATTTAAAAAACAGCTGAGGCGGAAGTCCAGCTCTTGAGCTTTTTTTCAGAAGCGGACCTGGTGGGAAGCACCCAGGTGAAAGGTATTTAAGGAGGGTGGTGGCTTAAACCCGAGTTCCTACAGAGTAGGAACCCCCACCGCCCCCCTCCTCTAACCTAGTAGTCTTTTAGCAGCTGTCTAAAAACAGAGGTCACAAATTTTTGGGTCTCAGTTTCTTTTCAGCAGGGCAGGAACCGGGAGGAGTGGGAAGTCGGCGTAGGACCAAGGGGACACAAGACCGGGAAGTCAGCGAAAGACCAGGGAGGTAAGACTAACTGGTAAGTACTTTCCTCAAACCTTCCTAGGAAGTAAAACCAAAACTAGTGGGATTTGGTTAGTTTAAAAAGGAATAAGAGGAGTACAGTATACATTGGTCTAAGTAAGCTTCGGGAAAACAAAAGTCGATAAATAAACTAAAACTAGAAAATTAAAAGTAATATAAGGGTTAAGTCATGGCAGTAGAGCTCGGACCTGTGTCATGCTCCTCCTGTAACATGTGGGAAATCAGGGACGCTTCCTGTGTCCCTGACGACTATGTGTGCAGGAAGTGTGTCCAGCTGCAGCTCATGTGGGACCGCATGACGGCCCTTGAGCTGCAGATGGACTCACTTTGGAGCATCCACGATTCTGAGAGGGGTGTGGATAGCACATTTAGTGAGTTGGTCACACCGCAGGTTAAGGCCAGCGTAGACAGTACATGGGTGACCAAAAGGCAGAGCAAGGGCAGGAAGGTAGTGCAGAAATCCCCTGGGGTTGTCTCCCTTAGCAACAGGTTCACCGCCTTAGGTACTGTTGTCGGGGGGGGTGACACATCGGGGGAAGGCACCAGCAGCCAGGCTCATGGCACCATGACTGGCTCTGTTGCAAAGAAGGGAGGGAAAAAGAGTGGCAGGGCTATAGTAATAGGGGATTCGATTGTAAGGGGAATAGATAGGGGTTTCTGTGGTCGCGACCGAGACTCCAGGATGGTATGTTGCCTCCCTGGTGCAAGGGTCAAGGATGTCTCGGCGCGGGTGCAGAACATTCTGGAGGGGGAGGGGGAACAGCCAGTTGTCGTGATACATGTTGGTACCAACGACGTAGCTAAAAAAAGGGAAGAGGTCCTACAAGTAGAATTTCGGGAGTTAGGAGCCAAGCTAAAAAGTAGGACCTCGAAGGTAGTAATCTCTGGATTACTACCAGTGCCACGTGCTAGTAAGAGTACAGAGAACAGGATAGTTAGGCTAAATACGTGGCTTGAGCAGTGGTGTAAGAGGGAGGGTTTTAAATTTTTGAGGCATTGGAACCAGTTTTGTGGTAGGTGTGACCTATACAAAAGGGACGGTCTACACCTGTGCAGAGATGGAACTGATGTTCTCGGGGTAATTTTTGATAAAGCAGTTCGGGAGCATTTAAACTAGTATGGCAGGGGGCTAGAAACCTATGTAGTGAAATAGAGGAAAGTGAAAGGCAGACAGAAATAAATGATAAAAGGGTGAGGAACAAAAAACAAAGGGCCAAACTAATTCATAAAAAATGTGAGCATAAAAAAAGCCTGAGGGTTTTATACCTTAATGCGAGAAGCATCAGGAACAAGGTAGATGAATTAGCTGTGGAAATAGAGGTTAATAATTATGACCTAATTGGGATTACGGAAACATGGTTGCAGGGTGAGCAGGGCTGGGAGCTTAACATACAGGGGTATTCAGTATTTAGGAAGGATCGACAAAAAAGAAAGGGAGGAGGGGTAGCATTGCTAGTAAAAGAGGGGATAAATGCAATTGAAAGGAAGGATATTAACTCAGTTAATACAGAATCTATATGGGTGGAGCTAAGAAATAGCGAGGGGCGAAAAACATTAATAGGAGTGGTATATAGGCCTCCAAATAGTAAAATAGAGGTTAGGGAGGGCATCACGAGGGAAATTAGAGAAGCGTGCAATAAGAGCACAGCTGTCATCATAGGTGACTTTAACTTACATATAGATTGGACTAGCCTAATCAGTAAAAATAATGAGGAGGAGGAATTCCTTGAGTGTTTGAGGGATGGTTATCTGGATCAATATGTCGAGGAACCAACTCGGGAACAGGCTATATTGGACTGGGTACTGTGCAATGAGAAGGGACTAATCAGTAATCTTGTTGTACGGGGACCCTTGGGTCAGAGCGATCATAACATGATCGATTTCTCACTCGAAATGGAGAGCGAAGAAATTGACTCAGAGACTAAGGTCCTGAATTTAAACAAGGGGAATTATGATGCCATGAGACGGGAACTGAGTAGGTCTGATTGGACAACGTTCCTGGGAGGACTGGAGGTAGATAAACAATGGCAAACATTTAAAGATAGAATGACAAAATTGCAAAAATTGTTTATACCAATCTGGCATAAAAGGAAATCTAAAAAGGTGACTCAACCGTGGATAACAGGGGAAATTAGAGACAGCATAAAATCCAAAGATAGGGCGTATAAAATAGCCAAAAAAAGCGCCAGAGCGGAAGATTGGGAACAGTTTAAGATAGAGCAAAGGAGGGCAAAGGGCATAATCAAGAGGGGCAAAATAGCTTACGAAAACAAGCTGGCGGAAAATATAAAAACTAACTCCAAAAGCTTTTATAAGTATATCAAAAGGAAAAGACTGGTGAAAACCAAAGTTGGTCCATTGCAGTCAGATACGGGGGAATATATAATGGAAAATAAGGAAATGGCAGATCAACTAAATGCATACTTTGGGTCAGTCTTTACGAAGGAAGACACAAAAAACCTCCCTGGGATATCGGGAAAAATAGGGACATTGGCAAAGGAGGAACTGACGCAAATCAATATCTCTAAGGATATGGTGTTAAGGAAGCTAAAGGGATTGAAGGTGGACAAATCCCCAGGGCCTGATAACATGCATCCTAGGGTACTGAAGGAGGTGGCCCTAGAGATAGCGGATGCACTAAGGATGATTTTTCAGAATTCATTAGACTCGGGAACAGTGCCGATGGATTGGAGGGTAGCTAACGTTACCCCACTATTCAAAAAGGGGGGTAGGGAAAAAGCAGGTAATTACAGACCTGTAAGCCTTACATCAGTTGTGGGCAAAATGCTGGAGTCCATCATTAAGGATGAAATAGCGGAGCACTTAGCAAATGGGGACAGGATAGGACAGAGTCAACATGGATTTACAAAGGGTAAATCGTGCTTGACTAATCTATTGGAATTTTTTGAGGGAGTAACTGGTAGAATAGATGGGGGAGAGCCAGTAGATGTGGTGTACCTGGACTTCCAAAAGGCCTTCGATAAGGTCCCACATAAAAGATTAGCATGGAAAATTGAGGCTCATGGGATAAAGGGGAAAGTTTTGGCGTGGATAGGGAACTGGCTGTCAGATAGAAAACAGAGAGTTGGAATAAACGGCTCATTTTCTGAATGGCAGGCAGTAACAAGTGGGGTACCACAGGGATCTGTCCTGGGCCCCCAGCTGTTCACAATTTACATTAATGACCTGGATCAGGGAGTCGGATGCAGCATTTCCAAATTTGCAGACGACACTAAACTAGGAGGGGGGGTGGGCTCAGAGGAAGAGACCAGGAAGCTCCAGAGCGATTTGGACAGACTGGGCGATTGGGCGGATAAATGGCAGATGCACTATAATGTGGACAAGTGCGAAGTTATCCACCTTGGGTGCAGGAACGGGAGGGCAAATTATTATTTAAATGGCAATAGATTGGGAGAGGGGGAAGTACAGAGAGACCTGGGTGTTCTTGTACACCAGTCACTGAAGGCGAGCATGCAGGTGCAACAGGCGGTCAAGAAGGCAAACGGTATGCTGGCCTTCATAGCAAAAGGGTTAGAATACAGGAACAGGGATACCTTGCTGCAGCTGTACAGGGCACTGGTGAGACCACACCTCGAGTACTGTGTACAGTTTTGGTCGCCTCATCTGAGGAAGGATGTTCTTGCCATGGAGGGGGTGCAGCGGCGATTCACCAGGCTGATACCAGGAATGGCGGGAATGACCTATGAGGAGAGACTATGTAGTTTAGGGATGTACACACTGGAGTTTAGAAGATTGAGAGGGGACCTCATAGAAGTGTATAAAATTCTGACAGGTCTAGACAGACTGGATGCAGAAGGAATGTTTCCCTTGGCGGGTGAGAACAGAACTAGAGGACATAATTTAAGGATAAGGGCTAAACCATTTAGGACAGAGATGAGGGGGAATTTCTTCACTCAGAGAGTGGTGAACCTGTGGAACTCATTGCCACAGAGGGCAGTGTACGCCAGCTCATTAAATATATTTAAGAGGGAATTAGATATATTTCTACGGGCAAAAGGGGTTAAGGGTTACGGAGAGAAGGCGGGGACGGGATACTGAATTAAAAGATCAGCCATGATCTCATCGAATGGCGGAGCAGGCACGAAGGGCCGAATGGCCTACTCCTGCTCCTATCTTCTATGTATCTATGTATATCTGTTCCTCTATCTCCCCCTGACTGTTTGGAGGCCTATAGTACACTCCCAGCAAGTGTCCGTTCCATGGTTTCAGTATCTCATTGTCTGTGAGTGCTTTGAATGGCTGAATTGCTGTGTAAACAGAAGCAGTTTCAATTGATTGTCCTTGCGGTTAGTCTCAAGTAGTTGTAATCCCTTATGTCAATAAGCTACTTCAAGTGCTTCTGAAGGGAACCTCCCTTTGATTGGCAGGTCTTTGACTGCCACTGTATTGATCCTCACACTTTATACACACAGACCTCATGGCTGTTTTTTTTTAAGCCCCAGTATCTTGGCCAATGCTTTCTCTGCCATGCTTTTACTGATGGCCATTTTAAAACCTCTTTGAAATATACAGTTCGAAACTCAGAGGTACCATTTTAATAAAAATGTAATGTCTTAGATCCTGATGTTGCCCAAGTGCTGCTCTGTCCAACGCAGCTTTTCACGATTCTGGATAAACACGGTCCTACCCAGAGGCAATTCAAAACATATAATTCTTCATCCACGATGTGGAACAGTATTTTCAATCTTCAGGGAAAAATAGGGGAATTTTGCAAACCCCTACAATACATATTTTAATCGTTCTTAAAACGGCTATACAGCAAAACCCTAGCATCAGCAAAACACACAATGGACAGTATCAAGACCTGATTACAGCCTAACAGCACCATTCAAAAACCCCATCAACACCTTTAGAAATCTTGTATCATGCTAATGTTCAATCAGTCCACCAAAATTCTCACAAAGGGATCACATCAGAGTTGATCAGCCTGCCAAAATCGCACAAATGGGAGTCATCTAAAATCAATTGTGCACCTGAGTTTTGGCGCAAAAGTTTAAGCAGCCTCTCAGATATAACTGGGGGCTTGCTAGTAGCTAAAGAGATCTCAACAGATGGGCTGAGGAGAGAGAGTGCCGGCAGGCAGCAGCAGCAGCACACCGGAGCAGAAGAAATGTACCCGAGAACACGCTGGAA
Source organism: Somniosus microcephalus (assembly GCF_052327205.1). NCBI lineage: Eukaryota > Metazoa > Chordata > Chondrichthyes > Squaliformes > Somniosidae > Somniosus > Somniosus microcephalus. The sequence goes on along the minus strand of NC_141010.1, from coordinate 63,176,177 downwards.
AAGCACTTGGACTCTGGGCTCTTTGACTCTTGCTTTGAAACATCTAACTTGCCACACGAGGTTACAGCAACGCAACAAGAAAACCTAACAAGAAGCCTCGGAGTCACTGAAAGATCAACCATCATCCAGCGCTGACTCTAGGAAAAATGTGTTTACCATCAAAACATCGACCAGTGCTAATACCGAAGACACCGCAACCAGCCAAGGAGTCCACAAGATTGAGAGAGAAAGCAGTGTGCAACTGGTCTAAACTGTGGAGAAATCCTTTGGTGAGCATAGTCCCTGTAATTTCAGAGCTGAACTTAGTTAGTGTAGTGGTGGGAGGTGGTTTTATTTTGTTTTGTTTTTTTTCTCTCACTGCATAACCTCTGTACCCGTTGCGTATACATTTTTGTTTAGTTAATTCGTGTGGTGTGTGATTTCTAAATAAAATATTTGTTCTTGCACCAAACAGTTGTCTGCCTACATCTATCACATCCCCTAAATAATTCCAAGCCCCAGAACCAGGGAGTGGGACGATTCAAACCGTCAAGGTCAATTTAAAAGGCCGACAAACCCACCACCCCCTAAAGGGGAGGTTTGGATCTGGGCTGGGTTAGGCCGAGCGAAAGTCCTAAACCCACACGTACAGACAGGGTCAGGTTAGGTCAGGTCAGGTCAGTTTGAGGATCAGGATCAGGTTTACAGGTCAGGAGGAGCAAGCTTCAACTGAGCGCTGATTGACTAGCCCCTAGGTGCGAGGGTGCAAGGAAGCCCAGGACAAATTGTAAGATTTGCAATTTTCAGCAAAAATCACGCAAGAAAACTGGATAAAATTAAGACTGTTTATTGACCAAAGTAAGCTTGCACAGAAAAACCTTTGATAAAAGGGCATACAAAATGGCCGCCAGGCCCCGTGATCAGTTTATGAACCATTTTATTTCTGTTACTGCAAGCCAGACAGGCTTGTGGATTGAAGACAGTGAGCCCACGAAAGCCAATCTCTGGGAACCGAAACTCAGAGCAACAGCATACATATTCAATGGATTATAAGTACAGGATGGGGCCCATCAAGATATGGGCGGACAATGTAAAAACACTTATACCCATTTATCGTACAAAGGAAAAACCGTTTAGCAGCCATCAAGGAAAATGTCCGGACCGATCAATATGCGAACCGAGCCACGGTGACAATGCAAAAGACATTGAAAGACATTATCGGCCAGGAAGGCCAGTTTAAGTTATCACCGGCTCCGTTACAAGACAAAGCGCCCCTGCAGAGATTTCTGCCCGCCAAAATTAATACAAAGACAGGACTATGATTTGGCGGGAGATAAGACTGTCCCAAAAGAGTATAACTATGGATTGAAAGTCCATCTAAATAACTTCGGACTCCGGGTTACTTGAACAACTTCTTCTTCACTGCCACGGCTTTCTTGTTGGGCGACTTCAGGCTTCCATTTTCTTCAAGAACTTTCTTCTACGAGGAACGAACGAAGGGCGGACGGTGCCCGGATCGGCACCTCTTCCACTTCGGCAGATCGATGAAAACGTTTTCGTCTTTTTAAAGACGGACGGTTTCGGTAAAAGGACAACGTGGTCGGTGTTCAGCCAAACAAGGCTCGGCCACGACGAGAAGACGACGAGGGTGGCCCGGGTACTGGGGTCGGGAGATCATCGACGACCCAGGCCGACGGAGAAGAAACCCTCTGGAGAACCGGCGATCGATGCCACAAGATTCTCCCAAGTGCATAGCCTGCATCTGGGTCTGCTCCATGAACCCAAATTGACTTGGTGGATCTCAACCTTAACGAGCGCTCATCGAGGCTGGGTCTACCCCACCGCCTCGAGGGAGGAGAGAATATCGACTGCGCCAGAAGTTTCCAAATCCACGTGACGACGGAAAGCGGTGCCAAAAAGGCTGCGAACCCCCCTTTCTCGCGATTTCGAGAGTGGTGAGCATGATCCCAAGTTCCCCAGGTCGAAACTTAGTTTAGGTATAGGGGAGGGAGTTAAGGGAAATCGTAATGTGTTTCCCCTTTTTCGATGTGCCGTGTGTTCCCCATTTCCATAGAGTCAAGTTCATAAATTTGTGCATGATTGTAGTAACTTTAATCTGTGCCTATGATATGTATTTTGTAATGCTTCAAACTGTTTAAAAATAAAAGCATCCATTTCGTGCTATTCAACCTGGTCTATTGAGTTCTTTCTCTGCACTACTGTTCTCTGCACCTAAGTCCAAGGTCTAGAACCGTAGGGGGGAGTGGGTCGAACCACTCAAGGGTAATTATTGCACGAAGCCTGGCAGGAGACCAGAAAGAGCAAGAGAAACCCCCTACAAAATGGCCTGTCATCTTTTCCTACTGGGCTTACCCTGTGATTCCTGGGCATGTCTACATGTGGCGGGGGTGGAGTGGAACTCGACCAGTCAGGGCAGTGGAGGTCCATTGTCGCTTTGGCAAACGTCTTCCTACTGATGGGACGGGCTGGCTGCTGCCTGGATCTGAGACTATCCAGGGTCTGCTTTCAGACTCAGGGAGGTATTGCTGATTTCACTTGAAGTGATTGATGCAGGGCTTCATTTGTAACAAAATAAACGAGTTGACGGTACAAATAACTACACATGGGTATGATCTGGTGGCCATTATGGAAACATGGCTGCAAGATGATCATGACTGGGAACTAAACATACAAGGGTATTTGACAATTAGGAAGGACAGACAGGAAGGAAAGGGAGGTGGGGTTGCTATGTTAATCAAGGATGGAATCACTGCAATAGTCAGAAATGATATTGGGTCAAAGGATCAGGATAGTGAAACAGTTTGGGTGGAGATAAGGAATAATAAGGGGAAAAAGTCACTTGTGGGCATAGTCTATAGGCCTCCTAACAGTTGCAACTCTGTTGGTCGGTGTATAAATCAGAAAATAGTTGGGGCTTGTAATAAGGGAACAGCTATAATCATGGGGGATTTTAACTTTCATATTGACTGGACTATTCAAATTGGGCATGGCAGCCTTGAGGAAGAGTTCATAGAGTGTATTAGGGATGGGTTTCTTGAGCAGTATGTAACTGAACCAACCAGGGGGCAGGCAATCTTAGATCTGGTCCTGTGCAATGAGACAGGATTAATAAAAAATGTCCTAGTAAAGGATCCCCTTGGAATGAGTGACCATAATATGGTTGAATTCCAAATTCAGTTTGAGGGTGAGAGAGTTGGATCTCAAACCAGCGTACTGAGCTTAAATAAAGGAGACTATGAAGGTATGAGAGTAGAATTGACTAAAGTGGACTGGGAAAACAGATTAAAGTGTAAGACAGTACAAGAGCAGTGGTCTACATTCAAGGAGATATTTCACATCTTTCAAGATAAATATATTCCACTGAGGAAAAAGGGGAGTAAAAGAAAAGACAGCCATCCGTGGCTTAGTAAAGTAATAAAGGATAGTATCTGACTGAAAACAAGGCCATATAAAGTAGTCAAATCTAGTGGGAGGATAGAAAATTGGGAAGCATTTAAAAGCCAGCAAACAATAACTAAAAGATTAATTAAGAAAGGGAAGATAGATTATGAAAGTAAACTAGCAAAAAATATAAAAACAGATAGCAAGAGTTTCTACAGCTATATAAAAAGAAAAAGGGTGGCTAAAGTGAACGTTGGTCCCTTAGAGGATGGGACCGGGAAACTAGTGGTGGGGAACATGGAGATGGCAAAGGCGCTGAACAAATATTTTGTATCAGTCTTTACAGCAGAGGACACTAAAAATATCCCAACACTGGACAAACAGGGGGCAATGGGGGGGGAGGAGCTAAACACGATTAAAATCACTAAGGAGATGGTACTCGGTAAAATAATGGGACTTAAGGCGGATAAATCCCCTGGACCTGATGGCCTACATCCTAGGGTCTTGAGAGAAGTGGCGGTAGGGATTGTGGATGCATTGGTGATTATTTTCCAAAACTCCCTGGGCTCAGGAAAGGTCCCGGCAGATTGGAAAACTGCTAATGTAACACTCTTATTTAAGAAGGGAAGTAGACAAAAAGCCGGAAACTATAGACCAGTTAGCCTAACATCTGTGGTTGGCAAAATGTTGGAGTCCATTATTAAGGAAACAGTAACAGAGCATTTGGATAAACATAATTTAATAGGACAGAGTCAGCATGGTTTTATGAAGGGGAAGTCATGTTTAACAAATTTGTTCGAAATTTTTGAGGACGTAACATACAGGGTGGATAAAGGGGAACCAGTGGATGTAGTGTATTTGGACTTCCAAAAGGCATTTGACAAGGTTCCACACAAAAGATTACTGATCAAGATAAAAAATCACGGGATTGGGAGTAATATACTGGCATGGGTGGAAGATTGGCTATCTAACAGAAAACAAAGAGTTGGGATAAATGGTTCGTTCTCGGGCTGGCAATCAGTAACCAGTGGTGTTCCGCAGGGGTCAGTGCTGGGACCCCAACTCTTTACAATCTATATTAACGATTTGGAGGAAAGGACCGAGTGCAACATATCCAAGTTTGCCGACGATACAAAGATGGGAGGGAAAGCAGTGAGTGAGGAGGACATAAAAAACCTGCAAAAGGACATAGACAGGCTAAGTGAGTGGGCAGAGATTTGGCAGTTGCAATATAATGTTTGAAAGTGTGAGGTTATGCACTTTGGCAGAAAAAATCAAAGAGCAAGTTATTATCTAAATGGAGAGAAACTGCAAAGTGCTACAGTACAAAGGGATCTGGGGGTCCTGGTGCATGAAACACAGAAGGTTAGTATGCAGGTGCAGCAGGTGATCAGGAAAGCCAGTGGAATCTTGGCTTTTATTGCAAGGGGGATGGAGTATAAAAACAGGGAAGTCTTGCTGCAGTTATACAGGGTATTGGTGAGGCCACACCTGGAATGCTGCGTGCAGTTTTGGTTTCCATATTTAAGAAAAGATATACTTGCTCTCGAGGCGGTTCAGAGAAGGTTCACTCGGTTCATTCCGGAGATGAGGGGGTTGACGTATGAGGAAAGGTTGAGTAGGTTGGGACTCTACTCATTGGAGTTCAGAAGAATGAGAGGCGATCTTATCGAAACATATAAGATTGTGAGGGGGCTTGATCGGGTGGATGCGGTGAGGATGTTTCCACTGATGGGTGAGACTAGAACTAGGGGGCATAATCTTAGAATAAGGGGCTGCTCTTTCAAAGCTGAGATGAGGAGAAACTTCTTCACTCAGAGGGTAGTAAATCTATGGAATTTGCTACCTCAGAGAGCTGTGGAAGCTGCGACATTAAATAAATTTAAAATGAAGATAGACAGTTTCCTAGCAGATAAGGGAATTAGGGGTTATGGGGAGAGGGCAGCGAAGTGGACGTGAGTCTAGATTCGGATCAGCCATGATCCTGTTGAATGGTGGAGCAGGCCCGAGGGGCCGTATGGCCTAGTCCTGCTCCTACTTCTTATGTTCTTATGTTCTTAAAACTGCCAATGCCGTCAGTGCCTGTCTGTTGCTCCTCCGACCGCCTGCCACTACAGGAGGCTGACTCACTCCGCCACCCACTGACCAGTCCCCAGACTGCACACAGCAAGTCTTTGAATCTCTCCCTGATGGCTTTTTATATTGTTCCAAACAAGCCCTCCTACCTCCCAACGCAGTGGCTAAGGGACACAATGAACCAACAGGCTGGTGAGTCCGCAGGACTTCACACTTCAGTGGGGTACATCACACCCACCGACAGATCTTCATCAACTTCTCAGTCGTCACCCGTATTTCACACATCTTGTACACTCTTTAATATCCCACCCAGTCTAATCCCACTCTCCTGCTCACTCCACATACCCTTTAATATCCACCCAGTCTAATCCCACTCTCCTGCTCACTCCACATACCCTTTAATATCCACCCAGTCTAATCCCACTCTCCTGCTTACTCCACATACCCTTTAATACTCCATCCTTTTCCTTACTGCACATTTGCAGTAAGTGCCTGCATCTTGAGGAACATCAGTTCAGAGTTGTTGAGCTGGAGTCTGAGGCGCAGACATTGTGGGGCATCAGGGAGGGGGAGAGTTGATCCAGGAGGCAGTCACACCCCTTAGGTTAGGTAGTGGTACAGGTCTGGTTAGTTGGCAGGGACAGGAGGGTGTGACTGCAACTCAGGCAGGTAAGGGGACCCCAGGTACAGTGCTGGAGTAGCCTCAGCATTTGTCCTTATCAACAGGTATGAGGCTCTTGCTGCCTGTGTGGATGAGGGAAAAGCCTGCAGAATGGATGAGCAGGCTGACCATGGCACCATGGTGCAGGAGGCCATTCAAGTGGGGGGAGTGTAGGGGAATGCAGTTGTTGTAGGGGACCGTATAGTCAGAGGGATAGATACTGTTCTCTGCAGCCGCGACAGAGAGTTCCGAAGGTTGTGTTGCCTGCCCGGTGCCAGGGTTAAAGACATCTCCTCGTGGCTGGAGAAGAACTTGGAGTGGGAGGGGGAGGATCCAGTTGCCGTGGTCCATGTAGGAACCAACGACATAGGTAGAACTAGGAATGAGGTTCTGCTGAGAGAGTTTGATAAGTTGGGTCCAAATTAAAAAGTAGAACATCAAAGGTATTAATCTCTGGATTGTTGCCTGAGCCATGCGTCAATTGGCATAGGGTTAAGCAGATTAGAAGGGTTAAATGTGTGACTCAAAGAGTGGTATGGGAGGCAGGGGTTTTGCTTCATGGGCCACAGGCATGAGTACTGGGGAAAGAGGGAGCTGTACCATTGGGACGGGCTCCACTTAAATCGGGCAGGAACCAGTGCCTTGGCAAACCGAATAACTAGGGCCGTAGACAGGGCTTTAAACTAATGAAGGGGGGGGCGGGAGGATTCAGGAAAGAGTAAATTTAAAAGCAGCGAGAGAAATGTCAAGGCTCTCGAGCAGAGTAGAGTTTTGGGTAAAAATAAGCAGAGTGGGTCAGCAAGGGACAGAGAGAGTAACAAAGGTCATAGGGCATCAGTGACTAAGGTGACATCAGGGAAAAATAGAAAAAAGTCAAAGCTAAAGGCACTATATCTGAATGGGCGAAGCATTCACAACAAAATAGATGAATTAATAGCGCAGATAGAAATTAATAGGCTTGATCTAATAGTCATTACAGAGACATGGTTGCAAAGTGACCAAGGTCGGGAACTAAATATTCCAGGATACTTAACTTTTAGAAGAGATAGGCAAAATGGAAAAGGAGGAGTGGTAGCCCTGAGAATGAAGGATGGGATAAAGACAGTGGAGAGAAAGGATTTTGGCTCCGAAATCAAGAAGTAGAATAAGTTTGGGTGGAGCTAAGAAACAGCCAGGGGCAGAAAACATTGGTGGGAGTTGTTTATCGGCCCCCAAACAGCAGTAATTTTTGCCTTCTTAACTGCCTGCTGCACCTGCATGCTTACCTTCAGCGACTGGTGCACAAGGACACCCAGGTCTCGTTGCACTTCCCCTTTTCCCAATCTATTGCCATTCAGATAATAATCTGTCTTCTGATGGACTCCTCCATTCGCTCCACACTCGCAGTGACCCTGGAGACAAAACCTGCCAGAGACTCCTGCACCTGTTCCTGGAGTTCTATCACCGCTCTCCTTCTGGATGGACCCGGAGGCACAGGGTTCGCATGCAGCTGAGTCGAGCTGAGCGTGTCCTGCGCCCTCTGACGAGGACTCTCCACTGCTGTCCCTGTCTCCACAATCTACTGATGCTCACTTGTGAGCTGTGATATACCAGGTGACAACACTACTCTATCTCGCGAAGGTCCCACTGAGGTGTGAGTGTCTGCGCTAGTGCTGGGTGCACTTAATTCTGCTGATGCTGCGCCCTCAGAGGTTGCAGCTTCCTCTGACGAGTCTGGAGGCTCAGGCTGTTCCTCCTGGACAGTGGGGAGGGGGGCTGTCGATGGTCCTGTCGGGGAGTAAAGAAAAGAGTTAGACATGTGAGATAAATGTTGCATGCACATTGAATTGTGCAGAAGCTCATAAGCCAATCTGTTAGAGCATTAGAATCAAGATCAGTCACTCATGCAATGTCAATGAGAGAAATAAAAAACTATTCTGTCACCAGCTTGCTCTGATGCGCCCGTCTGTCCGTCCCCCACTTGCACATCCTCCTCGACTCCCAAGATCTCCAGGGCCACCTCCTCAGCGCTGGTGAGCTGGGCTATTGAGGGTGGCCTTCCTCCTGTCCTCGCCCTTTCCCTCTTATTGTGGGCTCTCTTTTCCTGCAATGAGGGACACAACTGGAGTTTGAGTGAGAATGAAGGAGTGAGTGTAGAGAATCCATAGCATAGATGCTTAGAAGGACACAAAGATGGAGTGAGGTGCCAATACCAAGGGCCCTCCCTGTGTGTTGTTAGTTGTTGTCATAGCAACACAGTGATAGGGAGTGTGAGGGCAGCATAGTCGAATAGTTAAGTGATTGTGTACATAGAGAGAGAGGGATGGTGAAGGGTGCAGGGATGTAAGGGTAAAGTGGGATGTGGAGGAGGAGGTTGACAACGCAGTGTGCTGGTGATGAGAGGCGATGGGGAGCAGATTGAGGGTAATGGTGATGTTATACTCACTTTTCCTGTGCGGAGAAGGTCATTAAACCTCTTTCTGCACTGTAGCCAGGTTCTGCTGCACATTGAAATGGCCCTGACCTCCTGAGCCACTTGCAGCCACACAGCTTTGGTCTGCTGGGGAGGTTTTTTCCTCCCAGAGGAAGGAAACAGCACTTCCTTCTGAGCTCTGGCTCCCTCCACCAGAGCTTGGAGGGAGTCCTCATCAAACCGGGGTGCAGCCTTGGACCTTGAACTAGACATTTCATGAGGACAAAACTGTTAGAAGATTCGCAAATAAAAGTTCTGAGGCAAAAAATGAACCAAGGCTGCTTGGAGCCATTAAATGCAGCTGCATAAATGACGTCATCAGAGGCGAGTTTCAGGGCCCAAAGACTCACTGGGCCAGGGGTTCGCACACGCTGGGAATCAAGTGCCCAATTAGGGCAAAATCCCTAAATTATCCCCCAACCCACCACCAATGGCAAAATCCAGCCCTTTGTGTCTGTCTTCACAGAAGAAGTCGCAAAAAACCTCCCAAAAATAGTGGAGAATGAAGGGTCTAGCGAAAATGAGGAACTGAAAGGAATTCGTATTAGCAAAACAATAGTAGTGGAGAAATTAATGAGAGTGAAAGCCCATAAATCCCCTGGACCTGATGGCCTACATCCTAGTGTTTTGAAAGAGGTGGCTATAGAGATAGTGGATGCATTGGTTGTTATCTTCCAAAATTCCATAGATTCTAGAATGGTTCCCGTGAATTGGAAGGTGGCAAATGCAACCCCACTTTTTACGAAAGGAGGGAGAGAGAAAATGGGGAACTACAGACCAGTTAGCCTGGAAATGCTAGAATCAATTATTAAGGATGTGGTAACAGGGCACTTAGAAAATAATAATAGGATTGGGCAGAGTCAACACGGATTTATGAAAGGGAAAGGGTGTTTGACGAATCTGTTGGAGTTTTTTGAGGTTGGATCTAGCAGAATAACATAGAAATATAGAAACATAGAAAAATAGGAGCAGGAGTAGGCCATTTGGCCCTTCGAGCCTGCTCCGCCATTCAACATGATCATGGCTGATCCTCTATCTCAATACCATATTCCCGCTCTCTCCCCATACCCCTTGATGTCTTTTGTGTCCAGAAATCTATCAATCTCCTTAAATAGATAAGGGGGAACCAGTGGATGTGGTGTATTTGGGTTTTCAGAAGGCATTCGATAAGGTGCCACGCAAGAGGTTATTAAACAAAATTAGGTCTCATGAAATTGGGGTAATCACAGAATCACAGAAACCCCACAGTGCAGATAGAGGCCATTTTGGCCCATCGAGCCTGCACCGACACATATCCCACCCGATCCCTGTAACCCCACATATTTTAATCCCCCTAACACTAAGGGTCAATTTATCATAGCCAATCAACCTAACCCGCACATCTTTGGACTGTGGGAGGAAACCGGAGCACCCGGAGAAAACCCACGCAAACACGGGGAGAATGTGCAAACTCCACACAGACAGTCGCCCGAGGCCGGATTCGAACCCGGGTCCCTGGCGCTGTGAGGCAACAGTGCTAACCACTATGCCACCGTGCTGCATATACTAGCATGGATTGAGGATTGGTTAATGGACAGAAAACAGAAAGTAGGAATAAATGGGTGATTTTCGGGTTGGCAGGCTGTAACTAGTGGGGTGCCGCAAGGATCAGTGCTTGGGCCTCAGCTATTCACAATCTACATCAATGATTTGGATGAGGGGGCCAAATGTAATATATCCAAGTTTGCTGATGATAAAAAGCTTGATGGGAATGTAAGTTGTGAGGAGGATGCAAAGAGGCTTCAAGGGGATATAGACAGGCTACGTTAGTGGGCAAGAACATGGCAAATGGAATATAATGTGGAGAAATGTGAAGTTATCCACTTTGGTAGGAAAAGTAGAAAAGCGTATATAAACATTTAAAGAGTATTTTTTAAATGGTGAGAGATTGGGAAATGTTGGGCCTAGAAATTGAGTGCCCTTAGCGCCGATTTTGCGGCGCTAGAGGGCCTAGCGCTGCATTTGGCGCCGGCGCCGAAATTGCCTGGGGCCCTTACGCCGCGGTAGACCGGTAGCGCTGCGCCAGCACCGATGACGTCATCGGTGTGCGCAGCGTCCCGGTTGCCATGCCAACGGGCCCCAGCGCCGAAATTCAGTTGCGGCCGCCTCGCCCGTGACAGCCGCAACTAAGACTCTGGCAACAGAGTCTTACGAGTCTTTGCGCCGGCGCATTAAAGGCCCCGCGGCGGCCGGCCGCTTTCCTGCCGGCCGCCTGGCCGCAGCTCCCTCCCCGGACTTCCCCCCCCCCCCCGGAACAGAAGCAAGCCCGGCACTTGTGCGAGGTGCCGGGCTCATTTTTTAAAAGATTTTCGCGGGCCGCGATCGGGTGCAGGCAGCTCCTCCTTAAGGGAAGGAGGAGGCCTGCACTTCCCGAGCCTGCCGCACCGCATCGGGTGCCGCAGCGCCGGAATTGCGGCGCGAAACGGCAGTTAGCGCCGATTTACCGCCGCAAAGACCCTTCAGTAGCGCCGGCAGCCGTTTGGGCGCGGCGCCACTGAATTTTTGGCGCGCGCAGGGGGACTTAGCGCCGGCACTAACTTCCGGCGCTAAAGCCCTGGCTAAGCCAGAACTCAATTTCTAGGCCTTGGTGTTCAGAGGGACCTGGGTGTCCTTGTACACGAATCACTGAAAGTTAACATGCAGGTACAGCAATTAGGAAAGCAAATTGTATGTTGGCCTTTATTACAAGAGGATTTGAATATAAGAGTAAAGGGGGGAAAATTTGGTACCACCCATTTTGGGGCATTAATATCGGCTGGGCACAAAGTTTAGCACCTGGCGCTAATTATCGCCTCCGACTGCAAAATTCGCCTCTGTCGCCCCTGGAGGTGTTTGAGCGCTAAATCAGGCGCCACTCACCTGTCTTGAGGAGCGAGGAGCAAGGAGCAAGGCGCTACCTCAGAACGCTACCGAAGCTCAGGTGATGTCAGTCAGCAATGGAACACAGATAGACTGGCGCTGACCAGTTCTTAAAGGGGAGGGGCCATCTTGCTGGCCAGCCACACCCTGTTTTGCAGCCTTGAATCTCGGCCTGGAGAGACCTCAAAAGCAATTGTGTTGGAAGCACTAATGGATAGGCCCAGGGAAAGAACTTAGGAACCTCAAAAGTGGTGCTGAGGGCCTAAACTCCTTAAGACAGCATTAAAACCAAAAAAAATTCAGATAAGAAAAGGCAGGAAGCGCCCGCCTTTAAATAGTGCTCCCCCTGCCCCTTCCCGACTTGAAAACGTTCCCCTCTACCTGTCGTTCCCAGCAGCAGGCGCTAAGACAGGGGGCACGACTCAATATCCGGTCCGGGGCGCTACTGGGACGAAGCACGCTTGACTGACGTCACGATCTGCAGAATCGCCGCACTCAAGCGCGAAGTTCCTAGCGCCCCGTTAGCACCCCTGGAGGCATTACGGGAGGCGCTAACCAATAGAATTTTTCCCCCAAGATGTCTTACTGCAATTATATAGGGCCCTGGTGAGACCACACCTGGAGTATTGTGTGCAGTTTTGGTCTCCTTACCTAAGGAAGGATATACTTACCATAGAGGGAGTGCAACGAAGGTTCACCAGACTGATTCCTGGGATGGGGGGATTGTCCTATGAGGAGAGATTGAGTAGACTGGGCCTATATTCTCCAGAGTTTAGAAGAATGAGAGGTGATCTCAATGAAACATACAAAATTCTTACAGGGCTTGACAGGGTAGATGCAGGGAGGGTGTTTCCCCTGGCTGGGGAGTCTAGAACCAGGGGTCACAGTCTCAGAATAAGGGGTCGGCCATTTAGGACTGAGATGAGGAGAAATTTCTTCACTCAGAGGGTGATGAATCTTTGGAATTCTCTACCCCAGAAGGCTGTGGATGCTCAGTCATTGAGTATATTCAAGACAGAGAATGATAGATTTTTGGATATTAATGGAATCAAGGGATATGGGGATAGTGCAAGAAAGTGAAGTTCAGGTAGAAGATCAGCCACGATCTTATTGAATGGTGGAGCAGGCTCCAGGGGCCGAATGGCCGACTCCTGCTCCTATTTCTTATGTTTTTATGTTATTATCCAGTCTAATCTCTGTACGAAAGGCTGATATTTAGAGATATTTAGTAGATGAGAATTATATACATATAAATTCAAGTGTAGCCATTGACCAAATAATATTACCCATAATTTCTCCTGGGTAACTAAAAAGCTGAGACTTGCTCAAAATGCAGCTGCAAAGGACAGTCAAAAGCAGTTTTGACTAAGCTTTGATAACAAACAGCCACGGACGGGTGAAGGTTAATTTGTTAAATAACATATCCTAATTCTAAGTAGAAATTAGAATTTCGCTTAACAAAACTAATTGCAACAATATTTAAAGGATAATTAGTATAAGGACATAAAACGAGGGAAATCATGGAAGTTAGGGTATTTATCTGTTAGATTAAAGTGAGATAGTCTAGATACCTCAAGACAAGAGAAACAGCACCAATATGGGCCCTTGGTATAAAGTTAATGGCCCAGAAATTCGGGTCCCAACGTGTGAGTACGGACGGAGTACTCACGCGTGGACCCGATGGAAGTGCCGGCTTCTTGCAGGCACTACGCATGCGCGGGAAACCGGCATTTCCGATCCTCTGAACCAAGGGGTTCAGAGGTCGAACGCGTGCGCGCAGGAGTCTGCGCGTGCGCGTTGAACTTCCTCTTTTTTTACAGGGTTGCCCGTGCGTGAAGGCCTCTACATTTTACACATTAAAAAACCAGATGTAAGGACTTCATTTTAAAAGGTAAGTGGTCAATTAATTAAAATTAGAACATTTTTTCCACAGGTTTATTATTTTTAAATACTTTACAGTAAGATAAGTGTATTTTTAGCCCTGATTTTTTATAAAATTAATTTTTTCAAAAATGTAAATTATTGTTTAACATAGTTATTTAATGTTATTTATAGTTGATTTAAATAGTGTGATGTTTTTTTCAAATTTATTTTAAGATTATGTACTGTTTTGGGCACCCGGAGTTTTCATGTGTTTGACAGTTCTTTCTGTCAAACTCATGAATGGACTTTTCCCTCCTCCGATTGGTTGCCCAGTGCTCACGTGATCCCAGCCGATGCATCGCACTAACTACGCCGCTGGATCACACAAGCACAGCGCGCCGGGAGCTGGACCGGGCCACAGACAGGAAATCCACGCCGGCGCGCTAGGTAGGTGTAGGTCGGGGGCTTGCACCCGCGGGAAGCCCCCGACACGAATTTCTGGACCAATAACTTGGACCAAGTGAGAATGTTTGATCTATGTTTTCAATCTTAAATATTGTACTGGTCAATAAAGTTCCTCCAGGGCTCATGAATGAGATATGAATGGTAATTAATGGAATGTGCAAAATGGAAAGAGGACGTGATTGAGGGTGTGAGATAGAAACAGGAGAATTACACCACCAATTGAGAATTTTCCTAACTTTCTGGTGAAAGTCAGGAAAGTGTAGTTAAGAATAGTAAATTGATAGCTTTCTCTCGGAGACATTTGCGTCCCTGCCTATAATGAACTTTTTAAGAAAACTGGATTTGATAGTCTGGCCAGTATCGAAGACATCAGAACCATACGGTGGAAGCTGAACAAAGACCTCCAAACAATCTTTAGATAAGATCAGCTGAAAGCCCGAGAAAGGCTTGTATCGGATAGCACGTGTGGCATGATGTATGAGTATGCAAATGTGATTTGTTACGTATGAAGCAATTACCATCCGGGAATGCATAGTGAATTTGCACTGAAGAACAGGTCTCAGACATGCTCAGTTACTTGACAACAGCAAGACATGAAATGGTTAATGTGGCTCAGGAGAGTGAGACAACTTTTAAAGCATTGCCACACACTCCATCGAGAAACTATCTAATTAATGAAACAATCAGAATCGAGTTAAACACACTGGTACCTGTTAGAGGGATTGAAATTGAAGTTGAAGTGGAGAGTTACATGGAATTTGGATTGGGACAATTGAAGTAAAAGGAGAATTCATGTTTAGCAAGAATTATCCACAAGATGGATACGAGTAAAAGAAAGATCTGGAGAATCTTTTAAATCCATGATTTGTTGATTAGATGTTAAACTGTAATGTCGCTTGAAATGATTGTAAGACTGAATTTAACTGACTGTAATAATTGTGTTTTGTAGGTAACAGAGTGTGGGAAAAACCAGTACGAATCCAGTATGAGGTGGTTTTGGTGGTGCCTCCTGTGTCACTACAACCGCAACTACCATGGTTTACGGGTCTAACAAGACCTGTCCCATCAACCAACACGTTTTACTCAATATCAAAACCTATGCTCAAGTGAAACTGACAGTAAATGAGATACTTAAGTATGAGCTGCACAATTATGTGGCACAATTCGGATACTACAATCCCCTGTTGTCTGAGGGTTTCAGTGAGCTCGTGATGTGACTGAACTCCTCCCTAAAGCATTTTTATGTTTGGAGCAAGACAACTCGAGAATAGATATTGAAATTAACAGCATAAGGGACAATTCACACTGGTGGGATATTGGGCTTAATACATCAGCACACCTTTAGGTTCGTATTATTTCACACGCTCTGGTAATTCTCCAACTTGTAGTGATAGTGTATTTGATATATGTAACGTGTGGAGTAAGACTTTGATTCATAAGTCAATTGGGTAATTAGCTGATAATCTACATCCTAGGGTACTTAAGGAAGTGGCCCTAGAAATAGTTGATGCTTTGCTGATTATCTTCCAGCATTCGATGGAATCTGGAACAGTACCCATGGATTGGAGGGTAGCTAATGTTACCCCACTATTCAAAAAAGGTGGTAGAGAGAAAATGGGGAATTATAGACCGGTAAGCCTGACATCGGTAGTGGGGAAAATGCTAGAGTCCATTATAAAAGATGTAATAGCAGAGCACTTGGAAAACAGTGACAGGATCGGACAAAGTCAACATGGATTTACAAAAGGTAAATCGTGCTTGACTAATCTACTGGAATTTTTTGAGGATGTAACTGGTAAAATAGATAAGGGAGAACCAGTGGATGTGGTGTATTTGGACTTTCAGAAGGCTTTCGATAAGGTCCCGCATAAGAGATTAGCGTGTAAAGTTAAGGCACATGGGATTGGGGGCAAGGTATTGACTTGGATAGAGAACTGGTTGGCAGACAGAAAGCAAAGAGTTGGAATAAACGGGTCTTTTTCCGAGTGGCAGGCAGTGACTAGTGGGGTACCGCAGGGATCGGTCCTATGGCCCCAGCTATTCACAATATATATTAATGATCTAGACAAGGGAACTAGATGTAATATCTCCAAATTTGCAGACGACACAAAGCTGGGTGGGCGTGTGTGCTGTGCGGAGGATGCCGAGAAACTCCAGGATGATTTGGACAGGTTGGGTGATTGGGCAAAAGCATGGCGGATGCAATACAACGTGGATAAATGCGAGGTTATCCACTTTGGTGGCAAAAACAGGAAGGCAGTGTGGTAAACCACTTTTACCGTTTACTATCATTACACTATAGTTATCACTGTTAGATCGTTTCCCTATAGTTATCACTGTTCACATTGTTGTATCACTGTATGAGGTCGCCTCTTGTCACGCTGCTATACCTGGGCTGACCACTGCCGACTCCGCCCATGGCTCCACCTACCTGCCCGGGTATAAAGGTGGTCGACTGGCTGGTATTCCTCCTTCTTGGATCCGATCACCCACGAGGGTGGGCTCTGTTAGTCAATAAAAACCTATAGTTACTTTCTTAACTCGTCGCTTTTCATTGGACGAATTGATAGGTATATCAATTTTATTGACTAAATTTTAAAATGTCGTCACTTGAGCAGCCAAACAACCAGTCAACGGAGCAGCCAAACAACCAGCCAGACGCCCAGCTACAACAGCCACAGCAGCCGGCTTGGCTGCGAGCCCTCAAACCACCGTACCTGGATCTAAACCCACAAGCAACAAACGCAGCCCTCGACTTCAAACACTGGCTGTGCTGCTTCGAATCCTACCTGGAAGAATCCGGCGTCCCTCAGAGATCCAAACTAAGAGTTCTGACCGCCCAAGCGAGCCCTAAAGTATACGCACTCATCCAGGACATTACTACTTACGAGGCCGCTATCAACCTACTGAAACAACAGTACCGGAGCCCGGTAAATTCCATGTATGCCAGACACCTCCTAAGATCCCGCCCGCAACAGCCAGGAGAGTCTGTAGCTGAATTTTTACGGGCGCTACGAACACTCGGCAGGGACTGTGACTTTAAAGCAGTATCGGCTGCAGAAAACACTGAAGATAACATCCGCGATGCCTTCGTGAAAGGCCTTCGGTCCGACTACTCACGGCAGAGACTGCTGGAATCAAAGGACCTCGACCTGAACACAGCTGCAGCCTTGGCCTACTCCCTAGAAGTGACCCAGCGGGACCTCGAGGTGTATTCCAGGTACAGTTCGCGACTCTGGGACTCGGGCCTGACCCCGACCGCAATACCCCTCGTAGCGCCGCCCCCGGGACCTACCTCAGCGTCGGCGTCCCGGACCCGATCGGGACCGCCACCCCCGGTACCGGCTGTGACTTCGGACCCCCGCGACCGGGCCGCCGGCTGCTTCTTCTGTGGGCAGGCGAAACACCCGAGGTCGCGCTGCCCAGCCAAAAACGCGACGTGCTCCAGCTGCCTGAAGAAAGGCCACTTCGCAAAGGCCTGCAGAGGGAGAGCAGCAGAGGCCAGCAGTGCCTCATGCGAACTGTGGGGGCGGCCATCTTCTATCGAGGCCACAGATGAGCAATGGGGCGGCCATCTTTGATCCAGGCAACCGACGCCAGCAGTGCCTCATGTGGGTTGTGGGGGCAGCCATCTTCTCCGCCATTTTGCCCCACCTCGTGGGCGCCTCCATTTTACCCACCACGCTCGACCGCCACCTTACCTCCAGACCTGACGACCGCTTCACCTACAGACTACAGCGACCCGCTCAGCCACACACTAGCCTCCGTCACACTGGACCAAGCTCGCCCGCATCAGCTGTCCAAGTCAATGATGGACATCAAAGTAGACGGCCACGCCACGACCTGCCTGTTCGACAGCGGAAGCACGGAGAGCTTCATACATCCAGACACGGTGAGCCACTACTCCCTCACTGTCCAGCCAACGCGCAACCGGATCTCGATGGCATCGAGGTCCCACGCCACAGACATCAGCGGCTACTGTGTTGTGACCCTGTCGGTTAAGGGCACGGAGTATAAAAACTTTAAACTCCTCGTCCTGCCCCAGCTATGCGCTGCCGTCCTACTAGGGCTGGATTTTCAATCCCACCTCCAAAGTGTCACTCTAGCATACGGTGGACCCCTCCCCCCGCTCACAGTCGACAACCAGCAGCCTTTAAATCGCCCACCGCGTAACACCTGCGGCCTATCCACCCTCAAGGTCCCGCCACCTTCCCTGTTCGCTAACCTCACCCCCGACTGCAAACCCGTCGCTACCAAGAGCAGGCGGTACAGCGCCGGGGACAGAGCTTTCATTAGCTCTGAGGTGCAGCGTCTCCTGAAGGAGGGCATCATCGAGGGGAGCAGCAGCCCCTGGCGTGCCCAGGTTGTAGTCGTTAAGACCGGCAATAAAAACCGCCTGGTCATCGACTACAGCCAAACCATAAACCGGTACACCCAGCTGGACGCATACCCCCTTCCCCGCATATCTGATATGGTCAATCAGATTGCTCAATACCGGGTATTCTCTACCATCGACCTTAAGTCGGCCTACCACCAACTCCCTATCCGCCCCGAGGACCGCCAGTATACCGCCTTCGAGGCGAATGGCCGCCTCTACCACTTCCTTAGGGTCCCCTTCGGCGTCACCAACGGGGTTACATAGATACATAGAAGATAGGAGCAGGAGTAGGCCATTCGGCCCTTCGTGCCTGCTCCGCCATTCAATGAGATCATGGCTGATCCTTTAATTCAGTATCCCGTCCCCGCCTTCTCTCCGTAACCCTTAACCCCTTTTGCCCGTAGAAATATATCTAATTCCCTCTTAAATATATTTAATGAGCTGGCGTACACTGCCCTCTGTGGCAATGAGTTCCACAGGTTCACCACTCTCTGAGTGAAGAAATTCCCCCTCATCTCTGTCCTAAATGGTTTAGCCCTTATCCTTAAATTATGTCCTCTAGTTCTGTTCTCACCCGCCAAGGGAAACATTCCTTCTGCATCCAGTCTGTCTAGACCTGTCAGAATTTTATACACTTCTATGAGGTCCCCTCTCAATCTTCTAAACTCCAGTGTGTACATCCCTAAACTACATAGTCTCTCCTCATAGGTCATTCCCGCCATTCCTGGTATCAGCCTGGTGAATCGCCGCTGCACCCCCTCCATGGCAAGAACATCCTTCCTCAGATGAGGCGACCAAAACTGTACACAGTACTCGAGGTGTGGTCTCACCAGTGCCCTGTACAGCTGCAGCAAGGTATCCCTGTTCCTGTATTCTAACCCTTTTGCTATGAAGGCCAGCATACCGTTTGCCTTCTTGACCGCCTGTTGCACCTGCATGCTCGCCTTCAGTGACTGGTGTACAAGAACACCCAGGTCTCTCTGTACTTCCCCCTCTCCCAATCTATTGCCATTTAAATAATAATTTGCCCTCCCGTTCCTGCACCCAAGGTGGATAACTTCGCACTTGTCCACATTATAGTGCATCTGCCATTTATCCGCCCAATCGCCCAGTCTGTCCAAATCGCTCTGGAGCTTCCTGGTCGCTTCCTCTGAGCCCACCCCCCCTCCTAGTTTAGTGTCGTCTGCAAATTTGGAAATGCTGCATCCGACTCCCTGATCCAGGTCATTAATGTAAATTGTGAACAGCTGGGGGCCCAGGACAGATCCCTGTGGTACCCCACTTGTTACTGCCTGCCATTCAGAAAATGAGCCGTTTATTCCAACTCTCTGTTTTCTATCTGACAGCCAGTTCCCTATCCACGCCAATACTTTCCCCTTTATCCCATGAGCCTCAATTTTCCATGCTAATCTTTTATGTGGGACCTTATCGAAGGCCTTTTGGAAGTCCAGGTACACCACATCTACTGGCTCTCCCCCATCTATTCTACCAGTTACTCCCTCAAAAAATTCCAATAGATTAGTCAAGCACGATTTACCCTTTGTAAATCCATGTTGACTCTGTCCTATCCTGTCCCCATTTGCTAAGTGCTCCGCTATTTCATCCTTAATGATGGACTCCAGCATTTTGCCCACAACTGATGTAAGGCTTACAGGTCTGTAATTACCTGCTTTTTCCCTACCCCCCTTTTTGAATAGTGGGGTAACGTTAGCTACCCTCCAATCCATGGGCACTGTTCCCGAGTCTAATGAATTCTGAAAAATCATCCTTAGTGCATCCGCTATCTCTAGGGCCACCTCCTTCAGTACCCTAGGATGCATGTTATCAGGCCCTGGGGATTTGTCCACCTTCAATCCCTTTAGCTTCCTTAACACCATATCCTTAGAGATATTGATTTGCGTCAGTTCCTCCTTTGCCAATGTCCCTATTTTTCCCGATATCCCAGGGAGGTTTTTTGTGTCTTCCTTCGTAAAGACTGACCCAAAGTATGCATTTAGTTGATCTGCCATTTCCTTATTTCCCATTATATATTCCCCCGTATCTGACTGCAATGGACCAACTTTGGTTTTCACCAGTCTTTTCCTTTTGATATACTTATAAAAGCTTTTGGAGTTAGTTTTTATATTTTCCGCCAGCTTGTTTTCGTAAGCTATTTTGCCCCTCTTGATTATGCCCTTTGCCCTCCTTTGCTCTATCTTAAACTGTTCCCAATCTTCCGCTCTGGCGCTTTTTTTGGCTATTTTATACGCCCTATCTTTGGATTTTATGCTGTCTCTAATTTCCCCTGTTATCCACGGTTGAGTCACCTTTTTAGATTTCCTTTTATGCCAGATTGGTATAAACAATTTTTGCAATTTTGTCATTCTATCTTTAAATGTTTGCCATTGTTTATCTACCTCCAGTCCTCCCAGGAACGTTGTCCAATCAGACCTACTCAGTTCCCGTCTCATGGCATCATAATTCCCCTTGTTTAAATTCAGGACCTTAGTCTCTGAGTCAATTTCTTCGCTCTCCATTTCGAGTGAGAAATCGATCATGTTATGATCGCTCTGACCCAAGGGTCCCCGTACAACAAGATTACTGATTAGTCCCTTCTCATTGCACAGTACCCAGTCCAATATAGCCTGTTCCCGAGTTGGTTCCTCGACATATTGATCCAGATAACCATCCCTTAAACACTCAAGGAATTCCTCCTCCTCATTATTTTTACTGATTAGGCTAGTCCAATCTATATGTAAGTTAAAGTCACCTATGATGACAGCTGTGCTCTTATTGCACGCTTCTCTAATTTCCCTCGTGATGCCCTCCCTAACCTCTATTTTACTATTTGGAGGCCTATATACCACTCCTATTAATGTTTTTCGCCCCTCGCTATTTCTTAGCTCCACCCATATAGATTCTGTATTAACTGAGTTAATATCCTTCCTTTCAATTGCATTTATCCCCTTTTTTACTAGCAATGCTACCCCTCCTCCCTTTCTTTTTTGTCGATCCTTCCTAAATACTGAATACCCCTGTATGTTAAGCTCCCAGCCCTGCTCACCCTGCAACCATGTTTCCGTAATCCCAATTAGATCATAATTATTAACCTCTATTTCCACAGCTAATTCATCTACCTTGTTCCTGATGCTTCTCGCATTAAGGTATAAAACCCTCAGGCTTTTTTTATGCTCACATTTTTTATGAAGGGAGATGGACTGGATGGTTGACCAGAACGGGCTGCAAGCCACGTTCCCCTATCTAGATAACGTCACCATCTGCGGCCGCGACCGGCAAGACCATGACGCTAACCTGGAAAGATCCCTCCGTACAGCCCAACGGCTGAACCTCACCTACAATAAGGAGAAATGTGTGTTTAACACCTCGCGCCTTGCCATCCTCGGCTGCGTAGTAGAGAACGGAATCATCGGCCCCGATCCCGAAAGAATGCGTCCCCTCATGGAGCGACCCCTTCCCCACTGTCCAAAGGCGCTGAAGAGAACCCTGGGGCTCTTCGCCTACTATGCCCAATGGGTGCCGAATTATGCGGACAAAGCCAGACCCCTCATGAAGTCCACCTCCTTCCCCCTTACGGAAGAAGCGCGCGCGGCCTTCTCCCTCATCAGGGGAGACATTGCTAAGGCCACTATGCACGCAGTGGATGAGTCCATCCCCTTCCAAGTGGAGAGCGATGCATCCGACTTCACCCTAGCCGCTACCCTCAACCAGGAGGGGAGACCGGTGGCCTTCTTCTCAAGGACCCTCCAGGGCCCTGAGATCCGACACTCTTTGGTCGAGAAGAAGGCCCAGGCGATTGTGGAGGCGGTACGCCGCTGGAGGCATTACCTCGCAGGCAAGCGATTTACCCTCCTCACCGACCAGCGTTCGGTCGCTTTTATGTTTAATAACAAGCTGAGGGGTAAAATCAAGAACGACAAGATCTTGAGGTGGAGAATCGAGCTATCCACCTACGATTATGATATCTTGTACCGGCCTGGTAAGCTGAACGAACCCCCTGACGCTCTATCGTGAATTACATGCGCCAACGCGCAAATTGATAGACTTCAGACCCTCCACAACGACCTCTGCCACCCCGGGGTCACCAGGCTTTACCACTTCATTAAGGCCCGCAACCTGACCTACTCCATCGAGGAGGTCAGGACCATGACCAGGAACTGCCAGACCTGTGCCGAGTGCAAACCGCACTTCTTTAGGCCGGACAGAGCAAGCCTGATCAAGGCCACCCGCCCCTTCGAGCGCTTGAGCATCGATTTTAAGGGGCCCCTCCCGTCCTCTGACTGTAATGTGTACTTCCTCAACATTGTTGATGAGTACTCCCGTTTCCCCTTTGCCTTCCCCTGCCCAGACATGACCAGCACCACGGTCGTTAAATGCCTGAACGACCTCTTTGCCTTGTTCGGGTTCCCAAACTATATACATAGTGACCGGGGCGCCTCCTTCATGAGCGAGGAACTCCGTCAGTTCCTACTAGCGAGAGGCATCGCCACTAGCAGGACCACCAGCTACAACCCCCGAGGGAACGGCCAGGTGGAAAGAGAGAACGCAACGGTATGGAAGGCCGTCCTCTTAGCCTTAAAGTCTAAGGGCCTCCCAACCTCTCGCTGGCAGGAGGTCCTCCCGGCGGCGCTGCATTCCACCCGGTCACTACTTTGCACTGCCATTAACGCCACCCCCCATGAACGAATGTTTGTTTTCCCCAGGAAGTCGACTACGGGAACCACGCTACCAACCTGGCTGACCTCTCCGGGGCCTGTCTTGCTGTGAAAGCACGTGAGGGCCCATAAAACGGACCCCCTGGTCGAGAGGGTGAACCTCCTGCACGCCAACCCCCAGTACGCCTACGTGGCATACCCAGACGGGCGGGAGGACACAGTCTCCTTACGAGACCTCGCACCCTCGGGCACTCCGGAGACACCACCGCTACCCCCCCCCCACCACCCCCCCAATTCCAGCCCAGGTAGATGGTACGCCGGAACCCCAAGAGCCTTCGCCTACCTCGCAGATGCCAGCATTAACACCGGAGAACGCAACACCGCCGCTGCGACGATCAGACAGGCTTACGAGGCCTCCGGACAGACTGACATACCAGAACTGGTAGTACACTTCACCCCGCCGGACTCAAATCTAAACAAGGGGTGAATGTGGTAAACCACTTTTACCGTTTACTATCGTTACACTATAGTTATCACTGTTAGATCGTTTCCCTATAGTTATCACTGTTCACATTGTTGTATCACTGTACGAGGTTGCCTCTTGTCACGCTGCTATACCTGGGCTGACCACTGCCGACTCCGCCCATGGCTCCACCTACCTGCCCGGGTATAAAGGTGGTCGACTGGCTGGTATTCCTCCTTCTTGGATCCGATCACCCACGAGGGTGGGCTCTGTTATTTAGTCAATAAAAACCTATAGTTACTTTCTTAACTCGTCGCTTTTCATTGGACGAATTGATAGGTATATCAGGCAGATTATTATCTGAATGGCAATAGATTGGGAAATGCAACGAGATCTGGGTGTCCTTGTGCACCAGTCGCTGAAGGTAAGCATGCAGGTGCAGCAGGCAGTTAAGAAGGCAAATGGCATGTTGGCCTTCGTAGCGAGAGGGTTTGAGTACAGGAACAAGGATGTCTTGCTGCAGTTATATAGGGCCTTGGTGAGACCACATCTTGAGTATTGTGTGCAGTTCTGGTCGCCTTATCTGAGGAAGGATGTTCTTGCCATGGAAGGAGTTCAGCGAAGATTCACAAGGCTGATCCCTGGGATGGCAGGAATGACGTATGAGGAGAGATTGGGACGATTGGGCTTATACTTGCTGGAGTTTAGAAGAATGAGAGGGGATCTCATTGAAACTTATAAAATTCTGACAGGACTGGACAGACTAGAAGCTGGAAGGATGTTCCCGATGGTCGGGGAGTCCAGAACCAGGGGTCACAGTCTAAGGATAAGGGGTAGGCCATTTAGGACAGAAATGAGGAGGAATTTCTTCACCCAGAGAGTGCTGAACCTGTGGAATTCTCTACCACAGAAGGCAGTAGAGGCCAATTCATTAAATATATTAAAGAAGGAGTTGGATATATTTCTTAAGGCTAAAGGGATCAAGGGGTATGGGGAGAAAGCAGGGACCGGGTACTGAATTTGGATGATCAGCCATGATTGCATTGAATGGTGGAGCAGGCTCAAAAGCCCGAATGGCCTACTCCTGCTCCTATCTTCTATGTTTCTATGGGTACTCATGCCGATGACTAACCAGCAGCAACAAATTAATGGAGCACACCGGAAGAGAAGATCCGAAGAAACAGAGGAGACACCAGGCAGGGCAGAATTGGAACACCAGAACAGTGAATTGAATTTAAGTAAGGGGTCAGATCAGGGCCGTTACTGCCAGATCGTATAATGTAGCAATAGGAACAGCGGGCGGAGGAGAAATGACTGGGACGCACTAGAAGGCAAGACATATCAGCACGGCCGACATGATGGTTGGGGAGACCCCAGGGTGTCCCCCAGCCATGAGGATAGGCGGTCAGCCCCTGTGAGTGTCATAGTTAGCACCTAGGCCTATGATGAAAAGGGGGATAAAACCTCATTTCAGAAGCACTCCGTTCCCCTCAATTAGAGGAATCCAATTTGCAGCAACGCTAGTCAGAGAATAGATTGAAGTAGTCGAGGAATCAATGTTTAAAACATTTCATCCTCAAGGTGGGGACTTGTACAAAAGGCTGATATTTAGAGATATTTAGTAGACGAGAATCATATACATATAAATTCAAGTGTAGCCATTGACCAAATAATATTACCCATAATTACTCCTGGGTAACTAAAAAGCTGAGACTTGTTCAAAATACAGCTGCGAGGACAATCACAAGCAGTTTTGACTAAGCTTTGATAACAAACAGCCACAGGCTGTGGGTGAAGATTAAATTGTTAAATAACATATCCTAATTCTAAGTAGAAATTAGAATTTTGCTTAACAAAACTAATTGCAACAATATTTAAAGGATAATTAGGATAGGGACATAAAATGAGGGAAATCATGCAAGTTAAGGTATTTATCTGCTAGATTAAAATGAGATAGTCTGGATACCTCAAGACAAGTGAGACAGCACTGATATGGGCCCTTGGTATAAAGGCCTTGTACCAGGGAGGCTATCTCTCTCTTAGGCAGTCTCTCAGAACCGAGGATGATTTGCTTCCACATTAAAAATGAGTTCTCAGGTGACTGATGAGTCCAATGCGGGACCTACAGTCTCTGTCACAGGTGGGGCAGACGGTGGTTGAAGGGGCGGGTGGGTGGGGTGCTTGGGTTGACGTGCGTTCCTTGTGCTCCTTGCGCTTGGCTTCCGCTTGCTCCCGGTGAAGAGACTCGAGGTGTTTGGCGCCTTCCCGGATGCTTCTCTTCCACTTTGTGCGGTCTTGGGCCGGGGATTCCCAGGTGTCCCTGGGGATGTTACACTTTTTCAAGGAGGCTTTGAGGGTGTCCTTGAAGCGTTTACTCTGCCCACCTGGGGCTCTCTTGCCGTGTCGGAGCTCTGAGTAGGGCACTTGTTTCGGGAGTCTCGTATCGAGCATGCGGACGATATGACTCGTCCATCGGAGCTGATCGAGCGTGGTCAAAGCTTCGATGTTGGGGATGTTGGCCTGAGCGAGAACACTGACGTTGGTGCGCCTAACCTACCAATAGATTTGCAGGATCCCACGGAGGCAGCGTTGGTGGTACCACTCTAGTGCTTTGAGATGCCTGCTGTACATGGTCGATGTCTCTGAGGAATACAGCAGGGCGGGTATCACTGCTGCTCTGTAGACCATGAGCTTAGTGCCAGGTTTGAGGTCCTGGTCTTCAAACACTCTCTTCCTCGGGCGACTGAAGGCTGCACTGGTTCACCAGGGAGGCTATCAAATGAAAGAGATATGGTAAATTCCAATGGGGTGATAAACTATAAACAAGATAACAAGACAGCAGAATAGGGTTGATGGAAAAATACTGGAAAGGCGGGATGCTACCTTAGTCTGAGTGACAATGATATTTTGACCATTAGAACCAATTAAAAATGGTGGTTTTGTTAAAGACCATATACAGACACTGGCCAAACTAACTTTTGATAAGAAAAGGGTTAAAACCTTGATACTCAAAGAACAACTTTACACAGACATACTGCGAGAACAAAGGAACAGACTTAAGATGATGTCATCTGTGTCAGAGAGGTTCCAGAGACCAAGGACTGCGAGCTACTCATTAAAACTATCGCCTGTTGTTAAGTACATTGCACTGTAAGCTTAATAAATCTTGATCTATTGCTCAAACATACGGGCTGCTGCCTATTGGTGTCTTGTCCAAGATCTCAGAGATCATTAAGATCTTACATCCCACTTTCTCCCTCACTCCCCATACTCTTTAATACACCACCCAGTCTAATCCCACTCTCTCCCTCACTCCCCATACTCTTTAATACCACATCCCGACTAATCCCACTCTGCTGCTCACTCCCAATAGCCTTTAATATCCCATCCAGACTAATCCCACTGCTCCTGGACCCCCTTAATCTTTAATATCCATTCATAGGGGGAAACATAAAAACATAGGAAAATAGGAGCAGGGGTAGGCCATTCGGCCCTTCGAGTCTGCTCCGCCATTCAATATGGTCACGGCTGATCCTCTATCTCAATACCATATTCCCGCTCTCTCCCCATACCCCTTGATGCCTTTTGTGTCTAGAAATCTATCTATCTCCTTCTTAAATATATTGGCCCAGAAATTCGGGTCTACACGGGTGAGTACGCACGGGGTATTCACCCGTAAGCCCAATGGAAGTGCCGGTTTCCTGCATGCACTGCGCATGCGTGGGAAACCGGCACTTCCGTTCCCCTGAAGGAAGGGGTTCAGTGGTCGAACGTGGCGCCAGAGAGGCAGCGCGTGCGCATCGAACTTACGTTTCTTTTGCAGCTTTCTCCAGGAGGGTAAGTCTCCAGCAGTTACACTTTTAAAAAGCAGGCGTAAGGCCTGCTTTTAACAAGGTAAGTGGTGAATTAATTAAAATTAAAACATTTTTTCCACAGGTTTATTATTTTTAAATACTTCAAAGAAAGGTAAGTTTATTTTTAGCCCCGTTAGAAAATGTAATTAATTTTTCAAAAATTTAAATTATTGTTTAAAATAGTTATTTCATGTAATTTATAGTTTATTTTAAAAATGTGATATATACAAAAAAGTTATTTGAGGTTTTAGTGATGTTTTGGGGCTTATAGTATTTATAGGTTTGACAGCTCTTCCTGTCAAACTTATGAATGAAGCATTCCCTGCTACCATTGACTCTCCATGGCCCACGTGATCCCAGGGGATGCATCGAACTAACTGTGCCCCTGGGATACGCAAGCACTGCACGCCGGCAGTTGGAGGAGGCCCAGGATCGGAATCCCACGCCGGCGTGCTAGGTAAGTGCAGGTCGGGGGCTTGCACCCGCGGGAAGCCTCCGACCCAAATTTCTGGGCCAATCAGTGACTTGGCCTCCACAGCCTTCTGTGGTAGAGAATTCCACAGGTTCACCACCCTCTGAGTGAAGACATTTCTCCTCATCTCAGTCCTAAATGTCCTACCTTGTATCTTGAGACTGTGACCCCTCGTTCTAGACCCCCAGCCAGGGGAAACATCCTCCCTGCATCCTGTCTGTCTAGCCCTGTCAGAATTTTATACGTTTCAATGAGATCCCCTCTCATTCTTCTAAACTCTAGTGAATACAGGCCTAGTCGACCCAATCTCTCCTCATACGACAGTTCTGCTATCCCAGGAATCAGTCTGGTGAACCTTCGCTGCGCTCCCTCTATGGCAAGTATATCCTTTCTTAGGTAAGGAGACCAAAACTAAACACAGTACTCCAGGTGTGGTCTCACCAAGGCCCTGTATAACTGTAGTAAGACACCCTTGCTCCTGTACTTAAATCCTCTTGCAATGAAGGCCAACATACCATTTGCCTTCCTAACTGCTTGCTGCACCTGCATGTTTGCCTTCAATGACTGGTGCACAAGAGCACCCAGGTCCCTTTGTACATCAACATTTCCTAATCTATCACCATTTAAATAATACTCTGCCTTTCTGTTTTTCGTACTGAAGTGGATAACTTCACATTTATCCACTGTAAGATCTTATAGATCTCTGAGTTCTTGAACAAGACACCAATAGGCAGCAGCCAGTATGTTTGAGCAACAGATCAAGATTTATTAAGCATACAGCGTAATATACTTAATATTAGGCGATAGTTTTAACGAGTAGCTCGCAGCCCTAGTGTAGTGATCAATAGCATGTCATTCTATAGTGGACACTAGATGGAGCCGTAGATCTGTATATAGCTGTATGTATAAGACTACGGGCAGCAGTCAAGATGGAAGCCTCTACAAGATGTGTACAAGTCCACATGTGCTCAATAAAAGTAACTAGCAAAAGCTAGCTGTGTTCATAATAAGAATGTATATTTATTAATGAACGTAACATGGTGCCAGGGTGGTGAAGATCTGCTGAAAATTGTGAAAAGCGACATGGAGAATTTGAAGACACCAGAGCGTTTGAAACTCAGAAAAAATTGACGACAATTGGCAGACTTTAAACAGCAATTCGAACTCTACATTACAGCCATCGGATTCGGTACGAAGCCAGACGCAAGGAAGATAGCGTTGCTGCTTACGGTTGCAGGCCCACAGGCGATAGAGGTATTTAATACATTTGTATTTAATCCAGCGGAGAACAGAGAAAAATTAGAAGATGTGCTAAAAAAATTTGATGCACATTGCTCTCCCAAAAAGAATGAGACGTATGAAAAATACATCTTCCGTTCTCGGACACGGCAACAAAATGAGTCTTTTGATAGCTTTATAACTGACCTGAAACTGAAAGCACAGACATGTAATTTCTCTGAGCTCAAAGCATCCATGATTCATGACCAGATTGTGTTTGGTATTCATGATAAAAAAGACAGGGAACGTCTGTTGAGAGAAACCGAACTAACATTGGAAAATGCTGTGACAATATGCAAAGCCAGCGAGCTAGCTCAAAAGCATGCGAAGACTTTCAGTGAAATCAATAATGATGCGATTGTAGTAAGTGCTGCTGTCAGTGCTGTGTCCTATAAGGGGAAGAAACATGGGCAGAACAGAAATGAAAAGCAATCGGAGGATGAAATTTTTAATTGTAAATGCTGTGGTTACAAACACCAGTTAAGACAATGCCCAGCGTTTGGAAAAATGTGCACAAAGTGTAATGGAAAGAATCACTTTGCCAAACAATGCTTTTCAAAAGTATAAATTAAGAAAGGGCAACGAGTTAATGTAATTGAGGACACTGATTTAAGCGAGACATTTTTTGTACGAATGGTGTCATGTGACAATATCAAAAAGGATACAGAAAATGTGCAGCCCTCAGAAATGGACAATGCTGAACATAAAGTTAATGCAGTAAAAGAGGACAAATGGATGATCCCACTGCAGGTAAATGGAGCATTAGTTACCTTGAAACTAGACACTGGGGCAAAAACAAACTTAATCAGTATGAGTGACATCAACAATATGAAAGAAAAGCCCAAAATACAGAAAAAGTCAGTACTACTGAAGGACTATAATGGACAGAAAATAGATAGCTTATGTGTATGCAGACTTAAAGTGACAGTCAAAGACAAAGAGCATCATCTCATGTTTTCTGTTGTGGCTGAAAGGCTTGATTCACTACTGGGTGACAAAGCTTGTGAGGACTTAGAACTGGTCAAAAGAGTCTACCGTATAAACTGTGCCATAAGCAGACCAGATGACTCGGTGGATTCTGTAGTGAATAATTTCCAGGATGTGTTCAAAGGATTTCGAGTTCTACCATTCACTTACAAGATCCAGCTAAAGCAGGATGCTCAGCCAGTGGTACATGCTCCACGAAGAGTTCCAGCACCCCTGCGTGACCGGCTCAAGAATGAACTGGACAGAATGATCACACTAGGAGTCATCAGGAAAGTCGAAGAGCCAACAGACTGGGTTAACTCCATGGTATGTGTGAAGAAAAAGAACAATGATCTAAGAATATGCATGGATCCAAAGGACTTAAATGCAAACATAAAACGTGAACACTACCAGATTCCCAAGCGAGAAGAAATCACCAGTGAAATGTCAGGTGCCAGATACTTTACAAAGCTCGATGCCTCACAAGGATTTTGGCAACTAAAACTGGATGAAGAGAGCACCAAATACTGTACCTTCAACACACAATTTGGCAGGTATTGTTTCCTCAGAATGCCTTTCGGGATAATATCTGCATCTGAAATCTTTCATAGAGCGATGGAACACATAATTGAAGGTCTGGAAGGAGTTCATGTCTATGTTGATGACATCATCATCTGGGGCTCCACACTGAAAGAACACAATGAGAGACTGACTAAAGTGCTACAGAGCATATGCCAGAATGGACTGAAGCTCAACAAAGCCAAGTGTCAGTTTGGCGTCCAGGAAGTCACTTTCCTAGGAGATAATCTATCTGGTAAAGGAATAGAGCCAGATATGGAAAAAGTAAACGCCATACTCAAAATGCCCCGACCCACTGACAAAAAAGGAGTGCTACGCATCATGGGGATGATAAACTTCATTGGAAAGTTCATTCCTAACTTGTCAGCCAAGACAGCCTGTCCGCGAGACCTGCTACATAAAACAAATGTGTTCGCATGGACAGAAAGACATGAACAAGAGTGGATAAACCTCAAAACAGTGCTGACAACCACACCTGTACTCACCTTCTTTGACCCAACCAAAAGAATCAAAGTGTCAACGGATGCATCAAAAGATGGCCTAGGTGCGGTCTTGCTACAAGCAGAGGGTGAAGATTGGAAGCCTGTTGCCTATGCCTCCAGGTCTATGACTGATACTGAGTGTCGATACGCCCAGATTGAAAAGGAATGTCTAGGCTTGGTAGTTGGACTAGAAAAGTTTCATGGCTACATATATGGACTTCCCACCTTCACAGTTGAGACAGACCACAGCCATTTGGTTGCAATCATAAAAAAAAACCTGAATGAGATGTCTCCAAGGATTCAACGACTCATGATGAAGCTGCAAAGATATGACTTTGAACTGATCTACACACCAGGCAAATACATAGTGTTGGCAGATGCACTATCCCGAGCACCCACAATGAGTCATGTGAGCTCTACTGAAGAAGACGTGGATGTTCATGTGAGTATGGTTACTGCTGCGCTGCCCGTGTCAGACACAAAATCAAAGCAAATAGCAGAAGAAACAGTAAAAGATACAGTATTACAAACAGTAATAGAGAACATTCATCATGGTTGGCCAAAAGGTTCCTGTCCAAAATATTTTCACATAAGGTCAGAATTGAGTGTCGCAAGTGGACTATTACTAAAACAGAACAGAATAGTCATTCCACAGGCTCTACGTCAAGACATGCTCAAAAGGATTCATGAGGGACACCTCGGAATTGAAAAATGCAAAAGGAGAGCAAGAGACACTTTTTATTGGCCTGGCATAAATAAGGACATTGAGAACATGATAGGCAAATGTGAGACATGTCAGAAACACCAAAACAAACAAGCAAAGGAACCAATGATAGTAGCTGACATACCAACAGCAGCATGACAAAAGGTTGGTATGGACCTCTTTCATTTAAATGGTAAAGACTATCTAATAGTGATTGACTACTATTCTAACTATCCTGAGATGGCACTGCTCTCAAGCACCACAGCAAGCAGTGTCATAATGCATGTGAAATCCATCTTCGCCAGACATGGAATTCCCAGGATTGCCGTTAGCGACAATGGTCCGTGCTTCAACTGTAAGGAGTGGCAACAGTTTGCAGCACATTATGACTTTCAGCACATCACATCCAGTCCTTTGTATGCTCAGTCAAATGGTAAGGCAGAGAAAGGTGTTCAAGTTCTCAAGCAGCTACTGAAGAAAGCGACAGAAAGCAAGTCTGATCCTTATCTCGCCCTGCTGAGCTACCGAGCCTCACCTTTAGACTCTGGTTCTTCACCTGCTGAACTACTAATGGGTCGCAAGTTGCGCACCACGCTACCCTGCTGTGCAAAAGAACAGCAAAGTGAGGAACTGAGACAGAGACTTCAACTGTTAAAGCTGAAACAGAAATCATACTATGACAAGTCATCCAAAACTCTAAAATCATTGACAAAGGATGATGTTGTCAGGATTGAGGATCCAGATGCATGGAACAGGAAAGCTACAGTTCTTGAGGAAGTAGGACCAAGGTCATACACTGTTAGAACTGAGGAAGGACAGATTCTCAGGAGGAACCGCCGTTCCCTCCTAAAAACACAAGAGACTATTCAAGACCAGATTGATGACAATGCCGCAACTGTATTTTGTCATTCACCGCCAGAACAATCTCATGAAGACACATCAGACTTACCCGTGTTGAGAAGATCCACACATGAAGTAAAAGAGCCTGATAGACTTAGGCCTAGAAATTCGGTAGGCTTAGCGCCGCATTTGAGGCGCTAGAGGGCCTAGCGCCGGAGTTATGGCCAGTTGAGAAATTCCCTGGGGCCCTAAATCGGCGTTGCACCGGTAGCGCTGCGCCGGCACCGATGACGTCATCGGTGTGCGCAGCGTCCCGGTTGCCGTGGTAACCCGGCCCCAAGCCGAAATTCAGTTGCGCCCGCCTCGCCCGTGGCAGGCACAACTAAGACTCTGGCAACAGAGTCTTCCCCCAGTGTGCGCCGGCGCATAAAGGTGGAGCAGCGGCCGGCCGCATTCCCGGCGGCCGCCTGCCCGCACCTCCCTTCCCGGACTCCTGCATTCCCCCCCCGCGGCCCTGGTCAGTGTCTGATGCGAGCCCGGCACTTCCCCGAGGTGCCGGGCTCAGATGTCGGGTCAATCCGCCGGACAGTTGTCGGCTGCAGGCAGCTCCTCCTTAACAGGAGGAGGGGGCCTGCAGTTCCCCCGCCTGCTGCACCGCATCGGGTGCCGCAGCGGGGGATTAGCGCCGGGAAACCCAAGTTCACGCCCGTTTTGAGGCGCTAAAGGAGGGTTTTAGTGCCCGCCGCCGTCTGGGCCCGGCGCACCCGAATTTTCGTCGCGCGCTGCCGCATTACCGCTGGCGCAAACTTTCTGGCGCTACAGCCCTGGCAAGACCAGAACCCAATTTCTAGGCCTTAATCTTTGAGTACAATGTAAAGCTTTGAAAAGATGTTGACTGTTTTGAAAATGTGTATGTTTATAGAGCACTAACAAAATTGTTACTGATATTATCTTTATTGTTTTCTTGAAAGTTGAATGATATTGATTTTGTTAAACCTCAAAGAAAGGGGGATGTAGTGATCAATAGCATGTCATTCTATAGTGGACACTAGGTGGAGCCGTAGAGCTGTATATAGCTGTATGTATAAGACTACACTACCCAGCTATATATTATATTAAGACTACATTACCCATGAGGCTAGGCTACCCACAAGGCAGCAGTCAAGATGGAAGCCTCTACAAGATGCTGTACAAGTCCACATCTGCTCAATAAAAGTAACCAGCAAAAGCTAGCTGTGTTCATAATAAGAATGTATATTTACTAATGAACATAACACCTAGGTCTCTAGAACCTCTCGGACACAGATGATGTCATCTTAAGTCTGTTCCTTTGTCCTTGCAGTACGTCTGTGTGAAGTT
Source organism: Somniosus microcephalus (assembly GCF_052327205.1). Taxonomy (NCBI): domain Eukaryota; kingdom Metazoa; phylum Chordata; class Chondrichthyes; order Squaliformes; family Somniosidae; genus Somniosus; species Somniosus microcephalus. Next base: position 63,142,355 of record NC_141010.1, on the reverse strand, counting down.
GTTCTTTGGGTATCGAGGTTTTAACCCTTTTCTTATCAAAAGTTGGTTTGTCCAGTGTCCATAAATGGTCTTTAACAAAATCACCTTTTATAATTGTTTCTAATGGTCAAAATACCATTGTCACTCAGACTAAGGTAGCATCCCACCTTTCCAGTATTTTTCCACCAACTTTGCCATGTTCAGTGTGTAAGATTCGCAAAATTTAGCAGAACCCCAAAACGGAATGATGACCCTGTTAAAAACAACTTTGGACCATTGCAAAAGAAACCTGGGAGATAAAATGCATGGTTGGGCCTAGCAGGAGGATTCAAAGATTAAACACAGACTTGGCATTTTAAAAGGGCCTGTACGGGCTTGTAGAAAAGGCTGGGACAGGAATGTGGGATCGACCTCTGCAAAGGTACAGTTTTGGATATTCGAGGTAACCAAACTGTCTGGGAGAAACAGTAAAGGAAACTCAGCCCCTATCCAGGAATTTACATTCAAACAATGAATCAATGAAAAACCAGCCTCACCTAAGATCCAAGACCTATTAAAAACATGCATAAAACAAGTCATCCAGCCAACCTGCACAGAATTTCAAGGCCTTACAGGAAATCTAAGATTAGAAGACAATCGAACAACAGTTTAACCACTCAGAGAGAATCCAAAACCAGCTCACACACTTAAACCGATTTTGAATCAATCCCAAACCAGTTAAATCAATGGGACCAATCGATGCAAATAAGCCCGCCAAAAATTAACAATGAACCGAGACTGATTTGGCGGGCAGATAAGCAGCCCTCAATTAGTATAAACTAAAGACCTGTCTCCACAAGAGATCAGTTCGATTAGTTCGATGGGTTCGAGCAGTTCGATCAGTACAGTTCAGCAGAAGGAGTTCAACAGAAACAGTTCAACCAGTTCGAGAAGAAAGGAGAGACCCATCGTTCAAGTTTAAAACACCATCGAAACTCGGCGGTTTCAGAAGCAAGCATCTGGAAGCAGTTCTCTCTCTCGAAGAAGAAGTAACACATCATCGGACACCTCACGGCACCAAGGGCCCCACGAAACCAACAACCAAATATTACCAGAAGCCAACCAGGTAATACTGGGCCACCGCGGCCAACAAGAAACCAACTCGGAAGAAACCGAAGATCTGCAAGTTTTCCACTCTACAAACTATTCCTGTGCTTGCTGAGCATTATCCCTGGTCCTTTAGAGTCCAACTTAGCTAGTAAGGTGGGATTGGGAGGGGTGAGGTATTTGTCGACTGTAATTTTTCCCTCATGTATGTCGAAGGTTTTCCCCATTTTATTAGAGTGTTAAGATTATTGTATTGTACTTTTCCTTCTCAAATAAAAACCAAAGTTCTTGTATCAAATTCAGTTGTCTGCTGCAATTTCATTACAACCCCCAAATAAGTCCAGGTCTAGAACCAAGGGAGTGGGAGCGATTCGAACCACTCATAAGTCAGAGGCGAAGCTCACCCACACACCACCCCTTACAAGTGTTATCTTGTTTATAGTTTTGTTAAGCAAATTCTAAGTTCTATACAGCATTATGATATGTTATTTAATGATTTAACCTTCATTCGCAGTCTGTGGCTGTTTGTTATCAAAACTTAGACAAAACTGCTTTGGACTGTGCAGCAATATTTTGAACAAGTTTTCTAGTTACCCAGGAGTAATTATGGGTAATATTATTTAGTCAATGGCTACACTTGAAGTTATACATATATGATTCTCTCTACTAAATATCTTTAAATATCAGCCTTTCGTACACCACGTTATACTGCATCTGCCATGTATTTGCCCACTCACTCAACTTGTCTAAATCACCTTGAAGCCTCTTTGCATCCTCCTCACAACTCACAATCCCACCTAGTTTCATGTCATCAGCAAACTTGGAAATATTACATTTGGTTCCCTCATCCAAATCATTGATATATATTGTGAATAGCTGGGGCCCAAGCACTGATCCCTGCGGTACCCCACTAGTCACCGCCTGCCACCCCGAAAAAGGCCCATTTATCCCTACTCTCTGTTTCCTGTCTGTTAACCAATTTTCAATCCATGCCAGTATATTACCCCCAATCCCATGTGCTTTAATTTTGCACACTAACCTCTTATGTGGGACTTTATCAAAGGCCTTCTGAAAATCCAAATACACCACATCCACTGGTTCTCCCTTATCTAGTCTATCAGTTACATCCTCAAAAACACTCCAGTAGGTTTGTCAAATACGATTTCCCTTTCATAAATCCATGTTGACTTCGTCTAATCTCATTGATATTTTCTAAGTGTCCTGTTATCATATCCTTTATAATAGATCTAGCATTTTCCCTACTGCTGATGTTAGGCTAACGTTGTCTGTAGTTCCCTGCCTTCTCTCTCCCCCCTTTTTTAAATAGTGGGGTTACATTTGCCACCCTCCAGTCTGCAGGAACTTTTCCTTAATCTATATAATTTTGGAAGATGACAACCAATGCATCCATTATTTCCATGGCTACCTCTTTTAGTACTCTGGGATGCAGATTATCAGGCCCTGGGGATTTATCGGCTTTCAGTCCCATTTATTTCTCCAGCACTATTTGTTTACCGATACTAATTTCCTTTAAATCCTTTTTCTCACTAGACCCTTGGTTCCCTAGCATTTCTGGGAAGTTATTTGTGTCCTCTTCCGTGAAGACAGAACCAAAGTATTTGTTTAATTGCTCTGCCATTGACCAGAAACTTAACTGGACCAGCCACATAAATACTGTGGCAAGAAGAGCAGATCAAAGGCTAGGTATTCTGCGGCGAGTGTCTCACCTCCTGACTCCCCAAAGCCTTTCCACCATCTACAAGGCACAAGTAAGGAGTGTGATGGAATACTCTCCACTTGCTTGGATGAGTGCAGCTCCAACAACACTCAAGAAGCTCGACACCATCCAGGACAAAGCAGCCCGCTCAATTGGCACCCCATCCACCACCATAAACATTCACTCCCTCCACTACCAGCGCACCGTGGCTGCAGTGTGTACCATCTACAAGGTGCACTGCAGCAACTCGCCAAGGCTTCTTCGGCAGCACCTTCCAAACCCACGACCTTTTCCACCTAGAAGGACAAGGGCAGCAGGCGCATGGGAACACCACCATCTCCAAGTTCCCCTCCAAGTCACACACCATCCTGACTTAGAAGTATATCCTTCATCGTCGCTGGGTCAAAATCCTGGAACTCCCTACCCAACAGCACTGTGGGAGTACCTTCACCACACGGACTGCAGCGGTTTAAGAAGGTGGCTCACCACCACCTTCTCAAGGGCAACTGGGGATGGGCAATAAATGCTGGCCTTGCCAGCGACGCCCACATCCCATAAAGATGAATACATTTTTTTTAAATTCAAGGCCACTCACCCGTTCCCCGATGATTTCAAACGGACTATAGATAAAATAGTGAACAATCAAATAAAAATAAATCCCAGGAAAATTCTTTATTCTAATGGAGAAATTCGAATAATCCACCAGGAAAGAGATTGGAATCAGAACGCGAGATGCTGTCATGGGTTAGATAAAGAATAAAGCTCCCCCTACACTGTCCCATCAAACACTCCCAGGACAGGTACAGCATGGGTTAGATACAGAGTAAAGCCCCCTCTACACTGTCCCATCAAACACTCCCAGGGCAGGTACAGCACATGTTAGATACAGAGTAAAGCTCCCTCTATGCTGTCCCATCAAACACTCCCAGGGCAGGTACAGCATGGGTTAGATACAGTGTAAAGCCCCCTCTACACTGTCCCATCAAACACTCCCAGGGTAGGTACAGCACGGGTTAGATACAGAGTAAAGCTCCCTCTACACTGTCCCATCAAACACTCCCAGGGCAGGTACAGCACAGGTTAGATACAGAATAAAGCTTCCTCTACACTGTCCCATCAAACACTCCCAGGGCAGGTACAGCACGGGTTAGATACAGAGTAAAGCTCCAACTACACTGTCCCATCAAACACTCCCAGGGCCGGTACAACACGGGTTAGATACAGAGTAAAGCTCCCTCTACGCTGTCCCATCAAACACACCCAGGGCAGGTACAGCACGGGTTAGACACAGAGTAAAGCTCCCTCTACACTGTTCCATCAAACACTCCCAGGGCAGGTACAGCACGGGTTAGATATAGAGTAAAGCTCCCTCTGCATTGTCCCATCAAACACTCCCAGGGCATGTACAGCACAGGTTAGATACAGAGTAAAGCTCCCTCTACACTGTTATGTTCATTAATAACTAGACTTTCTTATTATGAACAGCTAGCTTCTAGCTAGTCATTTATTCAGTACACGTTCTCTAGGTACAACATCTGTAGAGATTCAGCATGTGTACTTCTGTGTGCAGGCAGCCATCTTGACTACTGCCTTGTGGGTAGCCTAGTGCATCATGGGTAGTGTAGTCTTAAACACATACAACTATATACACAGCAATACAGCTCTACGGCTCCATCTAGTGTACCACTCTAGAATGACATGTTATTGATCATTACATCCCCCTTTCTTTGAGGTTAAACAAAATCAATATCAATCAACTTACAAGAAACACGATAAAGAAGATATCAGTAACACTTTTGTTAGTGCTCTATAAACATAAACATTTTCACAACAGCCAATACATTTTCAATATAGTTTTTCTTTGTACTCAAAGATTAAGTCTATCAGGCTTCTTTACTTCACGTGTGGATCTTCTCAGCACAGGTAAGTCTGATGTGTTTTCATGAGATTGTTCTGGTGGTGAATGACAAGATTCAGTTGCGGCATTGTCATCAATCTGCTCTTGGATAGTTTCTTGTGTTTTCAGGAAGGAACGGCGGTTCCTCCTGAGAATCTGTCCTTCCTCAGTTCTAACAGTGTATGACCTTGGTCCTACTTCCTCAAGAACTGTAGCTTTCCTGTTCCATGCATCTGGATCCTCAATCCTGACAACATCATCCCTTGTCAATGGTTTTAGAGTTTTGGATGACTTGTCATAGTATGATTTCTGTTTCAGCTTTAACAGTTGAAGTCTCTGTCTCAGTTCCTTACTTTGCTGTTCTTTTGCACAGCAGGGCAGCATGGTGCGCAACTTGCGAGCCATTAGTAGTTCAGCAGGTGAAGAACCAGAGTCTAAAGGTGAGGCTCGGTAGCTCAGCAGGGCGAGATAAGGATCAGACTTGCTTTCTGTCGCTTTCTTCAATAGCTGCTTGAGAACTTGAACACCTTTCGCTGCCTTACCATTTGACTGAGCATACAAAGGACTGGATGTGATGTGCTGAAAGTCATAATGTGCTGCAAACTGTTGCCACTCCTTACAGTTGAAGCACGGACCATTGTCCCGAATGGCAATCCTGGGAATTCCATGTCTGGCGAAGATGGATTTCACATGCATTATGACACTGCTTGCTGTGGTGCTTGAGAGCAACGCCATCTCAGGATAGTTAGAATAGTAGTCAATCGCTATTGGATAGTCTTTACCATTCAAATGAAAGAGGTCCATACCAACCTTTTGCCATGGTGCTGTTGATATGTCAGCTACTATCATTGGTTCCTTTGCTTGTTTGTTTTGGTGTTTCTGACATGTCTCACATTTGCCTATCATGTTCTCAATGTCCTTATTTATGCCAGGCCAATAAACAGTGTCTCTTGATCTCCTTATGCATTTTTCAATTCTGAGGTGTCCTTCATGAATCCTTTTGAGCATGTCTTGACGTAGAGCCTGTGGAATTACTATTCTGTTCTGTTTCAGTAACAGTCCACTTGCGACACTCAATTCTGACTTTATGTGAAAATATTTTGGACAGGAACCTTTTGGCCAACCATGATGAATGTTCTCTATTACTGTTTGTAATACTGTATCTTTTACTGTTTCTTCTGCTATTTGCTTTGATTTTGTGTCTGACACGGGCAGCGCAGCAGTGACCATACTCACATGAACATCCACGTCTTCTTCAGTAGAGCTCACATGACTTATTGTGGGTGCTCGGGATAGTGCATCTGCTAACACTATGGGCTAGAAATTCACTTTGGCCCCGCCAGCTGGCTAGCGCCCAAAAGTTAGCGCTGCGCGCGGAGCCAGTTGCGCCCGTCAGAAATTCAGTTTTTGCGCCCCAAGTCGGAACCGGGCGCTATTCCAGGGTGTGCCCGCCCCCGCTTGGGCCGCTGAAACTGAATTTCAGCGCTGTAGGTGCCGCAGCGCCACCCGCTGCGGAGCGGCAGGCTGCGGTACTGCAGGCCTCCTCCTTCTCTTAAGGGGGAGGTGCCTGCAACTCGGAGATCGCCGCTCGCTAGTGCTGGCAAATGAGCCCGGCACCACGGAGAAGTGCCGGGCTCCCGGAAAGCAGCTGGCAATGCCGCGGGGGGGGGGTGGTGGAGGAGGCTGGGGAAAGAGGTGCGGGCAGGCGGCCGCCGAAACAGCGGCCGGCCACACCTCCGCCTTAAGTAGCACCACTAAGGCTGCAGCAAACATCGTTGTTTGCGGCCGCTGCGGAAGAGGCAGCCGCAACTAAATATGGGGGTCGGGCCGGTAGCGGGGCGGAACCGGGGCACTGCGCACACTGATGACGTCATCGGTGCCGGCGCAGTGCTACCGGCTACCGCCGCCATTACCGCAGCGCTGAATATCAGTGCAAACTCCTCTACTGGCGCAGAAGCCCTCTTTGGGCGGTAACTGGGTGCAAAGCCCACTGAATTTCTGGCCCTATGTGTTTGCCTGGTGTGTAGAGCAGTTCAAAGTCATATCTTTGCAGCTTCATCATGAGTCGTTGAATCCTTGGAGACATCTCATTCAGGTTCTTTTTTATGATGGCCACCAGTGGTCTGTGGTCTGTCTCAACTGTGAAGGTGGGAAGTCCATGTATGTAGCCATGAAACTTTTCTAGTCCAACTACCAAGCCTAGACATTCCTTTTCAATCTGGGCGTATCGACACTCAGTAGCAGTCATAGACTTGGAGGCATAGGCAACAGGCTTCCAATCTTCACCCTCTGCTTGTAGCAAGACCGTGCCTAGGCCATTTTTTGATGCATCCATTGACACTTTGATTCTCTTTGTTGGGTCAAAGAAGGTGAGTACAGGTGTGGTTGTCAGCACTGTTTTGAGGTTCATCCACTCTTGTTCATGTCTTTCTGTCCATGCGAACTCATTTCTTTTATGTAGCAGGTCTCGCAGACAGGCTGCCTTGGCTGACAAGTTAGGAATGAACTTTCCAATGAAGTTTATCATCCCCATGATGCGTAGCACTCCTTTTTTGTCAGTGGGTTGGGGCATGTTGAGTATGGCGTTTACTTTTTCCATATCTGGCTCTATTCCTTTACCAGATAGATTATCTCCTAGGAAAGTGACTTCCTGGACACCAAACTGACACTTGGCTTTGTTGAGCTTCAGTCCATTGCGGCGTATGCTCTGTAGCACATTAGTCAGTCTCTCATTGTGTTCTTTCAGTGTGGAGCCCCAGATGATGATGTCATCAACATAGACACGAACTCATTCCAGACCTTCAATTATGTGTTCCATCACTCTATGAAAGATTTCAGATGCAGATATTATCCCAAAAGGCATTCTGAGGAAACAATACCTGCCAAATGGTGTGTTGAAGGTACAGTATTTGGTGCTCTCTTCATCCAGTTTTAGTTGCCAAAATCCTTGTGAGGCATCGAGCTTTGTAAAGTATCTGGCACCTGACATTTCACTGGTGATTTCTTCTCGCTTGGGAATCTGGTAGTGTTCACGTTTTATGTTTGCATTTAAGTCCTTTGGATCCATGCATATTCTTAGATCATTGTTCTTTTTCTTTACGCATACCATGGAGTTAACCCAGTCTGTTGGCTCTTCGACTTTCCTGATGACTCCTAGTGTGGTCATTCTGTCCAGTTCTTTCTTGAGCCGGTCACGCAGGGGTGCTGGAACTCTTCGTGGAGCATGTACCACTGGCTGAGCATCCTCCTTTAGCTGGATCTTGTAAGTGAATAGTAGAACTCCAAATCCTTTGAACACATCCTGGAAATTACTCACGACAGAATCCACTGAGTCATCTGGTCTGCTTATGGCACAGTTTATACGGTAGACATCTTGACCAGTTCTAAGTCTTCACAAGCTTTGTCACCTAGTAGTGAATCAAGTCCTTCAGCCACAACAGAAAACATGAGATGATGCACTTTGTCTTTGACTGTCACTTTAAGTCTGCATACACCTAATCTATCTATTTTCTGTCCATTATAGTCCTTCAGTAGCACTGACTTTTTCTGTATTTTGGGCTTTTCTTCCATATTTTTAATGTCACTCATACTGATTAAGTTTGCTTTTGCCCCAGTGTCTAGTTTCAATGTAACTAATGCTCCATTTACCTGCAGTGGGATCATCCATTTGTCCTCTTTTACTGCATTAATTTTATGTTCAGCATTGTCCATATCTGAGGGCTGCACATTTTCTGTATCATTTTTGACATTGTCACATGACACCATTCGTACAAAAAATGTCTCACTTAAATCAGTGTCCTCAATCATATTGACTTGTTGCCCTTTCTTTGTTGTTACTTTTGACAGCATTGTTTGGCAAAGTGATTCTTTCCATGACATTTTGTGCATATTTTTTCAAATGCTGGGCATTGTTTTAACTGGTGTCTGTAACCACAGCGTTTACAATTAAAAATTCCTTCCTCCGATTGCTTTTCATTTCTGTTCTGCCCATGTTTCTTCCCTTTGTAGGACACAGCACCGACAACAGCACTTACTACAATCGCATCATTATTGATTTCACTGAAAGTCTTCGCATGCTTTTGAGCTAGCTCGCTGGCTTGGCATATTGTCACAGCATTTTCCAATGTTAACTCGGTTTCTCTCAACAGACGTTCCCTGACCTTTTTATCATGAATACCAAACACAATTTGGTCACGAATCATGGATGCTTTGAGCTCAGAGAAATTACATGTCTGTGCTTTCAGTTTCAGATCGGTCACAAAGCTATCAAAAGTCTCATTTTGCTGCTGTGTCCTTGAACGGAACACGTATCTTTCACAGAATCACAGAAACCCCACAGTGCAGATAGAGGCCATTTCGGCCCATCGAGCCTGCACCGACACATATCCCACCCGATCCCCGTAACCCCTACGCCAACACATATCCCAGCCTATCCCTGTAACCCCACGTATTTAATCCCCCTAACACTAAGGGTCAATTTATCATAGCCAATCAACCTAACCCGCACATCTTTGGACTGTGGGAGGAAACCGGAGCACCCGGAGAAAACCCACGCAAACACGGGGAGAATGTGCAAACTCCACACAGTCGCCCGAGGCTGGATTTGAACCCGGGTCTCTGGTGCTGTGAGGCAACAGTGCTAACCACTATGCCACCGTGCATAGGTCTCATTCTTTTTGGGAGAACAATGTGTATCAAATTTCTTTAGCACATCGTCTAAATTTTCTCTGTTCTCCTCTGGATTAAATACAAATGTATTAAATACCTCTATCGCCTGTGGGCCTGCAACCGTGAGCAGCAACGCTATTTTCCTTGCGTCTGGCTTCGTACCAAACCCGATGGCAGCAATGTAGAGTTCGAATTGTTGTTTGAAAGTCCGCCAATTATAGTCGACATTTCCCGTGAGATTCAAAAACTCCGGTGGCTTCAAATTCTCCATGTCGCATTTCACAACTTTGAGCAGATCTTCACCAATCCTGGTACCATGTTATGTTCATTAATAACTAGACTTTCTTATTATGAACAGCTAGCTTCTAGCTAGTCATTTATTCAGTACACGTTCTCTAGGTACAGCATCTGTAGAGATTCAGCATGTGTACTTCTGTGTGCAGGCAGCCATCTTGACTACTGCCTTGTGGGTAGCCTAGTGCATCGTGGGTAGTGTAGTCTTAAACACATACAACTATATACACAGCAATACAGCTCTACGGCTCCATCTAGTGTACCACTCTAAAATGACATGTTATTGATCATTACATACACTGATCCATCAAACACTCCCAGGGCAGGTACAGCACGGGTTAGATACAGAGTAAAGCTCCCTCTACACTGACCCATTAAATACTCCCAGGGCAAACAGCACGGGTTAGATACAAGAGTAAAGCTCCCTCTACACTGTCCCATCAAACACTCCCAGGGCAGGTCTCTATTCTCAGCTCCAAGAGATTGGGATCAATCAGATGACCAGCATCTACCAGTGAAGTGAAGGGGGTGGTGGATGGTCGTACTGCACAACAGTGCTCCGCTCCGGTTCATCAATTTAAACGCCCTGGCTCTGAAGAACAAGTGACTGGCCATCTTCCAGCAACTCCCACTGCTGCTGGCCATCTTCCAGCAGCTCCCACTGCTGCTGGCCATCTTCCAGCAGCTCCCACTGCTGCTGGCCATCTTCCAGCAGCTCCCACTGCTGCTGGCCATCTTCCAGCAGCTCCCACTGCTGCTGGCCATCTTCCAGCAGCTCCCACTGCTGCTGGCCATGTCCAGGCTGTCATTCTGGGCGGTGACATCAACTGCATCATCGGCGCGACCGGGCAATCTGGCACAGCTGACAGCAAACTGGACACCACATCATCAACTCTGCAGATAGAGCATTGTGTCGATACACCTGGTCGAGACCAGACGGGTCTGCCTGTTCCAGGATAGACTTCCTGTTTGTGTTCTAAACATTCACGGTCAGATCCACCAATGTCAGGCCACTGACCACTGCTTCCTACTGGCCGAATCTCACCTACAGGAAGACCAGAAGTTTCATAGGGAGATAGGGAAGCTGAACATGAAACTATTGACCCTTGAACACATTGAGGGGCTCAGAAGGGATTATGAGGTTGGAGAAGCGGGAACTCTTTGATTCCCTAGCACACTGGTGGGGAGCGATCACCAGCGAGCAGCGTTTCTATCTCCTCTTCAGGGGTGTGGGTTTCATTCGAGGAGGTCATTTCAATCCACAGCTCAGTGAGCCAATCACCAGGACCCAGAGGTGAGGATAGGGTCATAGGATAATCTTTGCTCCCCTGTCTTCTCTGGAAAGTCAGTCTGGGCCAATGAGACACCAGAGGGATCTCGCTATCTGGTCTATCAGAGAGAGACTCCAGGGTGAGATATGAGCACAATTGACCTGTAACAGAGGAAGGAAGGGGTCAGCCAGTCTGGGGATGGTTAGTTTACATGGGTGCTGCTTAGAAAGTGGCAAAGTTTTCTATTTTATGTTATGAGGAAGGAGAGGAAATAGATGAATCCCACTGGAAAACTGTAATAAATTCATATATTTCATGTAGAATAAATCGATTTGTTGGCTTTTGATTGGCTCATCTCACTAGACACAAGATCACACAAGATAGCACATATGGGATTGCAGCGTCCAGTCCACAGACTGGGGGTCTGTTTTACAGTCTGTGGGTCGCCCTATCATTTAATTAGATATTGAGCAGTAAACATGTGCTCCACATCATAAGGGATATGAGGTCTGCTTATGGGAGAGTGGGAGGGAGGAGGTAGAACATACATAAGAACGCAAGAAATAGGAGCAGGATTAGGTCATTCGGCCCCTCGAGCCTGCTCCGCCATTCAATAAGATCATGGCTGATCTGATCTTGGCCTCAACTCCACTTCCCTGCCCGCTCCCCATAACCCTTGACTCCCTTATCGTTCAAAAATCTGTCTATCTCCACCTTAAATATATTCAATGACTCCGCCTCCACAGCTCTCTGGGGAAGAGAATTCCAAAGATTCACGACCCTCTGAGAAGAAATTCCTCCTCATCTCCATTTCAAATGGGTGCCCCCTTATTCTGAAACTATGCCCCCTAGTTCTAGATACCCCCATGAGGGGAAACATCCTCTCAGCATCTACCCTGTCAAGCCTCCTCAGAATCTTTTATGTTTCAATAAGATCACCTCTCATTCTTCTAAACTCCAATGAGTATAGGCCCAACCTGCTCAACCTTTCCTCATAAGACAACCCCTTCATCTCCGGAATCAACCTCGTGAATCGTCTCTGAACTGCCTCCAATGCAAGTATATCCTTCCTTAAATAAGGAGACCAAAACTGTACGCAGTACTCCAGGCGTGGTCTCACCAATACCCTGTACAGTTGTCACAGGACTTCCCTACTTTTATATTCCATTCCCTTTGCAATAAAGGCCAACACTCCATTTGCCTTCCTAATTACTTGCTGTACCTGCATGCTAACTTGTTGTGATTCATGTACAAGGACCCCCAGATCCCTCTGTATCTCAGCATTTTGTAATCTCTCCCCAATTAAATACTAATTTGCTTTTTTATTTTTCCTACTAAAGTGGATAACCTCGCATTTTCCCACATTATACTCCATCTGCCGGATTCCTGCCCACTCACTTAGCCTATCTATATCCCTTTGGAGATTCTTTGCATCAGCCACACAATTTGCTTTCCCACCTATCTTTGTATCATCAGCAAATGTGGCTACAGCACACTCGGTCCTTCATCCAAATCATTGAAATAGATTGTAAATAGTTGAGGCCCCAGCACTGATCTCTGCAGCACCCCACTAGTTACAGTTTGCCAACCAGTTGATGACCCATTTATCCCGACTCTCTGTTTTCTGTTAGTTAGCCAATCCTCTATCCATGCTAATATATTACTCCCAAACCCCGTGAGCTCTTATCTTGTGTAGTAACCTTTTATGTGGTACCTTATCGAATGCCTTCTGGAAATCCAAATACACGACATCTACTGGTTCCCCTTTATCCACCCTGCTCGTTACATCGTCAAAGAACGCCAGCAAATTTGTCAAACATGATTTCCCTTTCATAAAACCATGCTGACTCTGCTTGATTATATTATGATTTTCTAAATGTCCTGCTACCACTTCCTTAATGATGGACTCCTGCATTTTCCCAATGACAGATGTTAGGCTAACTGGTCGATAGTTGCCTGCTTTCTGTCTCCCTCCTTTCTTAAATAGGGGCGTTACATTTGCAGTTTTCCAGTCCCCTGGGACCTCGCCAGAATCCAGGGAATTTTGGTAGATTACAACCAATACATCCACTATCTCTGCAGCCACCTCTTTTAAGACTCTAGGATGCAGGCCATCGGGTCCAGGGGACTTGTCCACCTTTAGTCCCATTAGTTTGCCTCATACTTTCTCTCTAGTGATAGTGATTGTTTTAAGTTCCCCCCCCCCACCCCAATAGCCCCTTGATTATCCAGTATTGGGATGTTTTTAGTGTCTTCTACTGTGAAGACCGATACAAAATATTTGTTCAAAGTCTCTGCCATTTCCCTGTTTCCCATTATTAATTCCCCAGGCTCTAGGGGACCAATGTTTACTTTAGCTACTCTCTTCCTTTTTATATACCTGTAGAAGCTCTTGCTGTCTGTTTTTATATTTCTTGCTAGCTTACTCTCATCAGCTACCTTCTCTCTCTTTATTATTTTTTTAGTCATCCTTTGCTGGTTTTTAAAAATTTCCCAATCCTCTGGCCTTTCACTATTCTTCGCAACATTGTATGCTTTTGTTTTCAATTTGATACCATCCTTTACTTCCTTAGTTAGCCACGGATGGTTCATCCTTTTCTTAGAGTGTTTCTTTCTCTCTGGAATATATCTTTGCTGAGAGTTATGAAATATCTCCTTAAATGTTTGTCACTGCTTTTCTACAGTCTTACCCTGTAATATATTTCCCCAGTCCACTTTAACCAAGTCTGCCTTCATACCTTTGTAATTACCTTAGTTTAAGTTCAGGACATTAGTTTGAGACCTAGCTTTCTCACCCTCAAACTGAATCTGAAATTCTACCATGCTATGATCACTCTTCCCAAGAGGATCCTTCACTTCGAGATCATTAATTAATCCAGCCTCGTTACACATTACCAGATCTAAAATAGTCTTCTCCCTGGTTGGTTCCACAATGTATTGCTCCAAGAAACCATCCCTTATACAAGGTGCTTAATCTTACTTGCCCACCCGGTATCGATTAACTAAAGAGTTCTGCCACTGGACTCGTTTTATTAACCTACTTAAACATAAATGTTACTATCAATGACAAGCAATGCACTAAGACATAAATGTAACATACACGGGTATAGGCAGTACAACCCCAATACTTGTGCCCAGGTCGCAGAGGTGATCGATCCTCCTCCTATCAATGGCACGGCATCACGAATCACGCTGAGAGCTCTGCCTGACTGGGGCTTGACTTTCCTTATATTGGGTTTCCCTGCCCATCTTGCACAATTATTCATCCCTTGCGCCCACCTGCAGCACCACTCTATGCTGCAGAGAATGTTGGCCTCATTCTTCTCTTATCTCGGACCTGCTATATATTGGGACTGAAGCTAAGATGATCTCACCCACCAGGACAAGGGATGCTTACAATCCCAAGGCCTTCACAAGATGTTTAACTTACTGAGCAGACCTTGAAGCCGATCAGATGCTTTTCCCCGTTAAGTCGCTGTAGATGCAGCTTTCCAGCTGTTGGGCTGGTACTTTTTAGTCACCAACACCCCCATGAGCCTTTGCTATCCAACTTGGCCTATTTCCCAAAGCGTGCTGGATAAAGGAACTGGGTTCCTTTCTCACAATTCCCACTTAGATGGTTTCTGTGCTCTCGCACTAACCCACTTGCTACAACCTTCTTATTCCTTTTCATATCTTTGTCTCATTTTAACCTGGTTAACGTCCATTGTTGTTTCGAACATGATCAACTTCCATCTGAAGGCATTGAGGAACCTTTCATTACAACGTAAGGACTGAACAAATTCTCCAGCTCTCCTTTAATCATTATCCACATTTTGGATTTTTTTGTTAAGTATTTTTCTCCCTAACCCCCAATTATCCCAGTTTCATTGTTAACTCAAAGGAACCCAACCTGAGTTTTGGAAATCTAAATTCTATGTGGGACTTGTACAAGTCGGACGGGTTGCACCTGAACCAGAGCGGGACAAATATCCTTGCGGGGAGGTTTGCTAGCACTGTTGGGGGGGGTTTAAACTAACTTGGCAGGGGGATGGGATACAGAGGGGAGCTGAAATAGGGGGGGATGTGCTGCCAATTATAGAGAAAAAAACAAGTCAGCTTGGTAGACAGGGCAAATATATAAGGGCAAGGCTGGATGGCATCTATTTTAATGCAAGGAGTCTTGTGAATAAGGTGGATGAACTGAAGGTGTTGATAAACACATGGGAGTATGATATTGTTGCTATCACGGAGACATGGTTGAGGGAAGGGCAAGACTGGCAGCTCAATATTCCGGGGTACAGAATCTTCAGGCGAGACAGAGGGGGAGGTATAAGAGGAGGGGGTGTCGCAATATTAATTAAGGAGTCAATTACTGCAGTAAGGAGGGATGATATATTAGCAGGGTCCTCTAATGAGGCCATATGGGTGGAGCTTAAAAACAAAAAGGGGGCAAGCACTTTGCTGGGAGTGTACTATAGGCCTCCAAACAGTCAGGGGGAGATAGAGGAACAGATATGTAGGCAAATCTCAGAGAAATGTGCAAATAATAGGGTAATAATAATGGGGGATTTCAACTTCCCCAATATTAACTGGGATAGTCAGAGTGTGAAAGGCTCAGAGGGTGTAGAATTCTTAAAGTGCATCCAGGAGAGCTTTTTGAGCCAGCATGTAGAAAGTCCTACAAGAGAGGGGGCGGTACTGGACCTAATTCTAGGGAATGTGGCCGGCCAAGTGGAAAAAGTGCTAGTAGGTGAGCACTTTGGTGATAGTGACCATAATATGGTAAGATTTAAGGTGGCCATGGAAAAGGACAGGGATGGGCCGGAAATAAAGGTTCTAAATTGGGGGAAGGCCGATTTTAATAGGATAAGGCAGGATCTGGCCAAAATGGACTGGGATCAGCTACTTGTAGGAAAATCCGCATCGGAGCAATGGGAGGCTTTCAGAAGGGAGATTGAGATCATACAATGGCAACATGTTCCCGTAAAGGTCAAGGGTGGTTCCAAAAACCACAGGGAACCTTGGATGTCAGGGGATATACGAGAATGGATTAGGAAAAAAAGGAGGGCTTTTGGTAGATACAAAAGGCTAAAGACGGAGGAAGCCCTAGAGGAGTACAAAAAGTGCAGGGGGATACTTAAAAAAGAAATTAGGAGATCAAGGAGGGGCCATGAAATAACACTGGCAAGCAAAATAAAGGAAAATCCGAAGATGTTTTATAAGTATATTAAGGGTAAGAGGATAACTAGGGAAAAAATAGGGCCCATTAGGGACAAAAGTGGCAATCTGTGTGTGGAGCCGGAAGATGTAGGAGGGGTTCTAAATGAATTTTTTGCATCTGTTTTCACTATGGAGAAGGACGATGTAGACATAGAAATAGGGCGGGGGGACTGTGATATGCTCGAACATATTAACATCGAGAGGGAGGAGGTATTGGCGGTTTTAGCTGGCCTAAAAATGGATAAATCCCCAGGCCCGGATGAAATGTATCCCAGGCTGCTGTGTGAGGCAAAGGAGGAGATTGCGGGGGCTCTAACACATATATTCAGGACCTCTCTGGCCACAGGGGATGTGCCAGAGGACTGGAGAACCGCTAATGTAGTACCATTATTCAAGAAGGGTAGTAGGGAAAAACCGGGGAACTACAGGCCAGTGAGCCTAACATCAGTGGTAGGAAAATTATTGGAAAAAATCCTGAGGGACAAAATTTGTCTCCACTTGGAGAGGCAAGGATTAATCAGGGATAGTCAACATGGCTTTGTCAAGGGAAGATCATGTCTGACTAATTTGATTGAATTTTTTGAGGGGGTGACTAGGTGTGTGGATGAGGGTAACGCAGTGGATGTGGTATACATGGATTTCAGTAAGGCCTTCGATAAAGTCCCGCACAGGAGACTGGTCAAGAAGGTAAGAGCCCATGGAATCCAGGGTGCCTTGGCACATTGGATACAAAACTGGCTTAGTGGCAGAAGGCAGAGGGTGATGGTCGAAGGTTGTTTTTGTGACTGGAAGCCTGTGGCCAGTGGGGTACCACAGGGATCGGTGCTGGGTCCCTTGCTGTTTGTGGTCTACATTAATGACTTGGATATGAATGTAAAGGGTATGATCAGTAAGTTCGCGGATGATACAAAAATTGGTAGGGTGGTAAATAGCGAGGAGGGTAGCCTCAGTCTGCAGGACGATATAGATGGGTTGGTCAGATGGGCGGAACAGTGGCAAATGGAATTTAACCCGGAAAAGTGCGAGGTGATGCACTTTGGGGGGACTAACAAGGCAAAGGAATACACAATGAATGGGAAGACCCTAGGCAAGACGGAGGGTCAGAGGGATCTGGGTGTGCAAGTACACAGATCCCTGAAGGCGGCGGAACAGGTGGATAAGGTGGTAAAAAAGGCATATGGGATACTTGCCTTTATTAGCCGAGGCATTGAATATAAGAGCAAGGAGGTTATGATGGAGCTGTATAAAACACTGGTTAGGCCACAGCTGGAATATTGTGTGCAGTTCTGGTCGCCACACTACAGGAAGGATGTGATCGCGTTAGAGAGGGTGCAGAGGAGGTTCACCAGGATGTTACCAGGGCTGGAGCGCTTCAGCTATGAAGAGAGACTGGGCAGGTTGGGTTTGTTTTCCTTGGAGCTGAGGAGGCTGAGGGGGGACATGATTGAGGTGTACAAAATTATGAGGGGCATAGATAGGATGGATGCTGAGGAGCTTTTTCCCTTAGTAGAGGGGTCAATAACTAGGGGGCATAGATTCAAGGTAAAGGGCGGGAGGTTTAGAGGGGATTTGAGAAAGAACTTTTTCACCCAGAGGGTGGTTGGAGTCTGGAACTCTCTGCCTGAAAGGGTTGTGGAGGCAGAAACCCTCACAACATTTAAGAAGCATTTGGATGTGCACTTGAAATGCCATAGCATACAAGGCTACGGGCCAAATGCTGGAATATGGGATTAGATTAGACAGGGCTTGATGGCCGGCGCGGACACGATGGGCCGAAGGGCCTCTATCCGTGCTGTATTACTCTATGACTCTATGACTCTATGTCACTTTTTACTTCAATTTTAATCCCCCTGACAGGTACCAGTGTGTTTAACTCTATCCACACTTGGATTAATTAAGGAAAACTAGCGCGGATTTGTTAACGGCTGATGCGCTATCAATTACTCATAAAAGACTGAGAGTTAGAAAAGTAACCAAAGGCTTTTATTAACAACAGAATGGTGGTCTGCCTCGCGTGGTCGACCGGTCCATGATACTAAGGGCTGGGGAGCAGTCACCTTTATACTAGGACCTGTGGGAGGAGTCAGCCGAGGCATGTCCAGGCATGTACACAGTGGAATACAAACAGGACAAACAGGAATACAAACAGTGGTTTACCACATTCACCCCTTGTTTAAAATTGAGTCCGGCGGGGTGAAGTGTATTAAAAGTTAGTGTATTGGAGTCTCTCCGGAGGTCTTGTCTGCCGCTGTGATCTGCGTGGTGACGGCAGGGGTAGTGAAGTTTCCGGCGTCGAGTCCAGCGTAGGCTGTGGCACAGGCGTGTCGTCCTCGTAGATGTCGAGCGGGTCGCGGGGCCCAGGCCTGCCGTCTGCTGGGGCTGGATATCGGATCGTGGGGGGGGGTGGTAGTGGGTAGTGGGTTACTGCGGCCCCCGAGGGTGCAAGGTCTCTTATGGAGACTGTGTCCTCCCGCCCGTCCGGGTATGCGATGTAAGCATACTGGGGGTTGGCGTGGAGGAGGTCGACCCTCTCGACCAGGGGGTCCGTTTTATGGGTCCTCACGTGTCTTCTCAGTAGGACCGGCCCTGGGGACGTCAGCCATGGTGGTAGCGATGTCCCCGATGTGGACTTCCTTGGGAAGACAAACATTTTCTCATGAGGGGTGGCGTTAGTGGCAGTGCAGAGCAGTGACCGAATAGAGTGGAGCGCATCGGGGAGCACATCCTGCCAGCGGGAGGTTGGAAGGCCCCTAGACTTTAAGGCTAGCAGGACGGCCTTCCAAACTGTCGCATTTTCTCTTTCCACCTGTCCGTTCCCCCGGGGGTTGTAACTGGTGGTCCTGCTTGTGGCAATACCACTAGTTAGCAGGTACTGACGGAGTTCGTCGCTCATAAACGATGAGCCCCGGTCGCTATGGATATAGCTGGGGAAGCCGAACAGGGTGAAGAGGTTGTTCAGACATTTAATGACCGTGGCACTGGTCATGTCCGGGCAGGGGAAGGCGAACGGGAAACGGGAGTACTCATCAATAATATTGAGGAAGTACACATTGCGGTCGGAGGAGGGGAGAGGCCCTTTAAAATCGACGCTCAGGCGCTCGAAGGGGCGAGTGGCTTTTATCAGGTGGGCCCTGTCTGGTCTATAAAAGTGCGGTTTGCACTCAGCGCAGACTTGGCAGTTCCTGGTCATGGTCCTGACCTCCTCAATAGAGTAAGGCAGGTTGCGGGCCTTGATGAAGTGGAAGAACCTGGTGACCCCCGGGTGGCAGAGGTCATTGTGGAGGGCCCGCAGTCTATCGATCTGCGCGCTGGCGCAGGTGCCACGCGATAGCGCATCCGGGGGTTCATTTAGCTTCCCGGGACGGTGCAAGATCTTGTAGTTGTAGGTGGAAAGTTCGATTCTCCACCTCAAGATCTTGTCATTTTTGATTTTGCCCCTCTGCTTGTTGTTAAACATAAAAGCAACTGAACGCTGGTCAGTGAGCAGGGTAAATCGTTTTCCGGCCAGGTAGTGCCTCCAATGACGCACAGCCTCCACAATCGCCTGGGCCTCCTTCTCAACAGCGGAGTGTCTGGTCTCCGGGCCTTGGAGGGTTCGTGAAAAGAAGGCCACGGGTCTCCCCGCCTGATTGAGGGTAGCGGCCAGGGCAAAGTCAGACGCGTCGCTTTCCACCTGGAAGGGGATGGATTCGTCCACTGCGTGCATGGTGGCTTTGGCAATGTCCTCCTTGATACGGTGGAAGGCTAAGCGGGCCTCTGCCGTCAAGGGAAAAGAGGTGGACTTGATCAGCGGACGGGCCTTGTCCGCATAGTAGGGGACCCACTGGGCGTAATAGGAGAAAAACCCTAGGCACCTCTTCAGGGCCTTGAGGCAGTGGGGCAGTGGAAGTTCCATAAGGGGACGCATCCGGTCGGGGTCGGGGCCGATGACTCCGTGTTCCACAACACAGCCAAGGATGGCGAGGCGGTTTGTGCGGAATATGCACTTCTCCTTGTTATATGTCAGGTTTAGGAGTTGGGCGGTGCGGAGGAATTTTTCGAGGTTTGCGTCATGGTCCTGCAAGTCACGGCCGCAGATGGTCACATTGTCCAGATATGGGAAAGTGGCCTGCAACGCATTTTGATCTACCATCCGGTCCATCTCCCTTTGGAAGACGGAGACCCCGTTGGTGACGCCAAAGGGAACCCTAAGGAAGTGATAGAGGCGGCCGTTTGCCTCAAAGGCAGTGTACTGGCGGTCCTCAGGGCGGATGGGGAGCTGGTGGTACGCTGATTTCAGGTCAATGGTCGAGAAGACGCGGTACTGCGTGATCTGGTTGACCATATCAGCTATACGGGGGAGTGGGTAGGCGTCCAGCAGGGTGTAGCGATTTATTGTCTGGCTGTAGTCGATGACCAGGCGCTGCTTCTCGCCGGTCTTAACGACCACAACCTGGGCTCGCCAGGGGCTGGTGCTGCCCTCAATAATCCCTTCTTTCAGGAGCCGCTCCACTTCGGTTTTAATGAAAACCCTGTCCCCGGCACTGTATCGCCTGCTCTTTGTGGCGATGGGCTTACAGTCGGGGGTGAGGTTAGCAAACAGTTGGGGGGGGGTGACTCTGAGTGTGGAGAGGTTGCACCTGGTGCGCGGCGGGCAGTTTGGAAGCTGCTGGCTGCGGACTGTGAGTGGGGGTAGGGGTCCACCGTACGCCATCGTAACACTTTTAAGGTGGCACTGAAAATCTAACCCCAGCAGGACGGCAGCGCAGAGGTCAGGCAGGACCAGAAGTTTAAAATGATCGTACACGGTCCCGTCTACTACGAGTGTCACCACGCAGTAGCCGCCGATGTCCGCCGACTGGGACTCGGAGGCCATAGAAATCCGCTGTTGCGCAGGCAGGACTGGGAGAGAGCAACGCCGCACCGTGTCGGGGTGGATGAAGCTCTCCGTGCTCCCAGAG
Source organism: Somniosus microcephalus (assembly GCF_052327205.1). Taxonomy (NCBI): domain Eukaryota; kingdom Metazoa; phylum Chordata; class Chondrichthyes; order Squaliformes; family Somniosidae; genus Somniosus; species Somniosus microcephalus. Next base: position 63,121,301 of record NC_141010.1, on the reverse strand, counting down.
TCAAAAAGGCAGATTGTATCGTGACCATTTACCTTAATGTCCATTGTGGAACTGGCCAGTTGGTGCGGTCTCGCTTGGTCCAGTGTAACGGATGCCAGCGTAGGGGTCGGTGTGTCGCTGCGGGTATCAGATGAGGCGGTGTCGGGGGCCTGCTGCGTCCCGGCTGTCGTCCAAGATGGCGGCGTCCATGATCCCCATGTGGCTGGAGACGTCCAAAATGGCTGCTGTACCGGTGATTCGCACATGGCCGGGGAGGTCCAAGATGGCGGCCCGCATGGCCCACACGCGGCGCTGCTGGGGTTCGGGGTGGCTTTGGCCCTGCAGACGCTAGCGTAGTGTCCCTTCTTCCCGCAGCCCGAGCAGATCGCGTTTTTCGCCGGGCAGCGCGCTCTGGGGTGTTTTGCCTGGCCACAGAAGTAGCATTTCTGGCCTTGGGACACTGCTGCGGTAGTTGGGCCGTTGTTGGGGTGTGGCTGGGGTGGCACGGCGCTATGAGGCGGTCCTACCGTGTCCCAGGCTGTCATTCCCCGCGGCGTCCACGGTGCAGAGGAGTAGGCATCCATGCCCTGGTAGGCTGCATCCAACGATAGTGCGAGTTCAGAGGCCTTGTTGAGGTCGAGGTTACTCTGCTCCAACAGTCGCTGTCGGGTGTAATTGGATCTGTGGCCCGCTACAAAAGCATCCCGGATAAGTTCCTCTGTGTACACGGCGGCCTTTACATCCTTACAACCACAGGCCCGGCCAAGCACAGACAGTGCCTGAAGGTATTCCACGGTCGATTCCCCAGGTTGTTGTTTACGACTCCCCAGGAGGTGCCTGGCGTACACTTCGTTCACTGGGCGCGTGTACTGGTCCTTGAGGAGCTTGATAGCGTCCACGTACGAGGTCGCGTCTTGGATGACCGAGTACACTCGGTGGTTCACTTTGGAGGTCAGGACATCCAGTTTGTCCTCGTCCGATTTGATTGCTTCGGAGGCGGTCAGGAATTTTTCGAAACACTTAAGCCAGTGAGTAAACTTGGTGGATGAGTCCGCCTCCCGATGATCTAAGTCCAGGCATGCTGGTGTGAGGATCTTCTCCATTATAAAAATGTTGTTAATAAAATTGATGCGCTATCAATTACTCATAAAAGACTGAGAGTTAGAAGAGTAACCAAAGGCTTTTATTAACAACAGAATGGAGGTCTGCCTCGCGTGGTCGACCGGTCCATGATACTAAGGGCTGGGGAGCAGTCACCTTTATACTAGGACCTGTGGGAGGAGTCAGCCGAGGCATGTCCAGGCATGTACACAGTGGAATACAAACAGGACAAACAGGAATACAAACAGTGGTTTACCACAACGGCAAATTGTGTTTAACTGACTTGATTGAGTTTTTTGATGTGATAACAGAGAGGGTTGATGAGGGCAATGTGGTTGACGTGGTGTACATGGATTTCCAAAAGGCGTTTGATGAAGTGCCACATCATAGGCTCGCCAGCAAAGTTGAAGCCCATGGAATAAAAGGGACAGTGGCAGCATGGATACGAAATTGGCTAAGTGACAGGAAACAGAGCGTAATGGTGAGCGGTTGTTTTTCGGACTGGAGGAAGGTACAGTGGGGTTCCGCAGGGGTCGGTACTAGGACCACTGCTTTTCGTGATATATATTAATGACTTGGACTTGGGTGTACAGGGCACAATTTCAAAATTTGCAGTTGACACAAGACTTGGAAGTATAGTGAACAGTGAGGAGGGGAGTGATAGACTTCAGGAAGACATAAACAGACTGGTGGAATGGGCAGACACATGGCAGATGAAATTTAATGCAGAAAAGTGCAAAGTGATACATTTTGGTAGGAAGAATGAAGAGAGGCAATATAAACTAAAGGGTACAATCCTAAAGGGGGTGCATGAACAGAGAAACCTGGGGGTATATGAGCACAAATCATTGAAGGTGGCAGGGCAGATTGAGAAAGCAGTTAAAAAAGCATATGTGATCCTGAGCTTTATAAATAGAGGTATAGAGTACAAAAGCAAGGAAGTTATGATGAACCTGTATAAAACACTGGTTCGGCCTCAACTGGAGTATTGTGTCCAATTCTGGGCACCACACTTTAGGAAGGATGTGAAGGCCTTAGAGAGGGTGCAGAAAAGATTTACAAGAATGGTTCCAGGGATGAGGGACTCCAGTTATGTGGCTAGACTGGAGAAGCTGGGGTTGTTCTCCTTAGAGCAGAGAAGTTTGATAGGAGATTGGCTAGAGGTGTTCAAAATCATGAAGGGTCTAGACAGAGTAGATAGAGAGAAACTGTTCCCATTGGCGGAAGGGTCGAGAACCAGAGGACACAGATTTAAGGTGATTGGCAGAAGAACCAAAGGTGAAATGAGGAAAACTTTTTTACGCAGCGGGTGGTTATGATCTGGAATGCACTGCCTGAAAGGGTGGTGGAGGCAGATTCAATCATGGCTTTCAAAAGGGAATTGGATAAGTACCTGAAGGAAAAAAATTTGCAGGCTACGGGGAAAGGGCGGGGGAGTGGGACTCGCTGAAGTGCTCTGCAGAGAGCCGGCACGGGCTCGACGGGCCGAATGGCCTCCTTCTGTGCTGTAACCATTCTATGATTCTACTTAACCAAACTACTTGGACCTTTTACTTCCCAAAATAACCGATACATTATGCCTGTGTCCATTTTATCATTTCAAAATTATCCCAAATACAAAGAGCAATATTGCTGGACTGACAGGACATGTCAATGTTCAATTTTATTTCCCCCAAAAACTTCCTTCCTTGAAACACAGCACTGGAAGGAACCACCTCGACTGCAGTATCTCCCTCCAGCCCCCTCCACCTCCGGAGCACTTCCTCTCAGAAGCCGAGCCTTTGAAAGGCAGAGCGTTGTCCACATCGTCGCCACACTCTGACATTTGATGTCTGCCGATGCGGAGAAGCTCTTCAATTCTTAACACTACTGGACCTCCGCCTGCACCAGCCGGTGTCCGGTAAAGGTCGCCCCGTAACTCTGGACCTCCGCCTGCACCAGCCGGTGCCCGGTAAAGGTCGCTCCGTAACTCTGGACCTCCGCCTGCACCAGCCGGTGCCCGGTAAAGGTCGCTCCGTAACTCTGGACCTCCGCCTGCACCAGCCGGTGTCCGGTAAAGGTCGCCCCATAACTCTGGACCTCCGCCTGCACCAGCCGGTGTCCGGTAAAGGTCGCCCCGTAACTCTGGACCTCCGCCTGCACCAGCCGGTGTCCGGTAAAGGTCGCCCCGTAACTCTGGACCTCCGCCTGCACCAGCCGGTGTCCGGTAAAGGTCGCCCCGTAACTCTGGACCTCCGCCTGCACCAGCCGGTGTCCGGTAAAGGTCGCCCCATAACTCTGGACCTCCGCCTGCACCAGCCGGTGTCCGGTAAAGGTCGCCCCGTAACTCTGGACCTCCGCCTGCACCAGCCGGTGTCCGGTAAAGGTCGCTCCGTAACTCTGGACCTCCGCCTGCACCAGCCGGTGTCCGGTAAAGGTCGCTCCGTAACTCTGGACCTCCGCCTGCACCAGCCGGTGTCCGGTAAAGGTCGCCCCATAACTCTGGACCTCCGCCTGCACCAGCCGGTGTCCGGTAAAGGTCGCCCCGTAACTCTGGACCTCCGCCTGCACCAGCCGGTGTCCGGTAAAGGTCGCCCCGTAACTCTGGACCTCCGCCTGCACCAGCCGGTGTCCGGTAAAGGTCGCCCCATAACTCTGTGAAGACACTTTAATATCCAAGATCTACTCTTGGAAATCCTGCACCGTCAACACTCAGGCGGTCCCGAAAACCATGGTCCGCTGTTTAACAGGAAAGAAAAACAGAAAATCAATTGTGGCTCTTCTTGAGAACCCAAGGGGTTAATTTATCAATTCATGGTTTCCTCTGTCACCGTGGGGAAATATCAAATTAAGAAACTTAAAATTTAATACTGTAGGGCCCAATATATGTTTACATTCAACAATATAAAAGTTGTCACTTGGTGAATTAAAAACAGCTGTCAGCGGAAGGGGTTAACTTTGCATGTTTATGAGTAAATGTTGTTAGATGCACGAACTTGCATCACTGCGTAAATTTAAAAAAACTTTGCCAAATGAAAAAGAATCAAACTCCATTTTACTTTTCTTTTCAAAGTCTTTGTACCTTTAAAACTTGCACAAAGATATAAATACAATTAAATTCTGGATTAATTCGAAACACATTCTTAGCAGGGAAAGCTGCATTTTTCAGATTAAACTCCAATTGTTCTTAAAGTATTTAGCATTTATAACAGAGGCGTCCAACATTTTACTGACAGTCAATCACACGATCAAAGGCTGCTGCCGGCACAGCCCAGAGTATTAAACACGCAAAATCACCTCAAATGGCCAAATGTTTACAGGCATCAATCCACATCAGTTACACTCAACATTAACTCCTGATCCACTATTTAAGAAGCATTTATGAAATTCTAAACATGCCAGTTGTTTATGTGTGATGGCCTCATGGCTGGAATTAGAGACCTCGACATAATTTAAAATAATCTGAACTTCACTGCGGCCACAATAAGAAGCTGCTTTCAACAATTTAACAGACGAGTTAACCTCAATAATGCCCATTTAATTCAGACCAATATCTTAAACTAATCCCAATACAGAACAGATAAAATTATCAAAATAGCACGTGCTTACAAAAACCCAGGAAATGGCATTGTAGGAACGGAGGTTCCTAACGAAAAGACTGAGTTTGACTCAGGCAATCAAAACAACAAACTTTAATGGAACAAAACAGGTTTTAACTAGAAACTGCTGGAATACATCGAATACAGGTCTGCTTTCTCTGAAGGCTCCACGAGGACTGCTCCTCTGGTCCGAAGGCTGACGTCATGACGTCATCACGTTCTTCCCGCCATTGGGGAATCACGTGACGAACGGCATGATGTCATCACGTTGAAACCGCGCTGTAAAGGTAACTAGACATTGTACAGTCAAACAGTGTAATTAAAGGTACATACACAGGCTGTAACTACATTGCTGTTAAAGGAATTATGTACAACCGCTCTGAGTCCTTTGGTGGCTCCGCCACATGCGCCCCCCCAGAATTGTCTTTAACAGAAAAAGTGAGACAAGGAGGAGGTCTGACAAGTCTGTCTGGTCGACTTCGATAACCTGGCAGTGGAAGTTGATGACCGGTGGTCGAGCTGGCAGGCTACTGTGGCTGAGCTGCTGCGGCGGGTGTAGTCGAACTGGCAGACGGCTGTGGTTGAAACGGCACGGCGGCTGCGGGCGGACGGCCACGTTTCGGTGGCTGAGTGATGACGACTGGGCTATCCAAGTCCAGATGAGCCGGCTTCAAGCGGTCCACCGAAATGTGATCCGGCTTCCCTCCGACGTCGACCGCAAAGGACTTGTCTCCTGGTTCGATGACACGGAAGGGACCAGTGTAAGGAGGCTTGAGTGGGTCCCGGTGAGCGTCATGACGGATGAAGACGTACTCGGCGCTCTTCAGCTCAGCTGGCATGTGGGAGCTCTGTAGGCTGTGGTTGGAGGTAGGCACCGGGACGAAACACTTGGCCGCTTCCTGGTGGCTGACGAGCTGCTGGGAGGCGGACCATGGCTCCGTGGGAGAAGGGAGGAAATCACCAGGAACTCGGAGTGGCTGGCCATAAACAAGCTCTGCTGAAGAAGATTGCAGGTCGTCCTTGGGCGCCGTGCGAAGACCCAACAGGACCCAAGGGAGCCTGTCCACCCATCCCGCACCTTGAAGACTGGCCCGTAAGGAGGCTTTAAGCGACCTGTGGAATCGTTCGCACAGGCCGTTCGCCTGTGGATGATAGGCGGTGGTGCGATGAGTAATTAAAGGTACATACACAGGCTGTAACTACATTGCTGTTAAAGGAATTATGTACAACTGCTCTGAGTCCTTTGGTGGCTCCGCCACAGCATCACCTTTATTTTTGTTCTTTCTTCAGGCGACTTTCCAAATGATTGAATATAACTGAAGAAAAAGTTAGCTTTCACAATTAACAAAACCTAACACTCTCACACAAAAAGGTTAACGGCGGAGCTTCCCACAGCTTGTGGGCTCCGGAAAATGCCCTTGACATCAAGGCAGCATTTGACCGAGTGTGGCATCAAGGAGCCCTAGTAAAATTGAAGTCAATGGGAATCAGGGGGAAAACTCGCCACTGGCTGGAGTCATACCTAGCACAAAGGAAGATGGTTGTGGTGGTTGAAGGTCAATCATCACAGCCCCAGGACATCGCTGCAGGAATTCCTCAGGGCAGTGTCCCAGGCCCAACCATCTTCAGCTGCTTCATCAATGAACTTCCCTCCAACATAAGGTCAGAAATGAGGATGTTCACTGATGATTGCACTGTGTTCAGTTACAATCGCAATTCTTTAGATAATGAAGCTGTCCATGCCCGCATGCAGCAAGACCTGGATGAGATTCAGTCTTGGGCTGATAAGTGGCAAGTAACATTCGTGCCACACAAGTGCCGGGCAATGACTATCTCCAACAAGTGAAAGTCTAACCACCTCCCCCTTGACATTTAATGGCATTACCATCACCAAATCCCCCACCATCAACATCCTGGGGGTCACCATTGACCAGGAACTTAACTTGACCAGCCATATAAATACAGTGGCTACAAGAGCAGGTCAGAGGCTGGGAATTCTGTGGTGAGTGTCTCACCTCCTGATTCCCCAAGGCCTTTCCACCATTTACAAGGCACAAGTCAGGAGTGTGATGGAATACAGCTCCAACAACACTCAAGAAGCTCCACATCATCCAGGACAAAGCAGCCCGCTTGATTGACAACCCATCCACCACCATAAGCATTCACTCCCTCCACCACTGTCGCACCGTGACTGCAGTGTGTACCATCTACAAGATGCACTGCAGCAACTCGCCAAGGCTTCTTCGGCAGCACATCCCAAACCTGCGACCTCTTCCACCTAGAAGGACAAGGGCAGCAGGCGCATGGGAACACCACCACCTCCAAGTTCCCCTCCAAGTCACACACCATCCTGCCTTAAAAGTATATTGGCCGTTCCTTCATCGTTGCTGCATCAAAATCCTGGAACTCCCTCCCTAACAGCACTGTGGGAGTACCTTCACCACACGGACTGCAGCGGTTCAAGAAGGCGGCTCACCACCACCTTCTCAAGGGCAATTAGGGATGGGCAATAAATGCTGGCCTTACCAGCAACGCCCACATCCCAGGGATGAATAAAAATAAACATTCACACAGACTTTTAAAGAGACAGTATACTGAAAACAAAAGAACTGCTGCAGCTTGTAACAGTAGAAAAGGGCAGAAGCTTCCCCTTCTTCTTTATTCCATCATAAATTAATATAATGCTTTTTCTCTCAACCTAGTTTACCATTTCTGATGATTGCTACCTCGCCCCATTTGGAAAAACAGTCACATATAACCAAGGGGTACTGGTTACCCTTCTGGGCCCTGTGAAACGGGCCAGTGTCATCGATTTGCAAATTTCTTCACAGGCCATGGGTGCTGGGACATGGCTCGAGGGCGTTTTAACTCTGGGCCCAGGATCAAACTGGGCGCACGTGAGGCAGTCATTAATAATGGCATTCACGGTCTGATCCATACAAGGCCACCACATCTGCTGCACTAGCCTTTGGACCTGGCTGTCACCCTTCCGGTGCCCACTCAGAGCGTGAGTTCAGTGGACCTCCTCATTATGAAGTGACTGTGGAACAACCCATTTGCCCTGACAAAATAAGCTATCCTTACTATAAAATTGTCCTTTCTGTTAAAGGCATCTTTGGGCCATGAGCCCTCACCTTTGATGGCCGCCTGGATTGATTTAATCCAAGAGTCCTCACCCTGCACCTCTGCAAGATCTAAAGGGGGGTTTATCTGACCCTGCAAGGCCACACTTCCAGTGCAATCTCAAACTTCCTGGCCAGCTGATTTGCCTTGCCAACTTCACTGGCCCTGGGGCGATTTTAGAATGGGTTCGGACTTTAACCACCCTAAGGGCTGTTACCTCCTCTCAGCCTCTGCCAGAATCCATTGGATCAGCCCGGCCAAAGGTAACGCCTTGCCATCTCCAGAGGTAAATCTTCTTTTATTCCAAATTACTTCATGCTTGTCAAAGCCTTAAGTGGTGGGGGAGGAGCCAATCATGATAGTGGGCCTCAGACTTGCAGTAATGGAATGCTTTGTAAATGTTCAAATTGAGTTCAAACAAGGTCGCGCATCTTTACTTTAAACAGCTTAAAGCAATCACTGTTTTTAGCTGTAATTCAATTCAAACAAGAAACGGGAAACTGTTCAACCTCCGTCGCCTCCAGTCCAGATCCACGGTCGTCCCATCCTCTGTCATCGAATTACAGTATGCAGACGACGCTTGCATCTGCGCTCACTCGGAGGTCAAACTCCAAACCATCGTCAACACCTTCACCGTAGCATACGAGAGCATGGGCCTTAAACTAAACATCCGTAAGGCAAAGGCCCTCTACCAACCTGCCCCCGCCACACTGTACTGCCCCCCGATTATAAAAATCCATGATGAGGCCTTGGACGACGTCAGTGTTCTCGCTCAGGCCAGCATCGAAGCTTTGACCACGATCGGCCAGCTCCGATGGACGGGCCATATCGCCCGCATGCCCGATACGAGACTCCCAAAACAATCGGTCTACTCGGAGCTCCGACACGGCAAGAGAGCCCCAGGTGGGCAGAGGAAACGCTTCAAGGACACCCTCAAAGCCTCTTTGAAAAAGTGCAACATCCCCACCGACACCTGGGAATCCCTGGCCCAAGACCGCACAAAGTGGAGGAGAAGCATCCGGGAAGGCGCCGAACACCTCGAGTCTCTTCGCCGGGAGCAAGCGGAAGCCAAGCGCAGGCAGCGGAAGGAGCGCACGTCAACCAAAGCACCCCACCCACCCGCCCCTTCAACCACCGTCTGCCCCACCTGTGACAGAGGCTGTAGGTCCCGCATTGGACTCATCAGTCACCTGAGAACTGATTGTTAGTGTGGAAGCAAGTCATCCTCGGTTCCGAGGGACTGCCTAAGAAGAAGAAGAATTAAAACAAAGAGCTTTGATGGAGTTCAAATCGATTTACAACCAGTCACCATCCTGTAACTGTTGCTAATCGTTCATCAAGGTTGTATCTTATCACCTTTTGTAAAACAAACTCTTTCTGCTTTTCACAGTTACACAAGTAGACTTCAGTCAAAATAAATCCACACCAGCACAATCTTAAATTGAAATGAACTTACTCAACAACCCTATTCACACTTTCATCTCCTCAAAAAGTGCCACATTTTATTGACTATTTCCAGGTCAGGAGCCTGGAAACATTCACACAGTTTGTTGTGTATGTACCTTTAAAGGAAGAACTGGTTTTAGACTGCAGTACCGGCAGTCACCACCCCTGTATAAAAGGCCCTAGCAGGCTTCTGTATTTCAGTCTGACGTTACCCTCCTGTTCAGTAAAGTACCTGTTAAACTGTTCTCCCGAAGTCTGTGTATTATTGAGGCGCAGACTTTACACAGTTCAAATCAGTTCAGAACCAAAAACAGGACCCAATATATTTCAAAAAATAATACACGTGTATATACATACATAGAGTAAACAATTAACAAACTTAAGACAGCATATGCTTATAGAAAATACTTCCAACATCAAAGACAAAACTGCAGAGGGTTAAACTGCTTTTAGCTCCGTGGAGTTAACACCAAAAACCAACATCGCATAAACGCATTTTTAAGAGAGACTTTCAAACAAAAGAAATGCTGCAGAAAGCAGATCGGGGGCTTTTATCTTCTTTCCCTTTTTCCTAACCCTTTTGTTGCACCTCAAGTGGCCAACCCAAGGTTGTTAGGCAATTCTTTCAGGGCCTTTGTCCGATGTGAAAGGACTGCTGCTAGCCTCTCCTCCTCCTTCTGAGCATTACCTTTCAACATTTTATTCTCAGCCTGCATTTTGTCTTCTACCTGACACAAAGTCTGCAGTAGGCCCTCCATTACTGTACCCGCAGCCTGCAATTTACTGTCCCGCTGATCCAGCACATCGACCCTCCCAGCTGGCTGTTTCTAGATTTGTTGGCCACATTTTTGGTCCATAATTAGATGAGCTTTTGTTCCAATTTAAAGATTGACCCTTGACCTTAGTCCGCCAATTGTCCTTTATGTTTGAGGTTAGTTTTAAATACCTCATCGACTGATCCCAATCTCTGTAGTTGGTCACCCATTTTCTCACTCTCCTCGAAGAAATAGAGAAGGGCTTTTCTGTCACCGGCCTAAGTTTTTTATCTTTCAGCAATTTTCTAAATAACTCATCTGACTGTTCTACATTTTTGTTTTGTAAGAATAAAGGTTGTTGTGAAGTCAATTTATGCTTAACATCGTCGCCTGCCTGGTTTAACAGAGACTTTCCCTCCCTCTTTCGCATTGTCAGTGTTACCGCTCACCGTGACATCACCGTTAACTTAACACCGTTACCCCTCCTCTACCTGAGAGGGTTAAACCCACTCCTCCATCATTACAGAGCGAAACTTGTCAATCAATACTATCTCTTCCAGCCCAATGTTGGGAGCCAATATGTGGGGTGGTTTAATCTTACTTGCCCACTCGGTATCGATTAAATAAAGAGTTCTGCCACTGGAGTTGGATGGGAGTTGGAAGGGGTAAAGTGCATGTTTTAAAGGGTGGGCAGTTGCTCTTCTGCTAAAAATTGCATGAGTCTAAAATAATTATCTGCTGCACTGTCAGAGGAGCAGTACTGAGGGAGCGCCGCACTGTCGGAGGGGCAGTACTGAGCGAGTGCTGCACTGTAGGAGGGGCAGTACTGAGGGGGTGCTGCACTGTCGGAGGGGCAGTACTGAGAGAGCGCCGCACTGTCGGAGGGGCAGCACTGAGGGAGTGCTGCATTGTCGGAGGGGTGGTACTGAGGGAGCGCTGCACTGTCGGAGTGGCAGTGCTGAGGGAGCGCTGCACTGTCGGAGTGGCAGTGCTGAGGGAGCGCTGCACTGTCGGAGGGGCAGTACTGAGGGAGTGCTGCACTGTCGGAGGGGCAGTACTGACAGAGCGCTGCACTGTCGGAGTGGCAGTACTGAGGGAGCGCCGCACTGTCGGAGGGGCAGTACTGAGGGAGAGCTGCACTGTCGGAGGGGCGGTATTGAGGGAGCGCTGCAGTGTCGGAGGGGCAGTACTGAGGGAGCGCTGCACTGTCGGAGGTCAGTACTGAGGGAGTGCTGCACTGGCGGAGGGGTAGTACTAAGGGAGTGCTGCACTGTCAGAGGGGCAGTACTGAGGGAGCGCTGCACTGGCGGAGGGGCGGCACTGAGGGAGCGCCGCACTGTCGGAGGGGCAGTACTGAGGGAGCGCCGCACTGTCGGAGGGGCAGTACTGAGGGAGCGCCGCACTGTCGGAGGGGCAGTACTGAGGGAGCGCCGCACTGTCGGAGGGGCAGTACTGAGAGAGCGCCGCACTGTCGGAGGGGCAGTACTGAGGGAGTGCCACACTGTCGGAGGGGCAGTGCTGAGGGAGCGCTGCACTGTCGGAGGGGCAGTACTGAGGGAGCGCCGCACTGTCGGAGGGGCAGTACTGAGGGAGCGCCGCATTGTAGGAGGGGCAGTACTGAGCGAGTGCTGCACTGTCGGAGGGGCAGTACTGAGGGAGCGCTGCACTGTTGGTGGGGCAGTACTGAGGGAGCGCCGCACTGTCGCAGGGGCAGTACTGAGGGAGCGCTGCACTGTCGGAGGGTCAGTACTGAGGGAGTGCTGCACTGGCGGAGGGGTAGTACTGAGGGAGTGCTGCACTGTCAGAGGGGCAGTACTGAGGGAGCGCTGCACTGGCGGAGGGGCGGCACTGAGGGAGCGCCGCACTGTCGGAGGGGCAGTACTGAGGGAGCGCCGCACTGTCGGAGGGGCAGTACTGAGGGAGCGCCGCACTGTCGGAGGGGCAGTACTGAGGGAGCGCCGCACTGTCGGAGGGGCAGTACTGAGAGAGCGCCACACTGTCGGAGGGGCAGTACTGAGGGAGTGCCGCACTGTCGGAGGGGCAGTACTGAGGGAGCGCTGCACTGTCGGAGGGGCAGTACTGAGGGAGCACCGCACTGTCGGAGGGGCAGTACTGAGGGAGCACTGCACTGTCGGAGGGGCAGTACTGAGGGAGCGCCGCACTGTCGGAGGGGCAGTACTGAGGGAGCACTGCACTGTCGGAGGAGCAGTACTGAGGGAGCGCCGCACTGTCGGAGGGGCAGTACTGAGGGAGCGCCGCACTGTCGGAGGGGCAGTACTGAGGGAGCACTGCACTGTCGGAGGGGCAGTACTGAGGGAGCGCCGCACTGTCGGAGGGGCAGTACTGAGGGAGCGCTGCACTGTCGGAGGGGCAGTACTGAGGGAGCGCCGCACTGTCGGAGGGGCAGTACTGAGGGAGCACTGCACTGTCGGAGGGGCAGTACTGAGGGAGCGCCGCACTGTCGGAGGGGCAGTACTGAGGGAGCACTGCACTGTCGGAGGAGCAGTACTGAGGGAGCGCCGCACTGTCCCACTATCTGGTTATTATCACATTGCTGTTCAGGGGAGCTTCCTGTGCGCAATTTGCGCTGCTGTGTTTCCCACAATACAACAGTGACCACACTTCAAAAGTACTTCATTGGCTGTAAAGTGCTTTGGGACGTCCTGAGGATGTGAAAGGTGCTATAGAAATGCAAGTCTTTCTCTCTATATTATTTTGTTATGTGATTGGAATTTATTCTTTGTATGTTTCATTTTTGCTGTGTCTGTTGCTTTTCCGCTAACTATTCCACACAGAGCCCGGGTCGCCCTACCCACCCCCTCGCCTCTGACCCTGGTGTCCCCCTGCGATATCCCAGTGTTGCGAGCACCCCGCAGATTGGCTGCTGGGAGGGTGATTTACTGAGCCCTGTACTCATTCAGAACTCCAGCAGGTGGCACCAAACACCCACTGCACACAAGCCCATCATTGCTGGCGGTCCCGGCATTGCCTGGAGCCACTCGGCCCCTCCAGCCTGCTCTGCAATTCAACTGGATCATGGCTGATCTGTGCCTCTGCTCCATTTACTCGCCTTTGCTCAATATCTCCAATATTTCCAAATTCGCTGACGACACTAAACTAGGAGGAGGGGTGGGCTCTGATGAGGATGTCAGGAGGCTACAGTGCGATTTGGACAGGTTGGGGGAATGGGCGGATACGTGGCAGATGCACTATAATGTGGATAAATGCGAGGTTATCCACTTTGGGGGTAAAAACAGGAGGGTAGATTATTATCTAAATGGCAATAGATTGGGAGATGGGGAAGTGCAGAGGGACCTGGGTGTTCTTGTGCACCAGTCACTGAAGGAGAGCATGCAGGTGCAACAGGTGATTAAGAAGGCAAATGGTATGTTGGCCTTCATATCAAGGGGGTTCGAGTATAGGAATAGGGATACCTTACTACAGCTGTACAAGGTGCTGGTGAGACCGCATCTGGAGTATTGTGTACAGTTTTGGTCGCCCCATCTGCGGAAGGATGTTCTTGCCATGGAAAGAGTGCAACGGCGATTCACCAGGCTGATACCTGGAATGGCGGGAATGACCTACGAAGAGAGATTAAATAGTTTGGGCTTGTACTCACTGGAGTTTAGAAGATTGAGAGGGGATCTCATCGAAACATATAAAATTATGGCAGGCCTGGACAGGCTGAATTCAGAGAGAATGTTTCCAATGGCCGGGGAGCACAGAACCAGGGGCCACAGTCTAAAAATAGCGGGCAAATCATTTAAAACAGAGATGAGGAAGAATTTCTTCACTCAAAGAGTGGTGAGCCTGTGGAATTCCCTGCCACAGAGGGCTGTGAAGGCTAATTCAATAAATATTTTCAAGAGAGAATTGGATATATTTCTGAAGGCTAAGGGGATTAAGGGTTACGGAGAAAAGGCGGGGACGGGGTACTGAACTGGTAAGATCAGCTATGATCTCAGACGAAGATCAGCCATGATCTCATTGAATGGCGGAGCAGGCTCGAAGGGCCGAATGGCCTACTCCTGTTCCTATCTCTATGTTTCTATGTTTCTATCCCTTAATACCCTTAGCTAAGAAAAATCTATTCCCATTTCCGGAGTTAGGTGCCAGTAGCAAATTTAAGTTAATCTCCCATCGACACAATTTACTGCGTCACCTAACTTAGAATCATCAGCAAACTTAGATAAACAGCCCAGGCCCCAGTACAGATAACTGGGAGACACCACTAGTCACCTCCGACCCATTTGAGAACATACCCATTGGCCCAGAAATTCGGGTCGGAGGCTTCCCGCGGGTGCAAGCCCCCGACCTGCACTTACTTTGCATGCCGGCCGTTGAGCTGTGGGCCCCCGTGGGATTCCGATCCTGGGCCTCCTCCAGCTGCCGGCACGCAGTGCTTGCGTATCCCAGGGGCGCAGTTAGTTCGATGCGTCCCCAGGGTTAGAATCCCCATGTACACTCCCAGGGTTAGAATCCCCATGTACAGTCCCAGGGTTAGAATCCCCATGTACAGTCCCAGGGTTAGAATCCCCATGTGCAGTCCCAGGGTTAGAATCCCCATGTACAGCCACAGGGTTAGAATCCCCATGTACAGTCCCAGGGTTAGAATCCCCATGTACAGTCCCAGGGTTAGAATCCCCATGTACAGTCCCAGGGTTAGAACCCCCATGTACAGTCCCAGGGTTAGAATCTCCATGTACAGTCCCAGGGTTAGAATCTCCATGTACAGTCCCAGGGTTAGAATCCCCATGTACAGTCCCAGGGTTAGAATCCCCATGTACAGTCCCGGGGTTAGAATCCCCATGTACAGCCACAGGGTTAGAATCCCCATGTACAGTCCCAGGGTTAGAATCCCCATGTACAGTCCCAGGGTTAGAATCCCCATGTACAGTCCCAGGGTTAGAACCCCCATGTACAGTCCCAGGGTTAGAATCTCCATGTACAGTCCCAGGGTTAGAATCCCCATGTACAGTCCCAGGGTTAGAATCCCCATGTACAGTCCCGGGGTTAGAATCCCCATGTACAGTCCCAGGGTTAGAATCCCCATGTACAGTCCCAGGGTTAGAATCCCCATGTACAATGGGGGGGATTTAAACTAACTTGGCAGGGGGATGGGATACAGAGTGGAGCTATAGTAGGGGGTGATTTACAGCCAAATACGGAGGAAAAAACAAGTCAGCTGGGAAAGCAGAGCAAATATGTGAAGGCAAAAGGGAATATGGCAAGGCTGGAAGGCATTTATTTTAATGCAAGGAGTCTTGCAAATAAGGTGGATGAACTGAAGTTGTTGTTGAACACATGGGAGTACGATATTGTTGCTATCACGGAGACATGGTTGAGGGAGGGTCAGGACTGGCAGCTCAATATTCCGGGGTATAGAATCTTCAGGCGAGACAGAGGGGGGTGTAAAAGGGGAGGGGGTGTTGCAATATTAATTAAGGAGTCAATTACTGCTGTAAGGAGGGATGATATATTAGCGGGTTCCTCTAATGAGGCCATATGGGTAGAACTTAAAAACAAAAAGGGGGCAAGCACTTTGCTGGGAGTGTACTATAGGCCCCCAAACAGTCAGGGGGAGATAGAGGAACAGATATGTAGGCAAATCTCAGAGAAGTGCGAAAATAATAGGGTAATAATAGTGGGAGATTTCAACTTCCCCAATATTAATTGGGATAGTCAGAGTGTGAAAGGCTTAGAGGGTGCAGAATTCTTAAAGTGCATCCAGGAGAGCTTTTTGAGCCAACATGTAGAAAGTCCTACAAGAGAGGGGGCGGTACTGGACCTAATTCTAGGGAATGTAGCCGGGCAAGTGGTGGAAGTGTCAGTAGGAGAGCATTTTGGTGACAGTGACCATAATTCGGTGAGATTTAAGGTGGTCATGGAAAAAGACAAAGACGGCCTGGAAATAAGGGTTCTAAATTGGGGGAAGGCCGATTTTAATATGATACGGCAGGATCTGGCCAAAGTGGACTAGGAGCAGCTACTTATAGGAAAATCCACATCAAAGCAGTGGGAGACTTTCAGAAGGGAAATAGAGAGTACAACGCCAACATGTTCCCGTAAAGGTCAAGGGTGGGACCAACAAGCAAAGGGAACCTTGGATGACAAGGGATATACAAAAATGCATTAGGAAAAAAAGGGGGGCTTTTGGCAGTTACAAAAGACTAAAGACGGAGGAAGCCCTAGAGGAGTATAAAAAGTGCAGGGGCATACTTAAAAAAGAAATTAGGAGAGCGAGGAGGGGCCATGAAATAACACTGGCGGGCAAAATAAAGGAAAATCCTAAGATGTTTTATAAGTATATTAAGGGCAAGAGGATAACCAGGGAAAGGGTAGGGCCCATTAGGGACCAAAGTGGCAATCTGTGTGTAGAGCCAGATGATGTAGGCGGGGTTTTAAATGAATTTTTTGCATCTGTGTTCACTATGGAGAAAGACGATGTAGACATAGAAATCGGGCAAGGGGACTGTGATATACTTGAACATATTAGCATCGAGAGGGAGGAGGTACTAGCGGTTTTAGCAGGCCAAAAAGTGGATAAATCCCCAGGCCCGGACGAGATGTATCCCAGGCTGCTGTGTGAGGCAAAGGAGGAGATTGCAGGGGCTCTGACACAAATTTTCAGAACCTCTCTGGCCACAGGGGATGTACCAGAGGACTGGAGAACAGCTAACGTAGTACCATTATTCAAGAAGGGTAGCAGGGATAAACCAGGGAATTACAGGCCAGTGAGCCTAATATCTGTGGTAGGGAAATTATTGGAAAAAATTCTGAGGGACAAAATTAGTCTCCACTTGGAGAGGCAAGGATTAATCGGGAATAGTCAGCATGGCTTTGTCAAGGGTAAATCATGTCTGACCAATCTGATTGAATTTTTCGAGGGGGTGACTAGGTGTGTGGATAAGGGAAATGCTGTGGATGTGGTATACATGGACTTCAGTAAGGCTTTTGACAAAGTCCCGCATAGGAGACTGGTCAAGAAGTTAAGAGCCCATGGGATCCAGGGTGCCTTGGCACGTTGGATCCTAAATTGGCTGAGTGGCAGGAGGCAGAGGGTGATGGTCGAAGGTTGCTTTTGTGACTGGAAGCCTGTGTCCAGTGGGGTACCTCAGGGATCGGTGCTGGGTCCCTTGCTGTTTGTGATCTACATAAATGATTTGGATGAGAATGTAAAAGGTATGATCAGTAAGTTCGCAGATGACACGAAAATTGGTGGGGTGGTAAATTGCGAGGAAGAAAGCCTCAGGCTACAGGACGATATAAACGGGTTGGTCAGATGGGCGGAAAAGTGGCAAATGGAATTTAACCCTAAAAAGTGCGAGGTGATGCATTTTGGACGGACAAATAAGGCAAGGGAATACACAATGAGTGGTAGGACACTAGGAAGTACAGAGGGTCAGAGGGACCTTGGTGTACATGTACATAGATCCCTGAAGGCAGCGGAACAGGTAGATAAGGTGGTTAAAAAGGCATATGGGATACTTGCCTTCATTAGCCGAGGCATAGAATATAAGAGCAGGGAGGTTATGATGGAGCTGTACAAAACGCTGGTAAGGCCACAGCTGGAGTACTGTGTGCAGTTCTGGTCGCCTCACTATAGGAAGGATGTGATTGCTTTGGAGAGGGTGCAGAGAAGATTCACCAGGATGTTACCTGGGATGGAGCGCCTCAGCTATGAAGAAAGACTAAACAGGCTGGGGTTGTTTTCCTTGGAGCAAAGGAGGCTGAGGGGGGACCTGATTGAGGTGTACAAAATGATGAGGGGCATAGATAGGGTAGATAAAGAGGAACTTTTCCCCTTAGTAGGGGCGTCAATAACAAGGGGGCATAGATTCAAGGTAAGGGGCAGGAGGTTTAGAGGGGTTTTGAGGAGGAACATTTTCACCCAGAGGGTGGTTGGAGTCTGGAACTCATTGCCTGAAAGGGTGGTAGAGGCAGGAACTCTCACAACATTCAATAAGCATTTGGATGAGCACTTGAAATGCCATTGCATACAAGACTATGGACTAAATGCTGGAAAATGGGATTAGATTGGACAGGGCTTGAAGGACGGCGCAGACACGATGGGCCAAAGGGCCTCTTTCTGTGATGTATAACTGTGGTGTATGTGCCTTTAAGAGCAATTATGGTGTATGTGCCTTTAAGAGCCCCAGGTGTGCATAATGCCGGTAATTGCTACTTGGGCTATATAAGCCTGTGTATTGTGTATATCCTTTTGAAACCCCCCCCCCAGACTTGCTTAGTAAACACCTATGAACCAACTCCTGTCTTCAGTGTCTTTATCTACACACGGACACTACAGTGGCGATGAAGTGGAAACGGACTTACCTGCAATCCGGCATCACCTCAAGGACATCGATTCTTCCAGCGTCCAGAAGACTCAAGGAAGTAAGAGAAACTGTGGTTTCACCAGCTGGCCAAGCTGGTGACAGGTACTGCGCTAATCCTTCCTGGGCGTCAGGCTGGATCTCCAGCGGCGGGCTCTACAGCTGAGACAGGCAGCGAAATCGGAGGCAAGCAATAACGGACTGGGAGGGTGCACTCGAGAGACGGCCGGCGCGGCAAGCAGGTCAGCGTTTAGACCTCCGTCGGGAACGAGTCTCCAACAGTGAATAAACGGAAACCACAGTAAAACAGCGTTGTTATCGGTAGCAGCGGCGGGAAAGCGCGGGAAGCGCCATATCGTTGCTACAGAGAGAAAAAAAAAGCGCGGGAAGCGCCATATCTTTTCTGAAATGCCTAAATCTGGTAATATTGAGGCTTTTGATGGCGAAATAGAAGATTGGACCACATACGTGGAAAGAGTAGAGGTTTATTGCACTGCAAATGGAATAACAGATGAAAAAAAAGCTTCAGTACTTCTGAACTTAATGGGCGCGAAGACATACGGGCTGTTACGAAATTTAATCACTCCAGCCAAACCAAAGGACAAGACTTTTAAAGAAATTGTTGATACCCTGCAGGAGCATTTAAACCCAACACCGCTGCTGATAGCGGAACGATTCAAGTTCTTCAAGAGAAATCAACACAAGAATGAAAGTAACGCTGATTACCTAACCGAATTAAGAAAGCTATCAAAGTACTGCCAATTCGGAGCAGGACTATCGGATTATCTTCGAGACAAATTTGTTTGCGGTCTCTTAAGTGAAGGAACACAAAAAAGACTGCTTTCTGAAAAAGATTTAACATTGGACAAAGCTTTCAGTATGGCTGTATCATACGAAGCAGCAGCAAAAGGAGCTGCAGAGATACAACAAGAGACACAAGACTTCGGCACCCATAAAATGACACAGGAGTTCGGAAGATGTTATCGCTGCGGCAGATCCACCCATAACCAGAGGGACTGCTGGTTCAAGGGCAAAGCATGCAGGCAATGTGGTAAGATTGGACACATTGCACGGGTATGCCAATCTGG
Organism: Somniosus microcephalus; assembly: GCF_052327205.1. Classification (NCBI taxonomy): domain Eukaryota; kingdom Metazoa; phylum Chordata; class Chondrichthyes; order Squaliformes; family Somniosidae; genus Somniosus; species Somniosus microcephalus. Next base: position 63,101,898 of record NC_141010.1, on the reverse strand, counting down.
ACAAAATAAATCCACTGACAGAAAACAAAAAAAATCAATAAAGAAAAGTACAGGAAGGTACAAATGATGACGGACAATAGCTCCGAAGACCAGAATAGCGATAGCGACTCCGCAAACAAGAGACTAAGCTGTCTCAAATTACATAATGTACTTGCCAAAGAGGATTACCAAACCATTTGGGTTACCCTCACAATAGCAGGGTCCCCAGTTAAAATGGAGCTAGATACAGGATCAGCTCTAACCGTAATAAATCGACGAGATTACGACAGGCTACTTTCGCATATACCTCTAAAAGACACATCCATTATCTTAAAAACATATACGGGGCAGAAAGTCTACCCCAAAGGAAAAATAAGGGTGCCTGTGGTATACAACGGCAAAGAAATACAAAAGTTGTATTTTATACATTCTACAAGATGGTGGTCCACCGTTGTTGGGACGTGAATGGATAAGGAAGATACGTTTAGACTGGCACTCCATTCAGGCACTGACGGTAACCAGTAAGGAAAAAAACAATGATGACATCATACCTGAACGATTAAAAGGCATCTTGGCCAACGCCAAAGAAGTGTTTCAAGAGAAACTAGGAACCTTGAAAGGCATCACCGCCTCAATAAAAGTGGAAGATACAGCAATTCCAAAATTTTTTAAGGCAAGACCGGTGCCATACGCAATACGTCCAGCAGTCGAGGCAGAGCTGAAGAATTTGGAAAAGGCAGGCGTATTATCCAAAATAGATTGGAGCGAATGGGCAACACCCATCGTTCCAGTCATGAAAAAAACATTCGCATCTGTGGGGACTTGAAGGTGACTGTAAACCCGGTCCTTCACACGGTACAGTATCCTCTTCCGAGGATAGAAGATATTTTTGCCTCACTATCCGGAGGGAAACGTTTCACAAAAATTGACTTGGCACAGGCATATCTACAGATGGAGGTTGAGGAGACCTCTAAAAAGTATCTCAGAATAAACACACACAAAGGCCTGTACCAGTACAATCGACTGGTTTTTGGAATAGCATCAGCTCCAGCTATCTGGCAAAGAGCTATGGAGCAAGTCCTGCAAGGGATTCCGGGGCCTCAATGCTACCTAGACGACATCCTTATAACAGGAGAAAACGACAACGAGCACCTTGCCAATTTGGAGCAGGTGCTCACTAGGCTGAAAGAACAGGGCCTACGAGCAAATCGCCCCAAGTGCGAATTTTTCCAAAATCAGATATCATATTGTGGCCACATAATTAATAAGGAAGGGTTGCATAAGTCACCTGAAAAAATTGAAGCAGTTATAAAAGCCCCAGCACCTGAAAATGTTTCACAATTAAGGTCATTCCTGGGATTAATAAATTACTATCATAAATTTTTACTGAACTTATCAACTATTCTACACCCTCTTAATGATCTTCTACAGACAGGAGTGATTTGGAAATGGAACGAAGACTGTAAACGTGCCTTCCATAAATGTAAAGACTTAATCACATCCGAGAAAATTTTGGCTCATTACAACCCATCACTACCAATCAGACTGGCGTGCGATGCATCCCCTTACGGCATAGGAGCGGTATTGTCCCATAGATTCCCTGATGGCTCGGAACGGCCGATAGCTTTTGCGTCACGCTCATAGAGTCATAGAGTTTTACAGCACAGAAAGAGGCCCTTCGGCCCATCGTGTCTGCGCCGCCCATCCATCCCTGTCCAGTCTAATCCCATTTTCCAGCATTTGGTCCATAGCCTTGTATGCAATTACGCTCATTGAACTCAGCTGAGCGTAACTATGCCCAGATAGACAGGGAAGCACTCAGCCTGGTATGGGGAGTGAAGAAATTCAACCATTTACCTACACGGACAAAAATTTACCTTGCTGACTGACCATCAACCCCTCATCTCCATATTCAACCCTAAAAAAGGTGTCCCCATTATGACGGCACAAAGACTACAGAGGTGGTCCCTTTTTCTAGGGGCACACCAATACAACATTGAATACAAAGGGTCAAAACAGCATGGGAATGCTGACGGTTTATCACGCCTACCGTTGCCAACGATAGAAGAGGCACCTACAGTAGACCCAGTAGAGATATTCCACTCTACCATAGTGGAATGTCTACCGGTGACAAATTCTGCCATTGAAAGGGAGACAAGAAATGACCCGACTCTCTCACGGGTCTACGATTTAACAGTGAAGGGATGGCCAGCACATGGCGAACCACTGTTGCCAGCATTCTCGCAAAGAAGAGAACAGCTGTCAGTGTGCCGAGGAACCTTGATGTGTGGATCCAGAGTGGTGATTCCACCCAAACTCCAGGATAAAGTGCTAAAGGAGCTTCACGAGGGGCATCTGGGTGGAGTGAAAATGAAGAACCTAGCTAGGGCGTTTGTATGGTGGCCAGGTATCAATGGAGACATCGAAGACATGACCAAGAGCTGCCTGGGATGCCAGAAGGTCCAAAATGCTCCGCCACAGGCCCCTCTACATCCATGGGAGTGGCCCTCATCTCCCTGGCAAAGGGTGCACATCGACTTTGCTGGTCCATTTATGGACTCAATGTTCTTAATCGCAGTTGATGCACACTCCAAGTGGCCGGAGGTAATAAAGATGTCCTCCACCACCACGGAAAAAACCATCACAGTATTAAGGACCATATTTGCCAGGAATGGGCTGCCGGAGCAGATATGTTCTGATAATGGACCGCAATTTGTGTCCGAAGAATTCAGAAAGTTCTTAAAGAACAATGGGGTAAAGCACTACACGTCCGCCCCATACCATCCCGCCACCAATGGATTGGCTGAAAGGTTTGTCCAGACCTTCAAGAAGGCCATCAAGGCCATGGGTAACGAAGACATAAAACTTCAGCACAAGGTGGATAACTTCTTATTTGCATATAGGAATGCAACGCATATGGTTACTAACCAAACTCCCGCCATGATGTTCTACAATAGAAACCTAAGATGCCGGCTGGATTTGGTCAAGCCCAACATCCGAAGGGACGTGGAGAACCGGCAGTTTCAGGGCATGAATGAAAGGCCAACTAGGGCCTTCCAGATAGGCCAACCGGTTTTGGCCCGGGACTACCGTACTGAGAAATGGCAGCCTGGAACTATCTGCACACGATTAGGACCACTGATGTATACCGTGGACATCGGAGACAGCATAATAAGGCGCCATGCTGACCAAATCATCAAGTCATCCGAAAAGGGACAACCTACACCACCACTCTATACATCTAACGATGAAGTAGAGATACCCATATCTACCTCCGATCCGGTGATACTGGAGCCCGATGAACCCGACACTGGCCTTCAAGCCGAATCAGCCTTGCTAGAAGAACCTACTACACCACCAGAAACTACTGCACCCCCGAGGCGTTATCCGGACCGAGTCAGGAAGCCTCCTGAGAGACTAACTTATAATTAATTAATACAGCAATGTATATTATTTTGCATATAACATGTAATTAATAATTACATAAAATATGATGTACTAGTTAGCTAGAAGGGGAGGAATTGTGGTGTATGTGCCTTTAAGAGCAATTATGGTGTATGTGCCTTTAAGAGCCCCAGGTGTGCGTAATGCCGGTAATTGCCACTTGGGCTATATAAGCCTGTGTATTGTGTATATCCTTTAGAACCCCCCCCCAGACTTGCTTCGTAAATACCTATGAACCAACTCCTGTCTTCAGTGTCTTTATCTACACACGGACACTACAACGGCGAGTGCTCAGTCATGGTCAGGGCGAGGGCTCGGTCAGGGTCACGGCAAGGGCTCGGTCTGTGTCACGGCAAGGGCTCGGTCTGGGTCATGGCGAGGGCTCGGTCAGGGTCATGGCGAGGGCTCGGTCTGGGTCATGGCGAGGGCTCGGTCAGTGGCACGGCGAGGGCTCGGTCAGTGTCACGGCGAGGGCTCGGTCAGTGTCACGGCAAGGGCTCGGTCTGGGTCACGGCGAGGGCTCGGTCAGGGCCACGGCGAGGGCTCGGTCTGGGTCACGGCGAGGGCTCGGTCAGGGTCATGGCGAGGGCTCGGCCTGGGTCATGGCGAGGGCTCGGTCAGTGGCACGGCGAGGGCTCGGTCTGTGTCATGGCGAGGGCTCGGTCAGTGTCATGGCGAGGGCTCGGTCAGTGTAACGGCCAGGGCTCAGTCTGGGTCACGGCGATGGCTCGGTCTGGGTAACGGCGAGGGCTCTGTCTGGGTCACGGCGATGGCTCGGTCTGGGTAACGGCGAGGGCTCGGTCTGGGTCACGGCGAGGGCTCGGTCTGTGTCACGGCGAGAACTCGGTCAGCGTCATGGCGAGGGCTCGGTCAGGGTCAAGGCGACGCCTCGGTCAGGGTCACGGCGAGGGCTCAGTCTGCGTCACGGCGAGGGCTCGGTCAGGGTCATGGCGAGGGCTCGGTTTGTGTCACGGTGAGGGCTCGGTCTGTTTCATGGTGAGGGCTCGGTCAGTGTCACAGCGAGGGCTAGGTCAGAGTCACGGCGTCGGCTCGGCCAGTGTCATGGCGAGGGCTCGGTCAGGGTCATGGCGAGGGCTCTGTCTGGGTCACGGCAACAGCTCGGTCTGTGTCACGGCGAGAACTCGGTCAGCGTCATGGCGAGGGCTCGGTCAGTGTCACGGCGAGGGCTCGGTCAGTGTCACGGCGAGGGCTGGGTCAGTGTCACGGCGAGGGCTCAGTCAGTGTCACGGCGAGGGCTCGGTCAGTGTCACGGCGCGGGCTCCGTCAGTGGCAGTGCGAGGGCTCGGTCAGTGTCACGGCGAGGGCTCGGTCAGTGTCACGGCGAGGGCTCGGTCAGGGTCACGGCGAGGGCTCGGTCTGGGTCACGGCAAGGGCTCTGTCTGGGTCACGGCGAGGGCTCGGTCTGGGTCACGGCGAGGGCTCCGTCTGGGTCAAGGCGAGGGCTCAGTCAGGGTCACAGCGACGGCTCGGTCAGGGTCACGGTGAGGGCTCGGTCAGGGTCACGGCGAGGGCTCAGTCCATGTCACGGCGAGGGCTCGGTCCGTGTCACGGCGAAGGCTCGGTCCGTGTCACGGCGAGGGCTCGGTCCGTGTCACGGCGAGGGCTCGGTCCGTGTCACGGCGAGGGCTCGGTCCGTGTCATGGCGAGGGCTCGATCCGTGTCCCGGCGAGGCCTCGGTCCGTGTCACGGCATGGGCTCGGTCCGTGTCACGGCGAGGGCTCGGTCCGTGTCACGGCGAGGGCTCGGTCTGTGTCACGGCGAGGACTCGGTCAGTGTCGCGGCGAGGGCCCGGTCAGTGTCACGGCGAGGGCTCGGTCAGGGTCGCGGCGAGGGAGGGAGTTCCAGGATTCTGGCTCAGTGATGATGAAGGATCGGTGATCTATTTCCAAGTCAGGATGGTGTGTGACTTGGAGGAGAACTTGGAGGTGATGGTCTTCCCATGCGCCTGCTGCCCTTGTCCTTCTAGGTGGAAGAAGTCGCAGGTTTCGGAGGTGCTGTCGAAGAAGCCTTGGCGAGTTGCTGTAGTGCATCTTGTAGATGGTACACACTGCAGCCACAGTATGCCGATGGTGGAGGGCGTGAATGTTTAAGGTGGTGGATGGAGTGCCAATCAAGCAGGCTGCTTTGTCCTGGATGGTGTCGAGCTTCTTGAGTGTTGGAGCTGCACTCATCCAGGCAAGTGGAGAGTATTCCATCACACACCTGACTTGTGCCTTGTCGGTGTATAGATAGGGTTAACAGAAGCAGCATTTGGCAGGTACGTGTACAATTCCAAAGTTGCTGCCCGCAGCCCTGACTGGAATGATTTTCCTCTTTGTCGAGCCTTAGGGAGTGCTCAGTTCCCAAGCGCAATGAAGATCAAATGGGGAGGGAGACCCGTTGTGTCAAGTCGCTGCTCCATTATGTTGCTGCAAGATTTCCGGGCCTTCCGCAATTCAATATAACTGAGCCTACAACTGCAGTAAGATGCGAATGAGGTCGGAGGGACATTTGCAGACTCCCATCTTTGCTTCTGTGTTGTCAGACTGTTTGTTCGACATCCAGTCTTGACTGAGTTGCAATTTGCAGCCATCATCTTCAGCCCCCGGCCACAAACTCTGTCCCCTTGCTACCGATTCCATCCAACTCCATGGCCATTGTCTCAAGGTGAACCAGAGGTGGCCAAGGCATCCCATTTGACCTCGAGCTGAGCATCCGACCCCGTATCCTCACTGCCACCAACAGTGCTTACTTCCAACTCCATAACATCACCAGCCTCCACCCCTGCTTCAGCCCATCAGCTGCAGAAACCCATGTCGTCGCCACCTCCAGACTTGACTATTTCAATGCTCTCCTGGGCGGCTTCTCATTCTCCATTCTCCATAAACTTCAGCTCATCCAAAACTCTGCTGCCTGTATCCTAACTCGTACCAAGTCCACACACCCATCACTTGCTGACCTACAGCGACTCGTGGTCCCCTCTATGCCTCAAATTAAAATTCTCATCCTTGTGTTTAAATCGCTTCATGGTTTTACCACTCCCTGTCTCCGTAACCTTCTCCAGCCCGACAACCTCTCTGAGAACTCAAACTCCCTTAGCCACCAGAATTTCCTCCCTAAACTTCTCCACTGCTCCACCTCCTTTAAAAGAAAGACTTGCATTTATATAGCACCTTTCACGATCTCAGGACATCCCAAAGCACGTTTACAACCATTTTTGAAGTGTAGTCACTGTTGTAATGTAGGAAAAGCAGCAGGCAATTTGCGCACAGCAAGCTCCCACAAACAGCAGTGAGATAAGAACATGAGAATTAGGAGCAGGTGTCGGCCATTCGGCCCTCGAGCCTGCTCCGCCATTCAATGAGATCATGGCTGATCTGATCTTGGCCTCAACTCCACTTTCCTGCCCACTCCCGAAAACCCTCGACTCCCCTGTAGCTCAAAACTCTGTCTATCTCCACCTTGAATATATTTAATGACCCAGCCTCCACGGCTCTCCGGGGAAGAGAATTCCACAGATTCACGACCCTCTGAGAGAAGAAATTCCTCCTCATCTCTGTTTTAAATGGGCGACCCCTTATTCTGAGACTATGCCCCCTAGTTCTAGATTCCCCCACGAGGGGAAACATCCTCCTGCATCTACACTGTCAAGCCCCCTCAGAATCTTATATGTTTCAATAAGATCACTTCTCATTCTTCTAAACTCCAATGAGTATAGGCCCAACCTGTTCAACCTTTCCTCATAAGACAACCCCTTCGACTTAGGAATCAACCTCGTGAACCTTCTCTGAACTGCCTCCAATGCAAGTATATCCTTCCTTAAATAAGGAGACCAAAACTGTACGCAATACTCAGGTGTGGTCTCACCAACGCCCTGTATAGTTGTAGCAAGACTTCTCTACTTCTATACTCCATCCCCCTTGCAATAAAGGCAATATTCCATTTGCCTTCCTAATTACTTGCTGTAGCTGCATGCTAACTTTTTATGTTTCACTAGCTGGAGTGCCCGGTGGTGACGAGGGTTTTTTGAGGGCATGTTGTTATGAAAAAAGTACAAATAATTTTTATATATATAAATGAGTTTGTCTGTCTGTGTGGGAAGGAGAGAGAGAGAGAGAGAGGGAATGAGAGAGGGGAAGGAGAGAGAGAGAGAGAGAGGAAGGAGAGAGAGAGACAGAGAGGGAAGGAGAGAGAGAGAGAGGGAAGGAGAGAGAGGGGGGAAAGGGGTGGGGGAAAGGGGAAATGGGTG